>NC_133504.1:9412500-10037500 GCF_049354715.1 Callithrix jacchus
TCTGTCAGCATTCAGCAAGGCTCAGACCAATGGAGTAGAATTGGGGAGCAGAACTGAAGTTCCTGTGAAGAGACTAGGGAGAGCAATGAACGCTCCCTGGTCATGGAGAGGATGAGTTTGGGCTGCACAACAATGGAAAAGTGATCTCAAGCGAGGCACTTGGAAGGAGGATGGAGCAGCTAAAACATGTCAAATATTTCAGGCCTCAGCCCATAAGCCTGGGGGTAGAACTGAACAACACCAGCCATATCGGTGGCTCTGAGATGGCAGAACCATACCTCACCCTGTTTTACTGAGCCTCTATCCTAGAGTCACCAAAAAATCTCAGGGGTTTGAGTGTGTGCTATATCGTGGGGAAACGTTTTAGAGATTTTAAAAAGGCCCCTTTACTCCTCCTGGGAAGAAAAGATCAGCCCTTAGCAAGGGCCAAGCCAACAATGCAAAGTGACAGAGATATCCAGCAGCCACACGCCCGCTGTCCCAAGGAAAGCCAGCATGGAAACGTCAGGGGACTTTGTTTAAAGACTATATTTGCTTCATGAGAGAAAGAAACTTCACGGGCTTTAAACTGGTGCTAGCAATTGGACATTTCCAAAAAAATTAACAGTAGGAACGAACATCTGGTGAGTCATTTATTGAATATCCTCTACTGGCTACATGCTCTTTCATGTGTGCTACAAACAAAGCACAGAGCCCTGTAATAATCCTGAAAAGTAATGGGATATCTCCATTCACAGCAGAGAAAGCTGGACAAAGCACAGAGCCCTGTAATAATCCTGAAGTAATGGGATATCTCCATTCACAGCAGAGAAAGCTGGGTTACAGAACGGCAGGATCACCTGTCACAAGCGTGGCTGGCTGGACCCATATGTGGACCTCATTCTCCTGTCTCCAAAACCTGGCCTCCATGTATCTCAAATCAGGCTGCAAAGTTGAGGAGAAGCATGCGCTTCACAAATATCCAAATCATGTCTGTAATTTGCAGTTTCTAAAAGAGATGAAGTAGGCAAGCAGGGAGTGGAAGGAACCCTTCCATGCAAAGTCTCTGCTGTTTAAATAGCTGTATTAAAAGAAATTTGATGTGGCGCACCCACATCAAATTTGCTAGAGAGAAAGAGAAAGAGAGAGAGAGAGAGAGAGAGAGAGAGAGAGAGAGAGAGAGAGAGAGAGAGAGAGAGAGAGAATGAAGGGGAGGGAGAGAAGGAGGGGGAAGAGAGAGATTGTCTTCATATGGCATTCTGGAGGGGCTAGAGAAATGCTATCTGTGTTCCTTAAACACTAATAGGTGGCCCAGGTGAGTCAAAGAAGAGCCCCATCACCAAGTAAAGATAATGTTTTGCCACTTTTGTGTCTAGAGAGAGGCATAGTAGAGGTGGGAGTCAATTTACTAGCTATTGTGAGAAGGGTCTTGCCCATTTAAAAGATGGACTTGTTTTTATTCTCTCAGAGATTAGGTTGCTGTTAGTCCACAATGTCTTCAAATCACATCTGAAACAAGTATTTATTTCATTCTCTGAGCCTTTACTAATTCTTTGCCAGAACCTTACATCTGCCCTTGGGCCTTCTGGGAGACAAGATTATTTCAGTTCCCATTTTATTCTCCTTGATTGGCTTTATTTGGGGAAGACAGAAGACACCAAGTGAAATCTTGAATGGATTTTTCAGCCTTCTGCCTGCTTGACTTTTATATAAAGTGAGAAATAGGCTCAACATTAGCTGTGGCCTTCTGAGATAATCTAATAGAGAAAATCTGCAGAGAGCTTGGAGAATGACTTCATAATATTAAGTAAAGAAAAATGCTCCACCATATGGGCTCCTATTAAGTATCTAGAGAGCAGACTGATGCCTGGGGCAGGATTTTTGTTTTTTCATCTCCACCACCCAAAACGGAATGACAGGGAGCCCATTTTGGTATCTACTGAGTAACTCTCCCTGTGTAACTCACTCTCCACAACATCTAGGTGCACCCCTGCTGAGGTCTGCGTGCCATGATCCTTCATGAGGTCTGTGGCTTCATCAGGTGTCAAAAATAACTGCAGTCTTTTGTTATCTATGGAAAGAATGACACAGCTGCTGGTCTACAGTCAAATTGATATGCAGGCATTTTAAGAAATTGATAAAAGATGATAGCTCTAAAAACTCACTATTTTGTCATCCCTAATGGATTAATGGCTCTGGGCAATAATCATCCAAAGATACTAAGGCTTCGAGGTGAAAGGATAGGGACCTTTCTAATGGATAGATCAAGCAGACAACACCTGAACCCATGGATCAGTCTTCGCATCACTCCAAGCGATGGGATGTGAGAGAGAACACACAGAGCCACTCTACAGAGATGGAATTTCTTGCCTCACCTTCTCTTGTAAAAAATATTCTGAATCTCATCAACAGATTACTGGTATTAAAGAGGGGACGGAGATTATTACGAAATACAGGAGACACAGGAGAAAAATACCATGTGTGACTCTTGTTTGAAGCCTGACTTAAACAAACTAACTGTAGGATGACATTTTTAAGACAATCAGAGAAATTTCCAAAGGTGCTAAACATTAGCTGCTATTAAGTTCTTATTTGGGGGTAAGGTTGGAGAATGGCATGATGGTCTTATAAAAACAAGAAAACAAGAGGGTCATAAGTAAGCATCCTTATCTGCGAGAGCTTTATTTTGAAGTATTGGAAGGTGAGATGATTTGCTTTAAAGTGATTCAGCAGTAAATAGATGATAAATCATCTGGAAGGAATACATGAACACAGATTGGCAATATGTACATGCTACTTTTGAATATGCTTGAAAATGTCCATCATACAAGTTAAAATATTCAGAGCTTTTGCTGTCTTTATCGAAGTACTCTCTCCTCTAGAAGTCCTGTGGCTTTCTTTCCATAGGGAGAAGCCCTAAATGCAGAGAATATGACTTCTTGTTACTGTTATTTTTTTTAAATGAGGAGGAAGTTAATTATCTTTTCAAACAGCACACATGCATTATGACCTGTTTACCTATATAAATGAATTTCTTTTCATAATTTTATAATTAAACTTCTCAACAGCAAACTTGTATCAGGAAATATTTTAAATATCTAACAGAAAATGTAGGATTTTTAAGTTTCAGAAATTTATTTTCAAGTTTTCGGTTCTGTCGCCGTTTGAGAACAACTGTTCCTGTGTTTCATTGGCTTAGAGACTTTAGATTGTCAAGAAAAAGCCTTAAGGTGGTTAGTAGTGATATTACCATGAACTTTTCCATCAAAGGGGTTTTGCTTTTTAAATAGAGACTCCTCAAACTCAATGGATCAATGGAAATCTGATTCTACATTCTCTTTCCCTTTCGATTTTAAGTTTTGTGTTTGTTTTCTAAATGTCTGTCCCTGTATCTACGTTTACTCTCTCACCTGTGGCAAATACATGCTTTACAGCTCACTCCCTGCTGGTGCTTATCACACGTTGACAATATTCAGCAGTGCATGCAGTATGCAAATAACATCATGTGGATGAGAAGAAAATAACCCCATCAACCTCTTCCCAATTTTATACCAGAATGGCTTTTTTTTCTAGCAACATTAAGGAACTTAGAGTGTTGGAGGGATGAAGAGAGGAAGAACAGAATTGAGGAGGGATGGCAGGGTTGGGAGAAAGCAATGCTACTGCGCTACACAGACACAGGAATGACAAAAGAAAGGAACACAGCAAGGCTTTTCTTCAAACAGAACGTGTATGAAAAAGCTCATTCAAGCTAGAGTCATCTGACACACACAAACAAAAGTAGCTGCCACTCGACAGATATAGTAGCTTATTGGAGATTGAAGTTCTAAAAGCTTTGTAAAACTATCCCTCATCTTTTTGACACCCTAAGTCCATATCTTACTTTGTTGGTGGATTGGCCATTTCCTGAGGGGCTGTGTCTAGGTGCAATTGGAGCAAATGCCTCTGTGGTCACCACCTAAGGCAAGAGACACTTCTAATTTCTGAAACCATCTGGTCAAAAGCCCTAATCAGTGTGTTTTTTTTTCAAGGTACATTTTATGCTCCTTAATCCCTGGAGACCTTTTAGGAGAGACCTCAAAAAAAAAAAAAAAAAAAAAAAATCGAAAGGTCATTGCTTTAGTCTGAATCAATTCAATAGAAAATTTTAGGAGAGGTGAGCTTTTCTCCAGCTTTCTTGGATTTAGTATTTTTCTTACATCAAGTATAAAACATCCCATAAACCATAACGGAAGAGAGAGGTGGGCGCTTAGCCTTGACCCATATCTTTTAGGAGTCACCTTCCTAGTGTTAACTACCCAAAATTAATTACTTATAACACATGGGACTCTTTAGAAATTCTATGTGAATACCTAAAGTGATCATTTTTCATTGCACCTACTTATACAACAAGCACCCATTAAGTTTTAATTATCTCTTCTCACCAAGCCTTTCATCTTTGCGTTCTATCCACTGCTAGGGGCCTTTGAAGATGCAGACTTGGATTTAATATATACAGTTCATTGAAGGGCTTACTTTGGGCCATTCAGGTTCAGAGCCTGTTGATTGAAGCTATGAGGCCAACATGTTCCTCATACACGCAAAAATTCCAATTCCCTCTGAATTCAAATTACTATATTTTCTTAGGGAATCAGGGCCAAATTTGGCCTGCAGTGTCTATATCCCTTCTAGAATGGAAGTTCCATGATGAGATCAAAGCTTAAAAACAGCTTTCTTTGTTCTTTTGGGCAAATTCAGCTTTGAAATTTAACCAAAAATATTGTTGCCTGCAAGCACTGGCTCTACAGAATTATACAACAGATGAAAAGAGAGCAAAAGAATGAGGAAAAAGGGAAAGAGAAGGGAAGAAAACAAAAATATGCAATTAGAAGCTTCTTTATATTCAACTAGTCATTGATTTCTTTTAATAAATTACTTGCCTTACTGACATATAGCATTATTTTGAATTTTATTTGTTTATAGCCACGGAAGGACCAGGCTCCCCATCTGTTTGAGACAGCACTGGTACAAGCAGTATGGCCAAATCTAATTATTTCTCTTGCTACAGTGGTAATATGCTGTATCTTCGAAAGAAATCGATTCTAAAATGTATTCAAAGAAACCAGCTCACAATCCATGTCAAAGTATTCAATAAAGCAAACTTTGCTGTCTGGAAAGTATTGAGATGCATTACAACTCCAGGGTTGGAATAAACAGTAGAACTGCTCTTGTTTGAAAGGCTGCGGCAATTCAATATTAAAGAAAACCACTCACTAATCACTCGATAGACAGATGTAGATTCATTTAAAAAAGTTTACGTACCATTTATTTAATTTTATTTCACTTCCTCTAGTCTATGTGTTGATAACGAAATTGGTATTTGAGTACTGGCATTTGAATTTTGAGATGCTAAGAACCTGGCAAGAATGAAGTGTCTCTTACTTGAAGCATTGCTTGAGTGCTTCTATACAGTTAGCAGTGACTGTAAGCTTTACTTTGGAGGCAAAAAGAAAGCAGTTAATGTGCGTGTTTTTTTTTTTTTGTTTTTTTTTTTTTGAGATGGAGTTTCGCTCTTGTTACCCAGGCTGGAGTGCAATGGCGCCATCTCGGCTCACCGCAACCTCCACCTCCTGGGTTCAGGCAATTCTCCTGCCTCAGCCTCCTGAGTAGCTGGGATTACAGGCACGCGCCACCATGCCCAGCTAATTTTTTTTGTATTTTTAGTAGAGACGGGGTTTCACCATGTTGACCAGGATGGTCTCGATCTCTCGACCTCGTGATCCACCCGCCTCGGCCTCCCAAAGTGCTGGGATTACAGGCTTGAGCCACTGCGCCCGGCTCGTTTTTTAAAAGGCGATCACGCCATGTAACTTATACTGGGTGCTTTATCACATGTAAGATAATACAATGAGCTCTTAAGCTATACAGCTGGATATTGTTTGGCACCAAAACAACCTGTTTCATCCAAACCAAATTCCTTTCCTTAATCCATTCAGCTGGGAAACAAACTTTCCTGGCATTGTGTCCACTGCGAGTTGCAGATACAATACCCAAACTGCTACCACCAACGGGTTAGCACCTATGGTGCTTGACTGCATGTAACAGAGAGGACAGACATTAAGTTACAGAAGAAAAAGCAGAAAGATCAGATCTGCTTACCCATCTTACAAGTACTGTACTCAACTATTTGCTGTTAATAAAATTCTGGAATTTGGATCCTGGCTGACATTTTCAAACTTCATTTATATGATAAAAACGATTTGGATGCATGAAAATCAGAGTGGGAGAGGCAATTAGAATAACTTAAAATACAGTATGAGTATTTAATTTTAGGTGTCTTGCTTATGTCTAATTTATGTTAGCTAGAGCTGTACACATTGACTGGAGTTTAGCCTGCTTTTAAACTGTCTTTTTCTAAGTGAAAACACAGGTAAGATAAAAATAATAATTTCACTCTGTAGACTAGTTGTAGACTAGGACCTTTCTTCCTTCTCTCCTTTTTCTTTCCTAACCTGTTTTGGGTCTTAGTGTAGCATTTTCACTTACACTGAATAAAGATTTTGGCTTAAAATTTCAATTTTATATTTCTAAAACAGTATTAGTAGGTCACCATTATAAAAAGAAAGTAGGGCCGGGCGCAGTGGCTCAAGCCTGTAATCCCAGCACTTTGGGAGGCTGAGGCGGGTGGATCACGAGGTCGAGAGATCGAGACCATCCTGGTCAACATGGTGAAACCCCGTCTCTACTAAAAATACAAAAAATTAACTGGGCACGGTGGCGTGTGCCTGTAATCCCAGCTACTCGGGAGGCTGAGGGAGGAGAATTGCCTGAATCCAGGAGGCGGAGGTTGCGGTGAGTCGAGATCACGCCATTGCACTCCAGCCTGGGTAACAAGAGCGAAACTCCATCTCAATAAATAAATAAATAAATAAATAAAAATAAAATAAAATAAAATGAAAAGAAAGAAAAACTTGACAGCAGTAGGCCGATGGTGGAACAAACAAGATTTTTACTTTTTAAAGAAACTATGTGAAAGTTGTATGAACCTACATTTAAAATATCCCAAAAAAACAGATTGTATAGAAACCCCTGCAGAAATACTATATGTTGACAGAGTATAGTGTCTGAATATGTATATTCAGAGACTTTGCAAAACATTTAAAAGTATATTTTTTATCATGTTTGGTAGCTTAAAAAGTAAATTCTCTGTCCCTACCCAAGTTTCTGAGTGCACTGATTCAAGGTCATTTTAAATGATGAAATAATAATAGGCACCCATGTAAACAATTGCAAAAGTCGTGTGTTACCATTGAAGTTTGGCTTAGTTACATGGCACTTGACCTTTTCTCCTTTATTTTGCTCAATTCCAGCACAGAAGTGGAGACTCAAGTTGATGGCAAGCATCAGGTAGCTTTAAGCAACTAGCACAGTGGTTCCAATTATTTTAAGGTAGTGGTGCCCATGCATAATTGCTTCCACATTTCTTATTCCTAATTTGAGTCTCCCTGTTCCTCAGGAGCTTCATCATGCCCTCTCTGAGCAGACTCTTTGCACCCATGGGCTAGATCAGACATCCAAAGCCATCTATTCACCAGTGCTTGGTTACCATTAGTAATCTGCAATGGCTGTCACAGAGCTATGCGATCAGTAGGTGGTATTCTGTATGACCACAGTTTCTGGGAAGATAACACAAAAATATTCTTGTGGGAGAAATAAAAGAAAATATGTAATGAAATTGGTACTCTAAAAAATATGTGGTCAAGTAAGCTTAAAAGTACATTTACTGTACTTCTGTTCTAAAAATTATATATAATCATTTTACAGGCAATGACTTGAAACCTAGACTGTCTGCTAAAATTAAAATATATACAAAACTGTAGATGTTTGGCGGTTTCTCCATTGTTTTAGCAGAGACTATCAGCCCTCTTTATTTAAAGGCTAGCATATCCCTGGGCAAATTGAGTTTCCATGCTCAGTTGATTCAGAGCCTATTTCAAGCAAAGGCTGCCAACTATGTCAAAATGTATACCGATTTCATGATATACATGGTCTTCCAAAGGACAAAGTGAGATCACCAGTCTCAATCCATTTGTGACTTGACTCAGATTTAAAGTTGCCCTCAAGAAATAGCTGCCTGGTATTATAAGTGTACTGAAATATTTTTTATTGAGGTAGGTCACTCCTTATCCTTCAGTTTACCAATTATGAGTCACTAAAATTATAATGAAAAATTAGAAAAAAATGTCCTATTATTGAGAGAATCCATGACATGAGTATAAGGCAAAACAGCCTACTTACAATCAACAGGACCGTTGTAGGGAATTTGTTCTTTTTGACATTTTATAAAAGAATAGCTCTCCCTGCAACATTAATGCTAAATAGATGGAAAGTGTATGAAGTATAAGAATATACACAAATTGCATTTTAATTCCTATTTTTCTTTTAAAGGATGTCAATGATAAATCTAAATGTGGTTTAAATATACACTTTGCTTCAAATGTTTAGGAAATGATGCCTAACAGAGAAAAATAGAGCCATTAATTTTCCATCGGTATAACTTGCCCTTGAACTTTATTTGACATTTCTCATTTGCTTTTGCAATATGAAGTCCAGGATTCCAGTTTAAAGGATGCAAACTTTGGTTGCTTCTGCCTCTCTACCCCTATTTTTAGGATGTGAGCATTTAGTTTTCTTAATGTCTATTTTATACGGACGTATTAAATACAAATTTAAGTGATATGTGACTAACATCTATTACCTACCGAAACTCCATATATTTCTACTTTTGAAGGCTTTTAAAATTTCCATTTGGAATACTTTACATGAAAATACATCACCAACAATGTAAAATTTGTAATATGAAGTAACTTTTTTTTCTTTCAACATTTTGTTGGTATGTAAGTTTTTCCGTCCTCCCCAGTGAAAAGACAGAAAAAGATGAAAAGGCACAGTGTGGGGTGCTGGTATGCTGGTGAGGTGCTACCCTAGCTGGCCGCCCTTTGTTGCTTTAATGGAAATCTGGATTTATTAAATTCATGAACTGGATTTGAATTTAAGCATATAATTGTATTCCGTTCTTTCTTCCTCCCAGCAGTCTTCATTTGTTCTTTTTCCACTCCCTTCCTTCTTCAAACAAAATGAGCATCTACTGTTGAAACAGGGGCTGTGTCAGACACTGGAGCTACGTGGTTATCCAAACAGAGGCTGCCCCAGCTTCAGTGAGTGAGTCAGTCAGTGAGAGAGACGGTTAGTCAACAGATAAGCATAGATTCCTGTAATTACAAAGTGTGACAAAGGCTAGGACAAAAACCACTGGGGGCCTGAAGTGTGTGCACTGGAACACCCCATTTAGATGTAGAGTTGAAGAAAGGCTTCTTAGAGGAGGTGGTATTTGAGTTCAGTGTATCATAAGCAAGCAACAACAATTTTTTGAAGATATGATGTGTACGGAATTTTATACTTGATTCTGAAATTAAAATTAATAAACATCAATTAATGAAACCAAACAAAAAAAAATTCAATGCTCTGATTCTTCACCTCAAGGATTTTTATGAAGTTATATTTGTGTATTATGATTTTATTAGTGAATTTTCTATATATACAGTTATTAAAATATGCTTATATATATTCACCCACATAGTCATCCATTAACCCTGTGCACTAAATAGGTAATTGCCTTATTTAATAAATATTGATTTTTCACCGCGTCATGTATTCTGCTGGATTCTGAGAATGTGCTATTGAAGAGGAAACTGTCACTGGTTCCTACAATGTATAATCAAGTATTCTAGTGGGATGAATATCATGTATGTGAAGTTTTCTCTTGGGGATCAACTCCTGGTGGTTTGAAAGACATGGGAGGACTCTATATTACTGGCTTGAGGTCAAGGGAGACATTCTGTGAAGCAGTTTCCAGCCTACCCACTCGACATAGGCAGGAACTCAAGCCCATAAATATTAGACAACTAACTTCAAACCCGACTTCAAACATCTCAAGAATTTTACAAAATTATTTAAAAAACCCTATCTGAGGTAGAGGGGAACAAGTATGATTCACTCAGATCATTACTGTATTATTGATATAGTTACTCATCCTAATTTAGGATATTTGTGTTCCAAAAGGTTTAAGTAGTTTACAAACTATCACGCAACTAGAAAGTCTAATTCTTATTGTTTGATAATGGAGTCCAAAAAAGCAAAAACAAACGAACAAACAAAAAGACTGAAAATCTGTCTTTTAATTTATCAGTGAACTGATTTCACTCTCACTTTCTCTGCAGAGATACTTACTCACCCCTGCAACTGCCTATATTGGGAAAGATGGAACCAGAAGAGGCAAGATTATGTGTCTACATTCAGGAAGAAAGAAAGAAAGACAATCTTCATTTTAAAATTCCCATTTTAAGTATAACCTCAAGTATAATTTGCTTTCTCTAACAGTATAACAGACAGCATGAAATGTGCAAAGGACTTAAGTTCAATGAGGCTTACGTATGAGTTTTAATGGAGAAGGTTAATTTTTAACTGCTTCTAAGACTTCATAATATGATAGGAAAAATTATCAAGAGATAATTAGAAGAGAATGACATTATAATCCCCAAAGAAAAACATATTTTGTAAGCAAACCCGAAATTCAGCACAATCTTAAATTATAATCCCAGCTGGATGGGATTAGCATTTTTGCAACACATTGAAACAAGAATGTTCAGTGCACTGAGCCACGAGCTTGACTTTGTTGATCATTCTCTATCAAAACCCAGATTTTTAAATAACAGTACACCACTGGACCCAGATTCAATGGTTTCCCAAAAACCGATTTTTACTGTCCGATGTTAACAAACTAGTGTCAGCCCAGTTGGATGATTTAGATGTTCCTGAATTGTTAGGATGTTCAGGGTGGCCCATCATCATTGCACAAATTGCAGCAGTTCACAGCAATGGTAAATGTTTCCCGTCTCCCGACATACTGGCACATTTAAATTATGTTGCATTGCGATTCTGTCTCTTTAAACAAGAAGAAAATTAAGCTTCAAGTTTAATTAAACATTATTTTAAAAATTGGGTTTTGGTTTATAAAATTCACCCTGTGATTCTTCCAAGTTCCTTCCTTGAGAAAATAGATTGCACGTTTCGTTGGGATTTGACCTTAATTAATCCTGTACGTTGTGATCCACCCTCTTGCTGAAACAGTCTTATGAAAAGGAATGCAAGCTATGGGCTAAGATAACAATCGGCCATTAACTTCTGTGTGTGATGCTGGCTGTGGTCCATGAGCGTGGAATTCAAAACCCATTGTACACAGTAATGTCCAGGGCTTAGTGCTCTATGGTCGAGAGACAAAATAAACTATGCAGAACAGCATCTTTACACAGTCTACATGGATTTACACTAGAGCAAACGCTCTGAAACATTCATAATGCAGCATGTGCGTTGGCATCTAATCCTGCCGTGTCAGATTACACAGAAGATGGGTCATTCCAGCAATGCCAACTGAATTAAACAAGCAAAAGTGATCACTTTCCAGATACCATTATTTTAGTAAGAATGATTTGCAGACTTATCACTTAAAACTTTAAAAATATCTGATTATTTCCTTCTAATGTTTTAGATAGTATCCTAGGGCAGTAGCTCTCCTTACTAACATAACTTGACTGCCTTCTAAATAAGAAAAGGGTTTGAATTGATAAATAACTTTTGTCTGTTGATCTAAATCATATGTAGTCCAGATAAATATAACACATTTGCAGTACTATTAATAAAGCAAGTGACTATAGCAGCTGAAATCTTTTATGTAACGTAGCTTTTTCTTTTGGCCGGGACACTCATCACCTCCCCAATAAGTTTTTAGCCTTGGGAATCTGAAGAATGCCAAGGGACGATTTCTCTGTATTTGTGCAAGTAATCAAGAAACATCTTGTAACTTTCCAGCACAGTAATGACGATTCTACATTTTATAATATCATTTTCAGATTCAAGATGGCTTTTCTGGTCTTTGGATACTTTTCATTCATCTCACATTTACTGAGTACTTACGATCTGCTGCATACTCTTCTAGCTACTTGGAATATAGCAGTGAACCAAGTTAAGAAAAGTACCTGCCCTCATGGAACATACATTATAAAGGTGTAGATACTCACACCCTGAGAGGTTGGGATACAACTTTTGTCATTGGTGTTTTTTGAAAATGGAAGACACTTATGCAATATTCTGAGAGCATGAATTGTTGCTCTTGTATTTAAGTTACTAGGTGCTATGGTCTACATATTTGTGTCTCCTCAAAATTCCCATGTTGAAATCCTAATCCCCAAGGTGATGGCATTGAGAGCTGGGGCCTTTGGGAGGGGATTGGGTCATGGAAACAGAGCCCTTATGAATGTGAGTCGTGCCCTTAGGAAAGAGAGTCAGCAGGCTTTCTCACCCTTCCTGCCATTTGAGGACACAGAGAGAAGACACTGCCTAGAAACAAGGAAATGAGCCCTTGCCAGACACAAAATCTGCCTTGATCTTGAACTTCCCAGGCTCCAGAATTGTGAAAACCTTCCCCTGTTGATAAGCGACACAGTTCATGATAGTCCGTGATAGCAGCCCAAACAGATTAAGATACCAAGTGCTTCTATGTCGCGACATGTAATACCACCTTGTGTGGTTCCTTTCATTTTCATGTCCATGAGAATAACTTTAGTCTATATCATAGCAATAACCTTCTAACCGATCTGGTACTACCTAACCCTCTCCTGACTAAAACTCACTTTGAAAATTAATTAAATCAAATCGTTAATTATTTCACAGTGAGTCTATGTAAGATGGCCCTGAATCTTCTTAAAACACTGTTTCCACCATGGCAGCCCTTAGTTAAGTGCTCCCTATTGTCGACCAATTCAAGCTAAACTGCTAAATCTAGGACCTGTGCCCCTTCATAATCTGTACCCGAGTCATCTTTCCAAACACCTGTTCCTCCCCTCCCCACAACAAGTGCTATGTTGCCATCCGACCATCCTTTATCACTGCTACAATTAGCTGCACCTCTAGTAATTCTATTGCAGAGGCCCTCTCTGGCTGGTAAGGGTACTTTAAGTCTTTGCACTTGCTGTCCCTCTGCCTGGTAAGGTCTTCCAGGTATTTTCCTGGATGATTCTCTCCTTTCAAGTGTTGACCCAAATGTCAGTTCTTCAAGGAGGCTTGAGAATAGGGCTCACATCAATTCACGTAGCTACTCCCTCAGTGGTAGGGAGAGGCAAGGAAGCAGGTGAGGAAAAAAATCAGAATTGTTTACAAATATACAAAATTCTGCCTTCCCCTCCCATAATACAATATCCAGTGGAAGACTCCTTATCTGAAAATGTGATAAGAATCTCTCTAAATTTTGTAATTATTATATCCTAGAATAAGAAAACTGTGGCTTTGTGAGTTTAACCTCTAAGAACCCTGTGTGATAAATGTGTCAGTAAACGGTTAAGGAGAGTTTTTAAAAGTCTTATGCAATATTTATTCCAATGTTTAAACTAAAAATATAAATTTAAGGAATAGAACCATACCTATGTAGTCACTGAATTTCAAAACTGGTGCCAAGGTAATGCAATGGGAGAAGGATACTCTTTTTGATAGGGTGCTGGAAAAACTGTATGTGTCTAAGTGTGTATATAAACATATATATATGAACAAATGTATCTCATGCCTTGTCACAAACTATAAGCAGAAATTAACTCACAATACAGAACTATCCTAGTTATAGATCTCATCATAAAAACTCCAACTATAATTTTTGGAAGGGACATAGAAAATCTTCATGACTTTGGGATAGGCATATATCAACATTTCTTAGGGTGCAAAAAGCAGAAACCACAAAAAACTTTATCAAAATTGATATCCATTAGAATTAACCCTTAAGAAAATGAAAAATCAAACCACTGACCAAGATCTAGAATCCAGAATATACAACCGAAGGGTACAACTCACTAACAAAAGACAAATAAGGAAAAAGAGAAAAAATGTGAACGGAGACCTGCAAAGAAAGATTACAATAACCAATAAACTCATTTTTAAAAGCTCAGGATTATTAGTCCATAGAAATGCAAATTAAAGTCATAATGATTTATATCTGCACACTCATTAGAATGGCTAAAATTAAAAAGACTCACCATACCACACGTTGGTGAATATGTAAAAAACTGGAATTCTCATAGATTACTGGTAGGAATGCAAAGTGAAACAAACACTTTGAAAAACTGTTTTCCAGCTTTTTATAAAATTAACATATGTGCAGTATATGACTCAATAATTCTACCTCTAGGAATTTTTCAAAGACAATGAAGAGATATGTCCTTATAAAAACTTGTACGCAAATGAACATAGCAACTCTATGCACAGTAGTTTAAATCAGAAACAATCTGAAAATATCCATCAACAAACACAAAGGTAAACAAATTATAGTAGGTGTATTCAATGGAATAATACTTAGCAATAAAAAAGAATGAGCTACTGATACATGCAACAACATGGACACATATGTAGTATAAGTCGATTTAAATGAAATTCTAGAAAAAGAAAATCTAATCCCTAGTGACAGAAGCTACTAGTTGTGCCTTGCAATCCGTAGTGAGAGAAGACAGTGGTTGCTTGGGAGGAGAGGTGTGTAGGATTGAATGGGAAGGGCCACAAGAAAACATTTGTTCAGGGTGATGGGAACATATTATACTTTGATTGTGGTACTGGATACATGGTATATAAATATGTCAAAATTTTTTGAAATACACACATGAGTGAATTTTGTTATATGTACATTATACCTCAATGTCAATAAGACATTTAAAAATTACAATCCTCAGCTTATATTGCCACTCATGGTTTATAAAACTCCTTCCCATACGTTGTTTTTGACCTCAAGCAGGGGGAGGTAAGTATGAGCTGGTGTTGTTTTCTTGCCATTTTGCTGTATCCATCGATCTGGCAGGACAGCCTGGGGATTAAGACATGACGGTAGTAGGTTGGCGTGTGTGTGTTTGTGTGTGTATATGCATGCATGCTCATTCATGCATATGACAAAGTATAGATACATAAAATATCCTTCGTATGTATTCAAGTGATGAAGTATGGTCCCTTGACATGCACAAAGATGATGATGATGGTGGTGGCCATCATCATCATCCAAACCACGCATAATAAAAGCATCCACCTCATGGAGTTATATTGAGAATTAAGTTTGACAGCATATATAAAGCACTTAGGACACTACTTAGTGATTGGTAAATATATAACAGGTGGTAACCGCTATGATTAGTGTGATGTCACCCTTTATACTTCAATGTTTTTGTATTTAAAATAAGGATACAAATCAAACCCGTGTTTCAGGCTCTTTGTGTGAGTAAATGAGATAACACGTGTGAAATCAGTGCATCATTAGCCCCCGTGGGCCCATGGCCACAACGACTGTTGAATGCATGTAACTGGGGCCCAGTACAAAAAGGCCTATCCTGGGAGTAAAAAGACTCCGGAATGTGGACGAGATCCCTTTTTTAATGAGAGGTGAGTGTAAACAGTGGCAGCTCTGCTCTGGATGCCTCCCTCCCGCACGTCCCCCAGAGCCAGTGGTTGAAAGTTCACTTTGTGCAAGCTCACCTGATGTCCAAATCTGAGGCCCTCCCCTAAGAAAATCTAGGGCGTCCTGCCTGCAAACTCATATCTTGATCTCACATGTCCTTTGCACTGAGCGTGGGCTGAGCTGGAAGCAGCCCAAGAAGGAAACAAGTTAGACTAAGTCTGTCTGAGTCATTATTTCTTTTGAGTTGTTCATGGGGTGGGCCTAGCAGAACGCCTAATGAATTGTCTCCGTTCTTCCCTTCCGAATATTGGTGTCTATCATTTTACCACATTTTGTCTCCTCATTCTCTGTGAAGAGCCCACTCTCTGGAACATGAGAACATAATTTAATTGCTGCTGCTCTGAATTTTCTTTGCTTAATGTGTTGTACGGTAATTCAATTACCAGCGGCAGACAAGTAGAAGACTTCCTCAGTCTATTTATCCACTTAGCAGGGAAAGAAGAAACTGAATTTCCAGGTCTACCTAAAATGGAGTGGGGCTATGCAGCAATTTCCAGATAAGGCTCTTATTCATTACACAAACAAAGAAACACAACCTCTCCGATTTAAAAGAGAAGAAAAAGGCCCCAATTTAGAAACACACGGTGATTTGCTTCCAAAAGAAAGGCAACACAAATAGCTTTATAACCATGTAAAAGTAGTTCCACAGATCACAGCCCTAATTACTTTCATGAGTTTAAAAGCTTGCTTTACTCACGATAGGCATTATGACAAGGATGGAATAAACCACAGTTCTTTAAAAAGACTAATTCTGTGACTATAATACCATACAATATAATAAATACAGCAATACCGCAGACTTTCAGGTAAGTATTTTTAAAAACAAAATACATCCCACTAGACAAGCAGCAAGCATTGAAAAACCCTATAAAATATAAAGAACAATTCCCACCTCTTGAACTCTTTTACCATAGGTTTACAGCTTTCAATTACATTTTCGGGAACTGCTAAAATCATAATTGGTGTCCTCTTTTCTGTTAGACATATTCTGTTCTCTCTTGTTTGTTTGCTATTGCATGTAACTGTAAGTAACTTAAGAAAAGCATGGACCGGTTTGATGAGAAAACGCACTTTTTGACCACAGTGAACAAATGCACTTAGGTCTGAAAAGTTAATAGATATTCTTGTCGAGCCTCCATGTGTCCATCTCCATGTGCAGCAAAGCAGAGTGGCACTGGATGCTGTAGAGAAAGCAGAAATGCTGGAGGCTGACATGGCCCTAGGATGTGGATTTCAAATGTGGACTTTGTCATTCTTCCTTTATTTTGACTGCAGAATGAACTGCGAGTCTTAATGCCAGCTGACATCTACATGGCACTCACCAAGTGTCAGCCTCTGTCAACACGTCACATGCAAAAACTCGTAGGTTGCCTAATTCAGGTCTGTACGCTCATGCCAAAGCTCCTGTTTCTAGCACTTCTGATATGCTCTAGAAGTCACTGGGTCTTTTCTCTTTGCAACTCTGATTTTGAGACAAGTCCAGGGTTAACAAAAATAAAACAAAGGCTGTCATGCATATGCAAGTTTTTGTTCAATGAACTTGGAATGGAAGAGAAAAAAATGTGTGTGGGCTTCAAGTAAGATACTGAAGAATAAAGGCATTGAGTGCAAAGGTATTTTTAGGTATCCAATGTGGGAAATTAATAAGGAACTCTGGGAAAAATAACATTATCCAAATTAGGATTTTTAAAGCTGACCTATGGTTGTATCTTTAAAAAAAAATTGTTTGTTTATGTTTTTGTTCTTTTGAGACACGATCGTGCTCTGTTGCCCAAGCTGGAGTGCAGTGGCGTGATCATGGCTCACTTTTACCTCCTGGGCTCAAGCAGTTCTCTTGCCTCAGCCTCCTGAGAAGCTGGGACCATGCCTGGTTAATTTCATTTATTTTTTGTAGAGACAGGATCTTGCTATGTTGCCCAGGCTGGTCTTGAACTCCTGGGCTCAAGTGATCCTCCTGTCTCAGCCTCCAAAAGCACTGGGATTACAGGCATGAGCCACCATGCCTGGCTGTGTCTTCTTACATAATCTCTTAATGTAGCATGGAGAATTTTTCAGATGTTGAGAAAATGGGTTCACAGTTTGTTAGTAACAGTGCATGAATACAATGTATCCCCAATGACCACAACAATATTTTACTTCATTTGATGACTGTCCACTATGTTTTGGGCACTGTCCAAGGTGCTGGGCCAACAGCAGGGACCCAGATCCAGTGCCTCCATGGAGCTTCCATTCAACTGGGACAGAGTTGCATAATAAATGTTCAATGAATATGGAGTAACATGGTGTTAATATGCGCTGGAGCAATATACAGCAAGAAAAGGCTGGGGGAATACAGGAAGTGAAAAGTGAGGTTTCTATTTCAGTTAGGATGGTCAGGGAAGGGCTCTCTGAAGAGGCAGATGTGCAGAGGCCTGGAGGAAGTGAGATTTGAGGGAGAGGAACAAATAGCGAGGGGAAAGACTTGGAGGTCAGAGATCATTTGGCATATCCACAGACCACCAGGGAGGTAGGGACTTGAGAGGAGGACTGAGGAGGAACGTGGGGGGTGTGAGCTCAGAGAGGGTGTGGGTGAGGGCAGGCCCATTGTGAGGACCATTGTGAAGCTTTCACTCTGAGTGAGATGGCCAGGCATTGAAGAGATGGGTAGAGAATGGCAGGCTTTGACTTTCATATTAAAAAGGACATTCTAGCTTTCATGTGGAGGTATAGGGTCCAGGTTATGGCTTTTATAATAATCTGGGTGAGACATATGTTGAGTTGGGCCAGGGTGGTAGAGGTGCAGGTGAAGAAAAGGGAGGCCTGATTTTACATTGATTTTAAGGAAAATAATAGGATTTGCAGATGGATTGGAAATGTATTATGTGACAAAGAGCAAATACAAGGATGACCCTAGGTTTTTGGTTTCATTCGTAAGTCAAATCTTCAACAGCAGTTCTTTCTTTTGATCCCTAGTCTTCTACCTTAAAGGCAAACATGAATAAAAGGTCTATAAAACCTAAACCTTTTTCAGTTGTTCTATTAAGAAGATGATGGACAGAGTACATCTACTGCCTAGAAATAAATCCAGTTTGTATTTAATTCATTTGAGGAATTGTTCCTGAACAGTTACCCATATATACACTCTGCATGTAATGCTGACAAGTTCAATTTCTGCTTGGGTTAATGGCCACATAAATGTCTTTTATACAAGTTAAGGTTGCTTGGAGGCAGGAATGATTTCTAGTTTTTTCTATGTTTTGCATTGCTAGATAGGCTTTTTTCAAACTTGCTGTTTAAGGTCTAGCCTCCCCTTTGTACTGGCGGGTAAATCTAATTAACATTAATGAGAGTCCTGTGCACATATTGACAGGATAATAGACCTTTTAGGATGGTTCCTCCCCTCTTGCACTACCACTCCCCCACTGCATACTAGCTGATTATTTCATTAGGCAGCAATATAAACCCAGGCAGGAGAACACACACTTTGTGGAAATTAAATGGGAAAATCTGCATTCGTCCACACTTTCCTTTGCATTAGGGTGAAGGCAGTGGGGGTGGGGGTACTCTACAGCCACTAGAGAATCTAGCTTTCTTCAGACAAAAGCGTTCGTGAAGATAATTCTCCAGCCAGGCGAGGTGGCTCACGCCAGAAATCCCAGCACGAGGTGGGCAGATCATGAGCTCAGGAGTTTGAGACCAGCCTGGCCAACATGGTGAAACCCTTTCTTTACTAAAAAAAAATACAAAAATTACTTGGGTGTGGTGGCATGCACCTGTAATCCCAGCTACTCAGGAGGCTGAGGCAGGAAAATTGCTTGAACCCGGAAGGTGGGGATTGCAGTGAGCTGAGATTGCGCCACTGTACTGCAGCCTGGGTGACAGAGCTAGACCCTGTCTCAAAAAAAAAAAAAAAAAAAATATATATATATATATATATATGCACACACACACAAATATATATATATATATTTATATACATAATTTTACTAGGCTACTCAAAGTTATGTATGTGTCTACCTATGGCTGTTTAAGAAAAAGTGACAGTGTCTATTACATCTAATTCTAATTTTCATTGCAAGCGAATTGGTAGAGAATCGAAAACATCAGCATGGCCTGGGTGTCTTCTTAGGCTTTGCACTCGCAATGAACAGAAAGCTGAGATCTGTTACAGATCTCGGAAGCAATCACTGGAACTAGATAGGCATTGGTATGGGCTCTAGAAATAACATTTGCACATGGGACTGCTTTTTTAACATAATCATTTATTGAGCTGGCTCCGTGGCTCACACCTGTAATCCCAGGGATTTGAGAGGCTTAGGAGGGCAGATTGCTTGAGCCCGAAGTTCGAGTGCAGCCTGGCCAACATGGTGAAATCCCACCTCTACTAACAAATACAAAAATAAGTCAAGCGTGGTGGTGGACACCTATAATCCCAGCTACTCGGGAGGCTGAGGCAGGAGAATCGCTTGAACCCAGGAGGTGGAGGTTGCGGTGAGCTGAGATTGTGCCATTGCACTCTAGCCTGGGCAACAAGAGCAAAACTCCATGTCAAAACAAAACAAAAGCTAAGTGTATTTTGTAGCCTTCATAAAAGGTGGAATAAATTATTGTATGATTGAAGGCAGATCAGTGGTACTGATTATATTTTTCAAACTTCAGTTACCAAATAAAACTGTGTCTCTTTGAGAGTGAGTGCTCACTTTTCTTCAATAAGGCTGTCTCAGAGAAGAAGCTGCAAGTGTGAATTTATTTTTTTCCCCTTCCCAAACTTGAGAGGTTGTGAGTCTCATGGAAAAAGTGTGGTATCCTAGAAATACTGAAAGCTGGCAGGTTTGCTTGAGTCTAAACTTTTCCTCTTTGGGTGGCATCAGTTAAACCGATCAGTTAAGAGAGCTTGACCCATTAGCCATGCAACAGCTAAACCCTTAATCCGAACAGATTCATTTTACAGTTCAGATTTTGCCACTGATACTGCACTAATTCATAGTCAAAGGTCAACATGTTAGAGCAAAAAGGGCTTATTTTTTGGGAGCTTGGGAACTTGAGGAGCAAAGACTCTCCTATCAAAATGGGTGCAACTACCTGTAAGATCTCACTATTTCCTATTTTACTTATGAACTGATTTTGCTGTAACTTTATACGCAACATTTTCCAAATATCCAATGAGATCTTTAATATACAAAGAAGAGAATAATAACACTCCTCAGTATTTTCACTGATTTATTTTATCAACAATCTTTAAGGATATGAATGAGTTAATAAAAGAGCAAATGGGAAGACTAGAGACAGACTGTAGAAATACCAGTGCTCACATAGGTTCACAAGTCTAGGAAAATATCTAGCTTGTGAATCATAAAACCTGTCTATTAAAACAATAAATTTGTCTTTTCTAATGGAATTAAATTTTTCAATAAAAGACATTTACTCAATTTTGCATTTTTTAAAATAGCAGAATAGACTTTGCCACAAGGATACCATAGAATTTCCTCATGCATATGTATCAATTTATTATTTTAAAAGTGTGTTCACATACACTGTCTCATGTGAATCCTAGAATGCAGTCATGTTGATAGCCTCTATGCCTGACTCACAGTAGGCACTGAGTAATCAACTCTGGTAAAAATAAATAATCATCCTGCAGCGAGGAGAGTTATTATTAAGCCCATTTTATAGAAGAGAAAGTCAAAGCCCAGAGCATCTTAATGAGTTTTCCTAAGTCACAAACGTGGTCAGTGATTTACATGGGATTTGAACTCAGTGTTTCTGATGCAACCACAGTGCTTATCATATGAGTTGGAGGCTGAGCTTGGTGGCTCATGCCTGTAATTCCAGCACTTTGGAAGGCCGCAGTGGGTGGATCATGAAGTCAGGAGTTCAAGACCAGCCTGACCAACATGGTGAAACCCCATCTCTTAAAAAAAAAAAAAAAAAAAAAAGAATTAAGAGTTGGAATCAAATCTTATTCTTCATGTAAATAAGGCATATGAACCAAGGATTGGATTTTATCTAAGATTTTCTCCTGACTTGATTATCCTTTCTTTATACCCACTATTTTCTGAGCCTGCTCAGAATAAATCATAAATATGTGTAACACAAATTGTTTATAAAATATTATTCATTTAGAATAGAACTCCAGTCATTCTTTCTTTAATTCTTGTATTTGTGTATTTTACAAATTATTACCTCCCAGCTGTAAAAGCCAATAATAAAAGAACCCAGGGGAGATATAAAGATAAATTGGCCATGGTCTTTGGCCTTGCTCTCAACTCAGAGGCAGAGGTAAAAATCCACACTACTAATAACTGTAATATAAAATGGAGTATAATGAATGTAATGAGAGAGGTTTGGACAAATTACTGCAGTAATTCAGAGGTATAGGAAACCACTTTCAGGGACTCTAAAAAGGCATGGATGAAAGAGATAGCCTTCGAGCCATGTCTTGAAAGATGAGTGGATTTTGGTAAACTGAGACATGAAAGATATTCTTCTATCATGTTGCCAAACGGTAAAAAGAAAGATAACATCTATTTTTGGTGAAGGTGGACCTTTATGTGGGCACTTTTATACACAGTTGATGTAAGTACAAATTGGTTAGACTTGTGGAGAAAAGTTGAGCCGTAGCTGGTAAATACTAAAATGTATATAACTTGTGGCTTGGTAATTTACTTCCAGGAATACATTCTAGAGATATACTCATGTGTGTATGAGGGTGTTGGCTGCATCATTATTTGTAATAGTGAAAAACAAAAACAACCGAATTTTCCCTCAACCAGTGACAGTCATGTAAACTGAATAATTATGAAGAACAAATGTGTGCAATATGGAATTATCTTTATGATAAACAGGAAAAAAGACCAACTTATAGAACAACAGGGACCTATTTGTATATGTAAAATTTAAAATGATCATACACAGAAAGCAACAATAAGAAAACGTGTGTGTATATATATTTTTCCAGACTCTGTGTGTGTGTGTGTGTGTGTTTGTGCACGTGTGCTTGTGTGAATGAATGCATAGGCATTGGAAAAATGTCTTGATGTTTACCAATCAAGTGAATTACAAGGGTTACCTTTGGGAAAGAGTCAAGGAGAACTTCTGTTTCATTGTATTGGGAATGTTCTACAGATATTATTTATGTATTTTGTAGATAATTAAAGACATATAAAAAGTCGGTGCTCTGTCAACATGAGAACAGACCTTTAAATGCTTCATTTCATTGATCTGCTTGACTCCACATAGTCAACCTGCTTGTATATGAGGTTAGAGGTGCCCCAAACTCATACACAATCAGATGGACTAAATTACCTGATTGTGGAAGTTGTACAGAAAAAGTCTCAGGTGGGCAATCGGAACTAAAATTGATAGCAGGGGCCCCTGTCGGTTAAACAGGCTTACGCCAATTCACAATGTGAATGAGGAAAGAACAATCTTTCCAACCACAGTAACATTCCTATGTCCTCAAGGGCTCCGAGCGGCCACTTGCTCTTCAGATGAAAGTGGCCATTGTTCCTACTCGTGCACTGTTCTTCATTCTACTCTGAATTATTATTTTAATTCTCTTCTCATCATTCTCAGGCAGTTTTGCCCATGTTTCTAGGAATATATACTGCCTCTCGGGGTTAGCTAAGCAGCCCATTCTTAACCCCTAATTTAAAATCCTGCCATCTACAGCTTCTACGTCTTTCCAAAGCACTACATTGTTTATCTTTCCCTGTTGAAACAAGCCCTTCACGTTTCCTTTCTCAAAATTACTTCCCTCCCAGAACTAGAAGTGAAGTGGCAGTTTCCCTTTAATTTCATCACATTAAGGTTGTCTTGGTGGGCAAATAGATGTGAAAACTTTCTTGGCAATATGTGATATCAAATCAAAGACAGTGACTTCCCTGCGATGCAAACCTGTTTCAGTCACCTGACAGATGAATGAGCAGTTTAAGTGGATGGCTCCATGCAGTATTTTTGCAATTAGGATTATGTTTCGAGTGGAAGAGGAAGGAGGGAGGCTGGCGTTTGTATGCAAGTGCTAGAGGAGTGTGGTGGCAATGACAGGATGTTGTCTGTCCTGTCTGGGCACCCAGGCTCTGTCTGCAAATGTTTAGGAGGGTGGCCTGTTGGTAGTAAGCCAAGCAGTTGTTCCCACGAGGGTTACAGTGAGGCACAGTGTGGCCGAGAGTGGGCAATCAGGCACTGTCCCTACGTCAGAGACAGGCATGGTGGCTCCAGCATCACAGACAGGATGATGGCTTCAGTCAGAGGGCACAGAGGGCAGAACTGAAGAACAAGCCTATAATCTCTCAGTGATGGTAATTTTTTTTTTTGAGATGGAGTCTCACTCTGTTGTTAGGCTGGAATGTAGTAGTGTGATCTTGGCTCACTGCAACCTCCACCTCCCTGGTTCAAGTGATTCTCCTGACTCAGCCTCCTGAGTAGCTGGGATTACAGGCACGCACCACCACACCCAGCTAATCTTTGTATTTTTAGTAGAGACGGAGTTTCACCATGTTGGCCAGGATGATCTCGATTTCCTGACCTCATGATCTGCCCATCTCAGCCTCCCAAAGTGCTGGAATTACAGGTGTGAGCTACCGTGCCCAGCCAGTGATAGCAAATTTATGTATTAACTTGAGCAGGCCAAGGCATACCAAGATGTCTGGTGAAACATTATTTCTGGGCATGTCTGTGAGGGTGTTTCTGGAAGAGATTGGTGTTTTAATGGGCGGGATGAGTGAAGATTTCCCCTCTCCACTGTGGGTGGGCACCATCCCATTTGCTGAGGGCCGACATAGAACAAAAAAGCAGGGGAAGGGTGAATATTTCTCTTCTGGAGTAGGCACATCCACTGAATCCTTTTCTTGGGCATCAGAGCTCCAGGTTCTCAGGCTTTGAGGCCTCCAAGACTAATATTAGTGTCCCGCCCCTCTTCAGACTCAGACACAATTGCACCACCAGCTTTCCTGGGGCTCCAGCTTGCAGATGGCAGATCGTGAAACTTCTCAGCCTCCATAATTGAGCGAGCCAGTTCTCATAACAAGTCCCCCTAATATATCCCTATGGATCCTACTGGGTTCTAGTTCTCTGGAGAACTCTAATACCGGCTCCTGGTGCCTAGAGACTAAAAGGGGTTGTACAAGAGACAGAACTGGACAAAACCAATTCTGTGGGATTAAGTTTATTAGTAAGCATAAGAGACACACAGCTTGGGTCTCAGAAATGTAAAGAGTATTTTATAGGAGGTTGAGGCTCTGTGTGGTGAGACGGAGAAAGAGCTATAATTTGAGTTACTATGATTGTGATCCTGTCCACATCACAGGCTGTGGGTCCTGGAGAAATGTGTTAGACCAAAAAATTAAATAATGGGGGTGATTGCTGTGTCAGCTGATCAGGCTATGATGAAGCTGAATCACAGCTGAATATCAAGTATAAAGCCTTTATATGTTTGTTCAATTGTTTCTACAGACTGTGCAACAACACTTTTCAACATTTAACTCCAAATTTTGGTGGGCAAGGAAGTGTCACAAGCAATTCCCAGAATCTGTTTATGCATCAAAACACATTAAATTAGTGAGTTTAACTAATAATGGCTTGCACACACCATTATTTTTCAAATATATATTGAATTGGTATGGAAACAAAAATTCATCTACTACAATCACTGAAATAATAGTAAATTTTTATTTCTAAGTGTTTCCTAATGGTGAAAGAATAATCTTTGGAGTCGGAAACAGTTTTTGACAAAATTTTGGAAATAGCTGAATAAACCCAACCTTCTGTTCTTCTCTCCTTTGCTCGTAATCTGATTGGCTAAAGGCTGGAAATAATTGACAAATTGGAACAACCCAGGGCAGGTCTTTTTAAGTAGTTTTCCGGCAGGGCTAACATATTGCCTAACTCTAGCCATCACTGAGAACCTTGACATTAATCTTTAAATTCTCTATGCTCAAATACACAGAATGTTACAATGGGATCCAGGGACTTCCCCACTTTCAGCATGATGTAGAAAAGCCTGCATACTAAAACCCTTATTTTGCTCTACCAGTTACATTTGTAGACATAAAACACAAGTTTGTTCAAAAGGTGTTTTACTCCTAAATGTTTGAATGGCAATTCTTACAGATATAATCTATGTGACTCTTTGAATATGCCAAGATTGTCTTTATAATTTCTAGAAAATAAGTGAAAATGTCAATATTATTAACCTGTTATCAAAGGTATGAACATAATGATTTTTAAATTGTGATTAAATGTTGAAGTACCTGGAACTAATTAAAATGTGAGTAACTATAATCCTAAGTACCTTTACAATATATATATTTTATTTTGTACCAGAGTGAGAATATGAAATTGACTTTCAGACTTAAAAATATTTTTTCCATTCTGCCTTATTTCACGAAACAAAACAATCTAAATAGGCTTTAAGATAGTTTCATGTTGCTTTGAATAATTTAATGGCCAAATATTTTTCCCAGTCTTTCATCCCCTGGGGTAGTGGTTTTCCTTTGAGCTCCTTATCTAATTGCTGTAAGTGACAATATGAATTATGTGTAGAGAGCAATAAGAAAAGAAAACTCACTATATGCAGTCTGATATTTGGCTGATACACATCCGCATAGCTGCACTGGTGGCTAAGACACTCTTGGATGTTGGTTGGTAAACAGCCACCCCACTGGTCCCTCACCCTGGACTCTGGCCCTCTCCCGAGTCTAGAAAATAAGGGGTATGTTAGGCACTAGGAAGGCCTGAGGGAGTTCATATGTCACAGAGATGATCAGATATCACCACTGACTACACAAATCTTATTTAACCACCTCTATCTCCAAACCGATAATTTTGGATAAAAACCAGAATTTGGAGTAAAGGGGAATGGAAAATTAAAAAAAAAAAAAAAAAGCACAACATCACAGCAATGCTGAAAAGAAAGAATGGGAAATTTCTAGGTGAGAAAACCAGAAAGAGATCTGAAACCGATATTGAAGTCCTCTGGGGAGCACCAAATTGGTGCCACTTGGCACCTAGAGATTAAGATGTGACTGTCCATCTGCGGCCAGAAGAAGTGGCCTGCATCCTCGTACAAGATCACTGCCAAAAGCAGCTCACTAGAAGGGCTGCCTCTTTTGTGAACAGGTTTTCCCATTATCCAGGGGAGAGGCAGGGAATCCTGTTGTTTTTTAGGCATTCAGATAGAAGAGTCTCCTGTGAGAAAATTGAACTCCAAGCCTCTTCAACATACAGATGTGGGGATTACGTTTTAAATATTTCCCTATGATATGGGCAGTCTCATTCCAATTCATGAGACACTTGTGTCAGTCCTGTGAAACAACTTCAGCGGGCAGGGAAAGGAAAGGTTAAAACAAACCTCTAGAATCACGTCCCTAAATCAGGCACAAGGGATGTTCCTCACCATTGGAAATCCCAGAGCAGCAACCACAACACTATAAATGATGAAAACAAATCATTTCTTCACGAATGAGAGGGAGTGATCAGACGTAAAGAAGACGAGAATTAGCATCTGAAGTTACTGAGATAATGGAAGGCTAAGAAAGAAATTAGAAAATAACTGTGGTTAAAATAACTAAAGTGATAAAATGATAGAAAGAGCACACCCATCTAGAAAAGAATGGGTGGATCTGAGAAACCAAATAGAACCTTGTACGTGGAAATTATCGAAATGAAAAGTAAATGAGTTTAATAGCAGATCAGGCAACAGGTAGGAAGAACTGTAATTTGAACGGTACATTTAAGGAAGATGTCCAAATGCAGTATAGTGATATTAAAAAGTAATAAAGGATGAAATGGAGCTAAATAGCTATAAAAACATCGAACAAAAGTTCTGGAAAGAGAGAGTAGAGAATGAGAAAGAGGTGGTGCTGACTGATAATGGCTGTAGATATTTCTGAATTTAAAGACACGAGTTTTCAGATTATAGAAGTGAACTGATGGAGGGATGTGCCCGACATCATACCATCATTAGTGGGAGCATAAATATTTCCAAACTCCTTTGAGAGTTACTTCTAACAACTAAACTTCTGATTCCACTTCCCATTCCCATTCTCCCAGTCTTCCGAAGCTTGGGGAATGGTAACTCCATCCTTCCAGTTATTCAGGTTCATAACCATAAATATATACTTGATTTCTTGTTCTCACACCCAGTATCTGATTCTTCTGGAAATTCAGATGGGTCTATCCTCAAAATATATCCAGAATCTAACCACTTGCCAACACAAACACTGCTACCTCTTTGTTTTGAGATGCCATTAACTCTTGCCTGGGACACCGTAATGTCCTCCTCATAGACTTCTCTAATTCTACCGTATTTCTAACACAGCAGCCCCGTGAAATTTAAAAATAAGAGTTACGCCATGTCACTCCTCGGCCACACTAAACTGACCTTGAGGGCTGGCTACCACAGGGCTTTGTGCTGTTTCCCGATATCTGCCTAGCTCACTTCTTCACCTTTGTGGAGTCGTTGCACAAATTTACCTTTTCCATGAGTAGACCCTATGTAAAATTGCAGTCTTATCACCATATCCTGCCATGAGATTCGTAATTCCCTTTACCCTGCTTTAATTGTCTGTAGCACATACTATTTTCTATTATGTTATATGGTTTTTATTATGGTTATTATTTATTATCTTTGTTCTCCTGACAGCATATGTATTGCACTAGACTGGATTTTTTTTTCCAGTAGGGTAAAATTTAACCCATAGTAAATACTCAGTAGATAACTGATTGAATCAGTGATGCCGGAGAAGCTAAAGATGTGTGTACTGCTTGATATGGTTTAGAGGACATCTGTATTTTTTTGTATGTTTGAAATATTCCTTTAGTAAAGCAAGCTCAAATTTCCTAAGTAAAAAAATAGTGTTCAGATCATGAAGAAAAGGGGAACTGGCAGTATTTATTTTATATGCTAAAGGAACAGATCAACTTCATATTATAAAAAAAGACAGTTTGTGTGTTCAGAGATTTTATATTTTCATTGAGCATACTTCAAAGTTATTACTATCATTATTATCTTTTATTGATGGATTGCTTCAAAATAATGCAGCAAAAATCCCCAAGAAATCAGAGCTAGAACATAAAGAACAATTGCATAAAGTGTTCATTTCTGCTTAAATCCCTCCAGCTTTCAGTGTTTCTTCACTTAGTCAATTGCTTGCCATGATATTTTGAAAGTCTTTATTATGGAGACCAGGGCAAAAGGAATAAATATTTAGAATATAACTTAAAGCAATGAAATAAAATAGGGGATGGTGAAGAACTCTAGCTTTAATAAAAGGATTCAAATAAAACGAAGGCCCTGAAAGATTCACCCTGGAGGAGGCAGTGGACACCTCTCTGCTTTGGGGTTCTCTAATCAAGCAGTGTTCTCCACTCACCCTGGCCCCCACCATGTGCTGGGTGTCACCCACTCCGGCCCCTTATATAGCTGTTCAACAATGAACACATTCTTTCCCTTAGTTCAATGAGAAGATTGGCGCTTTCAAAACTAACGAAAAGAAATGGGGAAATGAACAGATCACGGAAGAGGTAGAAAAACAATTTTGTTTTGCTTTTAGAGCACAAGTTTCCGATCTTACCATTTTGCCCTCTCTCCAAGGTTCGCAGGCATGCCTGACTACTGAAACTCTGACAGGCTGATCACAGTCACAGCTCTTTCTCTGTGGTTCTTATTTTATCTTCCCGGCCTGTTTCCCATGGAGGACATCACTCTGAAATCTCCAGGAGCCTTTCCTAGGAATCCTATCACCTTTTTGGTGAACAGGCAGGCTACATGCCGATTCTAGAGTCCACTCAAGTGGCTGATACCAGAAATGAGCCCCCTGCACCCTTGCACAGAGACATAGACCTTCCTACTTGGAGGGCTAGGATTATAACCACATCTCAGAATAAGGAAATACTAGAAAGTATATAGAACAATAACAATAAGGAGAGAGTTTTTCTTTTATGAGTAGAAACATATTTTCTTTCATACTTTAAGTGTGAAAGAGTGTACACGATTATTGTTATAATTATCTTTATTTAATCCATGCATTTTTTTCTTACATTATTTATTAACCCTTAGAAAATAGAGTTGTCTTTATAGCATATTCTAAAAATTCAGGCTGAAGCAAAAGAAATTCTGTTCTTTAGTGCTAACGTACAATTTCCAGCAAAAAAGTAGGACAATGTACCATTTATGTTTTATATTGCAGTAGGACTTTGAGCCTTTTCCAAAAGCCCTTTCACAAAATTGATAGATTATTCTTCCTATTAAAAGAGTCTTTTATTCTGGATGCCAGACCTAGTTCTTAGGGTTGAAATATTGCTTTAGCTTTTATTGCGACCACAGTGGCATTTCACTGCTGAATAAAGTTACAAATTGTGTACCTAATTCTCCAGGGCACAGAAAACTCTCAGAGGCCTTGAAATGGGCACGGGGTGGGGGATGTGTTTGTTTGTGATTCCTAAATAGACCAGATAAGAGTCCATGAATCCATGAACATTTCTATTAGGCTGTATGCTGAGTATAAAAAAGAGCATTTGGTTGGAAATATGAGTTCTAGGCTTTTATTGGCTACTAAGTGACACTGTCACTTTAACAGTGGACAAAAAAAAGTGAATATATAATAATAATGACAATTTGTTGAAATATCACGTTTGATGTATATTATCTCTGACCCCCCTGACTATTCTGCAAAGTAGGAGTTATTATCTTTGTTTTAAATAAGAAAATTGAAGGAGGTTATAGAGAGAAATTAATCAGTACAGCTGGCAAGAGATGTGGTTAGAATTAGAATACAGAGCTTTCTAAAGATTATGATTTTCTGGAGTATTATGATGTGCCCAAAATGACTAACTTTCTACATCTTGGTTTTCTCATCTATATAATGAAGGCATCTGATAACATGACCTCTAAGGCTCCTTCTAGGTATGAAATGTTATAATGTCTAGAATATAAGCTTAGCTACATGTAGCAGCAAACATGAAGTAAAGCTAGCTTAGTTCCACATCCAGATCTACTTGAAATTACTTATTCATAAAACCAGAGCCAAGGTATGATGGGAACTGAGAATCAGCAAGAGGTGAAACTGTGTTGTGTGTGCTCCAGCTACTATCCTCAGTGGCTTGGATATAGGAGGGGCCTGCGGAGCCTTGGATGGAATAGGGAGGAGATAATTCAGAGGCATCCTTCATGCTCACCTGTAAACCACATCTTAAGTGAGGTCATGGTCTCTTCACTGGGGATGGAGGCAGCTTGAAGAGACTTTTTAAAATTTCCCTCTGGGAGAAAGGTGACTGCCAGGTTCTAGACTGAAGGTCACATTTACATTTATCGGCGTTCACAATCTTTTTCCTCCAAGCTTGTTCTGAGGTCTTATGAAATAATTTTACAGTAAGGAATTCAAGAAAGTTCTCAGCTTTTGTAGTAGGGACCAGGGTATGAAACAGCCCTGGAGGCAAAGAAATTGGTTTAGAAGGAAGACGTTAGCAAAGGCCTTTATGTAGTCATGATCCCTTCTGTCCCTGAGTTCTTCATTCCCCCTTCCTTCACCCCCTGCATCCCCTGCATGTGTCCTGTTCAGTGTTCTTCCCACGTGTATGTAGAATCCTCACACTTCAGTCATCAATGTTCCTACCCTAGTCTAAGCTACCATCAGCCTGGATGCGCTGCTTCTGTTCTTCCCTCCCTAGGAAGCTTCTTCTTGCCAAAGTTGTACTTTAAATTATAAACTGGGTCATGGTGCTCCCTTGCTTAAAGCCCATTAATAGTTTCTCAATGTACTTAGCATCAAAAGCAAACCCTTCCTCTTGGCCTAGGAGGCCCTCCACAGTCTGGGAAGGCCACCTTGCTAGTTTCATCTCAGGTTACCTCCTCTACTGACAGCTTTCCAGCCACCTTGGCCTTCCTTCTCTTCTCTGGATAGTACAAGTTTTCTCCATTGTTTTGCACAGGCTGATCCCTTCGCTTGGAATGCTCCCATATCTGCTTTGTCCATGGCCACCTCCTTCCTATCCTGCAGATCACAGGTTAGATGGCATCTCTTCAGAAAGGTCTATTCTAGTTTCTGTACGTAATTAGACACCATTCTCCCCATTTCTGATCTCTTTATAACAACACACTGCTTGCTTTCTTCACAATGCTTATTGTGAATTGTTTTATTATTTATGAAAGCATCATGGGAGGAAGGAAGCATTTTTTTCTTTTCCACCTTTGTGCCTAGAGCCTAGCATGGGCCTTGATAATGATAGTGGCCTGCTGCTCTCCCATTCTGCTTGATTTAGTCCTGGTCTGTCCTTGGGCCTTGGTTTAAAGCTCAGTTCTTCAGGGAGGTCTTTCCTGTCCCTCAGATTAAGCCAGATAGGTCCCCTGCTCTTCGTTTCCATAATTTCCCGTCAATCCCAGCCATAACGCTCAACACGTTCCACTGCCATCATTGTTTGTATTTTTCTTCCCTGCTAGTCTCTAAGACTATGACTCATGGTGACAAAGACTGTCTTGTTCACCCCCAGATGGCTGGCTCCAACAAAGGACGAAATCAGGAAATGATGAATAGAAAGAAATGGTTACTGAAAGAGTGTGAAGGGTAGGCAAAAGAGATGACTCACAATTTCTACAAAGCAATTAACTACTTAAATGACTCAAATATTACCTATCAGCCACCCTCACATCTGCTCCATCGCCCAGGCTGGAGTGCAGTGGTGCAATCCTGGTTAACTGCAACCTCCACCTCCCAGGGTCAACAAATTGTCCTGTCTCAGCCTCCTGAGTAGCTGGGACTACAGGCACACACCACCACACCCAGCTAATTTTTTTGTATTTTTAGTAGAGACGGGGATTCACCATATTGGTCAGGCTGGTCTCAAACTCCTGACCTCAGGTGATCCACCCACCTCGGCCTCCCAAAGTGCTAGGATTACAGGTGTGAGCCACTGCACCCAGCCCTGGGTTTTTAATTATGCACAATAAAGCACTCAGCACTGAGCAAGATTCATTAATCCTGTAATAAATACCTATTTACAAATACGAACTAAGTACCTATTATGTGCCAAGCTAGAGTTACATAGCTTGGACATAAATGAGGTTATGAATATTTATGCTATGAGGTAAATAGGATAGATGACATATGCATGATATAAAACAAATGCGTTTGCAACCCAGATCTGGAAAGCAACCGTAATAGAAGTGAGGTTTGTCTGAGCTTCAAGAATGGGGGAGATTTCCATAAGGCTAGACGTCCATAGAGTGTGCTTCAAGAAAATGGAAAGGCACCAGTGCAGAGGAAGGAACAGACATGGGGCTTGGCTGGGATTCAGGAGTTTTGCAGACCACTGGGAGGTAAATTTGGAAGGGCTAGTAAAGGCACCTGATCCAGGAGTGCCTGGTATGCAGAGGTGAGCGCGTGGGCTTGTATCCAATAGAGAGAGGCCACCTCTTGGCAGCTTTGAGAATAAAGAGTGGCATGACCGTGGGTGCTTAAGGAGACAAGTACCACAGTGGAGCCCTGTAGCTGGGCAGAGAGAGACAAGACTGAATTTGCAAGGCGTTATTTTCAGGCATGAGGTAGCAAAGACATCCTTTACAAAGTAGCAACCGAAATAGAAAACAAAACAGGAATGAGAGTTTCTGCAAAGGGAGAACTAGCCTAGCAGGCTATGGCGGCTCATAGCTCTTGGGACAGAGCTTGGAGCTCAAGGCGGAGATAAGATAATTGTATTTTTCACAGTGTAAACAAGTAGTAATATTCGTCTCATCTTCCTTTTTTATAAAATGACACTAATAATTCTACAAACTTCTTTTCTGAGAATACTGTTACTTTTGAAAACAATCACAAATGTTTTTAGTTCTTTGGAGATACAGGCGTTATTATTAATCAATTGTCTTTTGATTTATACTTTGTTTTGCCTATCTTGAAAATTACAATAAAACAAATTGAAAATTAAATGCCAATAAAATGACTGTGAGTTTCCTAGTTCACTGTATGTGAGCCATGTGCAATTCAGAAGTTTTCTTCAAAGATTAGAGGAAGTCCTTTTATAGATTTCTAAGGGAAGAGGCAGAATCCAACAAATTCTTTCATGGTTAATCAAGCTACAGAATTTAAGCAAAATAAACTGACTTAAGCTAGCATCACATTAACTTAAAACAATTTTTTTACATTAAAAAATCATGCTATTTCACATGCCAGCTTTTCTTCTGAATAAATGTGAATTAAAATATAAAATTTAGTCCTTTAGTTTCTAGCACTCGAACACTAGGATCTTAATAATTTTTGAAAACAAAAATTCTATGTCATTAGACACCACATTTTTTTTTCTACTGTTAGAGTTTAAAAAATAAAGAAAAAAGAAAATGAATTGACCTAATATGACCTCTTTCTGGTAAGTTATATTAAAGTTTAAAATTAAGCTAAGAATCCTTTTTTCAGCCTTGGTCCATCTCTTATTTACTGTGTTGGATAGTAGACAAATCACTTATTTTCTCTTTCTACTCCCATCCATAACAATAATTTAAAACCAGCTAATAAACATTATGGTTTGTTAGAACTGCTACCGATTAAATCTTAAGTGTCTAATACATACAAATATAAACAGAATGTAATTAGAGCTATTTAAAGAACCCATTTTTAACTTAGATTAACCATACTTTCCATTTGCCGAGGATAAACACTCATAAATGAAACCCATTGCTGAGCAAGAAGCAATTACTTCAGTTTAAAATATTAATATGTGCCGCCTTTTAAAAAGCCATGGAAAATCATTTATGTAGTGCACTGTACAGAATGAAGCCATCCCCGAAAGGAAGAATGGGATAGTGTTGTGTGTCCTAACCGAGAAGCAATCAGCTGAAGTATGGCATGTCCTTACCCTCTGTGAGGTCCTTTAAACTTTGCTTTGATTAGAGCATTTCCCAACATCATATTCCTACGTATATTTATCTGTGATCTAAAAAGCCCCAACACAAACACACATAGACAGAGAAAGGGCAGTTTTACTGTTGAAAAATCAATTTCATCAACCTGTTTCTAGGAATAATTGAGACACATTCATAACCTAATAACCGATTTAAGCATATTAAATAAAGATAGCCTGGAAGAGAAGTAAATGCAGACATCCCACACATCTTAATTTCACATTTCTCACCTAAAATTACACAAAGGATATATTGAGTCTGACTGAATGTAGCTAACTATGCAATTCTCCAGTATTTCTTGTGATATTGCAGGCTGACTAAAAAGCTTGGTTTGGCTTAGAATGAAATTCAGTGTAGTTAAATGCATGCATTTTTAGTTGCTGATACGAGTTAACCACAGGTCAAATCTGGTTACAATGAGTACCATTATCACAAAATGCTTCTAAGCTGGTCCCAAAAGTCTTCAGAATAGGGCTTTGTTAATTTTATCACAGTGACACCCACTAATGGAAGATGCTAGACAGACCTATTAACCCTTGGTTTGCTTGAAATGGCCACGGTGTTTGGAAGCCTCTTTGGTTACGTCTGAATATGATGTGATGCTGGATGGCGGTATAGGCATTTCAATATCAGAAGACAAAAGTTCATAGAACAGATTTGTGCTGTCAACAGTTCATGCTTGTGAGTATAATTGTAATGCTGTTTTTTAATGGGGCCTATTTTATTCATGACAACCAAATTACAAGGCAGATGAATTTAGTAGATGATTTGCATTATGGTGATATACCCTGAACTCTAAATAAAATGTATTATTTTAGGACCATATATTATTTTTTTCTGATTGATAACTGTAAGACAATATATTTATTGAAAAAATGATCCAAGATGGCCGATCGCTAACATCCCGGGATTGCAGCTCTCAGGGGAGGCATGGAGAACTAGAGGACGCCACACTTTCAGACAAATTCTGGTCGCTCACGGAGCAGGAGATCCCCCAGTGGAGGAAACACACGGGTGGCCAGTGCGACTCTCGTGGCCGGTGCAGCGGTTCTGCCAGCACCTTGGCGCGGCAGCTCTCGGAGCAAAGTAAACAGGTTCGGAGGACCCGCAGGGGTCCCCAGCAGGACACCAGAGCCCGGCGCAGCCGCTGTGATGGCACCTCTGCGCGGGAGCACTCGGCGCAGAGTAAACAGGACCGGTTTCCCTTCTGACCGAGGTTTGGAGCCCCGGGAAGGCAGAGTCGCCTACTACGGACACAAGAAGGAAGCCCGACAGGAGAATCCTGGGCAGAAAAGCACCATCAGTATTAACGCCGCTGCTCTGGCCCTGGGAACTAACAACCTGGACATCCACTCAAGAGACCTAATCTGAAAGTTGGTAATTTCAAAGACGATAGGAGGATAAATTTACAATGACGGGAAGAAACCAGCGTAAAAAAGCTGAGAATACTCAAAGTCAGAACGCCTCTCCCTCTAAAGATGATCACAGTTCCACATCAACAATGGAACAAGGCTTGATGGAGAACGAGCGCATCCTGATGACAGAATCACTCTTCAAGGAATGGATAATAACAAACTTCGGTGAGTTAAAAGAACATATTGTAGCCCAACGTAAAGAAACTAGGAACTTTGAAAAAAGGTTTGATGAAATCCTATTGAGAATAGACAACTTAGAGAGGAGTATGAGTGAATTAATGGAACTGAAGAATACAATACAGGAACTCCGAGAAGTATGCACAGGTTTAAACACTCGAATTGTTCAAGCAGAATAAGGGATATCAGAGGTCAAAGTCCAACTTAATGAAATAAAATGTGAAGAAAAGATTAGAGAAAAAAGGATAAAAAGGAATGAGCAAAGTCTCCAAGAAATGTGGGACTATGTGAAAAGACCAAATTTACGTTTGATAGGTGTACCTGAATGTCACGGAGAGAATGAATCCAAGCTGGAAAATACCCTTCAGGATATTATTCAGGAAAATTTTCCTAAACTAGCAAAGCAGGTCAAAATTCAACCCCAGGCAATACAGAGAACACCACAAAGATATTCCTCAAGAAGAGCAACCCCAAGGCACATAATCGTTAGATTCACCAGGGTTGAAACGAAGGAGAAAATACTAAGGGCAGCCAGAGAGAAAGGTCATGTTACCCACAAAGGCAAGCTTATCAGACTTACAGCAGATCTCTCAGCAGAAACTCTACAAGCCAGAAGAGAGTGGGGGCCAATATTCAACATCCTCAAAGAACAGAACCTTCAGCCCAGAATTTCATATCCAGCCAAACTAAGCTTCACAACTGAAGGAAAAATAAAATCTTTTATGAACAAGCAAGAACTCAGAGATTTTATTACCACCAGGCCTGCTTTACAAGAGCCTCTGAAAGAAGCATTACACACAGAAAGAAACAACCAGTATTAGCCTTTCTAAAAATACACCAAAAAGTAAAGAGCACCAACATAAAGAAGAATTTACACCAATGAATGGATAAAACAGCCAGTCAACATCAAATGGCAGTAACCCTAAATTTAAATTGACTAAATCCCCCAATCAAAAGACACAGCCAAAACCCAATGGCATGTTACATCCAGACCTGTTTCACATGCAAGGATACACAAAGACTCAAAACAAAGGGATGGAGAAAGATTTACCAACCAAATGGAGAGCAAAAATAAATAATAAATAAATAAAAAGCAGGAGTTGCAATTCTCGTATCGGAGAAATAGATTTTAAAGCAACAAAGATATAGTGGTAAAAGGATCAATGCAACAACAAGAGCTAACGATCCTAACACCCAGATACGAGACTTAGATTCAATGAGACAGAAAATTAATAAGGATATCAAGGACTCGAACTCAGATCCGGAACAAGTAAACTTAATAAATATTTATAGAGCTCTCCACTTCAAATACACAAAATATACATTCTTGTCAATACCACATCACACCTACCCATAAGTTTAAATGACACATTGATTGGCCATTATTAATACTCAATTTTTTTCAAAATAAAGCAATATTTCCATTTACTCTCCCTCTTTCTCTTCCTCTTTCTTCCTCTCCTTTACTTATTTTTTTTTCTTTCCTTCTTTCAAAAAAAAAGAAATCAACTTGTAAATCTCTAGATCCAGGTCGGCAATGTCTCTCTCATTGCTTGATTTCCTTCCTTCCCTTCCCTCCCTCCCTCCCTCCCTCCCCGCTTCCTCCCTTCCTTCCTTCCTTCCTTCATCCCTTCCTTCCTCCCTACCGTCCTTCTTCCCTCCCTCCCCGCTTCCTCCCTTCCTTCTTCCCTCCCTTCCTGCCTTCCTCCCCCCCCCAAAAAAAAGACAATATATTTATTAATCTTTCTAAAGGTCAGTTCAGGAACTTCTAACCTCGGGTTTGACTGGGCTTCAGAAAGGTTCATGCAGTCACACATTTTCTTATTTATTTACTTTTTAAATTATACTTTTAGTTCGGGGATACATGTGCAGAATGTGCAGGGTTGTTACATAGTTATACACATGCCATGGTGGTTTGCTGCACCCATCAACCAGTCATCTACATTAGGTATTTCTCTTAATCATGTGATCTACAAACAGAGCCAATTTGACTTCCTCTCTTCCTATTGAATACTCTTTATTTCTTTGTCTTCCCTGATTACCCTGACCAGAATTTCCAATACTATGTTGAATAGGAGTGGTGAGAGAGGGCATCCTTGTCTTGTACCAGCTTTCAAAAGGAATGACTCCAGCTTTTGCCCATTTGGTATGATATTGGCTATGAGTCTCTGTCATAAATAGCTCTTTTTATTTTGAGATACATTCCACCAATGTCTAGTTTTTTGAGAGTTTTTAGTATGAAGGGGTGTTGAATTTTATCAAAGGCCTTTTCTGCATCTATTGAGATAATCACGTCATTGGTTCTGTTTATGGGATTGATTATCTTTATTGATTTGCATATGTTGAACCAGCCTTGCATCCCAGGGATGAACCTGACTTGATCATGGTAGATAAGCTTTTTTTTTTTCTTTTTTCAGATGCCTGTAATCCTAGCTACTCGGGAGGCTGAGGCAGGTGAATCACTTGAACCTGGGAGGTGGAAATTGCAGTGAGCTGAGACTGCACCACTCCACTGCAGCCTGGGGAATAAGGCGACATTCTGTCTCAAAAAAAAAAAAAAGCTTTTTGATGTGCTGCTGAATTCGGTTTGCCAGTATTTTATTGAGGATTTTTGCAGTGATGTTTATCAGTGGTATTGACCTGAAACGTGTGGTGTGTGTGTGTGTATCTGGTAGGTTTTGGTATCAGGATGATGTTGGCCTCATAAAATGTGTTAGGGAGGAGTCCCTCTTTTTCTATTGTTTGCAATTGTTTCAGAAGAAATGGAACCAGCTCCTCTTTGTACCTCTGGTAGAATTTGGTTGTGAATCCGTCTGTTCCTGGGCTTTTTTTTTTTTTTTTTTTTGGTTGGCAGGCTATTAATTACTGCTTCAATTTCAGAACTTGTTTTTGGTCTATTCAAGGATTCAACTTCTTCCTGGTTTAGTTTTGGGAGAGTGTATGTGTCCAGAAATTTATCCATTTCTAGATTTCCTAGTGTATTTCCATAGAAGTGTGTACAGTACTCTCTGATGGTAGTTTGTATTCTCTGGGATCAGTGATGCTATCCCCTTTATCATTTTTTTTACTGTGTTTATTTGATTCTTCTCTCTTTTCTTCTTTATTTTGTTAATCCTTTCAAGAAACCAGTTCCTGGATTCACGGAGCTTTTGAAGGTTTTTTTGTGCCTCTATCTCTTTTAGTTTTGCCCTGATCTTAGTTCTTTCTTGTCTTCTGCTTGCTTTGGAATTTGTTTGCTCTTGCTTCTCTAGTTTTTTTAATTGTGATGTTAGGGTGTTGATTTTAGATCTTTCCCACTTTCTCCTGTGGGCATTTAGGGCTACAGATTTCCTTTTAAACACTGCTTTAGCTGTGTCTCAGATACTCTGGCATGTTGTGTCTTTGTTCCTATTGGTTTCAAAGAACTTTTTAATTTCTGCCTTAATTTCATTATTTACCCAGTAGTCACGCAGGAGTATGTTGCTCAGTTTCCATGCAGTTGTGTGGTTTTGAATGAGTTTGTTCATCCCAAATTCTAACTTGATTGCACTGTGGTCTGAGAGACTGTTTGTTATGATTTCTGTTCTTTTGCATTTGTTGAGGAGTGTTATGTAACCAGTTTTAGAGTAAGTACAATGTGGTGCTGAGAAGAATGTATGTTCTGTGGATTTGGGGTGGAGAGTTCTGTAGATGTCTATCAGGTCCACTTGGTCCAGAGCTGAGTTCAAGTCCTGAATATCCCCGCTAATTTTCTGTCTTGTTGATCTGTCTAATATTCACAGTGGGGTGTTAAAGTTGCCCACTGTTATTGTGTGGGAGTCTAAGTCTCTCTGTAGGCCCCTAAGAACTTTCACTATGAATCTGGGTGCTCCTGAATTGGGTGCATTTATATATAGGATAGTTAGCTCTTCTTACTGCTTTGATCCCTTTACCATTATGTAAAATCCTTCTTTGTCTTTTTTGATGTTTGTTGGTTTAAAGCCTGTTTTACCAGAGACTAGGATTTCAACCCATGGTTTCTTTCTTTCTTTCTTTTTTTTTTTTGTTTCCATTTGCTTAGTAAATATTCCTCCATCCCTTTATCTTGAGCCTATGTGTGTCTTTGTACATGAGATGGCCCCCTGATAGGTCTTGACTCTTTATCCAATTTGCCAGTCTGTGTTTTTGTTTTTTTTTTTTTTTAAGACCAAGTTTCACTCTTTTTGCTTAGGCTGGAGTGCAATGGTGTGATTGACCTTGGCTCACCATAGCTCTGATTCCCAGGTTCAAGTGATTCTCCTGCCTCAGCCTCCTGAGTAGCTGGGATTACAGGCATGTGCCACCACGCCTGGTGAATTTTTTTGTATTTTGGTAGAGACAGGGTTTCTCCATGTTGGTCAGTCTGGTCTCAAACTTCCAACCTCAGGCGATCCTCCTGTCTAGGCCTCCCAAAGTGCTGGGATTACAGGCTTGCTCCCCAGGTGCTTCGTCCCAGGGAGATGTGAGTTTTATCTATAAGCACCGAGCCCAGTCTATGTCTTTTAATTGGGGCATTTAGCCCATTTACACTTAAGGTTAATATTGTTCTGTGTGAATTCGATCATCACAGTCATTATGATACTAGCTTGCTATTTTGCCCATTAGTTGATGCAGTTTCTTCATAGTGTTGATGGTCTTTACAATTTGGTATGATTTTGCAGTTGCTGGTACTTGTTTTTCCTTTCTATATTTAGTGCTTCCTTCAGGAGCTTTTGTAAGGCAGGCCTGGTGGTGACAAAATGTCTCAGCATTTGCTTGTCTGTAAAGGATTTTATTTCTCCTTCACTTATGAAGCTTAGTTCGCCTGGATATGAAATTCTGGGTTGAAAATTCTTTCCTTTAAGAATGATGAATATTGGCCCCCACTCTATTCTTGCTTTTACGGTTTCTTCAGAGAGATCTGCTATTAGTCTGATGGGTTTCCCTTTGTAGGTAACCCTGACCTTTCTCTCTGGCTGCACTTAATATTTTTTTCTTCATTTCAAACTTGGTGAACTTGATGAGTCTTGGGGTTGCTCTTCTCGAGAAGTATCTTTGTGGTCTTCTCTGTATTTCCTGAATTTGAATGTTGGCCTTTCTTGCTAGGCTGGGGAAGTTCTCCTGGATAATATCCTGAAAAGTGTTTTCCAACTTGGTTCCATTCTCCCCATCACTTTCAGGTACACCAATCAAACATAGGTTGGTCTTTTCACATAGTCCCATAATTCTTGGAGTCTTTGTTCCTTTTCATTCTTTTTTCTCTCCTCTTGTCTCTACACTTTATTTCATTAAGTTGATCTTCAATGTTGTATATCCTTTCTTTGCTTGATCATTTTGGCTATTGATACTTGTGTATGCTTCACAACATTCTCGTAGTGTATTTTTTAGCTCCATCAGGTCATTTACGTTCTTCTCTAAACTGGTTATTCTAGTTAGCAATTCCTCTAACCTTTTTTCAAGGTTCTTAGCTTCTCTGCATTGGGTTAGAACATGCTCCTTTAGCTCAGATGAGTTTGTTGTTACTCACCTTCTGAAGCACTTCTGTCAATGCATTAAACTCATTCGTTGTTCAATTTTGTTCCCTTTCTGGCAAGGAGGACAAGGGGCATTCTGGTTTTTGGAATTTTCAGTCTTTTTGGAGTGTTTTCTTCATCTTTGTAGATTTACCTACATTTGGCCTTTGATGTTGGTGATTTGGGGTTTTGAGTGGATGTCCTTTTGGTTGATGTTGATGCTATTCCTTTCTGTTTGTTTGTTTTCCTTCTAACTGTCAGGCTCCTCTGCTGCAGGTCTGGTGGAGTCTGCTGGAGGTCCACTCCAGACCCTATTTGCCTGGGTATCAGCAGCCAAGGTGGCAGAACAGCAAGGATTGCTGCCCACCTCTTCCACTGGAAGCTTTGTCCCAGAGAGGCACCCACCTCCTGTATGAGGTGTTTGTCGACCCCTGCTGGGAGGTGTTTCCTAATCAGGAGGCACAGGGGTCAGGGACCCACTTGAGGAAGCAGTTTGTCCTTTAGCAGAGCTTGAGCACTGTGTGGGGAGATCCACTGCTCTCTTTAGAGCTAGCAGGCAGGAATATTTAGTCTGCTGAAGCTGTGCCCACAACTTCCCCCATCCCCAGGTGCTCTGTCCCAGGGAGATGTGAGTTTTATCTATAAGCCCCTGACTGGGGCTGCTGCCTTTCTTTCAAAGATGCCCTGCCCATAGAGCTAGTCTGGCTATAGCAGCGTTGCTGAGCTACAGTGGGCTTTGCCTATTCTGAACTTCCTGGTAACTTTTTTTACACTGCGAGGGGAAAAACGCCTACTCAAGCTTCAGTAATGGTCAGTGCCCCTACCCCCACCAAGCTCGAGCATTCCAGGTTGACTTCAGATTGCTGTGCTGGCAGCAAGAATTTCAAGCCAGTGGGCCTTAGCTTGCTGGGCTCTGTTGGGGTGGGATCCACTGAGCTAGATGCTAGGCTCTCTGGCTTCAGTCCCCTTTCCAGGGAGTGAATGCTTATGTCTTGCTGGCATTCCAGGTGCCACAGGGATATGAAATAAACTCCTGCAGCTAGCTCAGTGTCTGCCCAAATGGTTACCCAGTTTTGTGCTTGAATCCCAGAGCCCTGGTGGCATAGGCACCCAAGGGAATCTCCTGGTCTGTGGGTTGTGAAGATCATGGAAAAAGTGTAGTATCTGGGCCACAGTGCACCATTCCTCACAGCACAGTCCCTCATAGCTTCCCTTGGCTTCTGTGTTGATCTTGCTGGGAGATAGATTCACAATAGATTCAATAGATTGAAATTGAACTTTCTGAGTAACTTGGAAACTCTAACATTAGGAAAGCTCGTTAAGGAATATAATGATGGATGTCTACACCGGCCCCTCTCCAGTGGCATCCACCCAAACAAAAAAGGAGACGCTGAATGTGCTGCTTTGCCAGATATAATGTGGACCAGAGTTCTACCAAGATTAACTTGAAACAGCATTATTAATGATGGCACCTCAAGGAATGACTAAGTTGCACTCCATAACTTTATAAAATTTTATAACCCATCAACTAAATCACCTGAATTAGTTGACTTTATTGTTTGTTAAATGCTTGACAGCCAATAGATTTCATACATTGTTAATTATCCTATTCTCCTTAAAATAGTATTTTCATTTTTATAACCAAGAATATTTAGAGGCTAATTAGAAATCCAGTAATGTGAATTGTAAATTATGTGTAATTACAATAAAACTACTGAAGAATAACACACATTACTTATAAATTGTAACACTGTGATAAATTAAAGCAATTACAGGTAAACCAATAATGTTCTTTAATTAAGTAGTTATGAATGAGAATTTGCACTTTGCATTTACAATAACCTATAAGGTTGGAGATTGCATTTATAGCTCCTGCAGAAATCGATTGCACTCTGCTGTGATACTTTGCTAAGAATAACTTCTAGGTTCATTACTGTCATTATGCCATTATCATGTAAAAACACCTAGGATTGTTAGATGTAAGTGTGCTGACAACCAATCAACCATGCTTCTTAATATAATTATAATTATGTCACTATCTGTTCTTATGCCTTTATGAATCTGGGAAAAAGTTCAGATTTCCACCAGTCTTCAGTATTGGTTGCAAAGGAATAGAAGTTGCTCTGTCACACACTTACTGAAAATACTATTGTATTTGACACTAAGAAGGCTATTCATCCTCATAATTATCTTACTTCAACCTGCCATTTATAAGATTATAGCAATATTTTTATGTTGCCACATCTGTTTATTATTTTATATATTGTTATAAGGTGAGGCAACTCCTTGACATGTTCAAGTTGCAATTAATGTCACAGTATGCATGGAGAAGAGACCCCGACAGACCATCTCTCTGTTTTTAATTCAAGTCATGTGTTTTGTGTGTTCAAACAGGTCTCGGAAGGCGAAAGAGAGTCAGTACACATTGGTGAAAAGGGGAAGAGTTGGAAGGTTTAAATGATGAGAATTTGTTGATCCAGATTATTTAAAAGATGAATGTTTAAAGGAAGAACACTAAAAAGGTAAGAAAAGGATTCTGAATTATTCAGGTATATATATGTTATTAATTTGCTTTGAGGCATTAACAATGAACAGTTCTCCAATAAGTGAGGAACAATTAGACTACTACCATAACATAATATTCCAAATACAGTATTTTGAATATTCTTGAGTGATATGCCCAACCAGGGAAAGTCATGTGCATGGTAAAGACTACACATATCAGTGATGATTGTCAGGTCTGAGATTTCACCCTGCGTATAAGCTAGTAAGCCAGCAATTAATGTTTCATGGATACGGGCACAAAACACAAGACTCCTGGGTCAGAAACAAAGACTTTGGCACTCATGGGAGTGATGTGGGGGGTGGGGGTGCCAGATGGATGCTATACACACAGTGGGTTTGCATGTAGCTGGGTAACACTGAATTTGGGGAATCCATCATTTTACAGCAAGCTGTAAGGAAACAAGCCCTTTGTCCCGGATAGAGACGTGAAATCACCTCTCCAGGTTGCTCTGCAGACATGACCCTGAGAAATAGTTCCAGAAAAGAGCAGTCAGGCCTTTGCATTCTTGATAAACCCAGTAAGACATGTGAGAGCCCAAGAGACTGAGGGAGGACTGTCTTTTTCAACAAATAGCACAATTAGTATACTCCTGTAATCAATGTACAAATGGTATGTTCAGGAGCTTGATGTTCAACTAGGTACAGCAACAGTTTTTACCCACTGAATTTAAGTTCAAAATTCTATTCCTAGAACCATGCTTACCTCCATATCCTAAAAATTATTTAAAATGGAACAAGAAACTTCTGGGAAGAGGTACCCTTTGATATACTTCCTCGCTGTATTGCTTTTTTTTTTTTTTTTTTTTTTGAGACGGAGTTTCGCTCTTGTTATCCAGGCTGGAGTGCAATGGCGCGATCTCGGCTCACCGCAACCTCCTCCTCCTGGGTTCAGGCAATTCTCCTGCCTCAGCCCCCTGAGTAGCTGGAATTACAGGCACGCGCCACCATGCCCAGCTAATTTTTTGTATGTTTAGTAGAGACGAGGTTTCACCATGTTGACCAGGATGGTCTCGATCTCTTGACCTCGTGATCCACCCACCTCAGCCTCCCAAAGTGCTGGGATTACAGGCGTGAGCCACAGCGCCCAGCCCTGTATTGCTCTTTACCTGATGCTTCCAGTCTATTATTTCTTTTGAACCACTCATACTGTTTCTTTTCCTGTCTTTAGTTCATTTCTTATCAAATTAGCTTTCAAACTGTGCCTTTACTGAAATGGTAGTTTAATATGTTGGTTTACATCTTGATTCACTTGCTATATTTAATTGTGGGGGCTAGCAATTGGCTTTGATAAGCCATTTAATACATATTTCTTAAAGAAAATGCAAAGCCTTTGAAGCCATGACGTATTTTTATGCTCTATGTTTAAAGTCAAGTCTCACGTCTTCATTAGTTTTGCAGAATGATGCACTGAACTTTTTAGGCAATGGGGCCACAGTTTAATGTGTCCCCAGACTTTATAATGACCAAACTCTAAAGTTTTCTGTAAGTGGTTTCTAACTCTTTTCCCACCCTTTCTCATTTTTTATGAAAATTTTGTTGTTCCTCTACAATGCACACTCATCTCTTTTATTCGGGTTTATAATTTTCTGTATTTCACGGTGAACAACCTTAGTGGCCCCTCGTGCTGATCGCGATACTTGTTGAATGAAAAGGACAAGGAAGGGCATCTGAAGGAAACAACTTCATCATGTCCTTCCCCTGCCACCTTTCAACCTACTTTCAACAAACTGTAGTTTCAAGCCTTGGGGTAAAAATCTCAAGTAATCCCATCCTTTTAAAGATTATTTTCAGGTAAAAAGTTAATGGCTCCTCAGGTTTGGCTTTAAAAAGCTAAATTCAGGACAGGAGCAGTGGCTCATGCCTGTAATCCCAGTACTTTGGGAGGCCAAGGCGGGTGGATCACGAGGTCAGGAGTTCGAGATTAGCCTGGCCAACATGGTGAAACCCCATCTCTATTAAAAATACAGAAATTAGCTGGTTGTGGTGGCGGGTGCCTGTAATCCCAGCTACTCGGGAGGCTGAGGCAGGGAGAATCATTTGAACCTGGGAGGTGGAGGTTGCAGTGAGCTGAGATCATGACATTGCATTCCAGCCTAGGTGACGGGGTGAGACTCGGTCTCAAAAAACAAAACAAAACAAAACAAAACGTTGAATTCAGTGTCAAACCTCAAATCTTTCTCTAATTCTTTTCTTCCCAGTATAACACACACACACACACACACACACACACACACACACACACACACAGCTGCCTTGCTTCTGCTGGGAAGAAACCACCGTATAGCTCACTCCCAGCTCAGCTCCTTCTGTTCCAGTTGGCCTCCAGGTTGGTGCTGAAAAAAATCAGACATGTCTCTGGATTCCTCAGACACCAAAGATACACTAAACATTTTGGGTGGCTGTCCTTAAGTCCTCCTCCACTGGATTAAGTTTACAGGGAAATACTCCCCTGCCTGGCATCATGGTACCACAACTCCCCAAATGTTTCCCAAAGGAATTCTTATCCTCTTGGGTTGGATCAGTCTTCAATATCTTTTTTATACCTTTGAGGTAGTTTGGCACCTATGGCTTTGGACCCAGGTTTTGTTTTATTTTGGGGCATGGGGGTAGTATCTCATCCGGAAATTCAATATATGCAGAAGAAAGTTAATATCCTATTAAAGTTGCCTTTTTGTATTTAGTTGTTTTTTGAAACGATTTATTTTTTGTCACTCTTACTACGTTGCAAGCCTTTTGAGGAATAGGGTGCATTTCTGATACTTTTTCTTTGATCAATGAATTGGGATTGTCAATTTATATATCTTCAGGGACAGAGGGGAATAATATATACGTGAATGAAGCAGACAGATAGAAAAAAATGAGGAGTATTCAATTTTCTTTTTTTTTTTTTAAGGAGAAGTCAAGCATCTAGAATTTTATGCAAATTATTGATATATTAATTGAAAACCTGTAAACACACCAAAATCATGTCCAAAGCCAAAATAATCAGTACATCTGCCCAAAGCCATCTGCCCAAAGCCAAAATAATCAGTACATTTAATTTAATATAACACAATAACTCCATTATTGGGAATAAATGAAAATAATAATTGAATATTTGATTTTTAAACTGGTTGTAGTTAAGCTTTTATTGTATTTAACAAACTGTTCTTTCATTTAAAAAAATAGTCTTCCTGTAGGCTAATAAAATGAAGTTAATTTATCTTTTCTTACCATTTGGGCTATGAGCAATTAAAAAATATGTTTACCTTCTGTTTTGAGAACATCAGTTTCTAAGTAAACAGTATCTTGACAGTTTGAATTGTTTCAACTATTTTCTAAAAGTTGAGGAAAAGCTATTAAATATTTATTACATTTTATTATGTTATTCGTTGCTAGAATGAATTTGCAAATTTTATTAATACTATTCAGAAAGCCATGAAAAATTATAATTTATGAATGAAAAATCAAATGTAGCAAACTAATTATCTGAAAAAACTTGCAATCAGAAATAAAATGCATTGTCCGGTGTTTTCCTGTAGGTCTGTGAGGCCACAGAAGAGTTCAGAGAGAAGAAAGTGATGAAAAGTGAGAAATAGAGAAGTAGCCTAAGAAAATATTTTCAGAGTCTAGCAACAAAATTAAAGAGTTGGTTAGAAGTCTGAAGAACAGGCCAGGCACGGTGGCTCACACCTGTAATCCCACCACGTTTGGAGGCCGGGGTGGGTGGGTCATTTGAGGAGTTTGAGACCAGCCTGACCAACATGGTGAAACCCCGTCTCTACTAAAAATACAAAAATTAGCTGGGTGTCATGATGGGCACCTGCAGTCCCAACTGCCCAGGAGGCTAAGGCATGAGAATTACTTGAACCCGGGTGGCAGAGATTGCAGTGAGCTGAGATCACACCACTGTACTCCAGCCTGAGTGACAGAGCAAGACTCTGACTCAAAAAAAAAAAAAAAAAAAAAAAAAAGGAACTATGCTGAGATGCTGCGCAGTGAGTGGAGAGAGGAGCTAAGAGCTCCTGAACTGGTGGATAGGGTGCTGCTGCAGAACTTTTCCTCCCAGCTCCAACCAGGAAGCTTTCGTCCCACTTCTGCGATAACTTGCTCCTTCTCTGCCCTTGAGGATTTTATCTCCAGGAAACAGATAAGAAAAGAGCAATTACATTTCATTGAATGCCTACTTGGAAAGTTTCTGGGTTTCATTAAAACTAAAACAAACAAAAAAAAGAGAGATGCTTTTAAAATTAATACATGTTATGTGCTGTAGATAGCTGGGGTAGTGCTACTGGGCTGTTTCTATGGATCCCTTACACTGTTCTACTTTTCCGTTTCCCATACCCACCACCTTTGAATGCACACCGTAATATGCTTATATCTACAATTTACTCTCTATGTTCTGTATCTTTTTGCCAAAAATGTAAGCTCCACAAATGTAGGGATCTTTGCTTGCCTGGTTTGCTGATGTGTTACAAGCACCCGTAAGAGTGCCAGGCACATAGCTGGTGCTCAATAAATATTTATAGATTGTTCTATAAAGAATGCATATGATGAACGGAATGGCAACATCGGGAGACACTGTAATAACCTGAGAAAGGATTTCTGTAAAATCAGGGAAGATGGAAAACCGATGGAACTTGTTAAAGATTTTTAAAATCAGGCTTCTCAAGTTACTTAGACTTAATCTATTCAATAAATTCCAAGTCCTGATGCTTCTACTCTTAAAATACATCTCAAACACACCTTTCCATTTCTATTTGTGTCATACTTTCAACAACCCTTTTTTTTTTCTAGATGTCTTAACAGCTTCCTTGCCTTTTCATCTCAGGGCCTTACATCAAATAAGTCATCTTCAATCATTCTCAGGCTTGAGCTGATTTATGTATTACTCTTCTGTGTCAGACATGGAGATAATGTTTATTAGCTGGTTTTACATAGTTTCTGCTTTCATGGAATTTACAGTTTAATTTGGCAGATGAACATTAAACAAGTAACGGTCCAAATACCTATAGGACTATAGCTCTAGTGTGATGTTGGAAAGGAAAGTTTGCCTTGAAGGTATAACTAGGGGAACTAATCTAGCCTAGAATTTCAGAGGAGAATCTCTTCCTCCGAAAGTGACGTATGTGATGAGATTTGAGAGAAAGTGGGGACACTTTCCAAGGGACGAAGGGGAGAGAGTCTTTTATGGGGAACAGAATATGTTAAACTCCTGGGGTGGGAGGGCTGGGAGCACCATCATGAGTTAAAACTCTGCTCGGTTGAAACCAGGTGGTGTATGACTTGAAGGGGCCTGACATGGATTTCAGACTTTATTCTAACAGCAATGAGAAGCCACAGAAGGATTTTATTTGAAGAATAAGCTTGACCCAAATCTGTAAAATCACACCGCCTGTATCGGAGTTTTCTTCAAGCCTCAGTGGCTCCCTAATGCCTGCTGGGTACAAATCTTAATAATATCTTATCCTGCAACTCAAAATTGTACATGCTAGTCATGGTGTTTAATCTTAGGCTTTTCCAGTGATACATACTGGACTACCCCTGGCTCCTTGAATCACTTCCCATCCCTCACAGTCAAACTTCTCTCTCCTCCCCTCCCCTCCCAGACTCCCCTCTCCTCTCCTCCCTGCTCCTCCTCTCTCTGCTCCTCCTCTCTTTTCTTTCTTTCTTTCTTTCTGATTGAATGCCAATTCTGCCTTCTTGGTTTAATGTAATCTGTTCCACACATATCATTAGATTCTGATCAATTATTGTCGCATCTTTTTCTTTGAATCACTTTTACAGCATATGTAATATTCTCCTCACAGAATAGGGATTTTCTTTCTATCAAAGCTCCATCAAAATATCTTTTCCTTAAGGACTACGTCTGATTCTTCTTTGATATCTCATAGGAAATTCCTCATACCGAGCACGTAGCAGATGTACCTCATGGGTATTTGTGAAATAAAGTATCTAATACCATCTCCCTGAATCCAAGGGAAAGTGCTGGAAACATTCAGAAGATTATTGCAAAGTCTAAAATAACAGTGGCCTTTTCTTTCTTGGCCCAAATTGGTAAAGCAGCAGGATAAAATATGCCTGTATGAATGTCAGCAGCATTCTGGCTTCACTTACCTACTAATCCAGCCCAGACTCACTCTAAGTCATTTTAATTTTACCTCCTAACAGTTGAAAATGCCTCATCCTCCTGATCTCCTACTGTGGCCTCCAACCACTGACAATTTTTATTTCATGGAAAAAGCAGGAGACTGGGAGAAAACAGCCTAGGGTTCAAATGTAACTTCTGTGACTACAACCAAATCCTAAAACCCTTTGATTTGGCCTGATCATCTGTAAGTGGAATGGACAGTTTCCAAAGCTTGTAATACTAAACAATGAGCAACGATACATAAAGAACCTGTGTCAGTACCTGGGACATCAAAGAGGTTCAACGATTATCAATTCACTTATGGTCTCCTGTCCACAGTTTCCTGGTTCAGTAGAAAATTCTGATCTCTCTCTCTCTCTCTCTCTCTTTTTTTTTTTTTAAGATGGAGTCTTGCTCTGTCAACAGGCTGGAGTGCAGTGGTGCAAATCTGAGCTCACTGCAAACTCTGCCTCCTGTGTTCAAGTGATTCTCCTGCCTCAGCCTCCTGAGTAGCTGGGATTACAGGTGCCCGCCACTACACCTGGCTCGTTTTTGCATTTTTAGTAGAAACGGGGTTTCACCATGTTGGCCAGGACAGTCTCGATCTGTTGACCTCTTGATCTTCCTGCCTTGGCCTCCCAAAGTGCTGGGATTACAGATGTGAGCCACCGTGATGGGCAAAACTTCATCTCCTTTTCTTTCCAAGACTTACTTCAGCATCTTTGTTATGTATATCATTCATCCTGTCTTCTTCGGGCTGTAGCTCCATTAATTAACTCCTCTTTTCCCTCTCTCGGTGTCAGCCATCTTTTCCCTTGACTTCTTCCTTCTATTCTGCCTTCAAACACACTCAGCTCTCTCTCCATTCCCAGACATCTTCTATCTTAGCAGCTATCTTATGCATTCATTCATGCATTCATTCATTCATTCATTCAAAAGCAATGATAAACAACATATATGGACAATGCTAGGTACTGGGGCTGTAAAAATGAAAATAATACTGTCACAGGGTTTGTGCCACCTTAGGAGAGACATGATGTATAAACAAATCGTTATTTAGTTAACATGACACAATAATCCAACAGAACCGCTGAAAAGTTCTATGGAAGCATGGAAAGGAGGCACTCATTTAGCCTGGAGGATTAGGGGTGGCCTCACACAGGAGGAGATTACTGAGATAGGTTGTGAGGCCATTGGTGGAGTTTAGAAGGTATTTTATTTTAAAGGGTGAGCATTAGCAAAGGCAAAAGGTATTAAAAGATAGAACCTGCTAAAGAAGGGCAAATAATGTAGAAGTGATTGTAGCAGAGGGTGTCAGTTGAGAGTAACCTAAATTGGGAGAACTTTGAAGTCTTTAAGGCAATGGAAGCCATCGAAACATTTTAGCCGAAGGAGTGATATCGCTACATGTGGATTTTAGAAAGATAATTTTGGGTAGAAAGAAGGATGGTTGAAAAAAGAAGGTTAGACGTAAAAAGCCCAGTTGAGAGGTGACTGCAACAGACAAGGCTAAGATGCTATCCGGCTCTTGCTCCACTACCATCTTCTCCATTCAGCATCACCAGTCACATTGTTTCTCGGCCTCCTGGCTAAGCTCCAGTGTGAATATCACCAATCATGTACTATGGACAAAATTCAATGGCCCTTTCTTAGTCCCCAACTTCCTTTGTTTGCAAGGTACATTTTATACCTCAAATCATCCAGTTCTCAAATCTCCTTGCTGTCTTGGCTTCTGTGTTAGTGCACATGGCTCATTAACCTTATCACTCTTTCACTCCTGCATCAGCTCTTGCTTCAGTGCGATGGACAGCTCATTCTGGTCTGTTTTCTTATCCTTTCCATGTTATTTTGCATATATTTCCACCCTCACCCATGTATTCAAGTATCCTTTCCAAGCAGATTAAAATCAAGCATGTGATTCCTGTGCTGGTAATGCTTTCGAGCTTCATTTATGCATTTCCGAAGGTCTGCTGGCTATTTCTACACAGAAACCCCGGCAGCTCATTGACCTCAGGATGCTGCAACTCTACTTCAAACTCACGTTTTCTCACATCTTCCCCAATAGTGCCACCATTCTTCTTATCTCTCAGGTAGAGATTCAGAATCCTGAGCTGCGCCTCTTACTTTTCTTTCATCCCCTGCAATGATATATATATATATATTTTGAGACAGTCTTGCTCTATAGCCCAGGAGTAAGGTGGCATGATCTCAGCTCTCTGCAATCTTCACCTCCCGGGCTCAAGCGATTCTCCTGCCTCAGCCTCCAGTGTAGCTGGGATTACAGGCTAATTTGTATTTTTAGTAGAGACGGGATTTCATCCTGTTGGCCAGGCTGGTCTTGAACTCCTGACCTCAGATAATTCACTTGTCTCGGACTCTGAAATTATTGGGATTACAGGCATGAGCCACCACACTGGACCACCTGTAACAATCTTAAAAAAACCCTTACGTTGCTTCTTTCTAAGCAGTGATTCCTCAGTCATTTCATTCTTTCCATCCCCACTGCTACCTTTCTAGCTGTATTTATTTTATTGACTCACGTCACAGGTATCAAGACCACTTCATATTAGAGAAATTTGTGTATGCTTATTATATTCTCTAAAGGTTAAGCATCATGAGGGTAGCGTGTATGAGAGCTTGGAATGAAGATTCCTAATGAAGCTTGGAGACTCATCCTATCAGAATCCTGTCGTGTAAGTTTATCTAACTAAGTGTCACCTTTCCCTTGCCTTTTCCTCTTCCTCATTCCTGAAAGCGCCAATGTGGAATATGAGCTAAAAATCACCACTAGTGCTTAAAATCACAAGAGCTTAAATAGTTTGTGGCCCTGGTCCTCCCCATCTCTGCTTTTATTACAGTACTAGGTGTCTTCATTTTAGAGAAAGTATCCTTGGTGTGTGATCCTGAAATACACTTGAGGTACAGAGATTCTGTGTCTTGTGAACTGTAGCAAGATGCCTTATTTGTGGTACGCCATAATTATTTGCTGAATGACTAACAATTTATCTAATCCAATTGATTTCTACGCCACTGATATTTGTATGCTATTTGTGTATTTTAATGTACGTAATTATTGAAACATTAGCAAGTATTTCTGCTCATTTTAATGGCTCATTACCTTCTATATCATGTTATATCCTGGTTTATATAAGAACATCTGTGTCTAACATATTCCTGTAAATCATCCCTGTTCATTTTCATAAGGATATTAGACTCAGCAAATATGTGTCATGTGGATTTTTATGTGCCAGCCTCTGAACATCACAAAAACTTCCCAGAGCCAGAGATAACTGCACTGAATCAGCTGTTCCCAAGTTTACTTTTAACCATTGCTCAAATTAGATATCTATGAGCTCCCCTTAGAGTCCAATCCCAGGCTGCCAGCTGCTCCAGATGTAAGGAGCTTTTATAGCCTTCAAACACATTTTATCTGTCATCATTTTCATCAACAGGAATATCTTTCTCTTTCTTCTCTCTTATAGAACCTGGTAAACAAGGAAAGAGAAAAGCTTGGCTTTATTGTAACTCCAAAGAAGTCAGTCTGTGGGGGAAAAAAACAACACAGCGTGTCTTTCTTTGCATCTCTTTCCATGCGGCTCTTCAAAGGTTTATCAACCTCCACCCTAATCCATTCATTGAAGATGCCCAATTTTCCAAATGACCTTTTCTTTGGAATTCACTGGAAATGCAGCTTGAAGTGACAGAAAAGAGATGAGGAATGCAGTAAGGTTTCAGCGCTAATTGCGTCTCTACACGTTAACTGATTATGTGTTCTGACCAGATTGCCCAGTTTTTTCTCATCTGTAAAATGGGCAGTGATTTTGAGAGGGTTAAATATGAAAAATGATTATAAAGTTATTAAACAAAATAAGCTACAAATAAATTAACATACCTTTACATTCTAAGCACAGAGTTGGGATATACTCAAATTTTCCAAGATGTAAAGTAAAAGGATGTGCATTGCAGCAGCGTTGATTAGAGCAAACAACTGGAAACAACCGAGGAAATTGCTAAAAGGGAGCTGGAGTGTACATTATGGGATGACCACAGCATGGAGCACTATGGAGTCACGTTTTTAAAGTCATGTGGTTTTGCATAGCTCATAAAAAATATGTCCAAGGAGAGTATTGAGATTATAAAGTGAGACCAGGCACAGTGGCTCACACTTGTAATCTTAGCACTTTGGGGGACTGAGGCAGGTGGATTACTTGAGTCTGGAAGTTCCAGACTAGTCTACATAAGATAGTGAGACGTGAGACACACACACACACACACACACACACACGTACACACACATATATGTGTACATATGTTTGTATATTTTATAAATAGTAAAAAGTGAGGTATAGAGCCCTTATGTATATGTTATAAGGTATAATAGGGAAAGAATGTGTGTGCACATAGACTGCTGTATGTTTTAACAGATATATTCTGGACTAAAACATAAAACTGATAAAATGAAAAACTTAGACTAGAATGACCGACGACAGGAATCACTGCTACGTTAAAAACGTTGTCTATATTTGCATGTTTAACTTTTCTTATACAAATAGCAAGACTAACATGAATAGTACAACAACGAGGCTTTTTGATATTCTTTTGTATACATTTGTTTAAAAAACCAACATATAACCTAAAAATAAATTTTAAAAATTCTATAAAATTTCAGTGGATATATTGACATAAAACACTGTTTTTTTCATACAAAGAATATCAAAATTAAGTCAGAGACCCAAAGAAATTAAGCCTAGAAGATGTGCTTCTTGTAGTGATTTGCTATTGCGTAGGTTAATGCTATACATTGTATTGGGGAGAGTATGTAATCAGCGTTTATCAAGCACCTGCTGTTTCCTTTGCCCTCGAACACCTAGTGTGTAGGTATAAAAGGACTGGAAGGCATCTCGTGTTCACTGCATCTTATTGTTTTTTAAAATCTAAGAAATCATTACTAGATGATATACGAACAAATATAGGATGACGTGGGTGGGGAAATTCTCCCCAGCTGTGCTGAGGCAATGCGCATGTGGATCCGGAATAACAGCAGCTGGGCTGAGTCACCATTTCTGCCCCAGAGTTGTTGGGTGAGGCGGCTGAATCTAGGGAATTCTGATGATTTGCCCAAGGTGAGCTGGATGAACTGAGTAGAGACGATATCTCTAATCACCCCGTTTCAGCACAAGCCTTTATCCATGGCAACACACATTCTGTGGTCAAGATGTGCGAAATAGACCCACCTGATTTAGTCCCCAGGATACCATAGATGGTGTTTATTTTATGAATAAAGATATTCAAATTCACAGAGATTAAATAATTTGCACAAAGACACAGGGCTAAATAATAGCAGGACTGGAATTTAAACTCCTGTCTGACTCACTCCATTGTTTATGGTCTTAATGACAGGAGTTAAGATACATAGGTGGGAATTGATAAGGTGTGCAGGGAAAACAGCCAGCTGAAAGCTTGTTAAAATAGTGGAGAGAGGCCGAGCACAGTGGCTCACGCCTGTCATTCCAGCACTTTGGGAGGCTGAGGCAGGCAGATTATGAGGTTAGGACATCGAGACCATCCTGGCCAACATGGTGAAACCCAGTCTCTACTAAAAATACAAAAATTAGCTGGGTGTGGTGACATAGCTACTTGGGAGGCTGAGGTAGGAGAATCGCTTGGACCTGGAAGGCAGAGATTGCAGTGAGCCGAGATCGCGTCACTGCACTCCAGCCTGGTGACAGAGCGAGACTCCATCTTAAAAAAAAAAATAGTCAAGAGAAATTCTTCTAGGTGCTACTAGCAAGACAATAAGAAAAGAATTCAGAAAGGCAAGGCAAAAGTCCAGTTGGAAAACCAATGAAATAAAGATTTCCAGGAGACTCTATTGAGCTAACCTATAAACGTTATGTTCAAACATTCTAACACCTATAACCAAATAGTGGGAGTATTAATAAAAACCTCTACACGTCGCTTGTATTTCTTTTCTCACAGGTCGAATCTGCAATTCACTTTAAGGTTAATGGCTGTGTCTTTGAGGTATATTTATTGTGCTCACCTTTTAAGGGTCATACACATACTATGATAACCTAAGTTATCGCCTGTTCTGTATAACACTATCTTTTACTCCAAACAAAAAATTAAACTTCCTACAAACTCCACAAAATTGCATATTAAAATGTAATACACAGGGTGAATAAAAATTTTATGCAATGACAGGCTTAATTTTGTTTATTCTGTTAGCATCTATTCTTGAAAGCTAGGCCCTGAATTTCTCTATTTATGCTCCTAAATTCAGAACAGTCTAAAATGTCATTTTTATTATTCCTTATATTAGAGTGCTTAAAATTAAAAACATTCATCAGAAAATTGCTGTCTTTAAAATGTATCACCCAATATGGAATGTAAATATTAAATTTAAATATTTTAAAATTAAATTATTATTTAATTTATAATTGCATGAGCATAGTGTCGTTGGGCTACGTGTGGGTGGACAGCTCTGTTCTCAGACAGAAATATGTCCCTTAACACCACTTTAAAAGCCACAAACCAAAACCCTTCAGCTGCCAGACTGAGGACAGAAAGGTTAACGAAAGCCAAAGGGAAAGTGTCACTACTAGACATTTTGAATCAGTCCCTAATTATTGAACGTCACTTTAAAATATATGGGCACACTGAATTTTCAAAACTGCCTTTATGGAACTAACAATGTAAGAATGAACTGATATTTTTTCAGAAAAGAAACTATAAATAAATGCAGAGGAAGAAAGGATGGAATAAGACAAATACAGTCACTTGTATTCCCAGCCATGAAATATAAACATGCAACCATTTTATTTAAAAACAGAACTTGTATAGCTTAGCACTCTCGTCCTAAAACATAGTTGCAGTCAAGAACCTAAAAATACACGTTTTCTTATAAGATGGTAACAAACCCTTCTGTGCAAGAATTAGACTTTATATAAACTTCATATATGATGCCAGTTCTAGTTTGTAAAGAGGAAATATTTCTTTAACTGTGTGGAGTGTCTTGTGCATTTCAGAACATTACACGTTCATTGTTTCATCTGAATCTTGAAACACTGAAGAACCTTTCTATTCATTCAAGCACTTTGCCTCTTTCAGGGTCTGCTGAAATCCCACTTGTTCTATGACTCCTGCATTGGCTGCCTGGGATGGGAGTAATTCTCTCTCCTCCTAGAGCTTGTGGGTGGTGATCTCGTACAGAGATGGCATGGTCTTGGATTTGCTTTTCCTTCCTTCCTTATGATGTATCCCTGAGTTGTCTCTCATGTCACTCTCTCTCCCTCTTCCCTTCTCTATGTCTTCATCTCTTAACTGTAATACCCAGTGCAGGACTCTGGCTGGGTCACCATCAGTGTCTGTGGGCTGACATGCCTCTGTGTCCTGGCCTGCACACACGCCTTGTATGGTCTCTAGTGCTTGACCGTGTTTAGCTAACATGTAAAACCTTGGGAGATTTCATAGAAAAATCTGAATTTCTAGCTTTTCTTGAGGAAGTGAAAGATCTGGCTACTCTGGGCCTGTCTTACTTCATGACAGTGACTGTCTAGGGACAATGGTGGGAGCTTCCCCTGTAGGATTTGCACATGCATTCCAACTTGCCATAGTCCTCCTGGCTCCCTGTGGCACCCCTACTTTGAAGTATCATCGTGAATTAGTAACTGCCATTTTTTTTAATGACAGAGAAATACTTATCTGCACTCTGATTTTTATTAAAAGTGAGCTGATAGGCTGGGCGGGGAGGTGGGTGGATCACCTAAGGTCAGGAGTTTGAGACCAGCCTGGCCATCATGGTGAAACCCCATCTCTATCAAAAATATGAAAATGAGGCAGGGTGTGGTGGCTCATGCCTGTAATCCCAGCACTTTGGGAGGCTGAGGTGGGCAGATCACGAGGTCAGGAGTTCAAGACCAGACTGGCCAACATGGTGAAACCCTGTCTCTACTAAAAAATATAAAAATTAGCTGGGCACTATGGCTCGTGCCTGTAATCCCAGCTACTTGAGAGGCTGAGGTAGGAGAATTGCTTGATCCAGGACCAGGAAGGCGGAGGTTGCAATGAGCCGAGGTGGCGCCACTGCACTCCAGCCTGGGGTACAGAGCAAGACTCCATCTCAAAAAAACAAAAACAAAAACAAAAATATGAAAATCAGTCGAGTGTGGTGGTGGATGCCTGTAGTCTCAGCTACTTTGAAGGCTGAGGCAGGAGAATCACTTGAACTCAGGAGGTGGAGGTTGCAGTGAGCTGCGGTTGCACCATTGCACTTCAGCCTGGGGGACAAGTGAGACTCTATCTCAGAAAAAAAAAAGTGAGTTGAGTAAAGAAAGCAAGAAGAAGCCTAGTACAGTGGTGGCACATGCCTATAGTCCCAGCTACTCGGGAGGCAGAAGGGAGAGGATCGCTTGGGCCCAGGAGTTCCAGTCCAGCCTGGGCAACACAGCTAGACCCATCTCTAAACAAAAACAAAAAACAAGAAAAAGCAAGAAAGGCCATAGTCTGTCCTTCATCAAGTACTTTATCTTAAAATTTTATTTATTTATTTTTTTGAGATGGAGTTTTGCTCTTGTTGCCCAGGCTGAAGTGCAATAGTGCCATGTTGGCTCATGGCAACATCCGCCTCCCAGGTTCAAGTGATTCTCCTGCCTCAGCCTCCCAAGTAGCTGGGATTACAGGCATGCACTACCACACCAGGCTAGTTTTGTATTTTTAGTAGCGATGTGGTTTCTCCATGTTGGTCAGGCTGGTCTCGAACTCCCAACCTCAGGTGGTTCACCTGCCTTGGCCTCCCAAATTGCTGGGATTACAGGCATGAGCCACCGCACCTGGCCTATCACTTACTTCTTAACTGTGAAGCCCATACTTCCGGTTTCTCACCTCAAAAGGAGAATGCGAGGTAGCTTTTTCTTGAGTAAATAAATAATTGGTAAATAAATAATAACTATTACTCCTGGGTAATAATGATTGTGTGTACATTTTTGGCCTGCAAAGTAGATAAATTGAATGTATCTAGTCCCTAGTTTGTTGGAAACCTTTGGGAGAGTTCTCTGGGACAGGAGGAGGCCCTTGAACGGAGTTTGGAAATATGAACTATTTTTTATGCAGGAACTTAAATTTCCTTCTGACCGTCCACTATCCTTATAGACCACTGGAGTGCTTCCTCACTGATTTAAAGACGTACTATGCAATGCTGGAGAATGCAGACATTTTGAATAACACAGTTGATGAACTTCTTAATAGAATCACATTCACAGCTGCTTACCTTCCCAAATTGCCCCACCTGACATTTTATCTAGGGACTTCAGGGCTGGAATTACTACAGAAAGTTATTTATCGGACAGTCTGGCGTTGAGAGAGAACAGAAGTTGTTTGTCACAGTTACTAGATGTAATGAAAAGCATGAGAAATTGAGTAAAAAAGTATGCACCACCCAGATCTGAAGAATCTGGACTTCTGAAACCGAAGTTGGAGCAATGTCATTCTGTTGAGCCAGTGCTTAACGTAATTTCATTAAGTGCAACATAATTTTGAGGAAGAGGAAAGATTGTGAAGATAATGATGAGGCCTCAAAGAAATCCAGACATGAGGAGGAAGAATAGACTGATGATGACCTGGTAGACCCTCTCTAACCATTTCAAGTTGGACTTGTCAATACAAACTAATCAAGAGAATTAGGAAGCATACCAGGCTTTTAAGGTGAGCGATGGCTGTGCCACTGCACTCCAGCCTGGGTGACAGCATTAATAAATAAATAAATAGTATCATGTGAAAACATCAAAATATATTAAACATTTCTATTTGCTATTTAATTTTTTTCTTTCATAGTAGTTCATGTAAAAGAAAATATCTTCAAAACAGCCAGAAAAAAAAACCCCTTAGTTTATTATCAGCAACATAATGGGCACATGTTGTTAATATCCTTATCCTATGTGATGGTAGGGAATCCTTTTAAACTGAGCTCTCTCAAGGGATCACCTCAGCAGCACAGGTTAGATCTGCCCAGCAGCTAGAACTCATGAATCCAGGCTGTGTGTGAGTCATTGTCGAATACATATTTATTAGATGCCTACTATGTGTCTGGCACTTTTGTAGATACTTGGTATCGTAAACAAAGCAAATCTATTCCCTGCTCTTATGAAGGCTTACCACCAGTAAGTGGTAAGCAAATACATACTAAAATATATATAATTGTGCCAGGAACAATATGTGCTGTAAAAAATAAGGCAAGGGAGAGGAATAGAGAAAATATAGGAGCATTTACTATCTGTATGAGTCCATTTTCATGCTGCTGATAAAGACATACCCTAGACTGGGAAATTTACAAAAGAAAGAGGTTTATTGGACTTACAGTTCCATGTGGCTGGGGAGATCTCACAATCATGGCAGAAGGCAAGGGAGGAGCAAGTCACATTTTACATGGATGGTGGCAGGCAAAGAGAACTTGTGCAGGGAAACTCCAGTTTTCAAAGCTATCGGATTTCATGAGATCCATTCCCTATCATGAGAACAGCATGGGAAAAGACCTGCTGCTCCCCATGATTCAGTCATCTTCCATGCAGTGTCCCTCCCACATCATGTGGGGATTATGGGAGCCACAAGAGGAGATTTGGGTGGGGACACAGAACCAAACCATATCACTATCATATATAGCTTGGAACAAAGAGATGGTTTTCCAGCAGGGATCTGAATGCAGTGAAGGAGAGAATCATGGAGCATTTGAGGTGGGGGGGCATTGCTGGCAGCCAGGACTGAGTGTTGTGAACAGTGACAAAGAGGCCAGTGAGGGAGTGACAGATCCTTGAAAGATTTCCAGGGGCCACATCCCTTCAGGCCTTGTAGGCCATACGTAAACACCTAGATTTCAATAGTGCTCAGAAAACCTTGGAATAGTTTTTTGAATTTTTTGAATTTTTAATTATTATGGGCACATAATAGTTGTATATAGTGATGGGGTACATGTGATGTTTTGATACAGGCATCAATGTATAATGGTAAAACAGAGTGACTTGGGCATCTGTCACCTCAAGTGTTTATCCTTAGAATAATTTTAATCATGTAAGTTACATGATCTGCTTGGTTCTAAAAGGCTGCAAGGTGGGTCATAGGCTCTGGGGAAGAAAGAGAAGAAGCAGGAGAGAGTCAGGAGGGGGTGAGATCCTCGTTGGATCATGTGAGGAATGATAGTGGCTTGCATCAAAGGCGGTGGCAGTGGAGGATGTGAAACAGATTGCGGGGACGCTCTGGGGCTGTGGCTTTGGAAGAGATCTTGATACATAAGAGTATCAAGTTTTGCAGTACCTATGAAAGCGGATATCAAGAGCTCAGTTTCTGCCTTAAGTTTTAGATGCCCAAAGAACATCCAAGAGTAGATGTTGAATGGACAGTTATATACACATCTGGAGTTCAAGAGAGAGGCTGGGGCTAGAGACAGAAAGTTTGAAATCATTATTTTATAGAGACAACATCTAAAGCCTTGGAATTGAACTCATCAAAGACTTGAGTGTAGAATGAAAAAGAAGAGGCAGGAGTACGCACTTAGCGTTCAGGCCCAGAATGAGCACGCGTTGGTCAGATTAGAAGGCATAGCCAGCACAGTAGGAACAGAACCGGAAGAGACCATCCGAGGGGCCCCAGGTTGCATTCGAATCTCGATTTGTGAAGAAGGGAGCTTGCTCCCCAAGGTGATGTATTTTTATAGAAGGACCTTAGCAGTAATATTTTGCAAGTCCTGCACTTTACAGAAGTTGAGACTGAGACACAGGGAGGTTAATTATCCAAAGTCACACAGTAATTGGTTTGAGTTGATTAGGGATGATGTGTTCCGTTGGAGAGATGACAGGCTGGGCCAGAGGTGAGTATCACCTAATGAAGTTGGAATTGTTACCAGTCACTTCTATCTCTAGATAAGAAAAGGAGGAGACAGGAACAGTCACAGGCATCAGCTGTTGAATTTGTTTCTCAGAAATGCAGACTTTTACAGAGCGCTTTCTGTATGCATAATACAATTCTAGACACTGTTCAAGTGCAGAGTGAGAAGGTAGATATTCTCTCCTCCAAGGTTGTTTTCTTCAAATTGGTGGAAAAGTTGAATGACCTATAACAAGTATATATATATATGTGTGTGTGTGTGTATACACACACACACAGAGACATAAAATTTTATTCAGAAATTGAGGTTTGGTATTATTTTAAATCAGAAATTAAGTAGCTCCCAAAGCTTCCTTGAGAGAAGAGGATTCCTAGTACTAGGCGGGGCATCCGATGAGTGCTGGGTAAATCAAGGCCTTCTGCTTTCCTCAGCAGGAAACCACCCATGGGATAAAGCAACCAAACTGAAAGGGCAGAAACACTTTCCCCCAATTTTAAATTAAAAAGTTAAATTCACACAGGTGACACTGAAATCAGCACCTATTGTAAAACAGAATGTTCTTAAATGTTCTACCACAAATGCTGCTTTCAGTTAATCTTCACCTCATCACTCAGTTTCATGTGAAAAAAACCCTTTCGTTCTCAATAAGCACATAATGTGAATATCTAAATGCATGTGTGCCTGGATAACATTGATGGGCCTTGGTCTCAGAAACCAAGTACACTGATGGGAACTGAGGGTTTATGACTATATGTGGGAATCGCTTTCTGCTCTTTTTAAATTTTACTTTAAGTTCTGAGATACTTGTGCAGAATGTATAGGCTCGTTACATAGGTATACATGTGCCATGGTGGTTTGCTGCACCCATCAACCCATTATCTAGGTTTTAAGGCCTGCATGCATTAGGTATTTGTCCTAATGCTCTCCCTCCCCTTGCCCTCCACCTCCCTACAGGTCCAGGTGTGTGAAGTTCCCCTCCCTGTGTCCATGTGTTCTCATTGTTCCATTCCCACTTATGAGTGAGAACATGTGGTGTTCAGTTTTCTGCTCCTATGTTAGTTTTCTGAGAATGATGGCTTCTAGCTTCATCCATGTCCCTGCAAAGGACATGAATTCATTCTTTTTTATGGCTAAATAGTATTCATTGTGTATATGTCTTACACTTTCTTTATCCAGTCCATCATTGATGGGCATTTGGGTTGGTTCCAATTCTTTCCTATCATAAACAGTGCTGCAATAAATGTACATGTCCATGTGTCTTTATAGTAGAATGACTTATCATCCTTTGGGGCAAAGACTTCATAACCAAAACACCAAAAACAAATGCAACAAAAGCCAAAATTGACAAATGGGATCTAATTAAACTAAGGAGCTTTTGCACAGCAAAAGAAACTATCCTCAGAGTGAACAGGCATCTACAGAATGGAAGAACATTTTTGCAATATACCCATCTGACAAAGGTCTAATATCCAGAATCTACAAGGAACTTAAACAAATTTTTTGTTCTTTTAATAGGGTTTTTTGGGGCTCTTTTTAGATATAAAAATATATCTATCTCCAAATTTTAGGTGTGTGCGTGTGTATGTGTGTGCGTGTGTGTGTGTGCGTGTGTATGTGTGTGTGCGTGTGTGTATGTGTGTGCGTGTATGTGTGTGTATGTGTGTGTGCGTGTGTGTGTGTATGTGTGTGTGTATGTGTGTGTGCGTGTGTATGTGTGTGTGCGTGTGTGTGTATGTGTGTGCGCGCGTGTGTGTATGCGTGTGTATGTGTGTGTATGTGTGTGTGCGTGTGTGGGTGTGTGCGTGTGTGTATGTGTGTGTGCGTGTGTGTGTATGTGTGTGTGTGCGTGTGTGTATGTGTGTATAGGTAGGTGTGTGCGTGTGTGTAGGCGTGTGCGTGTGTGTGCGCGTGTATGCTTCCATGCATATGCATTTACCTCTTTATCTAGAACATATGGACGTCCAGATTTTTATGCAAAACCATACGTTTCTATCTGGCATCATATGGCTCTAATTTGATTAAAACTGTCCGGTCCTCTAATGTGCTTCTTTGTTACATATTATCTAACTTATATGAGTGAGAATTCCCATTACAGAAGGGGGAAAAAAGAACTTGCAAAATAATCCTTCTGCAGTTTTTTGGGGGGAATGTAAGATGTGAAAACTTGATAAAAACATAAAAATTTACTTTATAATATTTTGAAGACTCCAATATGGCCAGTATTTTTGGTGGTATTTTATATTTTAATTCATAACTTTACACTAAACAAGATCCCACAGTAGGAAAACATTGTGATAAAATTCTATGATTTTAAATATAGCGGGCAGCTGGAAAGAAAGTGGAAATATGTGTGCTGATGTGAGGGGTGTGTTAGGGGCTTTCAGCTGTGAGTATTTTCAGTAAATATCTGCAAATATTATAGAGCACATGCCAAGGGAGAAGGATCATAAAGCTCATAGGCTCTCACGACATATTTGGTAATTTCCATTAGAAATCTCTAGAATAATTCTTATAGACAGGATCAGAGTCTCATCTAAAGAAATGTTTTGGCCAACACTGATGCCTTGTCCTTTCAATTGGGAGATCAAATATTGAATTTTGCCTCAAAGGTGGGTCCAATTCTGGGTGGCCCCAGGGGACAGGCTAGACAGATGTTTGGTTTTGGTTGAGTTTTTCCCTGTGGCAGAGAAACTGTAAAATTTATTTCAAGATCCTTAGTAGGGTGGCATGAACAGTGGATATGGTCACTCCATGAGGGACCTCACCAGGTGACTTTGGTCATGTGATTCCACCCCGTAATTTTGATTTGTCATGACAGACAGGTTCATATATATTTTTTGGCACAGAGGTGGAATATACATGTAACCTCTCACACCATTAGAAGTTTCTTAATTATAGAAGGGCTGTGATTTTTCTGGAGGAAGCTTAGTGTCAAGTTCTTCCTGTCCTTTGATATCATTGAGAAGGTTTGCTGTAAGTCAGCATCCTTGGTTTCCTCTCTGTACCTCAAAATTTGGTCCTAATCTGAAAGAAAGTTAAAAATATGAAAATCTACCTGCCTTGAAGAAACTGATGGAAATGGGAGTGTGTGCACATGTGGGCAGGTGCACAAAAACTCAGGCAGAAATAGATGCCTTTCAGGGAGCTGATTTTCCACTCGAGAGAGAATAAAGAACTGGCAATATCCAGATGTTATAATTCTGTTCTCAATGATACTACTGGTAGCTCTGGTGCTCCGGGGGAAAGGAAGGGAGCAGGTATCTCCTGTGGTGAGATCACGGAGGAGAAAGACTGAAGCCTATTCTTTGCTGTACTTCACACTGAGTGCTTTACACAGAGCAGAGGCCCAATTAATGCTTGTGGAACTGAATTTATTGCATTGCACTGAAGGAAAAAGAGGACTCAAGGGGCTTGAGACTTCAAGAGTATATTGCAAGAGGGTCAATTTCAAGTCGAGACTGAAATTTTAAATCTCTGGATTTGTCTGTTGTGAACTGGAGAGATATATATATATATCTTAAATGGGAAACAAATAACAAATATACATATTGGAACTGCTGAACATTTGGTATTGGATCATATTTATATATGATACATGAAAGAATATACTGCTTTTCAACTAACATTATTTTAATACATCTGAATCAAAATTTATTTACTTTAAGTTTTGTGTGAAATTCTGAATGATGATAACCAGGTAAAGTGGTGAAAAACTGCGTATTTTTTAGTTAATTAAAACTCCTAATGGAAAAAGTTTATCCATTAAATTTGAAGAGTGAATTAAACTATTTTTGAATCTAAATTAATCTAAAAAGTCAAAATATTTTTGGCATTGGCAATAGGAATGCCTTTAGAATGTTCTCATAAATCAATGAAGATTTAAGATCTTCCGCAAATTTTGAAGATAAACTCATATTTGGGCTGTGATAAAGTGTGAAAAATTTCAGCATGTAAGTTGTTATTTTCATGAATTTATGAGTGTGTGAGAACATTTCTCTGCTAAATCAATTACAGCAATAAATACTACAACCAATGTAAAATGAAAGGTAAAAAAAAATGTCCTAAAATTTGTAAAATCAAGAAGAAAGGTCAGTGGAAAAAAGTGAGATTTTACTTCAAGAATAAAATATTCAGGGTAGTTGATAAAAATACTTTAGGATCCTATTAAAAAACAAAAAGAATTGGGTAAAATTGGTTTAAAAATCGTTGGTTTTCTTTCACTTTTTGTAAATACTATACCAAGTATTTTTTTCTGTTTTTCTGGTTCTGGTAGTTCTTAAATACTCCTTAATTTTTAAATCTATAAGCAAATAAAAACAAAATTAAATTGCTTTACCTAAGTCTTAAAAATAAAAAGACAATATATACCTCCAGATTTATTTTTTAACTTTTGAGATAACACGCGGACCTAGAACTAGCTTTCTAATTAATCTAGTACTTTTAGTTCAAAATAATCGAAAACTGCTGAAAGATGAAGAGAGACAGTATTAAAAGTAATATGAAAACATCACATGATTTTTACTTATACTTTCTGGGGAAAAAAGCATTAGCTCAATTACTTGTATTATTTTTAGATTAAATCTGAAAATATTCGGTATAAATATTTTAGATTGTAGGAAACAAAAATCTCTATTACAATGAATGATATGATAAAGTAAAATGTTGCTTTGCTTTTCAAATTGTTAAATAAGACAAGTTAAATAGTACATTAAAGACTACCTCATACTTTAGCAACTGCCTTATCATTTCAGCAGAATTTTTTTAGAATCAGTAAACAACAAAATAAAAGATGTAATTGCAACATCTTTAGAACACCATTTACACTGAAAAATAGTGAATGAAATGCACCATTAAAGGTGAAAATTTTGAAATATTATAAGCGGAATGTATGGACCCTTGGGACCATATACACATGACAGATGAAGAATATTGAAGGAGGTATTTACCACAAAGAATAGTTCCCCAACAGAAATTTAGAAAGGGGTCTGGTCTGATAGAGTAATGGGTTATATGAAAACCTTCAAACACCTTAATACAGGAAGATGAATGTCAGGAAGTTTAGTGAGTTGGGAGAGTTCGAGTTTGCTTATCAGAACACACAGCAATATGTATTTCAGTGGGACCAAAGAATATTCACACTAAAATGTGAATAAGCAAAGATGATGGGTCTTAAACCAGCTTCACCTGCCTTTCCTTCATGTTAATCAGAAGAAGTTTAATCAATGGAAAAAATAAACCATCAACAGGCTTTAGATATAAATATAGAAGAGATGAGTGAATCGGCAACCAACAGAATGGTAAAAAATTTTTGCAGTTTACCCATCTGACAAAGGGCTGATATCCAGAATTTACAAAGAACTCAAACAGATTTACAGGAAAAAAACCAAACAAGCCCATTTAAAAGTGGGCGAAGGATATGAACAGACACTTTACGAAAGAAGACATATCTGAGGCCAGCAATCATATGAAAAAATGCTCATTGTCACTGGTCATCAGAGAGATGCAAATCAAAACCACATTGAGATACCATCTCACGCCAGTTAGAATGGCGATCATTAAAAAATCTGGAGACAACAGATGCTGGAGAGGATGTGGAGAAATAGGAACACTTTTACACTGTTGGTGGGAGTGTAAATTAGTTCAACCATTGTGGAAGACAGTGTGGTGATTCCTCAAGGCCTTAGAAATAGAAATTCCATTTGACCCAGCAATCCCATTACTGGGTATATATCCAAATGACTATAAATCGTTCTACTATAAGGACACATGTACACGAATGTTCATTGCAGCACTGTTTACAATAGCAAAGACCTGGAATCAACCCAAATGCCCATTGATGATAGACTGGATTGGAAAAATGTGGCACATATACACCATGGAATACTATGCAGCAATCAGAAATGATGAGTTTGTGTCGTTTGTAGGAACATGGATGAATCTGGAGAACATCATCCTCAGCAAACGGACACAAGAACAGAAAATGAAACACCGCATATTCTCACTCATAGGTAGGTGATGAAAATTGAGAACACATGGACACAGAGAGGGGAGTACTAAACACTGGGGTCTATTGGGGGGAAAAGGGGAGGGCCAGTGGGAGGGGGAGGTGGGGAGGGATAGCCTGGGGAGAAATGCCAAATGTGGGTGAAGGGGAGAAAGGAAGCAAAACACACTGCCATGCGTGTACCTATGCAACTGTCTTGCATGCTCTGCTCATGTACCCCAAAACCTAAAATGCAATAAAAAATTTAAAAAAAATAAATAAAAAAAAAGAAGAGATGAGTAAAACTATAGAACAAAACATTGAAAAAACCTAGAATGAAACACTGGAATTAGTAACTATTTTGTTATCCATTGACAGAATTATCACAAAGCGGTGTGTGTGTGTGTGTGTGTGTGTGTGTGTGTGTGTGTGTAGCTACAGATGTGTTGACTTACCTGCTACTGCTTTTTTCAAAGATTATATTTAAACACAAGTGATGAAGTACCACTAAGGTATTTTTAGTATGAACTGATCCTTTTACATTTCCTCTTTTTAATGAAGTTGGATTGCACGAAGTGAATAAAGCTGCTTTACTTGATCTTATCAGCCTATAGCAGATGAAGAAAGAATTTCGAATGGCACCTATGTCACTGACTGCAGTTGTTAGAGAAACAGAGAAATAGAATTGTTGGTGAGTCACATGGCTCTTACATTGCTCTAATACCATGGCAGTTTTGGTGAGGATTTTGATATTTAATGAGTGCATAAGGGCAGAGCAAGTCTTTTAAGCCCATTTCTGAAGAAATTGTAACCATGTAACTTCAGAGTAAGAAAAAAAGGGGGGAGAATAATAAATTTCTTGATCAGAAAGTGCTGAAGGCATTAGAAGAGGCCAACAATGATATAGTTAATGAATACATTCTTTACACAAGTGTGTCACTATCGTTGGCCAGAATGAAAACTGTCCTTGCCCAATAGTGTTTCCTCAAACACTTCAAATTGAAGAAGATAAAGCTTAGTATTTCTGGTGACCTCCAACTTTCAGATTTAGATATAGATGATAAGCTTTTTGAATCAAAAATCTTCGATCAAGGTTATGAATCTTGTTCTTGCAAAGCTGTAAGAAAACTAAGATGCTTCTAAATTTTAACTTAAAGTCAGTATCGTGGGAATGCCAAGTTTAAGAATGGAACAATGTTCTACCTTACAGTTAGAGTTAGGATGAAATTAGTTCAGAAGAGGCTGATTGGATAGTCACTTGTATATGTGTTCCTGGATATGCTTAGCCAAGAAGAATGATGGAGGAGCTCTTCTTTTGACTAATAACACATTTCATGCTCTTTAGTATGTCTTTATATCTGTGTCAAATCTGAAATCAATGAGCTATAGATAAAAAATGGGCTGAATATTGGAAGATGTCAATAAGACCCATTCCACTTAACCTTTCATTTGTGCCAAAATAATTTGTTTGAAATGCTGAATTCATGGGCTGAATAATTTGTTTGAAATGTTAGGCTATAGATCTGGGGGCAGAACTTGTGAAAAACAGCCCGCTTTGGAGCTGGCAGGTTGAAGGGAATAAGAACATGTGGGCTAAAGTGAATCCCTATGGAGGAATGAAGCCTTTTCATGAAGGGAACGTCAGAGTGAAAAAGAGGACCTCCTTTTCAGGGCTAGGATGGATAACAAAGGCTACACAAGGTAGGTAATAGAAATTTAAGTTTCTGAAAGATGACTTCCAGGAAGAACTCCCCCCACCCCGCTGTGTGGAGACATATCTTGGGGTTTAAGATAGGTAAGAGGTCTGTGATGCTGCAGATTCTTTCTACCAGGCAGGGCCTCATGGGATTAATCAGAGCCCAGCTGTGTGGAGGAACAGCTGGAACATCTGGCTGGCGGCTAACTGAGGGCCTGGTAAGCTGGTAACTACTGAGAGTGAACATTCCTTCGAATGGAGCTGGAGGCCATAAGCCCTGGTCCTCCACTCTCATCAAATACATCCCAGTGGTCAATGCATGCCACCAGTTTTTGTGAGAATCATCATTTCTGATGTGTGTGTATTTAGCATGTACTCTGTCTTCAGACGATTCACATTGAATATTTTCCCACATGGCTTTGAGAGGCATCGGGGGGAAAATTGGTGCTGTCACCTTTCAGGATAAAGAGCAAATGCTAAATTTTAATTACAAGCAACATCAGGATGTCTTTGAGAACATTGTTCTCACCTTCAGTAAAACTTTTTGGTTCTTTTAAAACTCCTTTGCACGGTATCTCAGAATCACAAATTTTAATTTTAAAGGGGATCATCATGATGAGCTTATTCAATACTTACATTTTATAGGCAACAGAATGGAGGTTTAGGGGGATTAAGTGGCTTACTTAAGGTCATTTTCATAGAAATGAAAAACAATCTTGAACAAATTTTCTAGCTTTTATATTAGGGGGAAAAAGACCATTTCCTTATTCGCTTCCCAACAAATCACTCACCCCCTGTCCTGAAGCTCAAGGCCTGCTCTCTTCCACGGACACTCACATTCCCTTGATTCACAACTGGACAGTAAGTGGACTGGGGGCGGGGGGAAGTCTATTAAAGACTATGCTGTTTAAACATAGTGCTTACATTTTAGACACAGTAGGAAAAACAGTAGAGAAAGCAATTAGCAGGAAGAATGTCAGGAAGTGAGTCTATGAAGAAAAACCACTACCTTTAAACAGTCAAAGAAAGCTTGGATATGTAACAGACGTTTGCCATTGAAGACATGATTAAAATAAATTTTGAGGTGGGCATGGTGTGGGAGGGTTTATATAAAGAATACAGTTAGGCTGGGTACAGTGGCTCACACCTGTAATTCCAGCACTTTGGGAGGCCAAGGTAGGAGGCTTACTTGAGGCCAGGAGTTTGAGACCACTCTGGCAACATAGTGAGACCTTGTCTCTATATAAAAATTTAAAAATTAGCTGGATGTCCTAGTGGCATGCCTATAGTCCCAGCTATTCAGAAGGCAGTGGAGGGAGGATTGTTTGAGCCTGGGAGTTCAAGACTGCAGTGAGCTATGATTGCACCTCCAGCCTGGGAAACAGAGTGAAATCCCTTCTCAAAAATAAATCAGTCAGATAGAAAGTTACATAGAAAAGATGGAAAGATGGAAAGATTCAGGGGCTGGGAGCCTGAGTGTGTACTGAATGAGGGCGCTTAGATCTATGTAACTTTGTGTGCTCAGATAATGTTTATCAATGGAATAGCTAATGATAAGTTAATTAGGATCTCTTATATAGTTTGATTCAGAAGGAAAGTTATTATTTGCCTCATAGAATGACCTGAGCCTTCATAGAAGTTTAAATTTGCCAAAATACTAATTTTGTTTAGGGCCTCAGAAAAAGATAAAAAATAGTCAAAGGCACATACCGACACAATACAACCACATTATTTCCACTGATGGGGAATGAAATCCAACAGTTAATATGCATTTATTAATTTAACAGCATATGCTAATGTGTTAAACCTAACCTCCTGCTTATTAGAATGAAATATATGAATGTTATTAGAAATAACATTACAGGTCAAGCAGAAGATAGCCCTACACAATATTCTTGCTGAATAAATACATAACTATGGTGGACTGACTTTCCTAAAGGAGACGTCAATTGAAACAAGTGATTAAAGCTGACAATGCAATTGTACAAATGACCCTAATTAATGAATTTTCTAATATTTTTCATGTTTATAAACATTAGCCCATGTTTATACACTGTGTGCATAAATATGCATGCTTTACAACGAGTGGCATCTGTAACTGGATACAAATCATGCTGCTCTGTGGCATCTGTGAATTCGGACATATCATTCTATTGTAAGCTGGAGAAAGTTCTAATTTCTCATTTTTTTTTCTGCCACTGACTTGGAGACCGTTGACTTGGCAAAGCCCCTAACCTGATCTCAGATAAAACCGACCATTTACAAGACATCAAATCTTCTGCAGCTTTGGATTAAGGATTCTGACCTTAAAAAAAAATGTTCTACTTCCAATCACCTCTTCTCTTTGTAAATACGATAAACTGATGGCTATTTTGCTCATACTCCCTGACAGTAGTAAGATAATGTCACTCTTCAAATAAGTTCTTACTTATTGGTTACCTTTTGATGGGTTTATCAGCTGCCAACAAATAATGGAGAACTATTTTGGTGAAGCCAGTCACGCCAGTCCCATAAATGAGAATATCCCTGTGTGAAGTCTGAGCGTTACAGGTAGGTCTCCATGGCACAGGGTTCTGAGAGAATTAGAGCTACTTCGATGCTCTTACTTGTCTCCGCAGCCCTCATGTAATTATAGTAGAAAGCACCATTACTCATTACCTCATGGCTGGTATGATGGCAAGTAGATGGGCTTAGGTTAAAGGGTAGTGTTACTGTTTCATTAGGAACTCTGAAATTAGTAACATCATCCTTGCCCCATATCCTATTAACAAAGATCAGCTCCTTATCCAAAAACATGAGAAGCTCATAGTTGGTGGTGTTCTCTTTGCAGGTGTTTGGTTTTTAAAATTGTCTTTTCTTCTTACCTGCTAGAACTCATTTTTTTTTTAACTTCTTAAAAATGTAGACAGGATTAACTAGCCCCTTTTTTTCCCTCCTACGTATAAAACACAACATTGTTATGTTTTATGTGTGCTAACTGGTAGTTTTATAAGCACTGAAAATGCTTTGCTACATGTATTGTTCTCTAAAATATACATATTTTAAATGTATGGGAAAAATTTAAGCATCGAAGTAGCTTTGGTGAAATATCAGGATGGCTCTGTATAGTGTGGGACTGTCTTGTGTTTTAACCTACAGCTGTGCTCTCCTTTTCTGATTAAGCATTTAAAAACCAAATACAAATCAAATGTAGAAACAGGACCAAATACTAACAAAAGCATTTTTCTTTTTCTTTTTTTTTTTTTGAGACGGAGTTTCACTCTTTTCACCCAGGCTGGAGTGCAATGGCGCGATCTCGGCTCACCGCAACCTCCGCCTCCTGGGTTCAGGCAATTCTCCTGCCTCAGCCTCCTGAGTAGCTGGGATTACAGGCACGCGCCACCGTGCCCAGCTAATTTTTTGTATCTTTAGTGGAGACGGGGTTTCACCATGTTGACCAGGATTGTCTCCATCTCTCGTGATCCACCCGCCTCGGCCTCCCAAAGTGCTGGGATTACAGGCTTGAGCCACCGCCCCGGCCAACAAAAGCATTTTTCTTTCATCTTCATAAGAACATTTCATTTGGAATTGGTAGTTCATAAAAGCACAAATATAAATGTCAATGAATTGTATATTATACAGTTGATATTGCAGAAATAAAAATCTTTGCATTTATTGATACCTAATTTGGAAGCCACAAAATACTGGATGCATCCTAAGAGGAATAGTGGTGGGGGAAAGCAGGGGTAGATACATCTGCCTCTACATTTTTGAAATGTGTCTTAGATGACTATAATTTATTTGCTATATTACTGTGGGTTAACATTCAAGTCTATTCCATAGATTTATAATTTTAGTGGGCAGAATAATGCAAAACAAGCCCAGAGTGTGTTTTAGTGAGTAGAACCCCACTTGTTCTGTATTTTTTCTTGGAGTTACATAAGAATGTAGACATTAATTCTTGCATTTATGGAACACCTTTTTTGTAATTTAAATTCATTTTTATTCAGTCTTTTTCATTTAAGCATGCTTCAATGTATTTATAATAAATGAGAATACATATAAACCTTCCAGAACATCTCTGGGAATACGGAATTATATTAATGACACTCTTAATGTCATTTATTTGACATGGGATCTGATTATGCCATTAAAGACCTAGTTCCTCTGATACTCACACAGGGATTAGAAATAACTGAATTGGGGAAACATCCCAGAAACTAGGAATAGTTATTTTTAAATTCAATGGCAGAATTCACACGTTTAAAATGGTACAATTCACAGTTCTTCCTCTTCTGGAATGTTAAATCTTGTTTGAGAGGAAATTCGTATATTCATGACAAATTAGAAAACAATTTAGAAGCAACCTATAAAATATAGTGTTTCGGTCTGTAAGTGCCATTCAGAACATGAAAAAAAATTACCGTGGGCTCATGTTAATTCAGACAAACTTCGTGGAGAGGGCAAATTTTGAGCTGCATATTTAAGATGTGCAGGATTTAGCAGAAAGAGAGAAGAAAAGACTAGGAGTGAATAGGAGAATGTGACGGGCCAAGGTGGCGAGGAGTGCTGTCAGAGGCAAGGAACCACTCCTCTTAGGGTGCATCAAGAATGTTACAAGATTGAGAAGGTAAACTGGGATCAGTTCATACGGACCCTTAATGTGGGGTTGAGACTTTCAAATTTATTCTAATACGCAAAATAAGCTAATATATATTTTTTTTTGAGATGGAGTCTCGCTCTGTTGCCCAGTCTGGAGTGCAGTGGTGCAGTCTCAGCTCACTGCAACTTCTGCTTCCCAGGTTCAGGTGATTCTCCTGTCTCAGCTTCCCCAGTAGCTAGGATTACAGGCATGCACCCCCACACCCATCTAATTTTTGTATTTTTAGTAGAGATAGGGTTTCACCATGTTAGTCAGGCTGATCTTGAATGCCTGACCTCGCGTTTCACCCACAATGGCCTCCCAAGTGCTGGGATTACAGGCGTGAGCCACCGCCTCCGGCCTGCTAATAACAGATTTTTAACAAATGAAATACATGGTGAAAATGACTGTATTGTACAACCACCATTAAATAAAATGGTGACACTCAGACACTACGTAGTCAACTATTAAAAATGAGAAGTAAAGTCGTGATGGTAAATTAGAACAATAGCAGTATGACATGAGGATGAGAAATAAACCAGGAACCTTGGGAAGCATGTGTACTAGGGCTCAGTGTCTATATGAGTGTGGCATGGGAGAGAGAGGCATTGAAGGTGACTGCAAAATATCAGTGTCTACATGAGTGCAGCATGGGAGAGAGAGGCAATGAAGCTGACTTCAAAATATCAGTGTCTACATGAGTGCAGCATGGGAGAGAGAGGCGATGAAGCTGACTTCGGAATATCAGTGTCTACATGAGTGCAGCATGGGAGAGAGAGGCGATGAAGCTGACTTCGGAATATCAGTGTCTACATGAGTGTGGCATGGGAGAGAGAGGCAATGAAACTGACTTCAAAATATCAGTGTCTACATGAGTGTGGCATGGGAGAGAGAGGCAATGAAACTGACTTCAAAATATCAGTGTCTACATGAGTGTGGCATGGGAGAGAGAGGCGATGAAGCTGACTTCGGAATATCAGTGTCTACATGAGTGCAGCATGGGAGAGAGAGGCGATGAAACTGACTTCAAAATATCAGTGTCTACATGAGTGCAGCATGGGAGAGAGAGGCGATAAAGCTGACTTCGAAATATCAGTGTCTACAGGAGTGCAGCATGGGAGAGAGAGGCAATGAAGCTGACTTCAAAATATCAGTGTCTACATGAGTGTGGCATGGGAGAGAGAGGCAATGAAGCTGACTTCAAAATATCAGTGTCTACATGAGTGCGGCATGGGAGAGAGAGGCGATAAAGCTGACTTCGAAATATCAGTGTCTACAGGAGTGCAGCATGGGAGAGAGAAGCGATGAAGCTGACTTTGGAATATCAGTGTCTACATGAGTGCAGCATGGGGGAGAGAGGCGATGAAGCTGACTTCGGAATATCAGTGTCTACATGAGTGTGGCATGGGAGAGAGAGGCAATGAAGGTGACTTCAAAATATCAGTGTCTACATGAGTGCAGCATGGGAGAGAGAGGCAATGAAGGTGACTTCAAAATATCAGTGTCTACATGAGTGCAGCATGGGAGAGAGAGGCGATAAAGCTGACTTCGGAAGATCAGTGTCTACATGAGTGCGGCATGGGAGAGAGAGGAGATGAAGCTGACTTCGGAATATCAGTGTCTACATGAGTGTAGCATGGGAGAGAGAAGCGATGAAGCTGACTTCGGAATATCAGTGTCTACACGAGTGTGGCATGGGAGAGAGATGCGATGAAGCTGACTTCAAAATACGCAGCTCATGAAAGCAAGGTAACAGGAGCCATTCATTAAAATAGAAAGTGTCTTAGTCTATGTTGGGCTGCAACAACAAAACACCACAAACTGTATGTAATTTGCAAAGAATAGAAATTTGTCTTTCACAGTTTTGGAGGCTGGGAAGTCCAAGGTCAAGGCACTGAAAGGTTTGGTGTCTGGTGAGAGTCCAGAGTCTGATTCCAAGATGATGTCCTGAAGGCTGCAGCCTTCAGAGAGGACAAATGCGATGTTCTCACATGGCAGAATGCGAACTACCCGTTTGTACCCAGAGGTCGAATTCCCACTGTTAAGCTCTTTTAGAAGGGTACCTAATTCTGTACACACAGAAGGAGTCCTCATGCCTTAATGGCTTAATCGCCTCTTACACAACATCTCCCTTTTCCCACATATTATCACACTGGCCACACCTGAATTTTAGAGGGGACACATTCAAACCATAACAAAAAATTAGACAAAGGATTCATTTTTGATCACTACATACACTAGATTTGACCTTACAAACATGACCACCTGATTGGACATGTTCTGTAAACAACTGGAAATAAATTAAGGATAAAGGCTTCAGCTGAAACTGCAGGTTTGATAATGAGTACATAGGTGATAGCTGACATGACAACAGTGGATGAGCAATCCAAGGAGTTGGATAAAGAAAGAAAAGCAGAGCAGGCATAGAAAATCTGAGAATTTGATTTGAAGAGAAGTGGCAGAAATAGAAGCAAGAAAGGAGATAAAGAAAAAGAAAATAGGCTGGGCTCAGTGGGTCAAGCCTGTAATTCCAGCCCTTTGGGAACGAGGCAGGCAGATCGTGAGGTCAAGAGATTGAGACCATCCTGGCCAACATGGTGAAACCCCGTCTCTACCAAAAATACAAAAATTAGCTGGGCATGGTGGCGTGCGCCTGTAGTCCCAGCTACTCGGGAGGCTGAGGCAGGAGAATTGCTTGAACCCGGGAGGCGGAGGTTGCAGTGAGCTGAGATTGTGCCACTGCCCTCCAGTCTGGCACCTGGTAACAGAGTGAGACTCTGTCTCAAAAATTAAAAAAAAAAAAAAAAAAGAAGAGAAAGAAAAAGAAACTAGGAAAGATATGAGGATGGCTAAGAGCAGTCCAGGAAGAGGCTGTGAAGGAGGAGATCCTGGTCTCAAAAGCCACAGACATGGCGAGTGCTGAGTATTAGGAAAGACCATCTGGATTTGTGCTACAGGGATTGTAAATATTAGATTAAATGGATCATTTAGGGAGGGAATCATTTAGTGCAAATGTTAGTTTCTTAAGATGACAAGGCTTCAATTTATATTTTAGATGCATTTTTCTCCTATTAGGGAACGGGTAGCCAACTCCTCCGTTTGTTTCTTATTAGAATTTAGCAGTTCAGCTGAACTAATTTAAGTTTTTGAGCTTATGAACAGCTGCAACTTTGTATTTAAATTTCATCTGCTCTCTGTCCTACTTAATGTTCCAGTAACAATCCATCTTACTTTCAAGTCTGACAATTTCATAAGGGTATTGACCACCCACAGAGAGTACGCCTTCAAAAGGGAAAGCCCTTTAAGAGCTGTGTTGAGTGAAGCAAAAATGCTTAGATTGTAGTCAATACTATTAGAATTGAACTGGGATAAGAGTGCAGTGACTCAGAAGAATTAGTTCCATTATTTTTACTGATGCTTCAGGAAAGTAATAGCATCCAGGAAAACAATAGGATTTAGGGCACTGTGATGGTCATGGGGATACTATGCTCTGTTGTTCAACAGTCCGCTAAAATGTTTCAGTAAAAGTGCAGTTAAACACATAGAACTGAAAACTACACCAACCCTACAGACACTAATGATTTTCCATGTAAATGGTTGGGGCCCCTTTAAGTAAAAATAATGAATAAGACTATAGTCTACTTGCTTTATAACAGACACTTCTGATAAGAAGTGATTTTATTCTAATAATAGAGTGGGGGCACCGTTTAGTCTAACACGTTAGAATAAATTGCTTGATTTTAATAATCTTAAGTGCATTTTTAAAAAAAAAACCCACAAAGAATATTGACATTTAGAACCCTTTTAATAGTAGCATAATTCCTATACATAAAGCTAAGATAGTAAGGGACCTATTTTTTTCTTCTTTCAACCGAGCTGCTTTGTATTTTAGTAGTCTTTTTTTTTTTCTTTGAAAACCAGATTCCTATTTATAAATATTTCTGAATCAGGACAGTACTCCTTTAAATCAAGTGTGTTCCTGAAGTGACCCATATCTGGCCATCGGGTAACCTGTATCAGGTAGCACCACATGTTCACAATCAACCCCAGCATGCACCCCTTGGGCTGATAACTAAAATGTGACAATTCTGATAATTAAACCACCTAAAGCCGGCGGCTGATGTCTTGCATTAATTCAAAACAGCTTAAGGTGAAACAGCGCACTATCCAATTACCAGAGACATGACTATATACGCTGTCAACCATGTTGGGATGGCTTTCCTCAGATACACTGAACCTGATACCTGACAAAAACTGTAATTTAAACAAATGAAGGGGGTGGCTGATGGATTGTAGCCTGTTTAATCTAACTATTAGTCCCTCTGAAGACTTTGCTTGATTAGCAAGGCTGAGTAGGTCAGAGGATGACATTTTCCAATCAACCTAACATTCACGGAGAAATTATATTTTTCTGTATCATTCATTAAGAGCTAGTGGAATTCAGATTTTTGGCTTATAAGGAAGATCCCAATTAATTAAAATAATGAAGAAGAAAAATAAAAGCAAATTACTTTTATACTGGGGTTTAGTTTTAACGTTTATATGCATAGATTCCATCAGCAATAGAGGATGTTAAGAATTTCAGCACTCTTCTCAAAATGCAACCAGAAAATACTACAATGGAAGGCACAGTTCCAAGGATTATATTTTTCTGTATTTTTATTGTTCAAAGCAAGAGCAGTCATGAAGAATATCATTAATTTCAGGATTAATTTGTAATTAATGCCCATTCAATTAGATGGTTCCCACCTCTTCTCTACCATTACTACCACGATAATTAAATAGTACTGATTGTATGTCAAAAACTGCCTCAAAATGCGTACCATGTGTATTAGGCTGTTCTTGAACTGCTGCAAAAAAATACCTGAGGCTGAGTGATTTATTTTTTTAAAAAAGGTTTTATTCCTGTTTACAGTTCTGCAGGCTGTACAGGCAGAGTGGTACCAGCGTCTGCTTCTGGTGAGGTCCTCAGGAAACTTCCAATCATAGCAGAAAGGAATAGGGAGCCAGCATATCACATGGTGAGAGTGGAAGCAAGAGAGCAGGCTGGGAATGGGAGTGCCACACACTTTTAAACAACCAGATCCCACGTGAACTCATGCATCACCAAAGGGCTGGAGCTAAGCCCTTCGTGTAGGATCCACCCTGTGATCCAATATCCCCCACCAGGCCCCACCTCCAACACTGGGCATTACATTTCAGCATGAGATTTCGAGGGGACAAACATCCAAACCATATCACCATGTAAGTGTAATGTGATGGTTCATTTAATGTGTCAACTTTAGTGGGCTAAGGGATGCATAGGTAGTTGGTGGTCTGTGAGGATGTTTCTGGAAGAGATCAGCATTTGAATACGTGAACTGAAAAAAGATCCTTCTCCCCAGTGAGAGTGGGCATCATCTGATTTCTTGAGGGTCCAAATTGAACAAAAAGGTGGAGGAAAAGTGAATTTTCTTCTGTCTGAGCTGGAACACAGATCTCCTGCTCTTGGACATTGGCACTTCTGGTTCTCAGGCCTTCAGACCAGAACTGTGACTTACACCATTTCCCCCTCCTCCGATCACCCCCTGCCTCAAGGTCTTTGGACTGAATCACACCAACAGCTTTCTTGGTGTTTTCAGTTTGCAGATGTCAGGTTGTGGGACTTCTCAGTCTCCATTATCACATGAGCCAATTCCTGTAAATCTCTCTCTCTCTCTCTCTCACCCACCCCCGCCACACTCATATGCAGATGCATATTCCTATTGAATTCTGTTTCTCTAGAGAACACTAATACAGACAGTGAACTTAATCTGATTCGAATTTGTTATTTTCATGGATTATCTAAACATTTATATGCAAGCCTAGGCTCTATCAGAGTGCAGGTTGGGAAATGACAAACTAAAATTGAGCCTTGGCCAGACTCAGTGGCTCACACCTGTAACCCCAGCACTTTGGGGGCCAAGTGTGTGGATCACTTGAGGTCAGAAGTTCAAGACCAGCCTGGCCAATATGGAGAAACCCCATCCCTACTAAAAATATAGAAATTAGCCTGGCTTGGTGGCGCGCACTTGGAACTCCAGCTACTCGATGGGGCTGAGGCATGAGAATCACTTAAACCCGGGAGGCAGAGGTTGCAGTGAGTTGAGATCACTCCACTGCACTCCAGTCTGGCCGACAGAGCAAGACTCTGTCTCCAAAATGAATAAATAAATAAAATAAAATAAAATTGAGCCTCACTTGGGAAGCTGTTTGGGATTATTGTGTATGAATTTTATTGCTTGCCATTTTTCTTATGTGTACATATATAGTGAATATATCATAGGCATGAAATAGCCAAAAGTTAAATCCTCAAGTCCTTCAATCAAGGGAATATCCTTGATAGTTCAAAGGAGGGAAAGTGATTTGAATTCAAGATTTTTGTATTGTAAAGGCTATTCTAGGTTGTTCCCCATTTTGAAGCTGCATTTTATCTTTAAAAAGCCAAGGGATATAAAATTATCCAATGTATCCTGGAGTCGGAGAGGCTGATCAGAGAGTGTGCAGAAGAGATCCACTGTTCTTAGATATGAAGCACTGAACTTGAAATTTTGTAGTGAAGAATGTCGGAAGAAGGCAAATGCCCTTAGAGATACTATAAACGGTTGTGGTTGCAGCCAGGAGTTAAAGTATGATTCAACGAACCATTCATTCTAACGAAGATTGGATAGACACGCACAGAGAAAGAGAATCAAGAGAACTAAATGGGGAAAAAATGGGAACCAGAATAGTCCTGTAGTCACCTCCTAATAAATTAAAGGTATCATTAATTTCCTAATAAAGAGAAATTGGAAATAGTCATTAGAAATCAAACGTATTTTGTCAAGTCTATCATTAAGCTTACATTAACGGCCTAGTAAATACATTTAGTTATTATAAATGCATACTGTAAGTTTAAGTTCTGGCTATAAAATTTCTTTCTTTTTTTTAAAAATCACACGAATAGATGTAAAGGTAGCCATTTAATTTGTGAAGACCTAACCAGTAACTGAAGCTTAGAATCTGGGATTCAGAAAGGAAATAGTTTTTTCTAGTGTTCCCAGTGCCCATTATAACCAGTCTATCAGGCCAGCACTTAGGGGAAATAAGGTGAGCAGGAAGAGAAACTTTTTAAAGTGCACTGAGGAAGAACTCATGAAATAAAACAGGAAAGTATTTAAAGTATTCGCTGGGTTGTTAAGAGCCAAGTTTCATCAAGGTAGCTATTTTCTCTAGCTTCCAGATTTTATTTATGTTGGCTCAATGGAAAACTTTCCTCATGGTAAAGGACATTCAAGCAGGTGTCAGGCACTAGGAATAATGTCAGATATTCATTACCCAATTTAGAAATATCACTGAATTAAAACTGAGTTAAACTGAATTAAAACTGATCATTAACCCAAAGTTTATTAGTAAGGTGTAATATCAAAATTAAACTAGTAACAATGTAAGATTTTTAAACAAAATTTTTAAAATTACTTTTAAGTTTTAGTTTGAATATAAAATGAAGGCATGTGAAATTAGAAAAAAAAAAACCTAAGAAATGTATCTTAATGATGGTAATAGATAGCTGAATATTAAGTTCATGTGCATAATATAGTTGATTTGCATTATATATTAGATATGTAGAATATGTATAAAGTATTAACACTGAGTAAAATAGAAAATCCAGAGAAATGCCAAGAATACGTATGACTTAAATGTATTTAATTAATGATTTTCATGTGTTGAACTAATATTTATCTCAAAACTTTGCTTCAAAATTAAAATACATTTGTAGTTCATTTAATTTAATGTCTAGCTACTTTCAAAATTTTTAGCAAAACTCAATGAAGAAAAACTTGTAGAGGCTGGGCACCCTGGCTCACGCCTGTAATCCCAACACTTTACAAGGCTGAGGCAGGCCAATCACCTGAGGTCAGGAGTTTGAGAGCAGCCTGACCTATATGGTGAAACCCCGTCTCTACTGAAAGTACAAAAATTAGCCAGGCATGGTGGTGCGCTAATTCAGCTACTCAGGAGGTTGCAGCGGGAGAATTGCTTGAACCCCTGAGGCCGAGGTTGCAGTGAGACAAGATCGCGCTACTGCACTCCAGCCTGGGTAACAGAGGAATACTGTCTCAAAAAAAAAAAAAAAAAAAAAAAAAAAAAGCCCAAGAAAAACACCACCACCACCAAAAAAAATGGTAGAAGAAAATGCTGCCAGATTTTTTTTCCAGCAGGTTGATATTAAATGTTCATATAAGAAATGACTTGCCTAAAAACACATGTATGGAACTGCACTTTCAAATCCGCATTTAGAAGATTAACTAGCTTTTAAAATTTAAATTTATTCTTCAAATATTTTATCTCTAAAAATGGCCCAGTGAAAATACATCATATTATTATGTTAACATGTTTTGAGATATAGAAATAGCTAATAGAAGATTATTACATAAGTGGCATTTGATTTCTAAAATATTTAATTTTTGAATTCGTATTTTCATCTTAAGATGCTGTTTGATATAAACCTTGGTCTCTATGCATTATTTTTATGTGAGTCAAATGAAATGGAGATGTAGCTGTGGGAGTGATGTTTTTTCATGCCCAGGTAGAAGTTGTGTTGCTTAAATTCTAGTCAATGGTCTTAAAATCTTGAATCTTTTCCAAGTTTTTGAACTTGCAGAGTTTTTGCTTAGATCGTGGGACTGAGTGAAAAACTTTCGATGATCGCGAGTGGGCATTCTCTGAAGCAAGTAGCTGCTCAGAACAAGGGGAAAATAAATGCAACTTGTAATGCTTATCCATTATGCAAAAAGCAACATGAAAACATTTGACAGTTATATTGATCAATGAAGAAAATTAAGAAAAATTTCAATGATGCTCCTTTGATACCAAGATCTAGAAAGTTTGTAATTTTTTTAAACAAAGAAATAAATAAAAATAAGATTTGAAAAATGTTTTCCGTAAAAGCATTTCCAAAATTTTTAGAAAAATTAAGAAAACATTTCCATAAGGAAAATTGCTTTCAGTGAGTCTCGAATCAAATCATAATAGATACCGTAATAGTATCAAAGGAAAACCTTGAGGTCAGCAAAGTAACTGAGACAATGATTTGAATCGTAGGGCTATTTAAGAGATAGTCAGGGCCGGGCGCGGTGGCTCAAGACTGTAATCCCAGCACTTTGGGAGGCCGAGGCGGGTGGATCACGAGGTCAAGAGATCGAGACCATCCTGGTCAACATGGTGAAACCCAGTCTCTACTAAAAATATAAAAAAAAAAAATTAGCTGGGCATGGTGGCGCGTGCCTGTAATCCCAGCTACTCCAGAGGCCGAGGCAGGAGAATTGCCTGAACCCAGGAGGCGGAGGTTGCGGTGAGTCGAGATCGCGCTATTGCACTCCAGCCTGGGTAATAAGAGCGAAACTCCGTCTCAAAAAACAAAAAGAGATAGGCAGACGTTATTTTAGATGATTTTGCTAGTATTTTGACAACTCAAGGAACAGGGAAAAAAATCTAAAGACTTGAAAAGGTTAGATTTTTTGTTTTTTAAAAGAAAGATATAAAATTGAATATTATCCAGCCGTCGAAAGAAATAAAATCCCGATACATGCTGCAACATGGATGAGCCTGAAAGAGTTATGCTGCTAAATGAAACAGACACAAAAGTACAAATATTATATTATTCTACTTATATGAGGTACATACAAAAGAGAAATTCATAGAGACAGAAAGTAGAATAGAGGTTCCTAGGGGCTGTGGACAGTGAGAATGGAAAGTTAGTGTTCAGGGGTACAGTTTCTATCTGGGATGATGAAAATGTTAAGGAAATAATGGTGAGAATTACACAACCCTGTGAATGTACTTAATGTCACTGAGTTTTATACCCAAAATGGTTAAAATAATTTTTACATTATATGTATTTGTTATAATAAAACTTAAAATTAGAAAAATTTCAAAAATAAAGGGGAAATTCTTAGTAATTCAAGTCAGTTTAGCATGCATTATTCCTACGTATTCAAGACAGGAGACCTTGAACTAACCAGGCTAGCTGCATAAACTGGTTACCTGGGATGTGAAGTTCCATGGGGTGTCCAATTGCCAGAGAAGCTTATCAGTATGCAATGAAAAAACTATCAATTCATTTAGAATTCCATGTAAATAATTAGAATTGTTCCACAGGGTTTTGTCCAGAGAACACAACTATTTAATATATCTATGAAAATGTGTTACTTCCCCAAGTGACCAGGATGCAGCCTCCCATTCATCAATGAGGACCTTGTAATTGAACATTTTTCCATTCATTTCTTCTGGCTACCAGAAAGTTCAAACAAAATATGATGGTCAGCGACAGACTCGTCTTATGATTGGCATATTTCTATTCTTCCTGGCATTAATCTTCCATTTCTATTTATAGTTTATTATTTCACTGTGGGATTTAAAAATTGTGTATTGCCTCCAATTCTTTGTGAAAAGAGGTGGGCTGTAAATTCATAACAATGTAAAAATAGTTTGATCAGTGACATGGTATCTATGATGGGTATATGCATTAAGTTTGCAGAGCATGGCTGACAGGTATGATTTGAATGAGCTGGTGGACCTCTCTTCAGTTTGGCCAAACACACACACACGTATGAGCACATACACACACACACGCATACACCCACACAGGTTCTTAGCACAATGTTTTGGTATTAGCTCTTTGGTCTCTTTCCTTGGGGAGTTTACAGTTCAGTCAGGGGAATAAGCTTTTTTACCCATCATTTGAAAGATTAGATGAACGAAACTGGTTTTTAAAGAAGAAAAAAGATTAGTTGCAAAAAAGATAAAATTTAGTTCTTCTGAATGCAGAATGAAACTTCTTCTGAATACAAAATGAAACACAAAATATTCCATTCCTTTGAATAGGGACAATCCCCCAGAAATATTTATATATTAAAAAATTAAAATTATAATTGAAAAATTGTTCTATCCAGGGTGGACTGCTGTTAATTTGACATTGGTGATTGTTCTGAAATCACTCCCTACTCTGTTGGCCTGCTTCTCTTAATCATACCTTTTGAGAGCTTCATCTGATGATTGTAAGTCATTACTTCTATGCTTGGTGACTATAAGTTACATCTCCCATTTTTAATCTTCAAAACTCAGTCTATTGAACCAATTTAGAAGAAAGTGTTAGACTAGCTGAATGGACTGTGAAATTATTACTGAAGCCCTTTCTAGCAACAAAAGCCTAGAGTTAATTATATGGAAATATAAAGTTTAGAATTAGAGGAGACCTTAGAAATAATTGGTTTTAATCCTCTGAGTTTATAAATAAGGCTTTTGATGCCAGGTGTCTGAAGTCTAACTCATTCGGGGAAAAGTTAGGGTTAAAAACCCAGCTTTTCTGTTTTACCAACTAAAATATGATGTACTTGAGAATGGGTATCCTCGTATATCAGTCTTCATCCTCAAATTTCGAGAAGTGGGCCTCTGTGGCAGACTGCGGGGGCCCCAGTGCTAAGAACAGCTCTTTCCTCTGGAACACTGAAATTGACATTCCAACACAGAAAATAAAGGCTCACTCCTTTCATTTCTCATTTAACATTTCCTTCCTGCAGAAGCCCAAGAGTACACAAAGTGATGAGGAACAAACGTAATGAATGAATTCCCAGCTCCCATGTAGAGGAATAATTAATCCATTTGCTTCTCATTTTGATTCTGCACCTCCCTTAAAATTTATTATTAGAGTCTAGCAGATGCCCTCTGCAAAGGGTTTTCCTCATAATGAAGTCAGAGCCTGGAGAGTCAGGTATTGCAGCTGAACTCTGCAGGCAAACGGGGGGACTGCAGAAGTCCTTGAAAACATATGTTCTTTTTACTAAAACCTTGAACTTCCAGAATTAACTCGAAATTACACTCGAGTATTTTCACCCTGCAGTGTTTGACTTTCTGAACCTTGTGCATGTTTTTCTCTCAATCAAAAATGTACAAAATCACAGAAGTTGCATGAATGTGAGGAATAATGCAGAAGCTAATTCTAATTGAGAAGACTGTCATTAAAAGTTGGAAACTAAAAATTAGGCGATTCTTATGGTCTAGATGCCCAGCAAGGAGATAAATACATCAATTGTTTGGCTTCTATGTTATAATTGTTGCAACCACTTCATTTGGCTGTCAATGTTGGAAAACTCAAGGGTTAACATCTGGCGTTTTCGTTTTTGGCATCGTCTCTGTCATAGTTTTGTAAGTCTCCAGGAAACACACTCCATCCCACTCATATTTCATTGGCTTCTCACAGTTTTAATATGTGCTGCTAATGCTAATAAAAGTAAAGCAAAACAAGCCAAGGGGGTCAAAACAAAGATCAATTTCAAGATCTAGAATATATTTCAGGACCTGAAATAATAGTGCTTTGAACATAATATGTGGTCAACAGATATTACTCCTTTCTTTCTGGCTTCAAATATCACCTTTTCATGATATTTGAAGACAGATAAAATGAACATTTGAAGACATGAATAAATATATTCTTGTTCATTTTGTCTGTCTTCTCGACTTCTTTTAACTTATTCTCCTTAACTGCATTTTTTTCTTTAACTTGTCCCTGTGAATTACTTTCAATGAGTTTCTTTCTTCTTACTGGTGTTAGGTTTAGTAAATTAGTGAGAAGTAACATAATGGATTGAATCATCATACTTGCCTCTAAATGATTTTAAATCCCCTTTCCCAAAGAGTATCTTAAATTGTGCTATTCTTGTAATCAGATGGTCAGGGAATAAATCTTCCAGGGAGTGTGGAGTTAAAGTAGAGCTGAATTATCCCTACATGGATAGAGTGGTGGACTTTCATGCCTGGGATTTTCCCAGAATTCTAGCTTCAAATCTAAGGCTATTTTATGATATATTAGCTCAATGGGTTATTCTTACTACATACTTAAATGCGCTTCGGTCAAATAACAGAATGATAAGCCAAAACACAAACAAAAAACAAACCCAAAACATGACTCTTACGTTTCAGGAACAGAAGAACTGATCTGACCCTAACCTCTATTAGAGCCATGGTTGCTGGCACTGGAAGTCGGCCATAGGCGGAGCCCTGCACATATGCTTTGTAGATTTTATTGATTTTTGTCACAAGGAGAAGGTCTTGTCATTTGCCAGGTGAACTGGAACTCCTTTGTGAGTTTATATGAATCTTTAACTCAAGCAAGGGTCTCTCTCTACATACATATTTTCGAATCTGTTTTCAAAGGGTAGGAGATAGAGCTTATCAAATAATTTTTTTCAGCACCTCAGAGGCTATTGTAGTTGTTGACTATTTTCCTGCATTCTGTCACCTTGTCAATATCACCATTTTCATTCACTACTTTTACCATGTTACTGAAAATTGGGTAATAAACTTGAATACAATAAATTGTCATTATTTTTTAACCACATATTAGTCAAAATGATAAACCAATTGATGAAATGATAATCACGCTTTAATTCCCTTATGTCTTTTGTTTTTTTTTAATGTTTTTCTGTATCAATTTTTATGGTTAATATTCACGTATTTATTTATTAACATTTACATATGTATTATTTCCATGTGTTATTGATATTTGCATATTCAAGTGTTCATTAAATATTTAAACAATTTTCCTATCAGTTAATCTACCATGTATTTCTAAAAAGTCAGGAATGTCATCTCTGTTTTATAAATCGATAAGATCACAATCACCTGTGTGGGTTATCCCTGGTTAGCAAACTTGCTAACTTCCTCAGTTGGAAAGGAGAGAAGGAGTAGAGGAAGGTGCCTTTGCTGCTATAGGTCAGGAATCAACATGAGGCAGAGTTTAACAACGTTTCAATTATGAAGTGAATGAATAATATTATGAAGTCTCATGAAAATTATAATAAATTATTTCAGAGAACAGGAAGGGCAATGCAAATGAAAATCCCATAATATTTATCCCATCCCCATTGACTATGCAAGAGTTGAATTCTGGAAAATTAACTTAGACATACTAAAAGGAAGTTCACTTATTTTATTTTTAAAATCCAATCTGAACACGTTAAAAAAAAACATGTTTTTTCATAACTTTGGTATATGCATGACGCTTGCAGGTGGTGATATTTGACAGATCACTTTGGACTGCACAGTCAGCGAGTGCCACAAGTGTGTCTACTAATTTTATGAGAGGGAATAAGAGTTCAGGCCTCTGCTAAATATCACAGAAGTCACATCTGGGGTTTCTTCCTAATGATCTCTAACATTCTATGAGTTAGAGGAATACAAGATATTTTAAAGAAAATAAAATTTACCTCATTAACTATTGTTATTGCTGTATACAAAATTTTAAAAACCATGTCTTATCAAATTTAAATGTTACTGCAGATATTAAACACATTCCCATGAGAAGAGATTATGAGCAGTGTCAGTGACCAGGCACCTCGTTCTCTAAGTTGGCAGCGATTTTCCTTCACTGCTTCTGTCAATTCTACCTAGTTTTTAGTAGACTGTTGCTACTGCTGGGAGACATGAGAAATTTCCTTTGCTCAAAATCAGTTAAGAAGGTCATTGAAAACATTTAAAATGTGGTTGGAGGTAATTTCTGCCACTGAAAACTCCTCAGACAATTTCTTTTTTCCATCTTCCTTCATTCCTCCCCCCACACCTGTACTTTCTCTCCCTGTCCTTACTTTCTTTCTTTTTGCCTATAATGATTTCTCAAAAAAAAAAAAAAAAAAAAAAACCAGCAGTTCATTATACAAATGGCACTAAATATTATTCTTCTGAATTCATGGCACTGGACAGTGCTGATTTCTGTAGGTTGGCCCATATATTTCTGCACATGGACTCATCAAATAGGAACAGTCTTGCTCTTCTATGCCAGAGAGAAATTTACTGGGATAATACACACAGTATCCTGGAGCTGCAGTTGATTCTTAACTGTTAAAAGAGAATAGACTAGAACTCTACCCTTCCACTAGGGTGACGGAGCCTGCCAAGGACAGAGGCAACACTGATTAGGTCACAGACAAATAGACAAAGAGCATTCATAATCTATATAGATAGAGAGGAAGATAGATAGACAGATGGATGAGTAAGTAGGTCGGTAGGTAAGTAGATAGATAGACAGACACACAGATGGGTAGGTAGATAGGCAGACAGGTAGGTAGATGGATAGATGGATACATGCATGGATGGATGGATGAATAGATGATAGACAAATGATAGCAGATAGATGATGTGATAGACGGATAGGTAGATAGAAGGATTATATACAGATAGATGAATGGATGGATAGACAGGTGGGCCATCATCCTATTAAGAAATACATAAGGAAACCAACATATTATAAAATATTAGGAAAAAAAGCTTCTTTGGGACTATGTTTAAGGTATACTCTCAGCATTTACAAGTGTGAAAATAAAGCAGCAACTACCAAAAAAATAAAAATCTTAACCAAAACAGCATTTCAGAGTAGAAAGATGTGCTACACCATGAAGCTAAAGAGCAGAATAGGTCAATACACAGACATACTAGACTATCCATGATGTACTGCTAAGAAGTTTCCCCATTTCCTTTGTTTATCCCTCTTCTCCTCCTTTTCCTGCCCCCCTTCTCATTTTCTTTCCTTCCTCCCTATTTTTCTACCAATCTAATTATAAAATCTGTTACCTATATACATACCTATCTATCTTCACTGAAATATGATGATACACAGTCTTGTATATAAGTTAAACACACAGCCGGATGTCCATCATTCTCAAACTAGGTTCAGTCATTTTCAGTGAATTCTTTCATGATCTTTGTATGACCAGATAATTAGAATGGGTGAAGCCTACCTAAGGACTGAACAATATGTCTGGTGCCTACAATAGATCCACCCAGTAAGTGACAGCCCTTATGTCAGCTGCCTCATTTCAAATTAGTAATGCCACAATGTGCATCGAGAACCTTAAACACGTTTAGCAGGAATGATAGAAACAGCCATATGCCTACACTAGGCTCCTTCCTTTCCACACTAACAGCAAACCCTGTCTTTAGTCTGGGCAATCCACATCCATCTGGAAGACTGCATTTTCCAGCCTCCATGAAGAAGCTGTGCCTATTTGACAAGCTCTTGGCCACTGGTGTATAAGCAAAGCAGCATGTGGTACTTCCTTAAGGCCTTCTTAAAGGAAGGGGCTGGCACCCTTCTTTGTTCCTTTCTCTCGCTGTAGGCCTGGAAGAGAGATGTGATGACTGGAGCTCCAGGTGCTGTCTTGGACTTGATTCAATATCAGAGGGGTGGATGGCTAAAGGGCTAGAAAAACATCCCAATGACATCATGGAGCTGCTATGCCTCGGGATTTGTCTTAAGTGAGAAAAATCAGTCCCTGTATGTTTAAGTCACAATTTTTTGGCAATATCTTGATATGGATAAACATAAATGCTGACTCATAAAGTAAAACTAAATATAATTTTTCATCCAGTACGAAACAAAATATAGCTATAAAAAAGCATCTGCTGTAATTGGTTTATTTTGTATCTTCCACCCTTATTTTTAAATATCTAACCTTAGTGGCTTAGATTTAATAAAATAAATGTTGCATTTAAATTTGTCATTCAATATTATTTTCAGCACGGATTACTATTATGTATCACCTTTATTCCTCAACTGAAATCCCACTTCACACATAAAGTCTTACAAGAGGGAAAAATTGTTAAGTCCTTCTAAACTCCAACAGCACTTAAACAAGCCATTCCTTTGACACGTATATTTTTATAAATTTCACTAGATCACAAACCCTGGAAGGCAAGATCTGTGTATGTTACACAGCTCATGGGAAAATGATTAATATTCAATGAGTTTTAGGTAAGCGTTTATTGATATTTCTGGTTATATATATATATATATATATATACCTTATGTAAAATACAGTTTCCAATAACTCTGAGAAAAGATAAAATTATTATTAATAATATAATTATTTCTTTATTTTTATTTTACCAGTTTCCTTCATAGTTTCAATTATTTCATAAAGGAGAAATATAAAGGCCTAAAATATATGACCTTGCAAATCAAGGAGAAAAAAATCTATGAATATCTGAAGTCCTAAAACTTTTAAATGCTATTAATAAAGGCATCAAAATTCTGTTCAAAATACTTTGCATATCTAATGTTCTTAACAAAACATGCATTTCAAGCAGAAGTTTTGAGGGTTCTAAATCACAGATTTCACAGCACTTCCTTCCGGCAGCTGATGAAAATTGGATAATATACAATCAGAACACTTTTTCCACACATTTTAAATTGATTGAAAAATAGAAACAGATTTAACATTCAAAAAAACACATTTGCAACCATTATGTAAAAATGGCTTGATCTGATTTAGTAGATACTAGGTATAGAAACTTGGAGCTGACAGCATTCTTTGGGATGTTTTAAAACAGAGGAACGGTATGACAGCACCCAAGCTGCCACTCTCTCAAAGTAAGTGCCTCTGACTCACAGTGTGAATCTTCCATAAGGTCTATCATAAAAGAAAACCACTCAATGAAAGGTGTTCCTCATATTTCATGGTTGGTAAAAGTCTGCCATTGAATAGGTTACAAATAGTTTCAAAATAAAAACATAAAAGTAACAAATTGCCAAACATGTGCTATATGGAATTACAAATATGCATAAGATTTGAAAGTTCAACATTTATTACTTTCTTCAATATGATATATAACTGGGTGATTGAAAAATAACTAGATAGCCATTCAGGTTGTCAGACTGCATTAACCAGGTGTCTATTCAAAGAAAATAAGTAACAAACAAGAGTATTTGTCTTATATCATGCTTACTAAGCTATCAAGGCATTGATGCTATGGCCAGAAATATAGTCCAGAGAACATCATACCTTTAAAGAAGAGGAGGCATATTTATGGCCAAATATACCACATTTACTTTCAGTGCTGTTTTGCTTAAGTAATTCATTCTTTTCCAAATGTAAGGAAATATGAGACAGTTTCTACTGCATATTTTCTGTGGGGTGCTTGGGCATATTCAAGTTATTATATGTTTTTCATAAAGCCAGGTAATGAGAGCTGAAATGTAAATCACTCAGTTTGCCAGAGTAACTGAGAACTTCTCCCCCCAAATAATACTTTAAGGTCTCTGTACTGGTGCATGTGTACAAGCCAGGGCTCTGAATGTAGACTCCATGCAGGAAATTCCATCTAGCAGGGCAAGGCAACTCAATGTGCTGTCTTCTGACTTCTTGAGAGGGAGAAATTTGTGAGTAAAGGGGATATGTTTTTCCTACAATAAGAAATTTTCTAATAAAAGTATGGTTTGTGTTATGCAGTTTATTCCTCAAAGGCACATTTAAAACCTGTTTCATAGTCCTAGAGATAGGAGAGGTAGGTTGTATGAAGACTTACAAACTGGAAAAAAAATTCCTAAAGAAGAAATAACAACAATAAATTTGGAAAAGATAAACTGAATATTAAAAATATTGAATAATGAAGGTAAGTTTGGACTATAGGATTCTCTAACAAATCATAAGTATTAAGATTTATAAATATGATAGCCAGGCCATTTATTACAAAAGTGAGGGTTTTTTTTTTTTTTTTTTGAGACAGAGTATTGCTTTGTCACCTAGGCTGGAGTACAATGGTGCAATCTCTGCTCACTGCAACCTCTGCCTTCCAGTTTCAAGCGATTCTCCTGCCTCAGCCTCCCAAGTAGCTAAAACTACAGGTGCCCACCACCACACCCAGCTATTTTTTCTATTTGCAGTAGAGACGGGATTTCTCCATGTTGGCCAGGCTGGTCTCGAACTCCTGACCTCATGATCCACCCGCTTTGGCCTCTCAAAGTGCTGGGATTACAGGAGTGAGCCACCAGGATATTTTTGAGAGTGAAATTAATAATGGGTATTAACTGGGACTACATTAGGCAAACAGGAGACATATCCACCTTATTTATGAGAGATTGGTGGATATTCTATTTGGCTAGATTTGAAGATGATGAGATGTCCTTTTATTCTACCAAAATGCAAACAGAGACTCGTTGCAATTATTTTGTCTATCACTAAAAAACATGACAAAACAGAAGCACTTCAACACATGACCGTGATGGAATAACTGGCCCTGGATGTGTTCTCCCATCCGAAACAACAATAGAACTGGACAAAATCTATACGATAAGAGTATTGAGGCAATGAACAACAGGCAGTGCAGGACTATCTTTGAGAGAAGGGAAGCACATAAAGAGGACGCTATATTTGTCCTGGCTCCCTGCCTTGTGGCAGTTTCCAGATTGCATGCAAATAAGTAAAGCCAAAGTGAGCACTGTGTTATCATTAAACAGAGGAGGCGGAGATCAGGCGACGGGGCTGCTGTAGCATCTGGAACGTGCATGGGAGGGTCCCGGAAAGGAGGACGGTGCAGGGTAGGAACAGGAGGAAGGAGTAGAGGTTAGGATGGAGTCTCTGTGAGTCCTTGGCTAAGGCTTGTGTAGTATAAATGGAGGGCAAGATTCCATGCGATCAAGCAGGCACTGGTTAGTTGTTATGAGGCTGAGAGTTAATCTCTCTGTTTAGTTCTTTTTTTTTTTTTTTTTTTTTTTGAGACGGAGTTTCGCTCTTGTTACCCAGGCTGGAATGCAATGGCACTATCTCGGCTCACCGCAACCTCCGCCTCCTGGGTTCAAGCAATTCTCCCACCTCAGCCTCCCAAGTAGCTGGGACTACAGGCACGCGCCACCACGTCCAGGTAATTTTTTTTTGTATTTTTTAGTAGAGATAGGGTTTCACCATGTTGACCAGGATGGTCTCGATATCTTGACCTTGTGATCCACCCGCCTCAGCCTCCCAAAGTGCTGGGATTACAGGCCTGAGCCACCGCGCCCGACCTGTTTATTTCTTTTATCATGCAGGATGGAGAGAAGTTGATGCCAACCCAGTCTGAATGGAAGAGTGAAAGACAGACATTTTATAACAATAGAAGTGTTCATTGATTAAGAACTTACAACAGCTTCAACAGCAGATTCAAAAAAGTGTGAAGCAAATGTTGACAGAAGAAGAAAAGGAAAATTGACAAAAATCATACTAATAGACATTTTTGACACTTCTTTCTCAGTATTTTGTAGATAAGTAGATAAAAAATTGTTAGAATAAAGAAAATATCAACCACATTATCAACCAGATTAAATAAATTAAATTAGATTAAATAAATAAAAAAATATTAATATTAAATAATTAAATTAATAATATTAAATAAGTTGATATGTATAAAACACCATACTTGGTAATTTTGTTATTTATTTTACGTAGCATTATTATGCTACATACTCAGTCAGGTGAGGTGGCTTACACCTGTAATCCCAGCACTTTGGGAGACCAAGGTGGGTGTATCACCCGAGGTCAGGAGATCAAGACCAGCCTGGCCAGCATGGTGAAACCTCATCTCTAATAAATATACAAATATTAGCCAGGCATGGTGGCAGGTGCCTGTAATCCCAGCTACTCTGGAGGCTGAGGCAGAGAATCACTTAAACCCGGAAAGGGAAGGTTGCAGTGAGCCAAGACTGTGTCACTATAGTTAAACCTGGGTGACAGTGTGAGACACCATCTCAAAAAAACAAAACAAAACAAAAACACAACAAAACAAAACACACACACACACAACCCATACTCAATAACTCAGAGTACATATTTCTTTCAAATGCACTTAAAACATTTGCCATGATAGATCTTGTGCTGACACTGGGCTATAAAATAGAATGTTTCAATACATTTTAAAAGATAGAAATCTCACAAATTTAATGACAGTAGAATTCAATTAGAAATTAATAAGAATAAGACATACAGACAATCCTCAAATATTTGGAAATAAAACAACATGCCTCTAAATAATGCATAATAAAAGAATAAATCATAAAATAAATTAGAAAATATTTTGAGTTAAATGATAAAAACACCATGAATAAAAATTAATGGAATGCAGTTAAAACAGCGATTCCAGGAAATTTTTAGCATTAAAATACTTATTAATTAAGGCTGAGTGTGGCGGCTTATACCTGTAATATCAGCACTCTGGGAGGCTGAGGTGAGCCGATCACCTGATTTTAGGAGTTGGAGACCAGCCTGGCCAACATGTTGAAACCCAGTCTCTACTAAAAAATGCAAATATTAGCTGGCTGTGGTTGGCATGCCCTGTAATTTCAGCTACTTGGGAGGCTGAGGCAGGAGAATTGCTTGAACCCAGGAGGTGGAGGTTGCAGTGAGCCAAGATTGTGCCACTATGCTCCAGCCTGGGAGACAAAGTGAGACTCCATCTCAAAAAAAAAAAAAAAAAAATTACATAGAAGAGAAGTAAGACTTAAAGCTAATAATTTTAATTACCTCCTAAGTATCTGGAAAAAGAAGAGTGCACATAAAATCAAAGTAAGAAAATGAAAGAAAATAGTAAAAATAAGAGAATAAAGCAACTGAATTAAGAAAAAAATAAAAATCAAAAGAAAATCCAGAAATTCGAAAGTTGATACTATGTGTTTTTCATAAGGCCCGGTGATGATAGCTTAAATGTAAATAAGTAAGCTTGTTAGAGGAACTGAGAACAAAGGCTCCAGAAGTAAGACCAAGTCTGAATTCCCCCTCCCAGTAATACTTCAGTGCCTCTGTCCATTCTCATACTTGTACCAAGGCTTATAAAATGAATATGCTCCAGCAAGACTGATCAGGAAAGAAATCTGAAAATACAACTAATATCAAAATGAAAGCGGGAATATGATCTGAATTCATGGAGACATTCAAAGGCTGATAAAGCAATATTATGGACATTTGTGTAAATACACTTTACAACTTAATGAACTAAGTATATTGAATGACACTGTCACATGGACAACACATACTTGGACCTATCAGAAGGCGGAGGGTGGGAGGAGGGGGAGGATCAGGAAAAATAACTAGTGGGTACCAGGCTTAATACTTGGGTGATGAAATAATCTGAACAACGAACCCTCATGACACAAGTTTACCTATGTAACGAACCTGTACATGTGTCCCTGAACTTAAAATATAAGTTTAAAAAAAGTTAAAAAAGTAAAACACTGCAAATATTAACACAAAAAAGCTGAAACCCTGAATAACTATATGTAGTTATATTTTCACGCAATTATTTCAATACAGCAATGCCCCACACACATATATATATATATATATAGTTATTCAGGTTTTCAGCTTTTTTGTATATATATCTATATCTCAATCTAAAAGCTCCTCACCAAGATAACTCTAAGCCTACATGGATGCTCTGCTGAATTTCTATGTATATTTTATGAAATATATAAATCTACACTAATTATTTAAGAAAACACAAAAGGAAGAAATATTTAAATATTTTCTAACTCATTTAATGAGGCCAACAGTATCTTGGTAATAAAACTTGACAAAAATATTTCAAGAAAATATAGAAAACAATATTTCTCCTGAATATAGACATAAACAGGTCTTGACAAAACACTATCAAGTCAGATCTAGGATTACATAAAATAACCATACATTATTACCAAATGAGGGTTTATCCCAGAAATGCAACATGGGTTTAGCACTTAAAAAATGAATTTAATTCACCAAATCATCAGAAAAGAAAGACCATATAATCATTTTAACATATGCAGGAAGAAAAGCTTTTGACAAAGCCGAACACCCCTTCATTATAAAACCCACTTAACAAAGTAGAAACAAAAAGGAACCTCTGTAGTCAGAGAAAATATCTACAAAATCCTTAAGTTAACATCATACAATGTGATAAAGTCATAAGTTTGGAAAAAGATCAAGTTAAACTCTTTATTCATACTCAAAATGACCATTTACATTATAATTCAAAGGAATCTATTACTAGAGAGCTCTAAACTGAAAAATACAAAATATTTAAAAAGATCTAAATAAAAGGAGAGAGTTACCATATTCATGGATTGGGACACTCAAAATTGTTAAAATAGCCATTTTTCTTCAAATTGAACTATAGATTCAATGCAATGCCAATCAAAATCTCAACAAGCTCTTTTGTAGAAAATGACTAGTTGCTTCTAAGATATATACAGAATTGCAAAAAATCTAAAATGGCTATAAAAAGTTCATGAAAAAGAAGAATAAAATTGGAGGACTTATATAATTTGATTTCAATACTACAGTGTTCTTAGAGGGTGTGGTATTGATATAGGGACAACAGAATAGATGAATAAAATAGGATAAACAGTTCAGAAATAGACACATATGACCCATCAACTTTCACTAAGATGCCAAAGCTGTTCAATTTGAAAAGAAGTGTTTTGTGTTTATGGGGTTTTTTTTTGCTGTATTGACATAATTGTGTGAACATATAAAAATAAATGCATCCCAACCCCTACTTCACACTAGGCATAAAAAGTAATTCAAGATCATCATAGACCCAACTGCACCAAAACTATAAAGATTTTCAAACCTGGTATTGGCAAATATTTTTTAGAGAGGCTACAGAAAGCACCAAGTATAAAAGAAAATATTGATTACTGTTATCAAAATTTTAAAAAGCCTATTTATAAGACATCATTAAAAAATAAGGCAAGCCACTAACTGAGTGAAAATATTCATAACACATAAAATGGTTCTACCCAAAAGATATTTTAAAGGCAAATGTCCAAAAAGCAAATACCCAAATACCTGAAAGATATTTTAAAAGCAAGTCAGACAAGCATATCTAATGGGCAAAGGACTCAAATAGACACTTCAAAAAAGTCAGACTCATGAATAGCTAATAAGCACATGAAAATATGCATCATTATTCATAAGAATAATGTAAATTAAAGCCACAGTGAGATCACAGGAAAAGCTAAAACCCAGAAGAATAATAGCACCAATTATTATTTGGGACAAATTGAACTCTTACACATTTCTTGTATAAAATGGGACAGAGACTCAAAAACAATGCTAGACAGTATGTTATAAGACTAACTAGAAATTTTACTCCTTGGTATTATCCCAAGAAAAATTAATCCATATGGCCACAAAAAGACTGTTACAAAAATGTTCATAACAACTTGATTCATAATATCTAAAATGTGGAAACAACCCAAATGTACAGGGGGATATTGATTAAAAAGTTGTGACATATTAATAAATGAACTACTACTCAAGAGTAAAAAATAAATGTATGACCACTATCATACTCAACAACAGGGATGGAACTCAAAAACATCACATTGAATGAAAGAAGCCAGAAGCAGAAAAGCACAGGTTGTATGATTACCTTTCAATGAAGGTCAAGGGTAGGTAAAACCAACCTTCATGATGGACAGAGCAGTGGTTGTTTATTGATGGTGGATAAGTAGAACTGATCTTGCCTTAATTATAAAAATAATTCCTTGTTTTTTTAACATTAATAGCTCAATGGAATCTATTCTGTATGTCTACTTCTGTAATTTCCCACATTTTTTAAGTTGAGATGTTGTCAAATTTTGCATTTTAATGTCAATTTTATTATTTTGATTTTTTTTTTTTGAGCTTTCTTGTGGTATTTTATTGACTTTCTCCTAATGCAGAAACATATCCCCTTAGGCAGTGACTCGGTTATCTCTTTGTTTTGAAGAGTATCAAGCAAATTCTCAGTATACTCCATAAATGCTGATCTCATATATATCTCTAAATCTCGGGTCTTGGTTTAAAAGAAATTTATTCTTTTAATTTTTGTGGGTACCTCGTAGTTGTATATATTTGTGAGTGGTTACATTCAACGTTTTGATACTGGCATGAATGTGAAGCAATCACATTATGGAGAAGGGTGCATCCATCCCCTCAGATTTATCCTTTATATTACAAACAATTCAATTACTTAATACCAATTCTAACTTTCCAACTCACTAAATGCTTTATAACATGCATAACCTTTAAAATAAATAGAAGCCACCTAAATAGTTTTAAAGAAAATTACCTAAATAAATTAAATACATGTTTAAGAACATGTAAGTTGAACCAGGTATACAGAGGACTGCAAATCCCTCTAAATGGAAGTGTTTCCTAAAATTTAAGAGCAAAGTCAAGAAGTTCTTCACAGATAATTAGCATATAATAAATAAGATGAGATAAAATATCACACTGTGATTTGCAGATTAACAGTGACACTAAAGGTAAATAAATGGTTTGGATGACACATCATTTTTATGAAAGGACCAGATGCCCTAAAATGGAAATTAATAATGTAGGATCAGAACCCTAACATTTAATAATAGTATTAAGAAAATTGGTCAGCAACAATTTTTTTTGGAAATTTAGGATAGGCAGAATTCCTACTGTTAAGTGGAGCATTTGAAGTGTTAGCATTTAATTCCTACTTCTTAGGAAAAGGCCTAAAAATTAGCAGGAACCAGGAGACTGTTAGGAAGCCATTCTCAGAATAAATAACTGAAAACGCAGTTATGTTTCTTGAAATAAAGAAATGTGATCCTATTTTGTCATTTATTATGCTAAATACAATAAAGCCTTTAACAAATGAGTTATGAAGCCGTTAGCTGATCTAAATGTACCTCTCTCTTCTTGGTTGATTTGAGAAACCATGCCAAATCTTCATCTGATACGAATTACCAATTTAATCAGTCAATGCTAAAAGAAAATCTTTTGCTTTAATTATAAAAGACAGTTTATGCAAACATTTGACGCGATGATCTTGGGCAAGTTGTAATTTATTAAGCACAAATATGAGAAAAACACAAGTAGAGGCTTAATCAGCAGTGACCCTCGATTAAAACAGGTGATGCTTGCTGGGGTTGAGAACTAAGGTGAGACAATGCCAATTGTCAAATCATCTGGCAAAACAGCATTTGCATAAATAGAAAATCACTTGGCCTTCTTGTTTATTTTTTCAGTTTTGTCTTTTTTAAGTCCTTCCAAAAATAGTTCCTCTGTTTATATAAAATTTAAAGGCAGGGTAAATAAATCTGTAGTGTCAGAAGTCATGATCCTGGTTAGCCATGCCGGGGCGAGGAAGGGGGGTGGGAGGGCGTGTGACTAGAAGGACTGGTGACATCTATTGGGGTGTGGATAATACCCTGTTCATTAACCGAGTTTTCGTTCAAGGATGTGCTCATTTGGTGAAAATCCATCAAGCTGTGCACTTATAGCTCCTACATTTTCTAAATGTATGTTACACTTTCAAAAAATTTCCCCTAAAATATAAATTCTTTCCAGAAATATATGGAATTACCTCAATATTGTGTCAAAACTGAAAGGTTTTACACTAATGTCTGCAAGAAATAACAGTTTTCTTGAAAACTTTTCCTCAGGTCCCACAATCGACAAGAAAATATACCAGAACATCTGAAATCATTATTAAATAGGACTTTAAACAAAATGGAGGCATAAACACTAGCTTTGTGCTTACCATCGGATTTAGAAATTTGTAAGCTACTTACCAAAAAGGTGTGTTATCTCTCAGTTTTGTGGCAGTTTGCTCATTAGGGTTGCCAAGCAGAGATACTGGTTGTGGTACAAGCCTGGAAAAATAGAACAAATAGAAAAATTGCTATTCTATAAAACATTAATGCTATCATGTCTGGATATGTTACCTATCGCATAATGTATTTTTCTACATAACTATAAAATGATAACTTGTTCCCTCAGTCATGTAGCAAGCAAATTGCTATCTTTGCAAGTACCAGGTGGTACAGGACATCTGTAGCTGTCTATGGTAAAACTTCTTCTTCAGGGAAATTAAGCAAACAACGAAGAATAATAAACATACCAAACTAATGAGTATCACAAAAGAGGTAAAATCCAATGTTATGGGGGTTAGGAGGCAGAAGACGTGACTTGCAACAGGGAGAGGTGATCCTTTTTGGAGGAGGTGGGGTCTAAATGAAGACTGAGGATGCCTTCAAGGTGGTGAGCAGGGCCTGTGGCAGGAAGATTGGATGGGGGGCAGCCCATGTACAGGGAACAAAATGACCAGTTACAGAGTTTGAACATAATGAAAATAAGAGGGGAAATTTGATGCATTTCAGTTTGATTGAAGGAGTTTTTCAGAGGGATTGGAACTGAGGTGAAACCGTGAGGCTAGAGATTAAGTCACTTGTAACAATTCGGGCACTGTGCTAGGCCCAGAGATTTAGCAGTGAAATAGAAAAATATGAGCCCAGGCCTCATGGAATTCCCAGTTTATTGAGACTAGCTGATACAAGGGATTCTAATAATGCATGATGAGAAGTAGAGGGTTATTGGAGAATCTGTAGCAGGGTAATCAGTGTGGTCCAAGTGTCAGAGATTTTAAAAAAAACCTTCAAGTCTCAGAAAAGTGATCATTAAGGCAATGAAATTAGATGAGACGGCCAAGGGACAGTGTAGAACATAAAGAGGGAGGGAAACAGAGAGACCCCCACCTAGGAGGGAGGAAGCTGTCAGAGAAGAGGAAGGAGTCTCTGAGACTGTGGCCTTAGGAAAGACGAGGGACGGAAGTTTTATGGAGGAGGCCACGTCCAAACGCAGAATGCTTTGAAATTTAGGCACGGTTAATACTGAAAATGGTTATTTGTCTTGTGTGTTGTCTTGGATAGATTAAAAAAATGATAACAGAAATTGTGGGGCGATGAAACTGGCCTGATACTGGGTGTTTCCACACAAGCATCAGAGCCCTTGTTCGGTTTTCTGAAAAGCAGCCTCTCGTGAGCATCATGCAGTGATTCAGGACTCAGCTTTGCTGGGGTTCTCAGATCAGAACAAATGACAAAACATACTTATTTCCAAAGCTATAAATTATAAATATGTAATTGCAGTGACTTCTCATTCTTTTGACAATTATAGGATTTTTATTACCTGCATATGCCAAATAAACCAACCAAGGCAGTATCTAGATAAACTAAGTAACCGAGTTGGTGGAGCAGTTGGTTTAGTTGTTTAGTCCATCCTAATTAGGAATTAGACGGACACAACTAACTGATCATTGAGCAGTTAACCAGGAGGATGTTAGAAACTTCTAGATTCACTGTGATTTAGGTGATTTTAGCTATAGCTTAGAGTTAACAGCCTTGATTTCTTGAAAATTACAGAAGATAGAAATAGCACGTTAATTTATGGAGAATAATTACTTAAGGGTGCTATTGAGTTTAGCCATGCAATCAAGATTATGGTTTCCAAATATCAAATGAATTAAAATAATCGTTGAATGCTAACTTCTCCCTTGCAAAAACCATTTTGAGCTTTCAGGAATTTGATACCCCTTGAAAATATTTAGAAAAATAACTAAGATCTATGGATTTAAAGACAATGAATATAGTATACGACCTAGAGCCACTGGCATTCTCTACAGCTTTAAAAAGAGTGGTAACCAAACGTTGATTTAAAATGGACTTAAACTGACCAATTTCTCTCTTCATAGATAGGTATTTTTCTATATTCTGAGATTTTTTTCCAATTAAGTCTCCTTAAATATATATTTGGGGGATTTTGATAAGAATCACAATACAAATGGAAGAGTGCAGTGACCAGATTTCTAAAGCTCTACAAACCTACGGACACGTATCATATCTCAAGATCAGAGGAAAAAAGTGTCTATGATGAAAATAGACAGAGTGGAAAAAAATGGTCATTTCTGTCAGTGCTAAAAAGCTTAGAAAGTCACTGATTAAGGTCACTGCCAATTTTGTCAATGAGGAAAGTGCTTTAGCAAGGCTTCAACCCCTTATCTTTGCCATCCTCTGTGTAGGCAAGCGGATGACGGTACTGTCAGCGTGTCCATGATCAAACACTAAGAGGATTCAGGGTCAATCAGACCAGAACTTTTTAGCAGAAAACTGAAGGTGTCTAAAACCAACTCCAAAGAATGCATTTTGTGTCTTCCGTCCCTTTGTCTCCTGCAGGGCCGTCATCATCAGCAACAAGAAAAAGAAAAAAGGACAAAAAAAAATTAACTATTAGCCATAGTCACATTTGTCCTTGGCTTTTCTGGAAATAAAATGTAAAATCTCCAGAAAAAAGCCTTCCTTTAAAGATTTATTAAAAGAATGACAACTTTTCACAACAGCTAGTAAGATCTAAATCTCATGCTCTAAGCTAATATCCAAACATCTTATTGCCAACCAACAGCCAGCTCAGCTTGCCTTGTTACTCAGGTGGAGTTTATTAAGCACTTTTTCTACCTGTAAGCTCCAAAGAATGGTGAAGGATGCTTGTAAGTCAACTCCAGTAGTATTTGAATAATGTAACTGGAAATTACAACAGGAGAAGCAATTTCACATTGGAACACACTTTATATTACTTTGTAAGGGTGTGTCACCAAGCCTTCATCTGAGCCATAGAACCAACTCACTGTAGAGCAAGTGGAGAACAGTTAATGAAAGACGCAGCTCCCTAATTGGGCTTCGATAATTCAGATCTTGGGAAAAGGAGGATGCTCTCTAAAACACACTCACTTAAATGGGTGAGAGCAATGTAACACACAAAGCTCTAGTTAAGGAACTGCTGGGCATCAAGAATCCATTCTCCGTCTGGAATATTAGGGCTCTAATATCTCAGTTTAAACCTATAAGGGTAGTTTAACGCAACAGCTGGTTATCATCCTATCAGAGCTCCCCTATCTTATTTGGCCCTGATCCATATCTCAGCTGATCTGACCACTGACTACTTTGCTGTTGCCTCTAGTTGTTACCTGCACCGGTTTCCCAGTTCGTGGTCTAACCAGATTCTGATTATAAGATGTTTTGTATAGTTAGAGGGATCATTATTCAGATAGATCATATAGCCTATAAAGCATGCCCTTTATACTCCTGCAGAAATTAAAAGTTCAGCCAGATGGACAGAACTTACAGTTCTTTGCCTTTTATAGTTCAATAATGTGCAGTTTCGTAGAGGCTAATGGATACTCACTAGTATTTGCTGAGTTGGGTGCAAGATACTATTCATAAACTGACATTAGTATGTTACCAGAATTAACTGAGAACTCTAAGCCAGTATTTCACTAGGACATTTGACTACAACCCCATGCCTGAGAGCCTTGCAATGCTCCTGGGATTCATGTTCACATAAAACTTGTTAGATTTCTTGAAATCTAGGAAGGCATACATGGTTATTACTGCTGTTTTGTTTGCAAACTGACATGAATTAACATATTTGTAGCATTATTATTAGATTTTATATTTGCTTATCATGGGTTGTGCTGTGTTGGAACTATTTTATAATATGTTGATTGTTATTTTGTTTATTACAAAGTATGTTGTTATTATGGGGTCTTTTTTCTTACTATTTCCACTGTCCATAGTATGGGGTATGTACATCCCTAAGTGAGCCACAGTTGAGAAGTTTGAGAGTCACTGCCATAAAAAGGTGGAAGTTAGCACACAAAAAGTTTCGTAAGTAGGAGCACTGCAATAATGATTCTTGCCTGTGGTCAATCCCCCTTAGATCTCTGGACCCAGGATAAAGGCTTAGGGGAACTGTGTACCCAAAGACTGGTGTCAACGGCAGGTAATCCACTCGACACTCTTGCCCATGGTCAGCCTTGTTTGTATATTACAGGGAGCCCAAATTTGTTTCAATTTTGCCTTCTTATTCAGGTATCATGAGAACAATTAACTTTTTTTTTGCCTATAATTTGTGTTTACCTAATATTACTAGAAATGCATTTTCTGCCCAGAATGTACATTACATTTCATATTTGTCCTCAAACCAATGTAGCATTTCTTCATGCTTTTTATGCATGATATTTACTGTCTTTGACATTTTTATTTAGTAGTCAGTATTAATAAATCTTCATGAGAGTAGCAGAGTCATTGTGATTTTGTTAAAAATGCATTGCTTATGATTCTTTGAAGATGTATGAATGTCGGGCTAAGAAGGCAAGCTATCAAACAAAGGGACAAACACTTTCAAAGAAGCAATCTAATTCATCTTTGCACTGGAGAAATTAATGTATTCACTGAACTGTTAATTTTTTTTTTCTGAACTCTAGTTTTTCAAATTCTTGAAGTATTAAATTAGGGTTGGGGTAGCACTTATAAAAGTTAAAAATGTATGTAAATCAGCTCACAAATATAGCTACATAGTTTCTCATAAAAACACCCAAAATTATTAACATTTTTCATGCATATTTGTGAAGGACATGATTCACAAGAGCATTCTTTCTGATATCTGAGCTAAATTTCTCATGTGCACCTGCATTTATGTCCATCAATAACTTCAGAGAGAACCAGGATATTCTTTACTTCTTATGATATAGACTATTTTATAAAAAACTAAATCCACTTGAGTTACCATTCATATTTCATATGTTTTATTCCCTGGAAACAGCACTCTATTGCTCTAAACTGGACATAATAGTCTAGTCATCAAAATAATTGAGGAACAACAATAAAAGAAATATAACACAGTTCCATATATAATACAGTGAAGTAGCAATTTAGAAAAACACATCATTTTTATTCCATTTTTTATTGAGAAAACACATGGAAAAGCAATTTGCTAGAGTGCCTGGCATATCATAAGACCTGAAAATATGCCTTGTTTTGCCCCCTTTTTGTCTTGCTTCTCATAGCAGTTTGCTCTGTGACAAAACTTGAGATATATTTTTTTCTGCAGGGAGGCCCTTCTGCTAATGAAGTTTAAATGCTTAGATTGGGGTGAGAAAAAAGAAAACGGTGGTATTTGTAAAAAGAGATGGAAAGGGAAATTGAAAATATATTTTAGTGTATTATCAGATAAAATGATTTACAGAAATTCTAATTGTTTTATTGCATTTTATAAGAAATCGTTTTAGTTTATGGTCTTTTATGATCCTAAACTCTTTTACATGCAGTTCTTTCTAGTTTCATATTTGTAGAAAAGTGTGTGTATGCGAGTGTGTGTGTGTTGTGTAAGTTTGGGTAGTTAAAAGACATTACCCTGCTCCTTTATAAGCTTAATTAAATATCTATTTTGTCTTTAAGGAACACTTTAAAGAGATTTCATTTTGTAACACCTTATCAAATGAAGACACTATCTACAAAACACGTCTTAAACATTAACACAAAATTTAACAGTTTCCACCCAAGCCAAATACAAATCAATATTGAAGAGGTGAGCAGAGATCAGAAGAAGGGGTCACGGGTCCAATCTCTGGGGATATTTGTTATAGAGACTCAAAGCAAAGGATACAGAAATCACTGTGGCAAAATTCCACAAATGAGTTCTCTAACTGACAGTGAAATCACCCTATATTAATTGTATGTTAACAGAAAAACTCACACCAAGAATAATTTCACAATAAAGTGAGTATTTAAAATAACTGGGGCAGGTTGGTCGAAGGAAAAAGAGATAAATAGAAGTAAAAGAAATATTTTCATGGTACAAAATATATTCTTCCATTAAACCATCACAAAGCTAGTCAAATCAAAGACGATGTTTGAGATGTTATATGTTATCAATAAATGTACTTATCTGGGAACATTATAGCCATTTTGACAAGGCATAGACTTAGAAGTATTGGGGAAGTTGGAAGTTGGAAAGAAAGAAAAAGGAAAAACAGAAAAAGAGAAAAAAACTTGAATAAGCACAGTTGAAACATTCAGCAAGTTCTCCTGCTCGAAGCATTGTCCACACAATGAATATTTCAGATGCATCTTGAGATCCTTATATTTTTCAAAGACAAGTAGACAAGATGCATTTTTAAAGACTTTTAAAGACTTCTTATTGGCATACATGTGGGAAGACCATGTCGAGACTGAAAGGCAGAATGTTCCTCGAAAGCCATAGCTATGAAATATTTATTCCACTTTCTTTCATAGAAAAGACTGAATTAATTTCATGATATAAAGCTCTACTAATAATGCCAACAAAATTAGACATCCTGTGTTAAATGACTATTCTTAAAAAGTGAGCCGGGTCTTGTGTGTTGTAGATGATCAGAGAGAATAATGCAAGTTACAGTTTACAGCGTTCTTATAAAAGATAATGATGTATTTTCAAGCTTTAAAGCATGAGGGACACAAGGTCTGCTGAAGATTTCTTAAGAAAGATAATGCTGGATGACTTTTTTTCCCCCAGGATTGTTTAGTTTCTTTGTTTTTAATTTCAAAATTACATTTCTTTTTCGATATCAAACCCTGCTGGTGAGAACCTTTTGTATATAAAAATGCTGGAGCTATACCTTTGAGTATACTTTTTATTAAGCAAGGCAAAGACTTGTGTGTCTCCAAATATTGCTCAAATCTCCAAAGCCAGCTGAATAAATAAACATAATGTGATCTGTTGCCCAAAAGTCTGCAAATGACTCCATATGATGTTAAAAAAACTATGATTCCTTCTAAGGATTTCTTGGAGCCAATGATCAGCAGTTTTGTTTAAGTTCTAGGACCCCTGAGCCTCCATAAAAATAACTTTGAAATATTATATTATGTGTGAAAATTTTACACACATGCACATTTATAATCAGCAGACAGGGCCTCTGCCCTTCGTCAACCTGATAATCAACCGTAGGGCCTACTCAAACATGAAAAAAATAAAAGATTCAGAACTCTAAAGCACATAATCTTAGAGCCATTTAGAACTTTGTGTATTTCTGAAATCCTCTATTACCACAAATCTCTTGGTTGTAGTTTCTATGGCATTGTCTGTTTCTCATTATCAAAGTCTAAAGAAATTTGATACAGTCATGTAACACTTGGCAAAGGAGTGTTAGAAAAATGCATTCCAAAGTGCTCGGCTTATCTTTTCTTTCCAAAGCAGTAACTACTGTCTGGCTTTACTCTTCTGGAGAAGCCAACTGGGAGGGCGAAGAGGAAAAAAAAAACCAAACTAAAGTAAATTAAGCAATGGCCCTGTGCCTGAAATAATCAGATGTCAGCTTTTCAACAATGCATTGTAGTTAACGGGCACTTAAGGCAACATTAACATGGAGAATTCTTACTCTGTAAAGTCACCTTTTGCTTATGAGGTGTGTACCAGGCCATTCTTGGAGGCAGGTTTAAGATGGAACCAGCCAGAATGAGATGACGTGGGCAAAGGCTGAGGTTTGCATTGCCTGCAACGGTAACAATCAGATGGCAACTGGCTTCAGGAAATCAGAATATGAGCTCTCAGGGATGGTCTAAGAGATATTTTATCCTTTACTTTGGCCAGAACTCAGAAACTACATGTCATCCTTTCTTTTTTTTTTTTTTTGAGACGGAGTTTCGCTCTTGTTCCCCAGGCTGGAGTGCAATGGCGCGATCTCGGCTCACCGCAACCTCCGCCTCCTGGGTTCAGGCAATTCTCCTGCCTCAGCCTCCTGAGTAGCTGGGATTACAGGCACGCGCCACCATGCCCAGCTAATTTTTTGCATTTTTAGTAGAGACGGGTTTCACCAAATTGACCAGGATGGTCTCGATCTCTCGACCTCGTGATCCACCCGCCTCGGCCTCCCAAAGGGCTGGGATTACAGGCTTGAGCCACCACGCCCGGCCATGTCATCCTTTCTTAAGTGTCAAGACGTTAAAGAAAGTCTCAAGAACAAAAATGTAAATAATAGCTTCAGGCCGGGCGCCGTGGCTCACGCCTGTAATCCCAGCACTTTGGGAGGCCGAGAAGGGTGGATCACGAGGTCAAGAGATCGAGACCAGCCTGGTCAACATGGTGAAACTCCGTCTCTACTAAAAATACAAAAAATTAGCTGGGCATGGTGGCGCGTGCCTGCAATCCCAGCTACTCAGGAGGCTGAGGCAGGAGAATTGCCTGAACCCAGGAGGCGGAGGTTGCGGTGAGCCGAGATCGCGCCATTGCACTCCAGCCTGGGTAACAAGAGCGAAACTCCGTCTCAAAAAATAAAAAAATAATAATGTAAATAATAGCTTCAAAGGAAGTTTTGTGTGCCTTACTCCAACAGGTGATTGTTTTTTCTGCTCCTGTAAATCAGTTACATTATTCAGATATTACACAAAATAGTATTCAGACAATTCTAGAAGCACATCTGATCAATTAAGATAAAACTCTGTTTCTGCAATTCAAGCTTTTAAAAAGCATTATAGTTAAAATACACTGCAAAGACATGCTGGGATAATTGGTTGTCAAAGTACATTGGTACCACTGAGTAGTCTTAAAATAGCAGGAAATGCAACTGAATGCTGGAAAGGAAATCACTATTTCACTTTCTCAAATAAAACATATTGCACCTCTGAGTTCACAATGGGATATTTGCTGAGAGCCTGTAATTAACTCGTAATGATGAGAACCACAGTAATAAACATTTCCTTAGCAAAACACTCACTTGTTTTCATACTTTCCTACTTTGTTGCTATTTCCTTGTCAGTTTTTTATTAGCTTGTCACTATTACTCAAGAAAATACTGGAGAAAAGGGTGAATAATTTCTCTAGAAAGGGACTCTTTTTAAATGTGATATAAAGAAAGGACACTTCTTGATAAAAGCTATCATGTCATCGGATACTTCATATAGCATAAGGGGAAATTAGGGATTTTATTTTTTTGACCGAGTCTCACTATGTCGTCCAGGCTGGAGTGCAGTGGCAATGATCTTGGCTCACTGCAATCTCTGCCTTCTAGGTTCAAGCAATTCTCCCTCCTCAAGTGCCCAGGTAGGACTACAGGCACTTGCCAAAATGAGGGAATTTAGACATATATGTAAAATTATTTCACTTTGAAAACCCAGAACCAACAAGACCAACACGCCCCTCAACTGAAGATCACTCTAGAGCAGCTGTTTCCTGCCTCCTCTCTTGCTTGTCTGGCACACAGCTGTTGGATTAATTTTCCCAAATACCTTTTCACCATGTCACTCCCTTGCCCCAAACCTTTCAAGAGCTTTCCAACACCAACAGTACAAAGCCCACATTCCTTGGCCAGGCATTAAGCCCCCTGTATAACTGGTTTCAATTTTCTTGCCTCATTTCCCACTATTCCCTTATAATGCAGCAACCCATGTGACCTCTCTGGCCTGTCTAGTCAATCACTTTGGAAAAGGCTACACCTTTCTTCTTTTGCTGTCATTTCCTCAAGCTCTTCACTGTCTGGGGTGCTCCCCTCCTCCATTCCCCGGCACATCCTTCAGCACTGGTCTGGATCTTAGCAAAGGCTGTCAGGTAGGGTTGATCGCCTGTTCTGCAAATGCATCCTGGCTCTGCATGAGATTGCAAGCTCCATGCAAGCAGGAATGTATCATATACTTCTCTGTGTCTCCTACCATTTTTAGCACAGTATCTGGTGTTGTCTGGCACTGGATAATTAGCTGTTGGTTGATATAACAGTACTTACTATAATACACAAAGCATTAGCCCAGCATCTGATATGCCTCACTAGTGTCCTTTAGAAATAGCTGGTTCATTACCAAAACCCCAATTTCTGCACCCCACAAATTTTCCTATATATCCTTAAAGTAAGAGTAAAGCAAAGAATAAAGCAAATAAATCTTACAAAATATTTGGGATGAATTTGAAAAACCTATAAATCTAAACTTTATTTATTGCCTGTCAAGATATATGCCAAAATTCAGGAGGGTGAGGTGGGAGGCACCACTGAGCTGCTGCAATGAGCTGTGATTGCACCACTGCACTCCAGCCTGGGCAACAGAGCGAGACCCTGTCTCAAAATAATATATACACATATATATTCCAAAATTAAATGATTTTAATGCATGTAAACAGTAATTTAAAAACTTAAAAATACTCTAGATATTTAGAAGTAGCTGAATGCAGCATTCATTCAGGGTCAATGGGTCTAGTTTTGGCTGTGAGTGTGATGGCCTGGCTTGGGGAGGGGACTCTGGTTACAGCTGCCTAGCAGGACTCACTGCTCCACATGTCTCTCTCCATCCTCTCTCCTCACAGCAGACAGAGCCGTGTTTCTCTAATGAACTTCAGGTCACGCTACTGTCTGCTTAAACCCTGCCAATGGCTTCCCCATTACACCTGCATAAAAGTCCAATCTCTCTTTTTTGGTGATGGTGAGGAACAGGGTCTCTCTTTGTCACCCAGGCTGGAGTGCAGTGGTGTAATCTCAGCTCACTGCAACCTCCACCTCCCAGGTTTAAGGGATTCTCCCACCTCACCCTCGTCAGTACCTGGGACTACAGGTACGCACCACTGCGTGTGGCTAGAGTGTGTGTGTGTGTGTGTGTGTGTGTGTGTGTACACGTGCATGTGTGTGTGTAGAGATGGGGTTTCACCATGCTGTCCAGGCTTGTCTCAAACTCCTGACCTCAAGTGATCCTCCTGCCTCAGCCTCCCAAAATGCTGGGATTACAGGCATGAGCCACTGCACCTGGCCACAAATCCAGTCTCTTTTCATGACTTACAAGGCCTGTTGCTCAAATCTCATCCACCCCTCTCCTCATTCAGCCTTCCCCTCGCCCGCCCCCTCCAGCCACTCTGGCCTTCCCTCCACCAGCTGTCTTTGTATTTACTGTTGGCCCAACCAAAACCTCTGCCCTTGATCTTTTCCCGGCTGGTTCCTTCTATTCATTCTCAAACATTTCTCTTCAATGAGATCTTTCTTAATCTGCAAATCTAAATTCAGTGGCTCTCATTCCTTCACCTTAGCCTCCATCACATCATCCAATTAAAAAAAATACGTTCCCTAGTGGTATCTGAAATAATCTCATTTATTAAGTCATTTGCTTGCCTATGTCTCTTCTTCCACTGGAAGTAAACCCCATTGAACTTAGTATCTTTTCTGTTTGGATCATCATGGTTTGCCCCAGATATTGCTTTAGCATGGAGCATGTGGTCAATAACTATTTGTCAAATGAATAAACTTGCCTAAAGTACACAGCCAGTAAGTGACTGATCAAGCCCTGAAGCCCAAGTCTGCCTGTCTCCGTAAGCTCTGTGGTGCTGCCTCCTGCTCTGTCCAGGTGCTGCTGTGCCCCAGACTCCACTTCACTGTCTTTACCACTGAGCACTGACTTCCTCCAATGTGTACAGAACAGAAGCCCTGGGTTCAAAATAAATACAAAAGAGAGAGCCAGTATCCTGCCAGTCCAGGGGGAGCAGCCTGCCCTGAGCAACTGCACAGGACAGGGACCACAGAACCTCATCCCACGGCAGGGAGTCATCCTAGAAGTGTCAGCTGGAGGGGCAATCACACCAAATCACTTACAACTTTGTTAGAAACAGTTCAGCACTATTGCCAATGTAGAAGGCATGGGCATTGATAGAATGGGTGAAAAAATAAATGTCTATGTGGAGGACACTATAGAAGACAAATCAGCAAGATTTACTCATTCATGAGATATTGGAGAGAGTAGGTGAAGGCAATACAAAATCTCAAATGGGCTGACTGGGAAGAGGCGGTGTCATTGATAGAGCTCACACACTCAGAAAGAAAAGGAGGCTTTGCAGATGAAGCCAGATGGGACACTGAGGACTGTTTTAGATTTATAGGTCTTGGCATATTGTTGGTGCTCAGAAAGATTTGTCCAATATCCCAAATTCCCTTGGGAAGTTAAGAGGAAGGAGAATATTGCGGTAGAAGTATTTCTCACTGAGTGTAAATTCCTCACTGTCTGGAACCATGTGCCCCTCCCTCCCTCCCTCTCTGTCTCTCTCTCTTTCCTTTCTTCCTTCCTCATTCTTTCTTCCCTCCCTCTTTTCCTTCCTCCTGTGTTCCTCCCTTCTTTCTTCCTCTTTCCCTCCCTCTTTTCCTTCCTTCCTTCCTTCCTACTTCCTTCTCTCCTTGCTTCCTCCTCTCCTCCCTCCCTCTCTATCCTCTCCCTTTCTCTCCTTCCGTTATTCTCATTTTCTCTGATTTCTTTCTTTCTCCATAGCACTCGATGTACAACTATTAATATGACAAATACTCAATAAATACTGGTCACATAAAGATCTGAAAAGCAAGACTTAACTAGTTTCTACATCTTAAATATTGTTCATGCTCTAAGGAATTTTACACAGCATGAAGAATAATATAGTTCAAGTAGATCTGCCCACTGTACTTTTTCAACATCTCAGGCAATTACGATTCACTTTCCTTATTTGTAATTTGGAGCCAAACAAACCCCTGTAGGTGTCTTCTGAGAGTTACCAAAAATAATGTACTTGGGACGTTTAGCAGGATGCTTGAATCATAACTGACACTTCATAAATGATGAATCATTAATATTATCTCAGTTTTCCTGATTTCATGTTGGGCTTTTGAGAATTGTTACGTAAGTTTAGAGAAGTACATGCCAATCTTAAGCTTGAAAGAATCATCCTACCTTATCTTTGTTAGAAAACATCTATCAAGTGTCTAATTTCAGGTGATATTTTGAAAGTAGAACTATGAAATTAAGGAGTAATGTTACTATGGCCACACTTTTCTAAAACACAAAGAAAGCTCATGGTGCATAATAACACAATAAAAAGTTAAACATAAAATTTTACTTCAGCATACTCCCATTGGCCCATTTATGTGAATATCATCTTCTTCTCTGTAGAAATAATATTGCATCAATTTATTTCACAAAACAGAACAGAACTCAGTGGTTGTATGTTTATTTTCTGTTCTATATCTCCAGATCAGATTGTCTATCTCAATCACAGTATATACTCATTCAATTATTTTGTTTTCCCTGTAAAAAAGCAAAAGTAGAAGAGGCAGCCTTAAAAAAATCCATTCTTGCCAATATTCCAGTCAAATCCTATGCTAGCTAAAGTGTATTGTGTAGTCTCTTGTTAATCTGAGAAGGCAGCCTTTTGGGGACAGAGTGTTCCTCATATAAGTTCATCACGAGTTAGCACCGCTATTGACCATTTTGTGATCCTTCATAAATGATGACCAACTTAAAAACTGGAGAAACATTACATAAGAATACCACAGAGATTGACCTCTTGGGCCCTACTGACCTAAAATTACTTGAAATGCTACATGCATTGGAAAAACTGTAATGAAACATACCAATCTCAGACAAAGGCTGGCAAATCATGCTTCCTGGGACAGAGATTGCTTTAAAGACGTGAATGTACATTATGTCAAGTTTTGGCAACAATTTATTTGCAATTGAACAGCATAGTAAAGTCAAATATTACCATTTATTGACAGTTGGAAAAAGGAAAAAAAAATGGGAAACTCTGTCTAGGGAGGGATTTTGTAGTTTGGCACATTTGCTGGTTCTTAAATTAACTGCTTTTCTGAATGAGCTTGCCTATGAGTGTGTGGCAGCCCAGTGTTCTTCTGACTAATTCGGATTGCTTGAGGCCAAGGAATCACTGAGTGGTTCCATTCATGAACAGCAGATGATGCATGACAAGGCTGCAATGCTCTTAGGAGGAAGTCAGCTACCAAGAACTGTACTATACCAGAGGGGGTTTTGATAAAACTTCCATCCAGGCTACAAATTGTAGACATTGATTTGAAATAAATTGTGACTGATGATCAGTCGATGACGATTTCCATAATCATTATGCCGTCAGTAATTTATCAAGGTAATGATATTTGTGTCCCTGATGTCACATTCATCCTGTACTAAGGGACTGAAGAACATGCTGTGATTTTTAAAAGCCCTTATTAAGAACTGACTGGTTGTGTTATACTTCCAACCATAAAGTAATCAGTGGGATGGCTACAAGTGAATAAAACATTTTAAAAATCCTGCTAGGTTTGTAATAAGATTCTTTCAACAAAATCTTCTACAGCACGAAGGCAGAGATCTTATGCTTACAGCATTTTAATTAAATCTCCCTTATCAAGATCGTTCAGCATAGTTTGCCAGTATGCTTTGGAAAGAGCGATTACAGCATGCTGAGCAGAGCAATCTGCCAAAGAACCTCCTCTTAACCCTCCTGGACCATATTTTCCCAGTATACTTCCGTTCCCGTTTAGATTGCTGTTATTTCCTAACAACTGTGATTCTTCAGCATGTGTATAGTCAACAGATGCTTCCACATCCTGCATTTATTCCTGTTAGATTTCAAAATCGCTGAACAATATTCCCACCTTTATTCAGAAAAAAAGGTAATGACATTAAACACTAAATGTCATAAGTATCTCTTCACCAAAAGGGAAAGTGAGCTGAGAAAGTCAACGAGAGTGATATAATTAACACAATTAACAAACGTGTTTTGAGATTGGCGTTGTAAAATGAATTACGATTAGATCGCAAATGTTATAAGTTCATTTATATTTTCATGCAACATGGTTCAAATACATATAGCCCAATATAGTTTCAAGAATTCAATGAGTAATTCTAGTTTGGCAATGTAAAAGTTTAACTGAAGTTACAATAAGGCAAAATACTTTGGTTGGAATCAGAAAATAAAATATCAGATATTTGTTTTAAAAACTCTATGCATCCAGTTGTGGAGATAAATTCCTATGAGATCATGCATCTAACTCATGTCCAGGAAGTCCACAGTTAGAGATGGAATAATCAATAACTTTTCTTGACATTGAGTAAACTGGTTTTTCTAAACACTAAAAAGTAAGTAGATAAAGCTATAGATCTACAAACGCCTATTTGTTTTAGAAAAATGCCTGCCTTCCCTAGTCTGAAAAAATTGCCACAGCTCTGTGATCTCGCCTCTTAAGGTAAAGACTTTCCGCATACTTCCTGCCTTTGGTTCCTGGCTTTATGATTCATTCTTATTGTGGTAAAATACACATAACCCGTATCACTTTAACCATTTTTAAGTGTAAGGTTCAGTGGCATTAAGCACATTCACAGTGGTCTGCAACAATCACAGCTACACTGACTATTTCGTTTTTAAGCTGTTGCTCATCCTTACTTTGTCACCTGTAAACTGGGACGATGATTATCATAGCAGCTTCGTATTGTTTTGTGCGAATTACATGAGATGATATGTGTAATGCTTGCCTAGTATATACGAAGTGCAGAAAAATTAATACATACTCCTGTTCTTTTGAGCTGTTTCTTCTAATGTAGACATCACCTAACTCTTTTAAGAGCAAAACAAGGCCGGGCGCGGTGGCTCAAGCCTGTAATCCCAGCACTTTGGGAGGCCGAGGTGGGTGGATCACAAGGTCAACAAATCGAGACCATCCTGGTCAACATGGTGAAACCCATCTCTACTAAAAATACAAAAAATCAGCTGGGCACGGTGGTGCGTGCCTGTAATCCCAGCTACTCAGGAGGCTGAGGCAGGAGAATTGCCTGAACCTAGGAGGCGGAGGTTGCAGTGAGCCGAGATCGCGCCATTGCACTCCAGCCTGGGTAACAAGAGCGAAACTCTGTCTCCAAAAAAAAAAAAAAAAAAAAGAGCAAAAATAATTACTAGAATATCACAAGGGAATACCTTACATTTATTTTTCTAGAGAAGGCTATTACACAAATACCTCATTGGTTCATTAATGTAAAACCCTTTGCAACAAACAAGAAGGCTGGATTTTGTTTTTTGATTTTACAAATAGGAAAACTGAACCCCCTGAAAGAGTAAATCATTTACCTAAAGTCCTACAGTCAGTGAGTGGTGAAGTTAGGACCTGAACCTGGCACCTACCACTCAGGGGGTATCCAATGTTTGCTGAATAAGAAATGAAGTAAAAGAAGTTTAGGTTTCTGACTTCAAGTTCTCTATTCCTCCTGCCACACAACATTGACTCATTTGTGTCCAGCCAATTAGATGTCCACACATCACCTGATTTATTAGTGTCCCGCTTCTTTTTTTTTTTTTTTTTTCTGAGATGGAGTCTTGCTATGTTGCCACACTGAAGTCCAGTGGTGTGATCTTGGCTCACTGCAACCTCCGCCTCCCAGGTTCAAGCGATTCTCCTGCCTCCTGACTAGCTGAGATTACAGAAATGCACCACCACAGCCAGCTAATATTTTTAGTAGAGATGGGGTTTCACCATTTTGGCCAGGATGGTCTCAAACTCCTGACCTCAGGTGATCCACCTGCCTCAGCCTCCCAAAGTGCTGAAATTACAGGCGTGAGACACTGTACCTGCCTTAGTGTTCTGCTTTTATTTAGCACTCCCATTTGTTAAGACCTTCTCTTATAAGATATTTAAAGCCTGAGGATCCACTGTGGGTTCTCGCTTCTCTGAATTCTTTGAAGTTGACCTTTCTCTCGGTTTGGCTGGAAGGAAGTGCCCTGAGTTGACTTTTCTCTTGGTTTGGTCAGAAAGAGGTACTCTGGGTGATTAAAACTGGAGCTTTGAGTTCCATGGTCTGTTCAACAGGTAGGCTAGTGACTTTGGAGATCAGTTCAAATCTATGACCCAGGCTTTCTTTGGGCACATTAAAAGGCATTTGTCAAGAGACAAACACCTTTGTAGACTTAAACTGTCACAGTAGTAGTTGTATTTTATGTACTGATAGACCTCTGAGCAAGGTTTAGAATTCAGAGCATGCTGAAAGGAGTACCAACCCTGCACTGTTCTGATGTTTTCTTAAACATGTTTAGTTAGGTAAATATTGCTTTCCTTACTATGGATCTGTTATTGTTTCTAAAAATTATTGTTTGTCTTTGAGTAGTGTGTATGTGCATGCCTGTGTGTGTGTGTGTGTGTGTGTGTGTGTGTGTGTGTATGTGTGATTCAGTGCTTGTTGGAATACCAGGAAAAGGCGGGCTTGTATCTATCCTACACAGTGGGAGATCTTTAAAAGCGTCAGACTTGAAACAATACAACCCTGTCTAATGGTTTTACTCTTCTCCGAGTGCTAAAACTCACCTTAGGCTGTCCTAATGGAGCCACCTACCCCATGAAGGTCAAGGTGTATTTTTATTCTTGGTAACTCAGACTTTGGGACACGGAGTGCTACACTCCACTATGTTTTATGGGTTGACTGAGAGTGCTGGGAGGGTTAGGGCATGAATGCTAAGGCGATGTGAACCTGCGAGTAGGTGGATTTGCCCAGAGGAGAGTTAGAAAGCCATATTATGATAGTTTGTAAAAGTATTCTTTCAGAGGAAAGTGGTCCTCAAACGGGGGAACAAAGCCAGGAAATAAGCAGGTCTTGTAATGGAGAAAGAGGCTGACACTTGAGTGATATCTCTAAAAGAGGTATCTCTTTTGGAAGTGGGTTTCCAAGATCAGCTTCTCAGCAGACCATAGATCCCTTGCATCAGAGTGAGCTGAGATGAAAATGCAGTTCATTCTTTCCCCTTCCCAGGTTTATCCTGTCTGTCTTCTCTCGCAGCAGCTAAGTGTGGGAGATGAAACAGCTTCGCCTCCAGTGGTGATGTAATTTGAAAACTAAATAATTTCGGATGTGTGGAATAGAGTGAAGGAGAAAACTGAAAATAAGAGGCAATATATTTAAGTATTTCAAGAGAAAGGGCTGTATCTTAAAAACACTCAGTGGAACAAAGGATGCTTTATTAGGGTAATGGAAAATAAATTATAATACCAATATTTCATGCATTGTATTTAGAATATTTTAATATTAAAATTTTAAATGTAGGACACATATTGTCACATCACAAAGCAGCAGTAATGCACCTATTTAAAAAACATGTGAGGAGAATCTATGTATTTCATGCAAATAATAGTCTTATAGCAATAATATAAAGTTGTAAAAACTATAGATCAAAATATAAAAAAACCCTCACTATAACAAGTACTGCTGTACTACAGAAATATGGATTCTTGTTCAATTTCAAAGTTTTGAGAAATAAATTTCCTATGTATCCTTTTCAAACAAATGCCATTTAAAATATTTTAAATGTCATATGAAAGAAGTAAATACCAAAATTTATTTCTAGACATATTTGATATGAAAATGTATCCAATTTATATTAACAGCATATAAGGTGACTTGTATGCTATTAAAATGTTTTATCTTGTTAATTAAATCATGTTGATTAACATGTTGGAGATAGATTTGTAATTTTTACTTAAGTGAGAAAGGTTTACTGAGAAATAGGAGAAATATGAGAATTGAGACTAAGGAGAGTAAAAAGAAGTAAAAATAGAAATAAACACAAAAGCATCAGTAAGAAAGAAAGAATGAATGAATGAATTGGGAAATACAGGAAGGAGAAGGGGGAAGGAGAATGGTGGGAGGGAAAGAGAGAGAAGAGAAAGGCAAGAGGCAGAAAGAGGAATAAAATTTGACAAGGTATATTCAAGGTGGGGCACTGGAGGAAGACAGAGAGACAGAGAGAGGCTTTTAATCACAATATACACTCAAGCCAAAAATAACAGCCATGCCTAGCTAATCCACTTTCCTCTTAAAGGGGAGTAATATTAATTTTGGTCTTTCATTCAACCCATGGCAGAACTATAGAGATTATCCTTGTGTCTGTCAGCAGATCATAATGGTTATTTCAGAATTTTCTAAGATAATTTAGAAAAATTCCAACAATGTCTGTGTAATGTCATACAAAGGGACGTGGGGAAACTCAACATACATCAACTTGAAGGATGACACCATCTTCCATTAGCTTGCTTTTGCTTTGACTTTTTAAGTGGCTTTTAAAAACATTTTTGAATTTTTAAACACATTAAAGAAATACTATAATGCTTTTTAGTGTGTGAGTATGCAAAGTACATTTTTTTCTGTAGCATAATTGAAATCTAATTAATCATTTTCTCTGGAGATTTTTTTTAAGACAATTTATTGTGACAACAATAGGAAAATGACTTTGCTCATCATTGCTGAAAATGTTTCTGTTGGGGCAACAATATAATTTTATGAAGGCTTGCACACATTTATTAGTTATATTCACACAATTTACAAATGAAATTAACAGTCCAACTGAGATGCCTGTAAACTCTCACATCTTTCTCAGAATAAAAATTGTTTCTTCATCTTTTAAAACAAGAAACTGATTTATATAGTTATTTCAGTTATACTAATGTCTTTTCGATTCATGAATTAGGGGAGTCACATTCCCCCTTTAGTTGTAGACTGGAATATTAAGTGCTTTTACTTATGACTGTGTTACCACTGATATAATTCTCTGGAAGACCCCTCCCTGTAGCTAAAATGTGAATGCTTAATTGTACTGTTTATGAGTGAACTGTAAATATTAATGTCAAATGGTTATTTTCTGCTTATCCATCTGGAGCTCACAAAAACAAATGGTTGTGTGGGTTGTTGTATATACTGGCTTCTAAAGGAACTTGTATTCCTCCTCTTGGATTGTGGCATCAACGCAAACAATCCCTGAGAGCAGCCTGTTCTGTCTAAGAAAATTCCAGCAGCTAAGAGGTTTGGAGCTCCTGGATTACTCCAGATCCTCAAGACCGTGTTTTACATTTGAAAAATTAGCCTTGGTGATTCTGGGCTGACCCTGATTCATCAGGTCACTTTTATTCCATTGTAAACACATTTTTACAACCCTCAAATTTTTTTGGCCTTAAACGAATTTATTCTTTGGGATTTGGATGTTTCAAATATGTGTTACATTATTATGCTTACCACCAAGAATCTTGGTAGTAAATGAATCTAAAAACCTTTGGTATTTGTTCTGATGTTGGGGTTGATTTGATGACTGATTCTGTCATGGTGAAAGCACTCAGCTTTCCACTGTCATACAGTGTTAACAGAGGCAGCTAGAACACTGTTTTTGGATACACGATAACTGAGTTGGACACTGAGTACCCACCATCCTTCATAATGCACTGCAGTGAGGTCATGCATGAAAATAATAACATGGACATTTCTAAAAAGCTCCTTTCTGTTGTGTCCCATCGATAGACTTTAAAGGACTTTGAATCTACTCCTGGCTTCATCACCAACAATCTTAGACCAAGCTTCTTCATGTTTCTATGCCCTTGTTTGTAAAATAAGAGTCACTAGATGACCTATAAATCCTGTAGAATAAATGTTCAACTCTGTGCACTTGGATGTGAACTTAGGGTTTCACAGGAGAGCACTAGGGACATCGACAGATTTTGTTCGTTCTTAATTCACTTCAGTTTTAAGATGAGATTCTAAACACCATGATTTCTAAAAATAGAAATGTATTGATTTGTCTATTGGCAGTAGAAAAGGGCACAATGTAGAAGTATCACTATATTTCATACAGTTTTGGGCACCCAATCAACAATTATAATTTTAAAATAACTAAAACAACTCTCTGGTCATTAATTTCAGCTTCAAATAGTGTTTCTTATATAAAAAAGGACGGACATTGTGGATTTTATAGACTTTTCAGTCCTGAGGTTTTTAAATTACACCTATACTGGAATACAACTTCTTGATTTAAAAATTAGAGTATAATTTTTAAATCAAGAATTTCCTCCTGATGTAGCAACTAGACTTTCTTTCAAGTTATTTATAAATAATCTTTGAAAGAACCCCTGCCCCCTTTTTTTTGAGACAGAGTCTTGCTCTGTCTCCAGGCTGGAGTGCATTGGCGCCATCTTGGCTTACTGCAACCTCTGCCTCCTGCGTTCAAGAGACTCTCCTGCCTCAGCCTCCCGAGTAGCAGGGATTACAGGCATGCACCACCACACCCAGCCAGTTTTTGTATTTTTAGTAGAGAGGAGAGGACGTTTCACCATGTTGGCCAGGATCTTCTTGATCTCTTGACCTTGTGATTTGCCTGCCTTGCCCTCCCAAAGTGCTGAGATTACAGGCATGAGCCACTGCTCCCAGCCCTATTTTTAGCCCTAATATTTAATCTTGGAAAATTAATATTCTTAATTAATATTATACACATATATGTATGTACACACATAGTATAGTTTGTATATTAGTATATCTGTCAAAAAATATATATTTATATAAATTATATTTATATAAATATAAATTATATATATTTTTGGCAGATATACAAAAATATATAATATATCTTTATAAAAAACATATAGTTGATATGTCTATTAATATATTTCTATTTGTGTATAAATGTATATATTTATAGGTGTTATATCAATCATATATTATAATATGTTATATGTTTTTCCCCAAGAAAGAGGAAAGATAAAAAGTAAATGCAGTAATTTTGGATATTAAGTGGATTTAACTTTTTCTGAAAAAATACAGGTCATAGAAAGCCCATGAGTAGGGTAGGATTGGAGAAAGACTGAAAGGAAACCAATGCAAATGATACCTCCTCAAATTAAACAGTTGTCTCTTTACCTTTAATATGATTATGGCACCATGTCTATTTTTACTTAAAAGAAAATAGTGACCCTCAAGAGCAAGGCAGAATTACTCTCTTATTTTCTAAATTTAACCAGTGAAAATTACCTTAATGCTAATGGTTTAGGTATGTAAAACTGTGAAATTACTAATTCGCTTGTATTCTCTGTTATAATGTTTTCCATATGGATGGGATTTTCATATCTAAAATAGATCCACATGGAAATTGTGAAGCTATGAATTTCCTCCTGATGTAGCAACGAAGCTTCTAGCTTCTGGCTTCCCGAAAGCAGCACTGCCTCACCACAGGACAGCAACGTCATTGCAACCCCCGCTGTTGCCACACTTTGGGACGAAGGGCCTAGGAAATGGGAGGGCAGCTTCTATTTTGGCAGCACTGAGCAAAATTTATTTTTGTTAAAGGATTAATTTCATAGCCCACAATTTATCAGTTCTATATTTAAATGCACTTGTACACTAAAATATTATTTCTTAAAGTGTGGTTTGTAAATCATTAGCATCAGAATCACTTGTGGTAGTTGCTGTACTACAGATTCCTGGGCTCCAAACCCAGGATTTATGGCAGAGATACTATGTGGGATTTCTCTCCATTAAGTCCCCGAATTTAGTACATAGTCTAATACACAGTGGTCAATTAATAAATATTTGTTCAGGGAATCAACTAAGAACCATTACTTTAAAATAACGAAAAAAATAAGTGAGTAAATGCAGACCCAGACACAATTGTCCTGTCTCTTAATAGTCTTCAAAAAATTGAACCAAAATGATTCAAACAAAATTCTTACTTACTAAATCTTTAAGTTGAGTCAACAGGAAATTAGATTTATGTTACCACAGTTTTCCCTGGAGAGAGCCTTACAAAGACATAAAGTATTCTCTTAAACAATCAGGCTGTTTCTAGAAGTTTTTTTCTCCTTCAGTCCTGCAGAGAAGCTCAAATCCTTAGCAGTAGTCTATATTTTCTCAAAGCAAGATTTAAAAAAGTTAAGATAGCATTTCAAACTTTTAAAATATTTTCCTATGTTTATTTTTATCATTTATAGACAAAGTGACTTTTGAATTTTAGACAATAACCAGTTCTAATGTTTTAAAGATATTCCTAGAAAACCATATAGTCAGGGAAACAGTAAGAACGACGGGAAGGAAGCATTTAAACAGATTAAAGAACCATGTAGGAAAATGACTTCAAATGCCTAAGAGTAAACAGCACAGTGAAGAAAGAGCATGCGTGTGAGAATTCAGAAAGAGTTTCAAGTATCACAAAGAACCTTAGTGTAAATAGGAATGACCAGGCTCTGAAGCTGGTAAGTAAGAAAATGAAGAAAGGTGCAAGATGCTAATAGGACAGAATAAGAGGATCGAGCCACTGAATAATCCTTCCTTGAGAGAAGCGCATTTGCCCCCTTCCAGTTTGAACAGCGTTCAGGAAAATAGGATGTAAACTGCAGTAATGACTACTATATCTTTGTAGAAACTCGGGGAATGGTTTATGTTTAGTGTGAGACCAATTAAATTTCTTGGTGTTACAAGTCTTGTTTTTAGATATAGAGCATTAGTGAATGCATGAATCCAGGAAGGTCTTACCAGTCATGTGGTGCAAAGACCAAAGCTGGATCTCCGTACCTGCCCTTGCACTTGACTGGGAGGGATGACAAGGTAAGTGTGGCAGACAGGGAGGTTGCACAAACACTTAAAGCTATGTTAAGATTGTATGTATGTGTGTGTATGCATATCGGAGATGTAATCCACATTTCCTTCTCCATCCACTAACATTTTAACTGAAAAAATAGAGATTTATCCAGTAGATTTCACATTCCAGCATTTGAAACAATCACCCCACAGATGAATAAATGTGAAAAATTAAGTCCATGTGTTCTATGCATTTCCTGGATATATAGCAAAATTTGAATAAAATCATCTTACTCTCATCACTTAACATTTCATAATTCAAATTCATTTGAGTCTTATTATTATAGAGTTTTAATGTTTACATTTAAATACTCCTGTTAAAATACTTTTTAAAAAAATTCAGCTTACTAAAACATAGTCTCAAGTTTTGAAAAGGATAGAAAAAATTTCTTAGAAAACCACTCCCAGAACAAAGTCAATGTAGTAGAATATTTAATTGAATGTCTTTAACTATACAAATTTAGAAACAAAGTAGACTTATTGATCCCCAATACTTAAATATCACATTGCATGAATAACAAATTATATAAAATATGCAAAATAATAGTACATTAGCTTAAATAACACTAATAAATTGCAAAGCTTAGCATGAAATTGAAAATCACTAATGGAACACTATGCAGTTTATTCATGCAACAAGCAAAGACTCATACATAATGTAAGAGTACAATGGTTAGCAGCGGGCTCAGGCAGGATCATTGAAATGTGTTTTTATGGACAGGCTGGACTGATCTGGGAAGTGGTTCCTAAGGAGATGCCATGTACCCTGAAGAGCATCTTGGGAGATTGCCATAATTTTCCACTTGTATCTGGAACTCCTATTATTAGATCATCTATATCCTTTCCATCCAACTTTATAACGAGAAAGAAATAGAATTATATAAAATCATCAGTAATAAAGAATAAAGGCCATTTGATCTGAGGTGTTCTATGGCATATTTTCATTTTGTGCTTTCTGTGGTTTGAGTGTGTCCCCCAAGGTTCATATGTCGAAACCTTAATCCCCAATGCAACAGTGTTGAGAGATGGGGTGATGAGGTCATGAGGCTTCTGCCTTAATGAATGGGTTAATGCCCTCATCTCAGGAGTGGGTTGTTTCCCTTGGAAGTGGGCTCCAATAGAAGGAATAGTTTGGCATCCTTCCCTCTTCCTGCCTTTCACACACTCTTTTGCCCTTCCGCCTTCCACCAGGGGATGGGGCAGCACAGTAAGAAGGCCCTCACCAGATTCAGCCGCTCGCTCTCAAAGTTCCTAGCCTCCATAACACATATCCAATTATATTTCTTTATTTTATAAACTACCGAGTCTCAGATGTTCTGTTACAGCAGCAGAAAAAAGACTAAGACAATATTCAAGTTCTATGTTCTGTAAATTTAATCAAATGTTTTTCATTCTGCAGACACTTAATGTGATGAAAACTAAAAATGTGCCTAAAAGATGAGATTCAAATTCTTGGTATTCTGGACCCTCACAAGATTTAAGATTCAATATCATACAGAAGTTAGTATATGTCAGGGGCTACCTTGGACCCCATTCAAGGAAAATGAGTTATTGAACATATTACAAGCAGCTTGTTAGGACTATGTCTCAACCCTAAGTTGGTCCCCAGGCATGGAGATTGATGATAACATTATTAAGTCAAGCTCTAGTGTTTTCTACTTTCATTTTTACCTTAATATCACCTCTAAATTTAATTGGTATTTCAAAAGAGAATATAGTTTGAATTTGAACATTTTGTATCTAAAGGTGAGTGTAAGGATGAATTTGAAGGTGATATGAAGTTGTCAAAAGTCATAAAGCTGCTACTAATTTCAAGATAAAAATAAATTGCGTTACGGAAGGAAAAGCTTAGTTAATACAACAGGGAATATAATAACGAGTTCACCTAATATAGTCCCTAAAAGTGAAGAGGTTTTAGTCAAAGGAACTTAGAGAAGATGGAATCTGTTTGTAGCAAAACACTCCAGGGATACAGAGTAAGTAAAAATAGAAGTTTGTCCTTCACTCATTTCTATCCTCCATGGTTCATTTATGAGCTTCTTCTGAATTATGTTCCCCACAGGCTCACTCAGGCATTAGGAAACATGTAACTGTATACTATGTCCATCCGTCATACTGTCTATGATACTTTAGTGATCAATAACATCAATACACGCAATTTCAATGTTAACGTTTCCTCAAAAAAAGATAATTAGAAGCATACTTAATGCCATGATGTGTACCTAACTTTAGAGGTGTCTGGACTTGGTCTACCATAAACAATTGTGATTATGCTCAGGTGACCTCTTAACATCTTAAGCTAATTGACCCAGCCAGAGAACACCTGCTTCACGCATATAATTTGCTACTACCAAGCATTAAAATAGTGAATGGACCAGCCAAAAGGGAGTTGCAGAGAAATATTTAAAATGTGGTGCAAATATTAAGTTTTAAGAGATTGTTATAAAATTCATATATGGGGTACTGGTTAGTTATGCACTTAAGCCATGCCAATTTAAAGGCTTGTTATAAGAATAAAAGAAGAGAATGAATTAAACAGGCCAGCATAGAATTTGATGTTTTCAATAGAATAGAGGCTTAGAGTAAAATATAAATCAATGAAATAAAAGTAAAAAATGACCACTGGTAAAAGAGTAACATTAGCTTCTTTCCCTCTTGATTTTCATAGATAATTAAAACATTGTAATTCCCAGTTTTTCTTTTTAGAAATATCACAGGTAATCCTACAAAGCTTCTTATGTATTATTTGATTATTTTGATAATATTAAATTATTACATTTGACTAGCCTTTTAATTTATTTAGTAACAATCCTTATAAATGTTATCACTAGAATGTATTCTTTTAATTTTGCATGTAATCAACAGTCTTCAACTCAGAAAAACATCTATGATGTAGTAATTATATATAATATGTGAAAGATGATGTCGATAATCCACATATATAGATATGAAATAGAATAAGTCAAGGCCACTTGATTATTAAACTCCCCTTTGAGTGGATTGGAGTTTTTCGGCTATAGCAGTTAATAGGCTCCAGTACCTGCTGCTGACATTCAAGAGGCCTGATTTTTATAAATGTCAATGTTTGGATTCTTTCCATGGTGAGTGGCACATAAAGTTAATTGATACATTGATGTAATTTTTTGGCACTCCAAAGAAGAAAGCCCCCAAATCGGCCTTATGCTACATTTCCTGAATATACAAAAGAAATGGACAGAGGAAACATCAAGAGTATATTGTTTTAAATGACATTTAAACTCCATTTCAAATGGAGTAATAGTAAGAATATTTAAAGAACCAAAAATATAAGAGAATTGAAATGTCAGAAAAATACTCTAAGGAAAAAAAAGCATGTAAGTGCCAGAAAAACAAATACATAAAACCAAATCTGCATTTCTAAAATAAGTTTTAGCATATGATTCTCAAACTTGATGATGTATGGGAACAAACAGCATTATTTATTTAAAATGGAGATTGCAGGCATGATTATAAGAGATTCTGATTCAGCAGGTCTGAGGAGGGACCTAGAAATACACATGTTTAATTACCTCTCCAAGAGCTCTGATGCAATTGACCCTTGGTACACTTTGGAAAATGCAATTTTAACATATGAATATTTATACAGCTAAAGAAGAGGTACTGCAAATTACTGTCCCTGAATTTTAAATTGTTTTAAGAAAATATATTTAATAAATAAGAAGAGTTATTTATTATATGACATAAAAGATCAAATCATAGAGGGTAATTGTACAAAGATATTCATCTGAAAAATGCATAGATTTCAGACCCTATACACATATATCTACATTCCATAAGAATACTTTATTCTAATACTAGTTTTACTAACAGATTCTCCAAATTTAGACGAGAACTCGAATTGAACTACAATGCCCATTAAACTTCAAATCATTGATATTTCCTAAAACAACATGAATTGCTAGAAAACCTAAAAAAACCTTAAAAAGTAGACAAATAAACCTCTTTCAAATATAGTCATTCCAGAAAATACTCGGGCTAGTGACTGAGTGAAAGTGAAAACCGGCAAAGTAAGTGAAGTCATGATTTTGCTTCGTGGAGCATGTGTCTAAACTGTGATCTTGACATTTCTGTTCTCCTATCCTACAGAAGTTGAGCAGTTCCAAGCCCATGGCTCGTATCATGTGTGGATTCTAATAGGAGAACCTTTTCCATCCACGAACCAGTACCTAAAGGGGTAAATAATTAGCAGTGGGGGATGGGAAGAACAAACCCCTGCCCAGAAGACTGCAAGAAAAATACTCCATGTCATATTTTGGAATTAGACAGGAATAACGTTGGAAATGTACCCTAGTAATTCACAGTTATAAGCCAGACCTCACCAACCATTGCAGCTTTACTGTCTGTAATTCATAATTTTGAGGCTTACTCAAAAACCTCAAAATAGTATTTAGTTTAGAGTAGAACCAGACTGGCAGTGCTTCAAAAATAAACACACTCGTTCCTGAGAAATCTGGTTTATACAAAAAAAACAAATAACAAAACACACAAAACAAAGAAGATGTTATAAGCAAAAGCCAGTAGAATTTACAGACAGCAGATTTAGACCCATAAAATGTTTGCTTATTAAAATTATCAGCCACAGAATGTAAAATAAGTTATACTAAAATGTCTCAAAAAGTCAAAAAGAAAAATATCAAGAAAATAACTTTTAATATAAACATGTAATAAAATGAAACATTTAGTTGATGAGTTGAACTGTAGTTTAGACACACCTAAAGAAAAAACAGGTAACTTGGAAAACAGAAGTAAAAAATTTATGTATACAAAAATTTGATTCCTGAGATGAAATGTAATGAAAACATGCAAGAGAGGTTTAGAGATATTGAGGATACGGTGGGAAAGTGTAACAAACTTCTTGCTGAAGTTTCAGAAGAGGAAGAGACAGAAAATGACTGAGGCAACACTTAAAGGGATATTTGCTAAATCTTTTCAGACTTATTGAAAAGATATCAATCAATTTATTCCATAAATCAAATGAAGTACAAGAAGGATTCATAAGAAGCAATGTAAATCTAGGAATATTGTAGGGAAACTGCAAGATACTAAAGACAAAGAGAAGATCATAAATGTAGCCAGACAGAAAAGACAGATTAACTTCACAGAAGCAAGAGTTAGGATATCCTGTGAATTGTCATCAGAAACAACAGACCAAAGAAGACAGTAATATCCAACAATATATTCATTATGCATAGAGAAAAAGCTTCCCCAAACTTCTCAACCTAAAATTCTATTTTTTTAAAGAATTGAGATGAAATAAAGATTTCCAAACAAAAACTGAGAAAGTTTACTACCGGCATACCCTCAACAAAGCTAATTTTAAAAGCACATATGAGCCAAAAAAAAAAAAAAGAAAAAAAGAAGAGAAAGAAACAAGAAAACAAAAATCAAAAATAAAAAGATGAAAAAATAAAAGCACATATGAACATGTGTGTACATATATTGCATATTACATAAAATATATTTTGTACATATATATGGATACATATAGATATATCCATGCACACAAATATATGTATATGTATACAGATATAGATATACATGTCTATATCTATACCCTTACATGCATATATGCACATAGGCACCCATACAGACAGAGAGAAGATAGAAAAGCTAACAACTGTAAATCTAGGAAAGGTATGTATATTATATTATCCTTCCAATTTTTTCTATAGATTTAAAATTATCTTAAAATATTAAAAGCAAAGTAATATAATAAAAATGATAATAGAATCTTCCCATATGTTTATAAATTAAGAAACCCATTTCTAAATTATTCATAGTCAAAAAAGAAATTATAATGGGAATTATGAAAAAATAGAAATGAACAAAAATGAAATAACCAAATTTCATTACCAATTTACCCAACTTGTAGAATGCAGTTGAAAAATACTTAGAAAATTTAAAGCCATAAATGCTTATATTAGGAAATAAGACTAAGAATTAATAAATAAAACATTCATTTTTAATAAGTTAGAAAAATAGCAACAAAATAAGAGAGAAACAGACAATAAACAGCAGAAATAAAATAAAAATGAAAATAAAAAGAGATAATTAATAAAGCCAACAATGTTTTGTTTGAAAAGCTTAATGAAATTGCCAAACTCCTAGTGATTCTTCAGGATAAAAAGAAAAAGAAATAACATTAAAATTTAAAAAATAAGAATGCTATAAATATTAGACACCCCAGAATAAATTTTTGTCAATAAATTTGAAAACTCATGAAATGAACAATTTCCTAAAATCTAACTTATCAAAGTAACCTGAGAAAGAATAGAAACTCTTAATATTGTCAATCTTCTAAGAAATTTCATCTGTAGCTGAAAATCTTCCTGTCAATAAAACCCCAGACCTAGTCTTTTTTAAGAGTTTTGTCTATCATGCATTTAAATAACAAATGGCTCCTATTCTAAACTAGTGATTCCAGAATGTAAGAAAAAGAGAAGAAACTCTCAAACCCATTTTATGAAACCTGCAAATTCCAGATGCCCAAACTCAACAAAAAAGTATATTAACACATCAATTATTTTAAAGTGAGCAAATTCTAAATGCCAAAACATAGCAAAAAAAGTATATTACCAGATCAATTTCATTCATGAATGTAGGCGAAAAGATCCTAAAAAAATATTGGTGCATGAGATCCGTAATGCATAGAAATGTAATTCTTACAGCAAAGTGCAGTTGTTTTAGAAATGCAAGTCCACTACTAGAGGCTTCTAAGATTTTCTTACTTTTTTGTTTTAATTTTTATTTTTTTGAGATGGAGTCTCACTCTGTCACCCAGGCTGGAGTGCAGTGGTATGATTTGAGCTCACTGCAATCTCTGCCTCCTGGGTTCAAGCGATTCTCCTGCCTCAGCCTCCTGAGTAGCTGGGATTACAGATGCCTGCTACCATGCCCGGCTAATTTTTGTATTTTTAGTAGAGACAGGGTTTCACCATGTTGTCAGGCTGGTCTTGAACTCCTAACCTTATGATCCACCCATCTCATCCCCCAAAGTGCTGAGATTACAGGCATGCGCCACTAAGCCCAGCCCTAAGGTTTTCTTCTATTGGCATCCCTACTCCTGGGTATGTGGTAGAGTTTCATTTTCCCCACCTCTGTATATGGAGTTCTGGCAAAAGGGTCGTGGGCAGAAGTGTTATGAGCCACTTCTGAACTACAGCACTTAATTGCCACAGAAAGATCTTTCTTTTGATTACCTGTTCCCATGCTATGATGAATGTGGAAGCATGTGTGTCAAGGTGGTTTGCCCAACAGCTCAGCTTCTGGAATTACTAAAATGAACATAAGTCCCTTGCTGAAACCTGTTGGACATGCAGCACTGATTGCTTTAACTAAAATGGTGATGATCACATGCAGCACAGCCTAGCCTATAATGACAGTTCCACATGGTTGATTTAATATTGGAAAATCAGATGTAAATTACCACATCCACAGATTAAGGAGAATAAAATAAACAATAAATGTGAAAATAAGCCTGTGATAAAATCTAATATTCATTTATAATTTAAAAAACTCTTAAAAACAGGAATGCAAGTATTTTGAAAAAGGACAGTATCATTCAAAACAGCAAAACATTTAAAATATTCTTTCCCACTCCAGGAGTTGCTCTCAATACCACTTCCATTCAATATTATGTTAGGGGCTATGGACAATCTGCTAAGATAAGAGAGAAAAACCAGTTTAAAAATTGGGAAGGAAAAAAATAAAGCTTTCTATTAAAAGTGATATAATAGTGTACATGTCTTAAATGTGAAGAAACAAAACATTAGTGTTATCAAGAAATTTGAAGAAGTTTGCAAGAAGGTGAATTATTATTTAAAATTATTTGCATTTTCTGTACCTGTAAACAGAAGGTAAATTTAAAATATACCGTTCACAATAGCATTAACATTTTATGGTTCTTAAGAATAATAAAATGTGTACAAGGCTGTTATAGAAAAATCATAAAGCTTTATTAAAATATATTAAAATAAATGAAAAGATGAACCATATTCATGGATTAGTAAACTCTGTATTTTAAAGGTATCAATTTTCCTGCAGATTAAACTATGGATTTAGTGTAACCTACTCTCCCCAAGGAAGAACACTTCTTAAATTTTATAACTTGACACACCAATTTTGAAATACAAAATATGTGCAAAATTCCAGGAATATCCAAAAATTGTTCAGGAACTGGGTGGGAGGGCACTGGCCTTATCAGGTATCATGAGGCTAAAGTTATTAGACACTGCAATATGGCATGAGCTGCCTAATGAAACACAGTAGTATCCAAGAAACTGACTTATGTATGTATAGCTGAACAAGTGATAAATTTCAAGGTGGTATTGGAAATCAGTGAGCAAAGGATGAATCTTTAATAAATGATACTATGATCAGTTATTCATATAAAAGAAGAAATTGAACCATCCCTCATACACAACATGCAAAATTCAATTCCAGGTTAATGAAAGACCCAAATGTATAATTTAAAAAATATATGATTTTAAAAGTTTAAATGCTGTGATGTGTTACATAGGGCTTGAACTCAAAGTAGGAGTGGGGAATGGTGTCTGTATAGGAAATTAAAAATGGCTATAATTTCATTTTAAAAAGAGACTAGTATGTCAAATAATTCAGTAAGAATATGAGTATTGTAACTAGAATTACTATTACCCAAAGAATTTCTAAAGGGGAAGTGGTGAGTGTGTGTTCATATGTGTATGAAAACAGTGTATAACAAACACGACCAGAAGGGTACTGGAAAAGATTCTGGGGAGAGAACAATCAATGAGGGTCACTTTTGTCCTCAAGGAGCTCACAGTCCATCAGGTAGTTCCCATTGGACTTAGGGTGCTGTCAGGTCCACCACCCATATCCTCCCCACTGTCAAAAGCTGTACAGAATAGGGAGACAGTCAAACATAGTTACCAAGGTCAAAATGACCAAGATGTGGGATCATCCAGAATAGATTCTGGAAAGCAGAAACCCGTTTGAAGAAAAAAAAAAAAAGTATTCACTGTTGCATTCTTAATCAAACAATTAACCAAGTGTAATTACGGGCTACTGAATAAGATAACTTGTAGTATTTATGTCAATTACATGCACATCTTTTTAATTCTTTTAATTATGTACCTTAATGGTCTTACTGCTGATAACTAGAGAACAACAGGGTTTGGTAAACATGCAAGCCTCATCACGTTCTTCATTAAATAACCAGAGTATTATATCATTAGATCTGTCAGATTTTAGCTGAATACACAATGGACTTCCGAATCACGGGAAAACATTTTTAACTCATAGAAGCAATCTGGAAATGATTATGTTGGTCACCAAGAGTGGTTGACTTTGCAAATCACTTGCAGTAAGTTGTTTTCCTGTGATCACTCAAGCCTTATTATTCATGTAATTACTGTAATCATTATGACACTAATGACTGTTGAAGTCTAAATGTGTGAAATTAATTCACTAACAAGTGTAAATATGTGTCCATGAAGGGCCAATATACAAACTGGAAAATGAAACTTCGGTATTCTGCTAAAAATGCGAACTTAGCACCAACATTAGAATATCAGTAGGGTATATGGATGTTTTGTAACTGTGACCATAGGTTGACCATATTAGATAAATTTACTTATTAATATAATTAATCCATATGAAAATGAATACGCAGAGTACACACAACCCTTTTCTAACAGACCGAATTTGAAAATCTAGTTCAGTTTCTTGAGTCCAAAATAAATTAATTCATAAAGGTGACCTAATGGTTGACACATTTTAGAATTTGAGGGTGACCTGGCTGTGACAAGCCACCCCACTGATCACCAGTGTTTTTTCAACTGATCCTACTGGCTTGTTGGGTGCCCCCTTCCCCTCCACAGTTCTGTGTCTGTCCTTCCTGAGGCAGAATGCTTGGTCAAAAAGGACATTTTTAAAAATATTACAGAACTTCCCATGTTGATTTCTGTTTAGATAAGTATAAAATTTATAGATTTTCTGAACCTACTGGAACAGAAAAAAAATGGCACTTGAAAATTAATAGTAAGAATAAGACATCCTTTTTTTTAGAGCTCCTATGTTTTGTAATCTACTCCTAGACCAGCCCCCCAAATCTGTCCCCAACAGGTTGGCTGTAGAATCGCACGAGGCTCTTGTTCTCTGATCAAAAGGAAAACCACCTGCCTGACTTTCCATCTCGTGAAGAGTGGCTGGTGTATGAATGCGTGACAGGATCACTCGTAGGTTGTCCAGGAGACCAACCCTTCCTCCCCCGCTTCCCCCGCCCCATGCTCAGGATGAGGGCAGGAACTTGAGTTTGTCCTGGTGAGGTGGGATCCCAGGTGCAGGTGCATACCAGCTGGAGGCTGCTCGTGCGCCAGTTGGCGCCTATGAGTCCAGACACACACTTGCTGTGATTCTGAGCCTTCCTGCATCCCAGCTCCCTTATGTGTTAAGCCCCCTGGAATACTGGTGATTAGGCCCATATTTTAGAATGGTTGTGACTGAAAGACAGGAAAACAATGCATTTGAAATAGCAGCATAAGTCTTCCTTACAGATTTAGTTGAATAAGTTGGGCATCTCTCTTTAGTCTAAAACAAACAAACAAACATGACACGAAATGTGTTGCTGGAAATGCCATATGTCTGAGTTGGAGAATAAAAGGTTTCATTCAATAAGAATTTGTCAAGCAACCACCAAGAGTGAGGCAATGGGGCAAATGCTATGGGCCGTAAAAATCCCCTTCCATTCTTTCTTCATTTATTTTGGCAAATTTATTTTTTCTTGTAAGTCTCATTTTCCCCTACTGCATATATGAATCTGAAATGCATGTCAATGGAGAATACAATAGGTCTTTTCCTTAAAACATCCAAAGCTGACTTAAAAAAAAAAAGCCATACTTTAACATTCTCCAAGTTGGAGTTGCCTTAATTAATGAGTCAGATTTTGAAAGCAAGATTTAATAAGTTCTCAACTAAGTGCCAGGTGCTGCGTTAGGAACCAGGTAGACAGAAATGATAGCAGGACATCCCTTGTCCTTGAGAAGCCAAGAGGCTACAGAGAAAAGACATATTACCAAGTAGTTCCAATCTCATTTAATACACGGGTCAGTGCAAGTTGTTAAAAACATGACTAATTATGTCAAGGAGAGCAAAAAAAAAAAAAGTTTCCAGAGAAGTAGATAGGCATAGAGGAACAGCAGCGAGCAGAATGAATGCAGGGAGGTCTAAAAGCAGTCATCTCCTCCTCTCCCCAATTAAAGGTATGAATTTGTCATGCTCGAATGTCAAAGAAGTGAAGGAGGAGAGATGGGGCCATATTTGAATGGCCTGAGTAGCCTTGGAAATGGATTTGGATAAAATCAGTTTTATCCTGAAGACAGCTAGAAACTAATCAGAGGTTTTAAGGGTGGGAGTGACATGCTTTCCCCTGCCCCTCTTTTAACTCAGCCTTTTCAGGATCGCATGGAAAAGATGGAAGCAGAGTCCAGTAAGGAAACCACTGCGATAGCATGGTCAGTAAGAGGTACCCCGAGTTAGAGCTGTGACTGTCTGGATAAAGAGATGACAGGATGGGGAGGGTAGAGATCTGGCAGCTGGAATGAACAGGTCTAGTGATAACTCACTGGAGATTTGAAGATCAGGAGAGGGAAGGAGACTCCAGTGCCAATGATCTCTGATAGCCCCTCCTGGAATTATCACCTCTATTGTCGGGAAGTTTATTCTTATACCAAACGGCATTCTCTTTTGATCTTATTTAAGTCTTGAGTTCTCTGCAGAAATGGGAAACAGTTACTCAGCATTCCCATAAAAACCTGATGAATAATTGAAGACATGTATTGGAAATGTTTTTAACTCTCCCTTCTCTAGATTACACAATCTCAGTTCTTTCAGACCTAGAATATTTTACCGAGTTTGTTTGGTTCTGTGTTTCTCATTTATTTTTTGCTTGTTCATAACTGTTTTTCAAATGTCCAGGACACACTCAGGGTGATTATGTCCCCCACTAGTTGGGAAAAGAGTCCTCGTCTTCTGGAACACAGTCCTTTCGTACTTGAATGAATGTCGTTGGTTACCCACGGGGTACATTTCACTCGCTTTGGGCACTGGGTCACCCCCCACAAAACCCACACATCTCAAGGAATGCCATCCATTCCCTCTACCCCTCAGCCAGCCCCAATGTGGTTCAATTGATTTAAAAGTAGTTATATCACAATAGGGAGTGAAGGGCCAGGGTCCAAGAATGTGAGGAAAGGTTTCCTAGGGGAATCTTGGAAAGTTTATCTTTCCTTTCTCCTCTCCAAGAAATAGCTGAGGCAGGTCTCCTAGCATTTCTATCGATGGCAGATACTTCATAGCCATAGAACAGATGTGTCATAGATATTTAGCCTGGAAATAGCCAGCTCCTGGTTTGTGGAGGTGGAGAGAGCTTAGAGGATTGAAGAAAAATGGACACAGCCATTAGGCTAACAGAACAATGAAACCCCATCCTTTCTTCCTTCTGTGTTGTCATTTTGGCAAGCCAATCAGTTTTCTTACACTTTAAGCTAGTTAGAATTACGTTCTGTAGCAAGGAAACAAAAGAAATCCAACTCTTGCATATTGTATTCTTATTAAGACATGCTGATGTCAGATTTGCTTTTTAAAAAAATGACTAATTAGCAATAATCATGCCTCAAATAAACCTCATTGGCTATAATACTGCCACTGTGGCACATATACACCACGGAATACTATGCAGCCATAAAAAAGGATGAGTTCATGTCCTTTGCAGGGACATGGAAGAAGTTGGAAACCATCATTCTCAGCAAACTAACACAAGAACAGAAACCAAACACCACATGTTCTAACTCATAAGTGGGAGTTGAACAATGAGAACACATGGACACAGGGAGGGGAACATCCTACACTAGGGTCTGTTGGAGTGGGGGTTAGGGGAGGGATAGCATTAGGAGAAATACCTAATGCAGATGACGGGGTGATGGATGCAGCAAACTACCATGGTACGTGTATAACTATGTAACAAACCTGCACATTCTGTATATGTACCCCAGAACTTAAAGTATATTTTAAAAAAAGACCACATTGTAAGCCTCTTATTTCATTGTTCCAGGTCTATTTTTGATATATTTTAATCCACTCTGTATTCAGCTCTTGGGAACCCATGATGGAGAAGATAAACAATATGGAAAACTGTGGTCTCCACTTGGAGTTCATGATGTGGTATGGCAGACAAGGGACACCATGCCCTTCACAACAGCAGGGACAGCACACGGCCACTCCATGGAGGAAAAGACAGGTGTGGCAGGACATTTCTGGTGAGAGGAGGAATAAGAACAAAGGCACGTTATGTTTTGGAGGCAGAGAAGTGGACTGGTCTGAAGCAGTATCTGTCACCTGTGGGGCCATCGGAAACAGGGTTGAGTCCCTGAAAGCCAGGCAGAGAGTCTGAGCTTCTTTTTTACTTAGGCAAAGGTAAACGAAATTTTCCTCCCACGTAATTACCTATTGCTTCCTACTGTGCCTCCAAATTTCTCCATACCATGAATGACCTGAGGGCAGGAGATGGTTCCTTTACATTATATATATTATACACACACACACACACACACACACACACACACACACACACACAAAATGTAATATACACACAGAATGTAATATGTATATTACTGCATAGATGTATATTCCCTGATGCTTTATGCAGGGTTGACACGGAGTGTGCTGAATTAACCCTGGGATCTTTTTGGACTCTCAGTAAATTTTGGACTCTCCTTGTAAATTCCTTTTTGCCCACGGTAATATCATCTTAGTCCATATTTCTTCTGTTGTGTAACTGATAACACGTTAGCTGGTTTCAACACAAGCAATGCTGCTCGATAGGTTCAATCACTCCTGCAGAATCTGCTGTCTACAAAGCTTTGTTCTTTGTTAGCCAATGTCCTGTGATTGATGTTTCTGAAGTCGGATTTTTATGACATTTCCCAGTATTTTTCAAAATATGAAAATTAAGGTCAGTGGTATTTAAAAAATGACTAGATAGCTTATTTTAATTTTTTTACAGTATACATAATATTCCCTTATTTCCAGTCATTTATAACTCTCAAAAATCAGGGTTTTTTTTTTTTTTTGCACATTAGGCAATGTTAATTGTAATGATAGGTTAATATTTTCAGGGTTAAAAAACTGATGGCAACAATGCTTAATAAACTAATAAAATTTGGCTTTTCTAACTTCTGTAGCAGAAATAAAACTGGAAAAATAAGACCTCCCTGAGTCTCAAAGCTAGACTTATTTGAGTAATATGTACAGATGACAAACTCACCTCAAAAGAGGTATTGCTAATCAAGAGACTGCCAAAAACAATTTTTTTTTGCAATCTTTAAATGTAAGCTGAAAAAAGCACAAAATGTGAGCATAAAATCTTAATATTTGTGGGAAGTGAAGGATAAGAATTATAGAATTATCTGCAAGTCATAGTACATCTATTTTTAAACACTACACAAAAGGAAAAAAACTGAGTAGTTATTTGTCTTCATGTCATTTATGTTAAGTTAAAAAGACAAACATTGTCAGGGATTATGAAAACCGTTTTTTTGGGGTGGGGAGGAGAGAAGGATTTTTAAGATGATAAGATCATTTTTACTTCGATGAGTCCAGGGTCTAACTGAAATGCTATGCACATGTACAAGAAGCTGTAGGAAAAAGTGCCCCGGAATTCAGGCACAAAGTTAGGGAAGAGTCATTCTGAGACTGAAAATAGTGAAAACTCCAGTCAGCGTAGGTAAGCTTAACATTACAGGAGTGACCTACACTCAGGAGACTTGGGTGATGGGATCAAGCTGGCCAGGAGACTTTCCAGGACTGTCACGTAGTTAGAGATTACTGGTTTAAGAAGGGCAAACTTATTAAATAGTGTTAGGCATTACTGTGTGGCAGACACGTGGCAAGGCAATTTATATGACATAATTCAACCCCATCTTTGTCTTTCTACTCTGAGGAATGTTATTTCCCCAGGTTTATAGGTGAGAGAACTGAGGTTAGAGAGACTGAGAACAAGCAAGCTGGGGCCAGGCGCAGTAGCTTACGCCTGTAATCCCAGTACTTTGGAAGGCCAAGACGGGTGGATCACTTCAGGTTAGGAGTTCAAGACCAGCCTAGCCAACATGGTAAAACCCCATCTCTACTAAAAATACAAAACTTAGCTGGGCGTGATGGCACATGCCTGTAATCCCAGCTACTTGGGAGGCTGAGGCAGGAGAATTGCTTGAACCTAGGAGGGCAGAGATTGCAGAGAGCCGATATCATGCCATTGCACCTCAGCCTGGGTGACAGAGCGACACTCTGTCTCAAGAAAATAATAAAATAAAATAAGCAAGCTAGATGCAACAGTTCTTGTAGAAAACAGTGAAAATCCATTCCATCTAAATGCAGCACTCTTGAAAAGCTCACAGAGAAAACTTCCTATTAAGACTCAGATGCTCTTCCACATTTTTCCATCACACCCTCTTCTTCCACTGGGCAGAGAACTTGTCACCCAGTGTCTGAATTACTAGTGTGCTTTTCCTTCTCCTGCTAGATCCTTGAAGAATAGCACTGTGCCTTGGTCCCCAGGGACCGCAGAAGCATACTTTGAGACCATGACTCAAGAGAAAGTGCTTAATTTGGAAGGCGAAGGAACCACTGGTAGGCAGGTGGAGAAGTGAGCTAAGGGAGAGAACATAACCATTAACAGGCGAATTCCCAAACCAGCTCCCACCACGGGTGACTGGAGCTTACGCACTCTGGGGGAACTCAGAGGCCAGTGCAGAACCTGAGAATTAATCATCTCCCTCTCCCATCAGCACTGCTGGAGGGTTGCTCCTATGGGGTGCGGAATGTAGGTGCTGGCACTGGATGTGGGAAGACTGAATGGGAAGGGCGTGGGGTAGGGAGGTCCAGCAGCATCTGCTCCATGATCCTTCATACCTAGCCTGGAGCCTATTGCAGAGCATCTAGGCAAGAATCATTTGTTGAGTGAGACTGTCATTCTCATTTATCAATCAATACTATGAGCATCTGTCTAGAGTCAGTTAGTTCTCCTAAACCTGATCAACTTTAGATCAACTGACTACATTTAGTTTCCATACATACAAAGTTTAGGACCAAACTCCAAACCCCAAACAACTGCAATTTTACCAATGAACTGTCTGAAGTCAACAGTAGATCATCCCATTCAACATATTAGCCCCATCAATATACCTGTTTATTCCTATCCACGTATCAGCACCTCGCACATACAGCATTTTAGACAAAACAGCATTGGTTGCTGCACTTGCTGAAACACTGTAAAATCTAGAAAACAGGACCATTTCAGAAGTTCTGAATGTAGCTGAGAAGGATCCAGTGTGGCTGTTAGTTAACAGTGATAGTTTCAGATGTAAACATAGAAATAACTCACTCTTTCGTGATCTAAATTTAGTGAACAATGTAAGTAAAGCAAAAAGTCACCACATGAATTCAAAGACCCTGTTTAAGAGAAGGCCTGGGTGTGTGTGATTTCAAGTACTGTCTCTCCTATGTCTGTGAGATGACGAGAGAGGTGCAATGTGTCCATGTCATGGGTCCATGTCACCTTGTCTGGGGTAGTGATGGCACCTCCATGCATGATACCAAGTAAGACACCACAGGGTGTCCTTGACAGACAGGGTGGTATCATGGGAGGATAATGGAACTTAGAATTAGAAATCCTGGGGCTAGGCACGGTGGCTTACCCTGTAAGCCCAGCACTTTGGGAGGCCGAGATGAGTGGATCACTTGAGGTCAGGAGTTCAAGACCAGCCTGGCCAACATGGTGAAAATCCATTTCTACTAAAAATACAAAAAATTATCTGGGTGTGGTGTCACAAGCCTGTAATCCCAGCTACTTGAGAGGCTGAGGCAGGAGAACGGCTTGAACTCATGTGATGGAGGTTGCAGTGAGCTGAGGTCGTGCCACTGCACTCCAGCCTGGGCAACAGAGTGAGACTCCATCTCAAAAAAAAAAAAAAAAAAAAAAAAAAAAAAAAAAAAAAAAAAAGAACAAAAAGAAAAAAAAAGAAATCCTGGGTTCAAGTGTTGTTTTGTCATTTACGGTGTGTAGTCCTGGGCAAGAAACATGAACTCTTTGAGCCTTAATCTCTGCATCAATTGGATAGAATCATAAGGCTACTTCATTGGGACGTTTTGAAGATTCATGCAAATAGTGGGCTTTGTACACTGTAAAGCACTGTACAAATGCCCTTAGTATTGAAAGAAATAAAAAGCGATGTTATTTAGCATCCTCCAAACTCCAGAGAAAAGCAAAGGGGCTCTTTGGTGTGGAAGCTATTGGCCTGGGCAGTCTGAGAGTCCATTCACCATGATGGCGCCACAGTCAGGGGTGGCAGGGAGGACGCCAACCTTGGCAGTGAGGGAAGGGGCACATCAAAACCCACACGTGGCAGGCGTAGCTTGGCCTCAGCCTCACCTCCCTGGGACCATGGCATTCATCAGGATACTCTGAAAGTTTGGTTTAGTCAGAGAAAACAGCTCTGCCTTTTCTCCTCCCTCAAAAAGGTTCAAGGAGGAAACTTCAGTTCCTAGAAACCAGTTTCCAAGCAGACAGCACTTTCTTTCTGGAAGCCAGACTGGGGATCTGAATACAGAAGATGACGTCCCTTACAGAGAAGGAGGAGGAAGAGATCACTTTTTTTTTTTTTTTAAATGAGTTGGTTCCCATTACTGTTCCAATCACAAACACTGTCCTCTTTTGTTTTCATACCTGAAAAGAATCAGCATGCAAACAGCCTGTCAGTACTTTGCAACCATGACTCTCATGGGCGCTCTGTCTATAAAAGACTATTGCTTGGTAGGCATTGCCCTGTTCTCCTTGCCAGGTTCCGACTGCCTCGTTCCTGGGATGAAGCATCACAGCCCCAGAACCTCATGAACTGTGGGTCACCCACTAACTATCGCTGAAGAACCAATGATTGAAGCCATAGACTGTTTGCAAATCCTGACTGTCAGAGAGGCAAGAGCTTCAGAAGGCATTACTTAAACTGGATTATTCTTTGTAGAGGAGGGCACATCAACAAAGAATCTGTTGCGTGTGCTAAGCGGGCATTTTAGAGGAAAAGCGCTGTGCCAGTGTATACAAATCTTTTGTGTGAGCTACTTTCAGGATCCTCTGGTGGAACAACGAGCCACTCTGGCTTCTGGCTCTGCCGACTGCTCACGTCTGTTTGCAGATAAGAACAGAGGCAAATCTGAACTCTACATAGTTTATTTCTTCTTTGCAAATCAATGTGCCCTGAATTAATAGGGAGGGGGAAAAAACCTTACAAAGTGTATTATAGTTGAAGAATCACCAATATTGATCTTAAAGAGTTCTCCTTGTCTCCCAGGGTCCTGATACCACCTATCAATTAGTGCCAGCAGACGCAATCAGTTGGGAGACTAGTAACAGCTTTGCCATTTCCACGGGGCTTTCCTGTACATGACCTTGTTTGTTTTGTTTGGTTCTGCTCCTTGGAAGGTAGGGAAAAGAGAAATGATTGCGTCTCCTGCTTTATAGGACTCCCTGTCTGGTGTTGACCAGCTAGCACCGCCTCCTGATTCCAAATTCTTGCCATTTCTGCAACACCACACTTTTTTCCTGGGAAAGAAGAGGAATGTCTAAGAGAGGCTGTTTTTCCACTTTCAGCGGGGACACACAACAGAATTTGTGAATTTTACCTTCTCTTTAGAGCAGTGGCTCTTAACCCTGGTTGCACATTAAAATCATCTAGGGAGCTTTTAAAGGATACCGTTGCCGGGACCTTACCCCATACCAATAAAATCCAAATCTCTGGGGGTGGGCCTAGGCAGCTGTATTTTTCAAAAGCTCCCTGGGTGACTCTAACGTGTAGCTAGGGTTAAGATTCCTTGCTTTAGAGTAATCATCAACAAAACACTGGTTGCCTTTTTACCACTTTTAAACCACTTTGGGAAGGTAGTAATGAGAAATCCTAATCACCACTTGGCTGATGGCCTCAGATGATAGTCCCTGGCGTTGGTCCTTAGTAGGGATTCAAATTTATCTAGAGATTGACTGACATGAGATATCAAAGAAATGCTCTCACGCCTGGATCTGTAACAGTGGAGCTGTCAATCCAGAAATTTTGTGAGACAAATAAATTACTTCCTGATCCCTTCACACCTTTTAATTATGTTACCTTAATAGTTTTACTACTGATGACCAGAAAATTAACACTTATGTTTGATAGTGCTACCAATATCTAACAATTGCTTTTCTTTATTAAATAACTAGTGGCTGTTTTTCTCCTGCTTATTTTTTAGTTATCAGATAATTACAAATAACTATTCGTGTCAAGGTAACTTAGTAATCCACCTGTGAATACACACCATTCTTAGGGAAATTTTATTAAGAGTTAAGGCATCATAGGAATAAATATATGTAACCGGAATCCTTTTATAGTTATTTACAAAATTAACTCATTACTGACAAATTTGTGCTGGGTGTACATAAAAGATTCACTTTCTATTAGATTTATTGTTTTTCACGTATGGGTCTCTTTAAAACATGCACTAATTGGCAAGCATATTTCTCAGCAGTCAAAAGTAGTAGGTTTTGGGGTCACAAATAGAATATACTCTGGATAATCCCCCATAAGAAATGTGACGATGCAGACCTCAAAAAGCAGGAGTAAAGAAGACAGAGGGACTTTAAGGAGGAGTTGGCTTTTCATTGAGTCTATTTAAGCCAATTCTAAATCAACACTTTTGGTCTTGAATCTCCAAATCACCATATTCATTGAATCCTAAGGCATATGTTTTCCACATTTTATTTTTTAAAAATGGGAATATTTACAAATTGAATCTTTTTTTTTCTTTTGAGTACACTTATGTTAACTGTGTTTTTTGTAATTGAGGGTATTTTACTGTCAATAAAATAAGGCATTACATTTGCTAAATTAATTTCCTTTCTGAAATTTACCTAATATCCAAATTTAAAACCAATAACGCCTTTCCCAATCTCCTTCCGTGGGACTACACTTTGGAATACCTTCCAAATCCCTGTACTTCTATTTCTATACCAATAAAATGGTGGGTAATGCCTGATTTAGTTTTCTATTTTTTTTAACTATTTTTAGAGAAAAATGTTAAAGTTAACTAACCCGAATCTTTAAAAAAATAGTTTTTTAGTGCCAGTAGGACTACTGCAGTTTCTTATGCTAATGACACCGAGGAACACATTCTAGTAGGGCCACTACAATCATTTCTGAGGACGGAATGAAAAATGTGACAGGTAGCCCATAACTTTCCACAACTGTCAATGACATGGACTTGATGTGCCCAGTGACTAAGTCTGTCCTCAAATGGTAGTGAGTGTCCAGTGGTCTCAATGCATTGTAATCTGGTGGCCTGAAATCGTTAATGTGCTTCCCTAAGCAGTCTACCTTCTGCCAGGGCGAGGCCAGGACACCAGGTAGCATTTAGAGTCTGGTGAATTAGAAGATCAGTTTTCATTCATTTTGATCCGTTTTCCATTGTTGCAGGTGCTTTGAATATTAAGTGTTGCCTGATTAGTGACTCATGCTGTTATGATTTAGCCGCTTTTCACCTTGCCTCTTCGTATGAAATTGGAAGAATATGACATTGAAGTGTATATACTTTTCTGGTTTTAGACTTGGACAGTTGAGATTGTGAGACTGTTATTTTACATAGTGCTGTATCACTACCGAAAAAATGCTTGCTGAGAGAGTGGTCTTACAGCGTGCATATTGGACCAGCATGCTTCTAGCACTCTCAATAGCTTATGTTGGTCGGGCACAGTAGCTCAAGCCTGTAACCCCAGCACTTTGGGAGGCCGAGGTGGGTGGATTGCTTGAGGCTAGGAGTCGGAGGCCAGCCTGGGCAACACAGCAAAACCCCATCTCAAAAAAAAAAAAGAAAAAAAAAGCCGGATGTGGTGGTGCATACCTGTAGTTTCAGATAACTTGGAGGCTGAGGTAGGAGGACCATTTGAACCCAGGAGGTGGAGGCTGCAGTGAACTACAATTGTGCCACTGCACTCTGGCCTGGGTGGCAAAGTGAGACTCTGTCTCAAAAAATACATAGGTTATGTTATTAGAAAAATATGAAAAAGCCTCAGTTGCAAATCCTTTGTAAGACTAAGCAGTATGTTTAGCAGGAACTATAAGTGTCTTCATATGTCTGTATCTTTTTAGGATGCAACAGTTTTTAAAATGATGTCGTTTCCCTTGTATACAAAAGCCGTCACTTCAAAAGCCTTTGATTAATTCCTGCACAATCAAGGGCACATGCGATAGCTGCCAGTTAGTGAGCCAAAGCAATCCAATGCCAACTGCAATAAACCCATCAAGCTGTCATCGAGTCAAGCTGTGAAAAGACGATGACGATTACAAGCAATAGTTTCCTTCAGTGCTTTCATAATTTCAATTTTTTTGTTACATTTCCAGATTTCCAATCGTTATAGTAAGAATGCTTTAGTAGAGAAATATTTTCCCCAGGGGTTACTATCAACAACTTAGTGTATTGGTTTTTTTTCCCCGTCATTGATTCAAGTATAGAAGCTCATCAGGCAAGAAATACTGTGATTATAGTCGTATATAAATTATTTAAAGGGGTTCACCCAATCAAAACAGAGATCTAAGTGACTATTTTCCTCTTGATGCCTTTGTAACTCCTACTCAAAAAGCAAATTTCTGATTGATAGAATAGTTTTGAAGTTACTTCAAAAAGACCATTCTTTTGGATGGGAGGAGGATCTCGATACGAATGGTTCACATACTTCCACGGTAGCTCTTTCATGACAACTTTATAGAGGAGGACGACAGAGAGCAAAATAACAACCACAAGCGAGGGGACGGGAAGTGGAGGGAGACGGTGATAGAAGTCAAGGCAGGTAATTAAGGTCTAGCCTGGAAAAAAGAAGATTCATGGATTCAGAGGTTCCTCACATATCCCATCTCCTGCTAAAGAAAGTAATCACTGTTGAATAATTGGTTACCAAAAAGGTCTCATTCAATAACCAGTTTTCACTCATGCCTTCCAGTGGAAGCTCTGAGCACTCTGCAGAGAGCTGCGATCAAGCTTGGCTTTGTACTCTGAATGTCACCTGTGAGAAGCCAAGTGCTGGCCACTTCTCACCTGTCTCAGTTAGTCCGTTCCCCGCATTTTGAGATCTTTCTTTTTCTCCCCCACCCTTTTTTAGATGTATTCTCATTGCCCCATATGATCGTAGTCCACTTGTAAGTAAACCTAATAGTCATAGGCTAACTCATTTTAGATAGAATCTGGGGCACTTTTTTTTCTTGAATTTTATAGGAGAATTAGTACATCTCCCCTTTCATTCACCTAAAATTAAGCCTGGAAAACCTAGAATTCCCAAGAGCTAGCGAAGATATCCTGCAAAATTGCCAATAGTGGATGCCTTAAATTTGGAAATGCATTTTAAAACACGATGACTTTGTCCTCAAAGGGCATTCTGCGAGTGTCATGCATACTTATCATATGTTAAGCAGTGGAGTTAAGACACCGAATCTCCTAGCTGATGGCATGAATGGAAAAGTGAAAAAAATGTATACTCAACAACCATGCTGAACAACATGGAGAATGAATAGACTCGTTTGATAAAGCTTTTAGTTATACTTTAGCTTTGCAAAGGGCCGCTTCAACAGATACGAGTTTTGAAATTACACAAATGTACAGATTACAAAAATAACACCATCTCTTTCCTTAAATAAGTTATTTCCTTTAAAAGCTTACAAAACAGTGTAGCATCCCCCATTTTTGTGATTCTCGCTGCAAATACTTCACCAAAACTCCAACAAATTATGCAGTCTCCATTACAAAGTTTGAGGATTTTAAAGTATCAAAAAGAAACAAGAGGTAATAAACTCACTATTAAGGCATTTAGCTTGGCAAGTGATTTATCTCTGTTCCTTTATCTGCTTAGGGTTTTTATTTCACTGTGTGAGCAAATTTCTACTGACAAGTAATTTTTGGAGAACAGCCAGAAGTAGGGGGTGGGAGGGAGGGAGAAAGATCTCCTAAGATATCAAAGACTTGAAAAAAGAAACCTGATGAAGTGACATTTGTGGTTTTGAAAATAATACACCTCCTCTAGTCTCCCGTTCATTTACCAAAGAAAATCTCCCTTGTTCTTTAGCTCCCATTGTGTTGTGTAATGCAATGTATAGAATAATTGTGAACAAAATGATTTTCTGTATGAGATATATAAAATCATTTTGACCTGAAAAAATCCACTTAAATGATAGAAACATGATCTATTGTTGCCTTGTATATCTGAAGATTTTCCTGATGAGACTAATCCTGTATAACTGAGTTTGAATAGAACCCCCAAAAAACTGCATGGCAGAGTAGCTTATGCAGAAACTAAAATGCTAGCCATGGATGAATTATTGTTATTATTCATTGATTTGGAGGTCAAATCTTCTGAGTAATTTACACATAGTAGGCCCTCAAGAGATGGATTTCATTAAAGTGATTTCTCATTGCCATTTTCTAGAAATTATTTTTAATATGCTACCTCTGTACAGCAGCTGAATAAATACCTCTTATGCAGAAACCTCTTCTTGGCAAATGCAGCAAGGCTGATACAAACAGGTAAGTTCGTGTATTCCACAAATGCATGTATCATGTGACTTATAAATATTTACTCGGTGTTCACTAGCATGAAGCACTCTGCTAGGTGCTGTGGAATCTTAATAATTAAGACAGAGTTGTGTCTTCAAGGAGTCTAATTATTGACAAAGGATTATATTGTAGGATAGAAAATGAGAACTGTGACAAAACACCAAAGGGGATTCAAAGGGAGAATAGATATTTCCTTCCAGTGGAATCTTGGAGGGCTTTATGGAGCAAGAGGCACTTCAGTTAGTCCTGGAGGAGTGGGCCAGGAGAGGGAAATTTGGGGATCCTAGCAGATTGAGATGCAGTGGGGAAAGCCACTGAAGCAAGAAAGCACAGAATTTGCAAAGAGCAGAGGGAAGTCAGTTTGGCCAGCGTGTGAAATGAGAGGGTGGCTGTCAGAGACTTTGGTGCATCAGGGTTCCAAGCACTGCCATCTATAGGGGGCTGGAAAGGCTCTGTCTGGAATTCCCCGGGGGATATTCCACGTGAGTAAGAGGCAGAACTGCCCAACCTGGAAACTGAAACAAAGACAACACCATGGCAGACAATATTCCACTTTTTTCTAAAGTGTTAATATAGACACTTATATCTGAGCACCTTTAAAATTTAGGTTGTGTCGAAGAAGGTCTAAAGTTCTACAGGAGGGAAGAATTTTTAAAAAGGCGATGATATAAAATACATAAGGGAAAAACATGAGCCTCTGAACCACATGTGCTGCCACTGGCATTCAAGAAAAAGCTAAACCAGCAGGGGGGGAAAAGGCCCCGCTCTATCTCTAGCACATAAGAAAGGAATATTGTTTCCTAGAACAACACCCCAAGGTCCCCATTAGGACATGAAAATATTTACAGCGGTGGTGCTTTTGCTATGGGACTGCATGTTTTCCTTGCAAATATTTAACTTATGCTTTTGTGAGCCATGGCACATGGTATAAAGAAAACAGCACAATTAAAGCTGATGTTGAGGGGTAAATGCTTTTTATCCCAAACTACTGTGTGTGTGTGTATGTGTGTACGTGTGTGTGTGTGTTCAAAGAAAATTTCTAGTTAAATGTGCCCATTGCCACTAATTATTGCAACTAACAAAAATACGAAAAAGTTTCTTGTTCTTAATCTACTGTGAAAGTATACACAGAAGTAAAAACAGCCCAAATTATTGGACTCTTTTGCTTCATAATTTAATAATAATAAAATTTCTTTTTCATCTGTTTACCCTGTCAGCCAAAAACAAAGTGAAATTGTTCTAGGAAATAAATCACTTGAACAGTGGAGGAGACTTTGCCCCAACTATTTGACGTGAAAAGCACAGCCAAAAGTATGGATCTCAGAGCCTCAGAGTTAGGAGCTGCTCCCAGCCTTCTTCCCTAGACGCCTCCTCACACCCCTGCTGGACGACTTCCAAGCATCACAGCTCCGGATGGCCATGTATCTTCTGTGTACAGACTCAAGCCCAGGTGAAACCCATTTTATGAAATGTACGTTATATAAACCTAATTTATTAAAGAGTTGTATTCACTAATGGATTTTTTTAGTATGATTTAGATAGAAGCAGGGAAACTGAAAAGGCAATATTGTTCTGATTACTGTTTTTGTTGATAAAGCTTTTGAGAACCATAGTTCTAGATCAGGAGTCCCTAAGCCCCGGGCCAGGAAATGGTACTGGTCCTTGGTGTGTTACCAACTGCGCTGCACAGCAGGTGAGTCGAGAGCAAGTGAGCATTATGGTCTGAACTCCCCTCCTGTCAGATCAGCCACAAAATTAAATTCTCATAGGAGCATGAATCCTATTGTGAACCGCAGTGGGAGGGATCTAGGGTTGAGCACTCCTTATGAGAATCTAATGCCTGAAAATCGGAGGTGAAACAGTTTCATCCAGCAATCACCCCCACTACCCTACATAGTGGAAAACTGTCTTCCAGGAAACCAATCTCTGGTGCCAAAAACGTCGAGGACCGCTGTTCTAGGTGGCACATGTGATACTTTATGGAAAATTATGAACAATCCTGATGGCATGTCAATGAGATTATAGCATATCTGTTCACCATGGTTATGGAAATATATTAGCAAAAGACTGTCACCTCTTCGCCTGTGTTTTTTCTCCATTTCCAGGGGTTAAATATATTAAATAACATTATTTTTATTACTTTTGTTCTTTCTACGGAACTTCTAATTAACTGGTTTAATTTATTCATGTAGCATTAGTAATTGTATCTCATTTTGGGTGTGACTAGGCAGATTGGGAGTCAAGAAAGCTTGATAATGGACAGACCCATCACTTAGAGGAGGTAGTTTGGGCAAATCTGGAGCGTAGGCACCAGAAGGCAATCCCACAGGTATGCAGGCATCAGAAGGAATCTCATGGTAGATGACAAGAGGCATAGCCTGGAAGGGGATAAGTCGTGTCAGAGAGGTCCTTCAGGGTTCACCTTCATAGGCAAGTGAAGATCCAAAGGCAATGGATGGCAATGAAGGGAAGCTCTAAAAACAAAGAGCTGGGACATAACCATGGCCATGGTCTTCATGGGCAAGACCCATACAATCGTCAGGTTCAACCAGAGAAACAAGCCAGCAAGAGGTACATGTTAAGGGATTTACTGGCCAGGTACGGTGGCTCACGCCTGTAATCACAGCACTTTGGGAGGCTGAGGCGGGTAGATGACCTGAGGTCAGGAGTTCAAGACCAGCTTTGCCAACATGGTAAAACCCTGTCTCTACTAAAAAGACAAAAAATTAGGCAGGCGTGGTGGTGTGCGCCTGTAACCCTGGCTACTTGGGAGGCTGAGGCAGAAGAATCGCTTGAACCTGGGAGGCGAAGGTTGCAGTGAGCAGAGATCAGACCATTGCACACCAGCCTAGGCAACAAGAGCAAAATTTCACCTCAAAAAAAAAAAAAAAAAAAAGGGAGAGAGATTTACTGCACCATGGCACACATTTACCTATGTAACAAACCTGTACATCCTGCAGTTACCCCGAACTTAAACATAAGAATAAAATCAAGGAGCTGGCATATGTGGTAATGTAGACTGGTGAAGCAAGATCACAATCTGTAGGGCGGGCCGTCAGAAAGAGAAGATTTGAAGTTGGAACTTCTACAAGTGGAACCCATAGTCCCCAGGCAGAATTTCTTCTCCAGGGAAGCCTCAATTACGTTTTCAAGGCTTTTCACTGATTGAATCAGGCTCACTCAGATTATCCAACACAGCCTTCCATACTTAAAGTTAACGATTACGGGCTTCAAATAACATCCCCGAAATACCTTCACAGTAGCACCTAGAATAGAATTGGAGTGAGTAACTGGGGACTATACTCAGCCCAAACTGACCATCACAACTCATGTCTGAAGGACTGAGAAAAGCAAGACGAAATATTTCAGTCCCAGAGAAATGGTACAACTAAGCTAAACTGGAAACAGTGTAGGTCTCTTAGTAAGTCTCTGAGTCAAAGACAAACTGTTTTAACTAAGGCATGAGGATGATAAGATACAAAGCAGATATCAGGACCAAAGAGACCACACCGAAACCTCTACAAACACTGGACTTTTAAGACCCCAGCCTATAGTGAGTTTTGGTCTTTGTCTTCATTTGTTTGTGCTGCTATAATGGGATACAGCAGACTGGGTAATTTACAAACAATAAAAATTTATTTCTCACAGTTCTAGAGGGTGGGAGGGCCAGGGCCAAGAGGCCAAGAGGCTGGGGTCTGGTAAGGGTTCAGTCTCTGCTTCCAAGATGGCACGTTGAAGGCGGTATCCTTATGTGGAAGAAGGCAGGGAGACAGGAAAGATGAGTTCCCTCTGTCAGACCCTTTTATAAGGGCATCTAATACTGTTCATGAGGGTAAGCCTACATAACCCAATCAATTCCCAAAGGCCACACCTCCCAATACTGTTGCACTGAGGATTAAGTTTCCAACACATGAATTTTGGGGAACACACATTCAGACTATAGCAGCCCTTGTGCCTTCGTCTCTAGGTGTGGTTTAAAAATCACAATCCATAGGGACCAGGAGACCTTTCGGAGTAGGGCAGGACTTCTAAACCAGAGGCAGTTTTGCATCATCTCCCAAGGGACATTTGCCAATGTCTACAGACACTTCTGGTTACCACAACTGTAGGGAGGTTGCTATTGGCATTCAGTGGATAGCTATCAGTGATACTGAGGAAACTTTCTATAATTCCCCTTGTGGCCCCCACAATAAAGAATTATCCAGCTCTAAATGTTAATAGTGCTAAGGTTGGGAAGCCCTGGAGTAGAGTACTCAACAGAGGCAGAAGGTATTCAATATTCGATCTAAAGTAATCCTAAACTTTTATATAACTCCTGAAAATCTACAGAGCTGTTGAGGCAGCAGCAGCAACAGCCCTGTGTATTCTCTGGATGTGTATGGCATAGTGTAAGGAGCCCAAATTTAGAGTGGAGTCCTGAGTTCAAAGCCAACTGTGACATACACTTTACATGTGCACCTTGGGCAAGATGCTTAACCTCTTGTAGCAACAGTTTACTTATTTATAAAATGAGAAACTACCTTCTCATAGGATGATTGAGAGTATTAGTGATATTACCAGATACGTGTTAGTTACCTTTACTTTTATCCCAAGAAAATACTCGGCAAGTTATGACAGTAATCTAGCCAAGATAGGATAAGACTATAACTTAAGCAATGACATTATCAAGGCATAAACATGATTCAATTTTCAAAATATTTCTTAGAATCTACAAGACTTGTTGACCTCATGGATGGGGAAGGAAGGAGGGAGAAGAGGAGGGAAGGATGAACGGAGTTGACTGGTGGCATTATGAATGGAGATATGAAATCAGCAGAGGACCCAGTTGATGGGGGAAGAGAATGAATTCAGTTTCAGACATGTAATATCTTGGGTGCCTTCAAGAAAGCCAGATGGAGATACAGTGGTCATGCTTGGAGTTTGCAATCCAGTTTCACATACGTTGTTCTTTTCAAACTTCGATTGTTCTAACAACCTGGCAAAAGACAGGCTTTATTATTTATAGTTTTTAGATGTGAAAGCTGGGCTCAGGGAGCCTAAGTAAATTACTAAAGACCGTCAGGACACTAGGGGATAGAGTTTTGCTTTCACTCCAATTCTTAGTAATAAGATTTTAAAAAACAAAACGCCAGGTGTGGTAAGTGGCAAATGGAAAATGAGTAGAAGAATCAGGCTTGATTGTTGTTGGTTTGTCTGTGAGGGGTTTACCTGCTCCTCAAAGATTGTGAGGGTTGGGCAGAATAGGCCTCTCAGATGCAGGCTCTTAAGATGGCACCAATCAGCTACATTGAGAAGTCAGGACACAGGTTGCTGAGACCACTGTGAGTGGAAACGTTTTATAGTTCATTAACTACATGAACACAGGGGCTGAGAGAAATTTGAAACAAAAATGTTAGCAGGCATTGCCAATTCAAAAGAAAATGCAATGATCATGCAAATCAATGGAAAGATATGAATGAACAAATTTTGATTTACCCATAAGTTTTTAGAAACACATTTACTGAGACACATTTAATCTCTGAACATTGATGCTTTTTCATTCCAATAGCAATATAAAGCACGCTGTTCTGAGAAAGAGCTCTGAAAAGGCTTCAGGTTTGTTTTTCACAGTTTTAATGCTTCTGAAGACTTACTTTTGGCCATGAGACATATATTCAAAAATGCTCTAATGAGACCAATTTGATTTTTAATTTAGATTTTCTAAATGCGAGTTCCTGAACATTTCATCTAAGCAACCCCCACCCTCTGCTTATTTCTTGGAAAATGACAGCCTTCGTTCTGCCAGCTGTGTGATCAGGGAGGGTCTCCTCCTAGTAGTTAGAGCAGCACCATCCAGATGGTCAAAGGACATGTGGACTGTATTTCTAATAATCCTGTACGTTTTTCTAATATCTTCTATATTCAAGTTTCCCACATTTTGGGGGACCTATTAGGCCATTTTCACTTTGCTAATGTATCGTTCATTTCCTCCACACATTTTTTTTTTTTTTTTAAACAGAGTCTTGCTCTGTCGCCCAGGCTGGCTTGCAGTGGCACAATCTCGGCTCAATGCAACCTCCGCTCCTGGGTTCAAGTGATTCTTCTGCCTCAGCCTCCCGAAGAGCTGGGATTACCGGCACCTGCCATCGTGCCTGGCTAGTTTTTTTGTTTTTTGTAGAGATGCGGTTTCACCATGTTGGCCAGACTGGTCTCAAACTCCTGACCTCAGGTCATCTGCCTGCTGTGGTCTCCCAAAGTGCTGGGATTACAGGTGTGAGCCACTGTGCCTGCCTCCTCTATGCCTTCACACACTGCCATAGCTGCAGGTCGTATTTCTTTAACATGATTTTAATCCGGTCTCTTTTGCATGTCGTGTTACAGTTCTTTTATTCCTAACCTTGAGTAACATATATTTTCCTTTTTCCTAAATCAGGCTCTTGAGGGGTTTATCTATTGTATAGGCCTTTTTAAGATGTAATTATACTTTCTACTTTTTTTGTTTTTCATTTCATTAGCACCAATTTTTATCTTTATCTAGTCTCTCTCAGGTTCATTTGATTTGAACTTTTGTTCTTTCTAAATGTTGGAACTTCGGTTCTTTATATAGTAAGTTCCTCCTCCCTCCCTCTCCTCTGCTTCTGCTGATTATGAATGTCGCTAGTCCCAAATGTTTGCTATGGGAGTAGGGCCTAGATGTTTTTGAAAGTCACCTTTTTGTAAATTATTTTATAATTTTCATTTGATTATGATCAGGAAAAGTTGCCTGTCAAATCTTTACTTTAAATAATGTATGAAGGCTTTTCTTTCCCAAATAAAGTACAGAATTTTTTAACTGCTGCACATGTGCATGCATACACACAGACACACACACACACACACACACACACACACACGCACACACACACTTAAAAGTATCTGTGTTTTCAAAATGGGTTTATTTCCTCTGAGGAGCTCTCAGGTATCCATCCATTCAGTGAAGTTCATTAACTGCATCGTTCAACTCTTTTATGTCCTTACTTATTTTTCGTCTACCCAATCTGTCCAATCTTGAAAGAGATTTCTTGAAAATGCTCAAAGAGTCTTTATTTTTGTTAAGTTCTCCTTGCATTTTTAATCGTTTAAAATTTGCGAAGGATTTTGGTCCATACTGGTTTATGGCTAATATTTTTTGTTTGTACATTTTGTAATAATTACATACTATATTGTATCTTTTTATAATACCCTTCGTCGGAAAGTCCACTCGTCATACCCAGATACTATAAGTGTTGCCCTTGTTGGTTTCTTTTGTTTTACATGTGTCTAGTACACATTGCCTTTTCCTTATTTTCAAATTTACTGCTGTTTTAAATGCTTTTTCTGTAAATAGCCTAAGGTTCCATCTTGTTTCTTAACCTTCTCTAAAGTCTCTGCCTTTTAATGGGATGAGTTCTTCCATGCATGATTAGTGTAATCACGGACATACTTGACTTCGTTCCCTTTGCTTTACTTTATGCTAGTACAGATTTCACTGCATATTTCTTCTTCATTAGTTTTCATGTCTCGTCAAGTGACTATTTTCTTCTCCCATTTTTTTTTCTTATTAATTGAAAGTTCTCTAATTTTCTATTCTTTTGCAGGTTGGTTTCCCTTGCCAAAAGCTTATTCAGACACATGTTTACCCACTATTATTTGAAAACAAGATAGTGACTACTTCCCTCATCTTCTTCCACCTCCATAAGATAAGGTTTAGAAGAATACTTTGTCTTTTCCCCTTGATTTTCTTCTTGGGACTCTCCTCCCTAAGAGGGGACACTGAAACTCACTGTCCTCATTCTCAAATTACAGGTTTCTTTGAAAATGTGGTTACTATTTCTTTCTCACATTGAAATCTGTTTCATTTCTGGACTACCCCTTACTGGTACTTTGGTCTTTTGGATCTCACTTCCTGGCTCTTAATGTTTTCTTCATGTTTTCGTTTGTGTGTGTGCTGGATCTGGGTTTAAGGTAAAAACCACCTTTATTGAAGTCCACTAATTTAGATTTCAACACTGCCTTTCTCATCTTCAAACAACCTATTGGAGATGTGCAAGTCATACAATTCCTGAGTGCTCCATGCTTTGTGTGTTGCTGCTTTGGGTACCATGCTTGACTGTTAACAGCCCATAATATTCCTAGGTGATCAGAGTCGTGGTCTAGTTCTTCCAAGGGCTCTGTTTTCCTGGCCACTTAGTGTTTGATCATTTTCACTGGCTTCCCACTCTCTTCCCCATTCCTCTGTGCCACCCCTCCCCACAACATGAATGGGATTGCTACTCTTACAAGAGAGAACCCGAAGAGATCCCTTGCCTTTTCTACTGCATGAGGTTACGGTGAGATGGCTGTCAATGAGAATGCAGGCCCTCACCAGTTGCGGTATCTGCCAGTGCCTTGATCTTGGACTTGCCAGCATTCAGAACTGTGAAAAACACATTTCTGTTGTTTGGAAGCCACCCAGTCTGTGGAATTTTGTTATGTATGTTGAAGGAGACACTAAGAGATTACCTTCAAGAGATGGAAGGTAGACCATTCTCTTCCATAGTGGGTTGGCTGGGTGCCTCAGGAGGCAGCTATCCCCTCAACTCAGGTAGATTTACTATCTCCTTTCCCTGGGAGACAGGGGTTTTAGTCCTATTAGAGGACTTCTTTTTGGGTTGTTGGGGCCAGCAAGACTATTTTGCAGTAATTTGTATACTGTGACTCTGATCATGGTGAACCAAATGCTTCTGCATCCCTGAAATTCTGATCCATGCTCAAGGAATGCCCAAGGAATATCCAACCTCTCATGTGGCCACTCTAGTAAAGACCCCAGCTCAGCTGTTCTCCAGAGCCCAAAATATTAATGATGCTCATTTGTCTGCAAGTGCAGCATTTACTGGACATAGGAAAGGCAGAGAAATTGGCACTCAGAGTGCAGGGAAAGAAAATATTAAAGTCCAGTCACTGTCTTCTAGAACCCTCTCAATGTGATGCTTTTAAAAACGTACAGAAAACTGGTCTTTTAAAAAAAAAGACCTTTTGTTTGGGGCAAACTCTCTATAAACATAAATAATCACATTAACTAAGTTTTACTTTATTAGCATTGATGTAGTATCACAAAGTCATAAATTATCAGCCAAAATCTTTCTGAAGTTAAAAGCAGCAATTGAAAAACTAATATTTCAGTCATGTTAGAACAATGACCTAAAATTCTCAATGAATACTCTAAGATATTAGGAAGAAAAAAATGTTTAGTTAGTGAGACTCTAGGATATTGGAAAAGAAAAAAAAAGTTTAGTGTTGTAACAATTATTATGATATCTCAAAGTTTAATGAAAGTCACCAGCTCTAAAAAATTTCAGGACACTTTAAGTGAGCCAAAATATTTGGTCAGATTTGTGTCATGTTGACCCAGGCCTCTTAGTTCCTAGTGTCTAGAATGAAGAGGAAAAAAGACACAAATAAAAAATACGTTAACTCCAGCCAGACACAGTTTTTAAGAAAAGAGAAATCAGTCATCATCAAAAGGCAATATTTGCCCTAAACATTAAACATTTATACTTAATCACCCTCAATCTAGTTTTCTGAGAATGTGCAAGTAATACACAGTTTAGATATTCAGGGCAATGAAATCCAGAGTGTTCTGTAGGCTTAGTGTTAGGGTTTGGCTCTCCGTCACCACCTAAATCTCACCTTGAATTGTAATACTTCCCAAGTGTCAAGGGTGGGGCCAGCTGGAGATTATTTAATCATGCAGGCAATTTCCCCCATTCTGTTCTCGTGGTAGTGAATAAGTCTCTTGAGATTTGATGGTTTTATAAGTGGGAGTTTCCCTGCCCAAGCTCTCTTGGTTGCCACCATGTAAGACATCCTTTTGCTCATCCTTTGTGTTCCGCCATGATTGTGAGGCCTCCCCAGCCATGTGGAATGGTGAGTCTCTGGGTATGACTTTATTAGCAGCATGAGGATGGACTAATATGGCTAGTTAATTCATAATGAATTTTCTTTACTTTGAAAATGCTTTTAGAACTCTTGTATAAGTTTATGCCAAAAGAACTTTTTTGGCCAAAATATTGGAACCAGTGTTGGAAAGATACAGTCGTAATTACCACTTCTGTGGGCCATAATTAAGAAGAGCTACATGATGAATTTTGGATGCTATTTGAACCAGGTATATATAACAAAAGTAACAGTAAATATATTTGAGATATTCACAAGATACATAAATAAGAATAATTAGGAAGGAAGGTATTCAGTTCTTAGGGTAGAAAAATAGCCTGTCAAGTGATTCTTTCAATTTTCAAGGCTGCTACCTCTAAAATATTCTGTAGTGCATATTCATATGCTTACAGGAAGGACATTTGGCTTGGCAGACATATCTCTTGAGTCAAAATAATTCAACCTACTCCAAAATCCTAGCTGCTTACTGTGTATATCCATATGCTGCTTCTGCCAGCCTCCCAAAATCAACTGATCCAGATTTGGACACATTTTCTTCTATCCCCTCTTTCCTCATAACTCATCTCTCCTCTAGCAGCCTCTCTGTGTATTAATATTTCCATGTAGTCATCCAGGCCAGAGACGCTGGGAAGCTACATTATCTTCCCACACTCCTGAGATGCAACCACACTGGACCACTTGGCGCTCCCTGAACAGCCTCTGTCCCCGGCTTTGCATATACTGTTCATTCAGCCCAAGACTTCGTCAAGCAAATCTTAATTGAGAAAATAATTCTCCTTCTTCGAGGCCCACTTCAGATGCCACTGCCATAATTCTGTCTGCGGATCCTTGTTTATATCACTTTCTTTCTATCTATGCTGTGTTCATTGCACATGTATACATCTCTCACCAGATCATACTCGGTAGTGTTTAGGGATAGGGTTCCAAGGACAGTTTTATCTTTCAGAGTCTAAGTGCAGGGTCTTATATGAATGACATAATCAACAAAAACATTTGTTCATTCTAAACCTATTACTGCATAAACATACTCCACCCACTACCCCCAGCAGAAACCTCGGAGCTATGAGTGAGAAGTCTAATAATTTTAGATTTTTAAAACAGAGAGGAAAGGGGACTCAGATTCGTTCATTATTTATCAACTGCCAGATGTTTCAGATAATGTGCCGGTGCCAGAAACCTGCTTGCCTGTTTCTTTTGCAGAGGATCGTACGCAGTTGCGATTGTTATTCCCACTTCATGGCTGCAGATACTGAGGTTCGGAGGTTAAGGAACTTGCCAAAGGTCAGATAACTGCTAAGTACAGAAAGTAATTTTGAACTCCCTTGAGTTTGACTTTAGACAGTGCTGCTTTTCTCTCACATTCCACAGTCCTGGATACTGTGCTTGTTCCTTTTTTTTTTGAGACGGAGTTTCGCTCTTGTTACCCAGGCTGGAGTGCAATGGCGCGATCTCGGCTCACCGCAACCTCCGCCTCCTGGGTTCAGGCAATTCTCCTGCCTCGGCCTCCTGCGTAGCTGGGATTATAGACACGCGCCACCACGCCCAGCTAATTTTTTTGTATTTTTAGTAGAGACGGGGTTTCAGCATGTTGACCAGGATGGTCTAGATCTCTTGACCTTGGCCTCCCAAAGTGCTGGGATTACAGGCTTGAGCCACCGCTCCTGGCGCCTGTTACTTTTTATATGAATTGTCATTGCTTTTTTTTCTCCCTGAGAGAAGTAACATGATTTATTTACCTCTTGATCTACCTTTGTATTAGTTTTCTATTGCTGCTGTAACACATTATCACAAGTGACTTAAAACAACACAAATGTATGCTCTTACAGTTTTGGAGGTAAGAAGTCCAAAATGAGCTTTGAGGGGCTAAAAGGCCAGTGCCTTCTGGGGGCTCCGAGAGGAATGTGTTCCCTGCCTCTTCTCCATCCCAGAGGCTGCTTGGGTTCCTGGGATCGGGGCCACATTGCTCTCCTCTCTGCTTCTCACATAACCTGGGCTGCCTTGGATGTTCTTGCTTCCTGCTTGTAAGGACCCTTGTGATTACAATGGCGTCCCCCTAGCATAAGCCAGGAGACTCTTCCCTTCTCAAGATCCTTAATTTAAATATCCTTTGCCATGTAAGGTAACATTAGTAGATTCTGGGGATTAGGATGCAGACAACTTTGTGGGTCATCATTCAACCTTCCACACCCTCATAACTGAAATATGTGTTAGTAAAATAAGATCTTTTCTTTTTTTTTTGAGACAGAGTCTCACTCTGTTGCCCAAGCTGGAGTGCAATGGTGCTATCTTGGCTCACTGCAACCTCCGCCTGCCAGGTTGAAGCCTCAGCCTACCAAGTAGCTGGGACTATAGGCGCACATCAACACGCCCAGTTAATTTTTGTATTTTTAGTGGAGATGGGTTTTCACCATGTTGGCCAGGATGGTTCCGATCTCTTGACGTTGTGATCCACCTGCCTCAGCCTCCCAAATTGTTGGGATTAGAGGTGTGAGCCACCGAGCCCAGCCATAAGATCTTTTCTTTTTTTTGTTGTTTTGTTTTGTTTTTAAAGATGGGGTTTCTCCATAATGGCCAGGCTGGTCTTAAACTTCTGACCTCAGGTGATCCACCCACCTTGGCCTCCCAAAGTGCTAGGAATACAGGCGTGAGCCACCACGCCTGGCAGATCTTTTCTTTATCGTAGTAGCACAGAAAGCTAATTGGTGGATAATGAAGATGAATCAGGGATGTCCAACTCTAAGTAGTTCAGGGCAATATACAACTGAACTGATGAGCCACAAGCAGAGACACCTGTTTAAACAAACACCTGAACCCTGGATAATTGTGATAATTATATGTAAGCACTTAATTGGCTCTATAAAATTTAAAACATACTTGCTGTTTTTCATGGCATATGGTCACAAAGCCCCAGAGCCATTATACTTTAAAAATGTAACTTAGGTTATTTACTGCACTCTGCTGTACAGTGGTCCTTTTGGAATTCAGATAAATATCCTGTGGTCAAAATTCCCCATAGAAATGCACACTTTCCTTAAAAGTATATGTTAGTTTCCTACCCATCTGAATAGGAAGTGGCTCATTTTGACTTCTTTCTTTCTTAGCTTCTTCATTTCAAGTGAACCAATCATGGAAGCCACTCCTGTGATAAACTGGCAGTTAAAAGACTCAGATGTCAAGATGTTTTTATCAGCCACATCAACAGTAACTTTCAGATTGAGTAGTTTTCTCTCCGGTGTTTGTCAAATCTTTGGCATGCCTTTTTTTTATCCCTCTCGCAAAATAGAAATTGCTTACATGCTAATAGGAACTTCCTGGTCCACTTGTTCACACATCTCACCTACAATATCCTTCACCTGTTAGTGAAAAAGATGATGGGATGCATTATCCTGTAGCTGTTGAATGCTCATTAGCTCTGAGAAGCAAGTACACCTCCTTGTGTGTATCCAGTATGTGATTGTAATAGAATTCCATTTTGTGGTTTGTGGAAAAAAAGTGTTTTAGAGCTAACCCACGTGTGTTTTCAAATTTCATACCAATATACACTAAGCTTCCGAGCTGCTCACTTGCTCGCTGGCTTGTATTCCATTTTCACATGCAATTTCTTTATGAATTGAAGGGAATATGTAGGCAGGCATCTAGCTGTTTAGGAAAATAAATTTCTATATTTCAAGCATTGCCTTGCCGTAGATGCAAGACGAAATAGATAGGTAGACATCTCGTGTCGCCAGTGAGGTTTTTTTATTTTTAAAGACAGATTATAGAAAGTATCCTTCTCCATGCCTCCCAACCGGAATGCTTCCTCTACAATTTGTTTCCTATTTAAATATTGCTCTGCTCCATAATCAGTAATATAATGACCTATCTGAAAATGCCATATGTCATCAAACTATTTGGCATCAAAAACCTATTTGAGACCCATTATTTAGTGACAGCGGTGTCTACTTGGATAAATAAACTTCATTATCTATATGCTCCAATCCATGAACATCTGTGAATGAAGAGATATAGCATATTGATTTTGCTATGGTCCTTCTCTGCAATGTAGGTGGCATTACATCCGCTTATAGTTTCAACAGCTGGCCGCGGTTTAGAAATAAAAAATCATTATTTGGAAACCTCTCAAACCAACAGAAATGTAATCAATTTTTAAATCTGTGGTTAGGCACTGGAAGCCAGTGGTGGATTTTCTATCCTCAGTGTTCTCATCCTATTGTTAAAATATTTAGGACGCTCCCATGGGAAATACTATACCTAGACTGAAACTGTTTACATTAGGAAGTGAAAAATCTGCTCTTTGTATCTTGTTAGCCACAAACACTTCCTTGTCTCATGGAGTCACTTCCCCTAGAGGATTATGGGATATAGCTCTCCTCTAGTTTCTGAATATCCTCCTACTGAATGACTGAAGCCACAGGGACTCACTACAACCTTGATTATTATTTAAATTCATCATACAATTTCACATCATGTAACTTAACTCCCATTCAGGTGAGAACATACTAATTTGAAGTCTAGCAGTATTCCCATTAATGTTCTTTGGATGATTATGAAAGAAAAATAATTCTACAGTGGAAGATATAATAGAAGTGTTCCTACAATTGGTGACATGTCTTAGGTAAATAATCGTTACATTTAATAAGTTATATCTTTTTAATTTGTTTTTTATTTATCCATAGTTATGGAAGACCCACTATTGTTCAAACATAGTCAAAGTGATGGAAAGGTGAAGAAGTTATGTTCTCTCCTGTTGAGGAGTTTGCAATTTGTCTAGTAGGAGGAAAGATACTGCTTACAAAGAACTACAATGCAAGATAGAAAAGAATAGATGCTATAGTAGAATTATAAATGAAGAACTATTAATTATCTGAGATGGGAAACTTCCTAGAAAGAAAGGGAACAGGAGAAGGCCTCGTGAAGGAGGGATATTTGTGGCCAATGAAAGTTAACAGTGACTAATTGATGGAGTATCTACACTGTGTGCCTGACAGTGATAGACAAGGAAGATACAGTCCAACCATGGAGAAAGACCTGAAATAAGACTTTATGCCAAAATGAATCAGTTACAAATATGATATATATGTGAGGAAGCATAGGTTTGATGAGCACCCAGAAGCAAAGGCCCTAATTTAGGGATTCTCTGATTATGTGGTATCTTAGTCTGTTTTGTCCTGCTATAACAAAACACCTGAAGCTGGGTAATTTTTTTTTCTTTTATTAGAGAGAGTGTCACTCTGTCACCAGGTGCCAGGCTGGAGTGCAGTGGCGCAATCTCGGCTCACTGAAATCTCTGCCTCCTGGGTTCAAGCAATTCTCCTGCCTCAGCCTCCTGAGTAGCTGGGACTACAGGCATGCACCACCATGCCCAGCTAATCTGTGTATTTTTTTAGTAGAGATGGGGTTTCACCATGTTGGTCAGGATGGTCTCTATCTCTTGACCTTGTGATCTGCCCGCCTCTGCCTCCCAAAATGCTGGTATTACAGGTGTGAGCCACCACACCCAGCCGAAGCTGGGCAATTTTTAAAGGGCAAACATTTATTTTTGACAGGTCTAGAGGCTGGGGAGTCCAAGATCAAGGCACTGGCAGGTCTGATGCCTGGTGAGGGCCTCGTCTCCACTGCCAAGATGACATCTTGAAGGATGCGTGCACTGAAGGAGAGGAATGCTGTTCCTCACGGGGCAGAAGGGTGGAAGGGCAAAGAAGCCCTTTTTAAAAGGCATTAAGGCACCCAGGGAGGTGGCACCCTCAGGGCCTAATCACCTCTTCAAGCTCCCACCTCTTCATTGCCGTCACAACGGCAATTAAATTTCAACATGAGATTTGAAGGGAACAAATCTGAATGTTCCACCATAGCATGTAGTATTTAGGCTAGGGGTGGGGACAGCCAGAAGGGGAAGAGACCTGTAGTGGAGTAGGGGAGGAAAGAAAGGGCAGAATTAAGATCCAGTTTGTCCCAAGAAACAGCTATGGGGATGACAGATGTAACTACTGTAAACACAGCTTCTTGGGGCTTCGATGTCACACGGGATTCACGAGCGAATATAAGAATTTATGGGTGCGGAAAGCTGAACTGAAAAGGGACAAAGCAAATGGCTAATTATTGATTACGTGCTACAGACCACATATTTGATCAAGTTCTTTATATATGCACATTACATTTAATTTATAATGTTTTTATAATTTTACAGAAAAGGGAAATAAAGATTTAAAGGCTGAATTATTTCTCTAAAATGATACTGCAGGTTTGTAACTTTTTACCTGACAATGTTGGAGGGTGGGTTAGAGGAGGGAGTCTGAATCCGGGTAGAATCACTCTTATTCCACTGAGAAAGAGATGAGAAGAGATTAGGCTATTCCTCCACAGATGGAGAACTGTATAGGCAGAGAGTCAGGATTGGAAACCTTATGTCAATATAAGTGTCATCAATAAAAATTGGAGAAAGTTTAAACATGGAAATTTCTCACTCTTTATTGCTTCAGAATTAAGCCCCCATAGTCCATCAAATTCCATAGCAGAGCTTTGCTAAGGGTCCTTTGCAAATGGGTGACATATGTATAGTGAGATATTTATCCTCTCAGTCCTCATGGTAGAGAGAACAAGTTTTTTGGGAGATACATACACACACACACTCTCTCACAGAGCATTTGTTTGTAAGGATCAATTCAATGTTGAGAACATAGAAACTCTGAACAGAATCTCAGAACAGGAACTAGTCTGTGGATTCTGAAAGGAAATTATTCCCTGAGGACATGATTTTTCAATGGGCATTTGAATGAAGGCAAAATGATGGGGGATCTAGGGGAAGGCTAGAGAGACAGGGAACTATAAGTAAAGTGAAGCCTTCAGGGAGGTAGAAATGGCCAACGGCCAATGTAGTCTGCACTTTCAGAGGAGAGTGTCAAGCAGCAGGCAGACAGGACAGAGGGGAGAGTGGAGAGGATGGAGTGGTGGTGAGCGGGTTTGTGTGAAGGTTAAAGGATTTGGGTTTGCACCTTCATAGAAATAGAAAGCCATTGAGTCAAGGAAGGTAGGTAGGCTGGCGAAAATTTCTGTTGGAGAAGGATGTTCATATGATCGGGTTTTCATTTGCAGATAACTGTGGAGAAAGTCTGAGCACAGCAGAACTTTCAGGAAGCTGCTGCAGGTGCAGCTATAGGCTGCATGATGGCAGCAGGGGCAGAGATAAGCAGGTACTTATGGAGACCCATAGGAGGCCAGATGGAGGAGAATCGGGGGACAGGGGAGAGATAAAAATCCAGCAGAATGAGGTGGAGAATTGGGGAGGGGTGAGAAAAGGCACCCAGAGTTTTGTCACAGGCTCCCCTGCATACAGGCATATGGTCTGACCTCCTTCGCCCTGACCCCCCAGAGAGACAGGGTTTCTGGCAATGTTATCCAGAAACCCTGCTGGAATCAAACTCCAGGGCTCAAGGGATCCTCTTGCCTCAGACTTCTGAGTAGCTGGGACTACAGGTGCCTGCCACTACACCAGGCATCCACTTTTGACTTCTTTTGCCCCAGAGTTGATTTAAAGTGTTCTTTTTAATTCATTGGGACTACACCCAACACTTTGCACGTCTCTACCTTTCCTACATTTATTTCAAACTCCTGGAATCGCCTTTCCCTCTGTAACCGCATTTCAACATCTTATTTAAGTCTCAGGTCAAATGCCCCGCTTTTCATGAGATCATTCCTAATTTGAAGTAATTTCTCCATCTGTGTATACCTTCACTTTAATGATCTGTGTATCTCAACATGTATATTTTTCACATTTCATCTTGTGTTTATTATTTGTCTGTCTGCTTCCCCTTTAGGGCTGGACAGAACAGATTTTATATTTTATCTGCAAACATCTTTCAAAGTTATTTGCAAACATCTACCAAAGTTTGCAAACCAGTTGGAGTTGGACTGACAGTATTTTATTTTTACAATAAAAATGTTGTATTATTCATCAATTAATTTGACATAAAAATCTGGATTTCTAGTTTTTCTGGAGGAAACAAAGGCTCAAGCCATCTTTTATTTTCTTCCTTCCTTCCTTTCTCCTCCCTCCCTCCCCTCCTCCTTTTCATCCTCCTCCTCCCCTCTCTTCCTCTTCTTCCCTTCCTCCCCCCTTTCTCTTTCTCTTCCTTCCTTTCTTTCTCTCTCTCTCTCTTGTTTTTTTTTTAGAGATAATAAGGTCTCAGTCTATTGTCTAGGCTAGAGTGCAGTGGCACAATAATATCTCACTGCAGTGCTGACCTCCTGGCTCAAGGAATCCTCCTGCCTCAGCCTCCCAAGTAGCTGGGACCACAGGCTCATGCCACCACACTTGGCTATTTTTTTTTTTATTTTTAATTTAAGGGACAAGGATCTTGCTCTGTTGCCCAGGCTGGTCTAAAACTCCTGGCCTCATGATTAAATGCATGATCCATAGTACCCAGCCTCAAGCCATCTTTTGGAGTAGGCACCTGCCCTCTGACCTCTATGCTCCCTACTCCTAATTGTCTATTAATTCCCCTTACTGGCCTGGCCCCTGAAGGCATCTGAGTTTAAGGCACTGGTCTAGACATTCTTATTGAGTTTAACAAAATCTAATTAACAATAGTGTGTTGAGCTACTTAATTCAGGACTGATTGGTGAGGTCATCTCAGGTAAAATGTGTCCAATATCATTTCAAGGCCATTATTTCAGGTAATTTGTAATGCCTCTCACTAGAGGGAGGGAGGTGTGTAGGTATGCATGTAATACAACAGCTCTGTCCCTAGTCTAAACTTCAATTTCCAAAGTAAAGACACATAAATGTATGTGAGGAAGGAACAGAAAGCTGGATATATTCTTGATTGAATTAGCATTGCTTGCTTTGTTTGTAATTGTCTGGATATTATGGAGCATGGGAAGGGGAGTCAGATTGTAACTGATGGAGATTGTGGCTGTAGACAATTGGGTCTAATTGAGTTATGTGGCTTACACAGTGGATATTGCTTCCTGGTTAGAAACTGGTGCAAGCACATAAATAATCAATTTTAGTAACAGAAATGTGAGGGTTAGAAATTCTTACTAACTCATACGTGTAATGATGAGAAAAGGATATACCATTCTTAATCTCTTGTGCTCTGATGTTATAAAATAGCCTCTATTCTAATGATATGCTCCTCCAAATGACTGAAATTTAGCATTGTTTGTGGGTAGATGAGAAAAGTAAAAACCCCTGCCAATGGAGTAAAATATCAGGAGGAATCAAAGTAATTTATTTGATATTACTGTGTATTAAGCACTTTTTCCTCCCTGCATAAAATGGAATTTAAGGCTTATAAATCACTTTTTGAATCATTGGGAATCTTGATGTTTTCTGAAAATGGAACTATAAAGAGTTCAAATGATAAAAATAGAGAGCTAAAGCACTTGACTGCTCACAAAGGTATAAACAGATAATTAAATTTGAAAGATGAAAAAATCAACAAAATGTGAGTGCCTCACTGACAATACAGAGACCAGAGGAAAAATGCACCAAGATAATCTCAAACATATATCAAAGGTTAATATATTTTTTAGTTTTTGATCATAGAAAATTTGAAATTTGCTTTTGAATTCCAAACTAGTTATTTAAAAATAAACCTGTCTGATTTCTAATCTAAAAGACCTATTTTTTTTCTCTCTTCTCAGAATCTATTTCTTGGCTCTGAAAACAATGATCACAATAAGAAGTATTGTGTTACGAAGTCTTCTATGAACACAACATGTTTTATGGGCTAGAGGGGATTCCAGTGAGTGAAAAGTTATGGCAAAATCTTTATATCCTGTGAGGTTACATAATTCTTTCTGTAATGTCCTCAGCTGCAGACATTTATATAACTTGTCCTGCTCCAGCACCATCTCTGAGTTCATCTCCTAGGAACACAATGGCCATAATAGTGTCCATTATAGCTGCTATTCTTCTCAATTGTAAAGGTACAGTGAAATCATGGGGATGAAGCTGTGCCTTGATTGGCTGTTAAATTGCGATCAATGAAAAGAATTTGTGCCATAATTTTACAACCAAGCAAGAACTGGCCATCCTGGTGGTAAATCAGCATGTACATACCATCAAAACTAAAGTGTCTCACTTGGATAACTGAACTGAATTTTCTTTAAGACAACAGGGTACAATACAAGTTACATTTAAAAAAAAATCTGCTCGGGCATTTTTCTGCCACCTGGTTAAAAAGAAATAACATATGAACAAGGACAAAGTTCAAATGAGAATGGTGACTTGCCTCTAAATTATAGCTTAGTTGTATCAAGTTATAAAGGAAAACCAATGCTCCTTTTAATTTAATAGGAAGTGAAAATGACAAACAGGAAGAAACCATTCTCAAGGGTCAGCAAACTTTTCCTCTAAACGTCCAGGAAGTAAATATTTTAGGCTTTGTGAGCGATGTATGGTCATTTTGGTATATGCATATATATATTTTTACAGTCCTTTAAAAATGTAAAAACCAGGCTTACAAAAGCAAGCCATGGGCCAGCCTCAGGGATGCAGTTTGCAGATCCCTGATTTATATGAATGCTTATTGATGTGAATTTTAATAAAAGATCAGTACACATCTCTTTTGTTCTTCTCTGTATGGCCCCCTCCACCCTCCTTGGGTTCACCACCTGGAGAAATGATCTGGAGCATATTTCTAGTTTTTAGACAAATGCTTGAAAGCAGTAGCCAGGGCTATCTCTGTGAAATGTGGCTGGAAGATAAATCCTGGCAATAGGACTTTTCCTATTGTGCACATCCATAGTCTTTCTGGCTTTGCAGAACCTGTCTCTGTTCATCTCTGTCTCTCAGAATTGTAAAGAGTCTCAGAGAAAACAAGCAAACAACTTTTATTTTCTTGTTGAGTCTCTGCCGGGTTTTGGTATCAGGATGATGTTGGTCTCATAAAATGATTTGGGAAGGATTCCCTCTTTTTGGATTATTTGGAATAGTTTCAGAAGGAATGGTATCAGCTCCTCTTTGTATGTCTGGTAGAGTTCAGCTGTGAACCCATCTGGACCTGGGCTTTTTTGTGTGGTAGGCTCTTAATTGCTGCCTCGACTTCTGACCTTGTTATCGGTCTATTCATAGTTTCAGCTTCCTCCTGGTTTAGGCTTGGGAGGACACAAGTGTCCAGGAATTTATCCATTTCTTCCAGGTTTACTAGTTTATGTGCATAGAGTTGTTTGTAATAATCTCTGATGATGGTTTGAATTTCTGTGGGATCTGTGGTGATTTCCCCTTTATTGTTTTTTATTGCATCTATTTGGTTATTCTCTCTTTTCTTTTTTATTAATCTGGCTAGTGGTCTATTTTGTTGATCTTTTCGAAAAACCAGCTCCTGGATTTATTGATTTTTTGAAGGGTTTTATGTGTCTCTATCTCCTTCAGTTCTGCTCTGATCTTAGTTATTTCTTATCTTCTGCTAGGTTTTGAGTTTCTTTGATCTTGCTCCTCTAGCTCTTTCAGTTTTGATGATAGGGTGTCAATTTTAGATCTTTCCTTGCTTCTCATGTGGGCACTTATTGCTATATATTTTCCACTAGAGACCGCTTTAAATGTGTCCCAGAGATTCTGGTATATTGTGTCTTCATTCTTATTGGTTTCAAAGAACATCTTTATTTCTGCCTTCATTTCATTGTTTATCCAGTCAACAACATTTAAGAGCCAGTTGTTCAGTTTCCATGAAGCTGTGCAGTTCTGAGTTAGTTTTTGAATTGAGTTCTAACTTGAATTCACTGTGGTCTGAGAGACTATTTGTTATGATTTCCGTTCTTTCGCATTTGCTGAGGAGTGATTTACCTCCAATTATGTGGTCAATTTTAGAGTAGGTGTGATATGGTGCTGAGAAGAATGTATATTCTGTGGATTTGGGGTGGAGAGCTCTGTAAATGTCTACAAGGTTTGCTTGTTCCAGGTCTGAATTCAAGTCCTGGATATCCTCGTTAATTTTCTCTCTGGTTGATCTGTCTAATATTGACAATGGGGTGTTAAAGTCTCCCAGTATTATTGTGTGGGAGTCTAAGTCTCTTTGTAAGTCATTAACAACTTGCCTTATATATCTGGGTGCTCCTGTATTGGGTGCATATATATTTAGGATTGTTAGCTCTTCTTGTTGCATTGATCCTTTTACCATTATATAATGTCCTTCTTTGTCATAGATGCAAAAATCTTCCATAAAATACTGGCAAGCTGATTGCAACAGCACATCAAAAAGCTTATCCACCATGATCAAGTAGGATTCATCCCGGGGATGCAAAGCTGGTTCAATGTATGCAAGTCTATAAATGTTAATTCACCACGTAAACAGAACCAAAAACAAAAACCACATGATTATCTCAATTGACACAGAGAAGGCCTTTGACAAAATTCAACAGCCTTTTATGCTAAAAATCCTCAATAAACTAGGTATTGACAGAATGTATCTCAAAATAATAAAAGCTATTTATGACAAACCAACAGCCAATATCATACTGAATGGGCAAAAACTGGAAGCATTCCCTTTGAAATCTGGCAGTAGACAAGGATGCCCTCTCTCACCACTCCTATTCAATATAGTACTGGAAGTTCTAGCCAGAGCAATCAGGCAAGAAAAAGAAATAAAGCGTATTCAAATAGGAAAGGAGGAAGTCAAATTGTCTCTATTTGCAGACGACATGATTTTATATCTGGAAGACCCCCATCATCTCAGCCCAAAATCTCCTGAAACTGATAAGCAACTTCAGCAAAGTCTCAGGATACAAAATCAACATGCAAAAATCACAAACATTCCTATACACCAATAACAGACTTAAAGAGAGCCAAATCAAGAATGAACTGCCATTCACAATTGCTACAAAAAGAATAAAATACCTTGGAATACAACTCACAAGGAACGTAAGGGACCTCTTCAAGGAGAACTACAAATCTCTGCTCTACAAAATAAGAGAGGACACAAACAGATGGAGAAACATTCCATGTTCATGGTTAGGAAGAATCAATATCATGAAAATGGCCATACTGCCCAAAGCAATTTACAGATTCAATGCTATCCCCATCAAGCTACCAGTGACCTTCTTCACAGAACTGGAAAAAAAACACCTTAAACTTCATATGGAACCAACAGAGAGCCCACATAGCCAAGTCAATTCTAAGCAAAAAGAACAAGGTGGGAGGCATCAGACTACCAGACTTCAAACTGTAATACAAGGCTACAGTAATCAAAACAGCATGGTATTGGTACCAAAACAGAGATATAGACCAATGGAAGAGAACAGAGGCCTCGGAGGCAACACAACATATCTACAACTATCCGATCTTTGACAAACCTGACAAAAACAAGCAATGGGGAAAGGATTTCCTGTTTAATAAATGGTGTTGGAAAAACTGTCTAGCCATGTGCAGAAAGCAGAAACTGGACCCCTTCCTGACACCTTACACTAAAATTAACTCCAGATGGATCAAAGACTTAAACATAAGACCTAACATCATAAAAACTCTAGAAGAAAATCTAGGCAAAACCATTCAGGACATAGGCGTAGGCAAGGACTTCATGACCAAAACACCAAAATCATTGGCAACAAAAGCCAAAACAGACAAATGGGACCCAATCAAACTCCAGAGCTTCTGCATGGCAAAAGAAACAGTCATTAGAGTGAATCAGCAACCAACAGAATGGGAAAAAATTTTTGCAGTTTACCCATCTGACAAAGGGCTGATATCCAGAATTTACAAAGAGCTAAAATAGATTTACAAGAAAAAAAACAAACAAGCCCATTCAAAAGTGGGCAAAGGATATGAACAGACACTTCACAAAAGAAGACATACATGAGGCCAACAATCATATGAAAAGATGCTCGTCATCACTGGTCATTAGAGAAATGCAAATCAAACCTACCTTGAGATACCATCTTAAGCCTGTTAGAATGGCGATCATTAAAAAATCTGAGACAACAGATGCTGGAGAGGATGTGGAGAAATAGGAATACTTTTACACTGTTGGTGGGAGTGTAAATTAGTTCAACCACTGTGGAAGACAGTGTGGCGATTCCTCAAGGACCTAGAAATAGAAATTCCATTTGACCCAGCGATCCCTTTACTGGGCATATATCCAAAGGATTATAAATTTTTCTACTATAAGGACACATGCACATGAATGTTCATTGCAGCACTCTTTACAATAGCAAAGACCTGGAACCAACCCAAATGCCCATCGATGATAGACTGGACTGGGAAAATGTGGCACATATACACCATGGAATATTATGCAGCCATCAAAAATGATGAGTTCATGTCCTTTGTAGGGACATGGATGAACCTGGAAACCATCGTTCTCAGCAAAGTGACACAAGAGCAGAAAATCAAACACTGCATGTTCTCACTCATAGGCAGGTGTTGAACAATGAGAACACATAGACACAGGGAGGGGAGCACTACACACTGGGGTCTGTTGAGGGGAAATGGGGGAGGGACAGTGGGGGTGGGGGGTGGGGAGAGATACCATGGGGAGAAATGCCAGATATAGGTGATGGGGAGGAAGGCAGCAAATCACACTGCCACATGTGTACCTATGCAACAATCTTGCACATCCTTCACATGTACCCCAAAACCTAAAATGCAATTAAAAAAAAAAAAGGAAACAAGAAAACAACAAACAAGCAAAAAACAGAAAAAATAAATGATCTTCCCAAAAGCCAACCAAAAAAGCCAAGAACCCTCAGTTCTAGACACACACATACACATGACCAGATACCACCTAATGCCTCCTTGTGGAGCCAACCTATCTACCATGATAATTGCTTCCTTGTCCAAAGGAGGGCTGTTTGGAGCTGTGCTTCATTGTAACCTTGAACGATTCCTTCTTCCCTCTTGGCTGCTTCCCAGCTCGCAATAACATAATTACCTGGTCATCTTGCGGTTACTTTCCCTTTGCTGGAAGTTACACTGCAACAGGCATTTTGCAGTGCTGTTCCACTGAGTCGCCCTGTTCTGGAAATGCCATGTGGTCTTTAACATTCAGGAAACACACCCTCATTTTATTCATAGTAAGAGTAATAACAGGTTACAGTTAGTAAGTACCTATTCCATCCTAGGTATACCATTCTCAGTGCTTGATATAAATAACTAATTTAATCCTCATAATGATGCTAGGAGGTAGGTACTACTACTATTTCCATTTCACAGAAAAAGGAAGTGAGAGACAGGAGTCAGCCACCTGAGCAACCAGAAGCAAGTCACCCGAATTGTTCCCTTTATAGATAAGGAATTCCATTCATTCACTCATTCATTCATTCATTCATTTTGAGATGGAGTCTTGCTCTGCTGCCCAGGCTGGAGTGCAGTGGTGTGAGCTCAGCTCACTGCAACCTCTGCCTCCCCAGTTCAAGCAATTCTTCCACCTCTGCCTCCTGAGTAGCTGGGATTACAGGTGCCCGCCACCGTGCCCCACTGTTTTTTTGTACTTTTAGTAGAGATGGGTTTCACCATGTTGGCCAGGCTGGTCTCAAATTCCTGGCCTCAGGTGATCTGCCCACCTCTGCCTCCCAAAATGCTGGGATTATAGGTGTGAGCCACTGTGGTCGGCCGAGGACTACCTTTTTCTTATTCCCATATACCCAATGTATACTCTAATTGGGTGGATGTTTTTAGCGTAATTGTTTCCAGAATAGTTTCGGCCATTTGTTCATCTGGTGACCACGGTTTAGTCTATATAAAATATACAGATATCCTGGTCAGGCCATTACATATTTAGGAGTCTGCAAACATGTGGCTCTTGAATCTCGTCCTCATCAACATTACTGTTGTTTTTAATGAGTTAGTTGCAACACTGACACTCATGTGTATAAAGAGGAAAATCTTCATTTCTGGCTGGTTTTCGAAAACCAGAAGCTTGGCAATCCTGTGCTTGCATTCTGGCACAGTGACAATTGGCTCCGTCAGTCGCCTTATCGTATCCAAGACAGTTTGCCTGTCTTCACAGACCATCCACTCATCGGCATTATATGCCTAGCTCCTGAGGGCCTTTGAATTGTTCCCTTTATAGATAATAAACACCTCCTAATAGACAGGCTGCTTCTGACTTGTTCACCCAAATAGACCACACTGTACTGTGATTCTTCTGGAAAATGTATAGACTTAGTCAAAGCATGCTACACTAGAGCTTTAGATTTTTACAGTGTAATTTATAACTTCCCCATACTTTCCTTTGTACTCATCTGTTATTATCCCAGGCATTTACCGGCTGAGAAAGTGTTTGGCGGTGTCTTAATGCGCTAGCCTCTTTCTGTTCCTTTGCTGTTTTGAATAGCCGTGTCAGCGTTCTCAGTGCTTACATGGCTTAGGTAGTACATGTCTGCTTCTATTTTCTGGTGTATTTTGTAAAAGTTTATAAAAGTAATTGTCAGAAATGATCGTGCTTTGATTAAATAAATACGTTATTGATGAGTCAGGTACACAATTTAAATATGGCTTGAATAATTTGTTAGCATGTCTGCCAACTTATTTCAGTAGCTTTAAATTATAGATACGTTTGTGGAAGCACCATCCTATTTTGCAAATTTGACAGCAATGGCTGTTTCCTGAATGTATTTGACATTATTTTCTACATTGTTTTATGCCAATCACATTTACCACAAACTGCTTATTACTTTATTGCTGAACATGGCAACATGTATTTATTCAGCTTTTTATTTTAGAATCAGCAGGCTATCACTTGCTTTATTAATCATAACCAACCTCGAGGATTATAGCCACTGGTTTTCAAGTTTATCTAATTGCTGCTGCTCAAAAACTGAGAAATCAGTAATGTAGTTATGTCATCTCCCTTGAGGAATTATTGTTTCTAAGGATATTATATTTGTTAGTGGGAAAAGGGAGCCTTCCAATTTATACATTGTTTTTCCATAGAGAACAGTGCATAAGTGGCCCTCTAAATTTTGTTTTAGGAGGTTACCCTTGTTAAAAGTGAGGCTGACATTTCTTTATGCATCACTTCTTCTGGTTCTCACAATTTAGAAAGGTTTCCTTTTCTTGTATTTTCAGCCGTCTCCCTGGCTCACACTGTTACATTAGTTATAAAATTAAAACTGCATTTGTTAACTCACATACCATCGTTTTTATTAGCCCAGCAGAAAAGTCAATATTTCTAATTTGTTGCCTCTGGATTTATGCCAGTTTTGATGTATAATAACAGCCCAACAAGGCAACATAATATATACTAACCCAAATCTATAAAGAAGGGAAATGAAAGTCAAAGTAATAAAAAAAAAAAAAACATGACTTGGGAACCAGAGATACGTGAAGCAATCTGAAACCACTGTTATGCCAGCCTGCATTGGGTTTTGGCTTTTAAAAAGGAATGTACCTTAAGACATTTAGAATTTTAGAAGAGAAGGTATTCAATCCTCTTTTCCTGTGGAACTCATGAGGGTCTTTCCTCAGCACCATAATGCTATCCCAGGATGGGCTGGTAAATATAAAGTCAGGAAGGCTGGGCTCCAGTCTTTGGGGAATCTGAGGCAGGAGAATCGCTTGAACACAGGAGGCGGAGTCTGCAGTGAGCTGAGATCGTGACACTGCACTCCAGCCTGGGTGACAGAAAGACTCCATCTCAAAAAAAAAAAGGAAGCTGAGTTCCAACTTGCATGACTCAAGATAATGCTTTTTGCTCTGCCTCAGTTTCCTCATTTGTAAAATAAGAGCTTGGTTGAGACTCAGCTGTTGTACTTATTAGCATATGAGTTCCATGATTCTGATTCCTAAGAGTAAAAAAGACAAAAGTACACACACACACACACACACACACACACACTCTCTCTCTCTCTCTCTCTCTCTCTATTTAAATATATGCATTAACATGTGCTTTTCAAGAGAAGAAGAAAAATAGGAATGAAAGGGAATACATGATAAAAGATAGAACAGTGAAAACTGCTGAAAAATGTAGATTCTATCATCCATTTTCCCCACTTCATTTCTGAACCATAAACGTCACCAGAGAAAATAGAAAGCAGAGAAAGCTGGTTCCAAATTTATTCTCATAGTCAGAAAACACAGGTAGGGTTATTGCCTCACAGTTTCCGTCCTCTTTTCTTATCACATGATTGTCAGGGCAGTGTTATGGTTCCACCAGGGGGAAGCCCCCACATTAGAGAGCCATGCATGGCGATAACAGAGCCTATTTTCAGTCTAGCTGTTAGTAGTCTTCATTCACTGAAAATAAATAGTCCCTGAGAAACCCATGGGGGATGAGTTCAAACACATATTTAGACACTTCCACTATGATGTGTCTTCCTTCTTGGGCCCAAGTCCTCTTGCCATTTTTTTTGTTAATGCCTATGAATTAAATACAAGGTCTTGGCATATAAATAACATGTTGGGGAAAGATGGAGCCGCCTTAGAGTTGGAAATATACACATACATGTATATGTTTTGCTGAAGGACTGAATTAGTAACACCAATAGAGTCTGCTATACTAAATAAAAAATCAGAAACAAGCAGAGGAAAAAAGGAGAGGAAGGAGAAGGTGTGTCCGCTTCGATCAGAGAGCAAAGAGACAACGGTCTCGGGAGCCCTATCTGGAGTCCAAGGCCCCTTCTCTGTTCTCCTGGGGCGTCCCTTTCACCATTATGTATTGGCCCTTTTTTGTTGCCTGCAGCTCAATACTAAAAGCAATGCTGACCATGGTGAGCAGTAGGGGTCACGCTGTCAGTAGCAAGGTAAGCTTCATAGACTTCTTTTAGAATTGAGTGGAAGGGACCAGTTAAAAAAAAAAAAAGGAAAAAAAAAGATTAAAAACACTCTCCCTTTTACAAAGAAAAATCCCTATCCACAAAGAAAAGGGGAGGGAGCATATTTTGAAAGAGTGAAACCTTGTCGACTGGGCACTACGTGGGCCCTGGACTGGGGAGGGGCTCACACCCTGGCCTGTGGGCCTCCCCCTTTGCCATCTGAAATAAACTCACCCGCAACGTGGAAATAGTACAACGTCCAAAAATCATCCCCTGAAAATACAGAGGGCAGTTTTTAGACTTGTCCTGACAGGATATAAGAATTCCCGGAGACGTAAAAGTGGATTAATATATCCGGGTGAAATGAAATGTAACTGGCAATGCAACATCACCCTTTGGAACCAAGAATCCATTTCTTAGCTGAGGTTGTCCACTTTATGCAACGTCAGTGTTCTGGACAGGTTCCAAACCGCTCATACTTTTGCTTTATGAACTCACTCCTACTGACTATGCAGGCCGCATCGTAGGTGATAATCTCTCTCACCCCTCATGGTCAGGTCATGAAGTTATCCTGCTGATTAATTCTACTCCAACTCTCATATGTGGGCCCCCACCCCTCCCCTTCCTGGGGTCCATCCTCTAGTGCGACGCTCATGTCCCTGCCTCCGGCAGAACCCTGGCCATCTGTGCTGCAACCTCTGCCCGGAAGATCTTCAGGCCACTCTCCACACGCCTAAATGCTATCCCACTTTCAAGGGTTTCCCCAAAGACTGTCTCATTGGTTATTCCTGCTGAACTCTCAGCTGAAAGTAATCGTTTCCTCACTGACCATCACAAACTTCCGTTTGAGCTTTTCCTGCAGTATGTGTCTCTTCCTTCTAGAATAATTCATGACTATGCCATCTAGCGAGGGGAGGACACTTGTGGGATCTGCTTTGATTGGGTCCTAGACCTAGTGGCTGTCTAATACACTTTTGATGAATGAAGGAAAAATGGATGACTGTAAGGAACATAGGTAACAATAAGAAATTCAAACTCACTGTTATACTTAATACTATTATGCTCCTCCTCCTCGATTCTCTACCTTGGTTGCTGGCAGCTGCAACCCATGACAACAAACATAAAACATTTCTGATGCCACTGTTTATCCCATATCTCATATCCAGTCAATTGCCAAATACTCACAGACATATTCCATCCCCTTTCTTCCCATATTCAGGCCTCTAGCCTGTCTTGTCTGGATACTACAGTGACTCTCTATTGGGTCTTTTGCTTCTGTGCTTTGCCTATTGGAGTCATTTTCTGCCCAGGTACCAAGACACAGCTATCTAAAACACAAATCCAACCCATGTCATATCCAGGTTATACCTCTGCATGGATTCCCGTCATGTAAAGGTATTTTTACATGGCATATAGTACCCTCTTTGGCACCTTGTCTATCTCTCCAGGTTTACCTCCAACTCCTCTTCCTTTCCCATGTGTCATGCTATTTATTACTTTGATATTTTTCTCAATTATTATTTGTCTTTTGAGTTATCCGTTGAAGAAATCTTTGTTTTTACCATCGGCACAACCAAATTACATCAACCACCTGGTGATGGCTCAGTAGCTCAGCAACTGGTACCAATCATTTCCTGAAAAAGTTGACTGAATACAACACGTCACCAGTCTTTGTTTAGGCCAAGTTGCTATGGACTGAATGTTTACATCCCCTGAAATTCATATGTTGAAGCCCTAGTAACCAATATGATTGTATTAGGATGTGGGGCCTTTGGGGAGTAATTAGGTCATGAGGGTGGGGCCCTGGTGATCAGGATTAGTGCCCTTATAAGAAGAGACAAAGGGGAGATTATCTCTGTCTATGCCATGTTACCATACACTAAGAAGATGTCTGTCTGTAAACGAGGAAAGGGATCTTCACCGGGAACCAAGTCAGTCAGCACTTTGATCTTGGACTTCCCAGCCTGGAGAACTGTGAGAAATAAATTTCTGTTATTTAAGCCATTCAGTGTATGAAATTTTTGTGATAGCAGCCTGAACTGACCAAGACAAAAGTTAATATTGAGAGACACAGAACCCCTAGCAAGCATGCAAAGGTAGAAATGATTCTGCCTAAATTAACTATCAGAATAGCCAAGTATACAAGGGGTGGCAGGTTATTGCTGTTAGGGTAGGTGTTAACTATAGAACAGTGTGCCAACCTGCATTACCTTGCAGACTGGTAAGTGAATTTCTTCAGTGAATTCCTGAACTGATGTAGCTGGGATTTGGAGTAGGGATAAGAAATACAGCCTTTGAAAAAGTTGCTCTGAAGTAACTTGAGACACAGCTTGCAAATTACTGGAGATTATCTTAGGTTTCAGTTCCTGAAATGAATCCCAAATGTGATTTTCGTACATCAACTAAATTTCTTTAATCGAACTCGACCAAGACAGAACTAGAGTGTTCTTCAAAATACCACATAATAAAAGTAGTAAAAAATGCCACACACACACACACACACACACACACACACGAGGTGGGAGTGCGGGGAGAGAGAAAAATATCATTCAGCCTTAAAAAGAAGAAAATGCCGTCATTTGAGACATTGAATGAACAAGGAGGACAGTATGTCAAGTGAAATAAAAAATAAACCAAGCAAAGAAAAGCAAATACTGCAAGATCTCACTTGTATGTGGAATCTTAAGAGTCCAATTCATGGAATAGACAGCAGAACGGTGGTTGCCAAGGGCTGAGATGTGAGGGAAATGGGAAGACGCTGATCAAATGGTACAAAGTTTCAGTAACACAGAGTGAATAAATTTCTGGAGATCTAATGCACAGCATCATGACTAATCTATTGCACACTTGGAATTTGCCAAGAGAGCAGATCTTAACTATTCTCATCCCCCCACACACAATCACAAGAATAACTATGTGAGGTGATGGATATGTTAATTAGTTTTATTGGGATAATGACTTTGCAGTGTATACATATGTGAAAACATCACATTGTACACCATAAAAATATATACTTTTATCTGTCAATTTATACTTCAATAAAGCTGGGGGGAAAATAAAAACAGTGACTCAAGATATTTAAAGTATAATAACAGAGAAAGGGAATGGAGTGCTAAAGATGTTGCTAAGCTTATTTTTGATGCTTGTTTTGTACTTATCTTAAATCAAAATGTTTTTGGATGTTGCCAGGTGTTATTAATCTGGAAACACTAAAACAATAGGAGGTATATAAAGTAATAAAAAAAAGGACTATAGGACCAGCCCTAATCATAATCTAAATAATCGGAAATACAATGAAACAAATGAACTGAAAACAATGAAAAGTACTCAACAACATTCCAATTGAAAGAGGCAAGTATTCCATTCGCTAAAATGATGTGAGCTTTTCTTGATTCAGATACTCATGCAAGCACAGCATTTTCTTCTTTGTATGTATGGGAAAGCCAGCCCTTTTGAGAGTTAGAATAGCTTTCAAGACTCCTGATTTAAATTTCAAACTCTTGATCATAGCTGGGGAGCAAAGGTTTTCATCTTGGAATTGGAAATTGAGTTCTTTAGCTCTATACCAAGTGATAATATTAAGCATTTTGTTGTATCCACCATGCAAGCCAAGTTCCCCACTGTGCCTTCAAAGCCACAGTGAATGAACCATATTTGGATTTGCTTATCAGGAAGAGACATTTAGAAAGACAATGCACTTGTCCTGCAAGACTCAGAGTCCTGATGCTTTTAGATAGGCCTGTGGAGAGCTGCAAAATGGGCCCTAAAATCAGGCTGACATGGTCGCTTAACAAGCCTCAGCATGCTCTGTGGGCTCAGTGAGTTTGTGGTGTCACCCACAGGGCTGCTGATGGCAGCCATCATAATTAGAACACATGAATCAAAAACACCAGGTGAAGATTTTGCCTTAGAAGAAAGAAAAGGCAGATGGAGGGAATTACCATGCCCTTTGACTATTAAGCTCTTTCATGCAGCTGGATCGCCAGCCAGCCCTGGCTGCATGAATGAGCCTAGCGCAGTTTACAGAAGTCTCACCCTTCCTGCTACCAAGCTTCAAAGGGGCAAAGGGAGCAGAAAATCTCTTCCTTGTCAATTTTTGGAAGAAGTAAATCTTAGCGTCTCTTCCAACATTTGGTAAAACAGGTAACAGTGTTTGTCTTAATTTATTTTTTTTTAATATGGAAAATGACTTGGCAATCTTTTCACAGGGGGAAAAAAAAACAACTCTATAACCTCAAGGGATATGACCTTGAATGAGATTTGCTGAACTTTAATACGACTGGAGTTTTTCCAACCTTTATGGGCTCTTGATTTGAAAATCTACCTAACAAAAGCTCTGCCAGGAAAGCTGTTATTACAGAGATGCTTCTCAATAGGGAGAAGTGGGTTAATTGCAAGCTCTCCAGTAAAATAAAGGAGGGTTTTGAAAACAAGTGGAAATTTGACAAAATGTATTGCATTGCTCTTACGGAAAAAAAAAAAAAAAACTATGAGGGCGAAACATTAGAAATGGCAAAATGTCTAACATAAATAAATGTCTAACATAAATAAACCTGCTGGAAGAAGCTAGCCGAGATTTCAGATTGCTCAGAAACAATTGCCCATCTGACCTTGCTATGAATACAGAAAGCCATTAGCAATCAAATTTTCAAACATAATTGTATACTAAAAAATATGTATTTTTCCCTATCAAATTATGTTGACAGGACCTAGTTTAACACCACAATGTAGACTTATTTATGTTTTTATCTTCTTTTCTGGTATGTTGCTTTTGGGATGAAGTAAGCATAATTCATGATGAAGACCTTACCAGTAAATTGTGAATGTGCTCAGAGAATTTCCTTATAACATTCTATGACTTTCATGAAAATTTAACTTCCATGTTTGAGCCAAAATAAAAGCTTCCAAATACACGAGACTGTTTATGTTTTCCTATTTAAAAGCAGTTGGTTTTTCCTCTAACAAAGTTAATCTTAAGGATATTCTCTGGACCTTAACAATTTTAAGAGAAAAATCACACTGTATTATTACATCTGTGACTTAACTTAAAACCATATCATTTAATATAATGCCAACGGATTCGGATTACTTTGAAAGGAAGACTCAATACTGTTTGAATGGGCTTATTGTATGTAAGCCTAAAATGCAGCTGGAAACTCAGAAACGCTGTTATCATGTAGACTAATAGGAATCTTTACTGAATCCATCAAAGTATTTAGAGGGAAAACTGCATTTCTGTCCGTGTGTCCTAAGAGTAGCTGTCCCTGGAGGATACATGCTTAATTTTGCCTATTAAATAAATGAATATTCTTGAGAATCCACAGACTCAGGTGAAAACACAAGTCACCCATTGCCTACTTTTGTTTCAGTACTAGTTAAAATAGACATTTCTCTGTCTGTTTTGAGCTTAATTTGGAAGCAATTAACTGTTTTATATGAGATGTAATAAGGGCCTCCAGTGTAGGGAACACAGCTACCTGCATCAGTTGTTTAAGACTTGAGTAAAATCGTGTTCTCATTCGAAATAGCTCCAAATGATAACCCATTCCTTACTGCCGAATGCTCTTTTCTCTCTCCTTTCTTAAAAGGTGCCGGGCAGCCTACAGTGGGGTTAAGAGTAGGCTCAAATTACCAATTACTTTTGTTCTCATATTACTTTCCTGAGATTTATATTTGATCACCGAAAAGGCCAGAAATCCCTGTAAATAAAATTCTTCACACTGTGTTTATAAACACCATCCCCAATGCCCACCTTTACCTTATGTTTCATTTTATAAAATTATGATTTACTTTTCAGCGTGTAAAATGCAATTTCTGTTGTTATGATTAAAGCCAAAGTGGGCTAGAGACTTCAAACACGATTTAAAATCGCCTATTTCGTTGTGGGAAAAATAAGAGGCATTTAAAAAAGTCAAAAAATGTATCATAGGAATGTGGCCATCAAAACAATAAATACCCCCCAGAAAAGAAGACGGAACTTGGTAGCCACATGGCCATGTTCCTCCTGACCGCTACACTGAAATTGCCTTGTTCAGGGCAATTTGCCTACCATGCAAGTTATCCAGCCCCCGAGCTTTAAAAACAGTTCATTCCGGCCGGGCACGGTGGCTCACGCCTGTAATCCCAGCACTTTGGGAGGCCGAGGCGGGTGGATCACAAGGTCAACAGATCAAGACCATTCTGGTCAACATGGTGAAACTCCGTCTCTACTAAAAATACAAAAAATTAGCTGGGCATGGTGGGGTGTGCCTGTAATCCCAGCTACTCAGGAGGCTGAGGCAGGAGAATTGCCTGAACCCAGGAGGTGGAGGTTGCAGTGAGCCGAGATCGCGCCATTGCACTCCAGCTTGGGTAACAAGAGCGAAACTCGGTCTCAAAACAAAAAACAAACAAACAAAAAAAACCCCAGCTCATTCCAGTTGGACTCCCTTCCTGAAGAAACTGGTTCACTTTTTTCTGAGGGTTTCCAGTATATTCTGTCCATGCCCCATGAAAGCATGTATCATGAGGCGCTGCAATCATCTTTTACATAGTTTTGCCTACAACTAGACTCTTAGTTACTGCAGTATGGGAGCCATTTCTTTGTACTTGAACCCCAGGACCAAGCAGAGAATCTGGCATAGAGTAAGCAGAAACGATAAGCAGAGGCAACCTGCTTCTAAAAATCACCGGAAATCCCCATTGAGGAAGATTCTCAGTGAAAGCCGAAGATGCCCTCTGTTTCCTCTCTCTGTGAGCAGAGATTAAGAAGAATACGGTTCAGTTTAGAGCCATTTCTTGGTACCGAATGTCTCTGAATGTTTAATTGTCCTTTCCTAAAACATGTTGAGAATTAACTAAGAAAGGCTTATTCTTCTGGGTCGAGATTGAAATGTCTGCGATGGAATGGATAGGTTTCCTTTCATTATCTGCACTTCTCTGTTAAGATGTTTTTTTGTTTGTTTCCACTCATTAGGAGTAACGTTTCTATTTGTATTTTCTTTTCTGTTCTTAAAGACAGAAGTTATACTTTGCAGTTTGGGCCTCTTGACTAAACGGGTAAGAAACTTAACAAACAATGATGACTGATAATAGACACAGTGTAATTAATTGTTGTTGGAGTTTGCTTTTAAAAAGCACCACATTGCAAACACAATCTTGAAAATGTTTTTAGGAACAACGTTCTATTTAGCGTTTAGCAAACCAAATCGTTTTTGTGTGACTGGACAAAAGTGAGCCCCTTCTTCTACCACCTCTAAAAGAAAAAATAATTTGTTTTTTCTCTCTACTGCCACACTCAACACAGAACACGTGTGGTGGCCAAGTGTGTGTGGGGTCTTTCCACACACACCAAGCAATCCTCCAGGGGACACCAGCTGGCTATCTCATACTTCAGTTCAATTCTGACACCTTCTACCTGAGACAGAGTCAGGGTGCTCAGGTTGGGGCTCAGTCCCACAAGACCACGCCCTGTCTCTGATGCCAATGTTCAGAAGCAGGCTGTCATACACTTCTGACCCACTCACTGTAAACTGGAGTTCACAATCCCCTTTTTAGGTTCTATTAATTTGCTGGGCTGGCTCACAGAACTCAGGGAAACAAATTTACATTCTACAAAGGATATGGATGACATGCCAGGTGAAGGGAAGTGTAGGGCATAGGACATGGTATTGGGGAGAGGGTGGCAGACCACCCTCCCAGACTTCCATGTGTTCAGCAGCCTGGAAGTTTAGCAAACACCTCCTTTTCCTGTTCAGCAACCCAAAAGCACTTCTCCTTGTCTAACACCGTGTATAAAGCTTGATCTCTAGCCACGTTTCCTGGAGGTGGGTAGGTGGGGCTGAAAATTTCAATCCTGAAATCCTGTAACTGCTTGGTCTTCCTGGTCACCATCTCCATCCTGCATCTAGCTGAGGTGCCCAGTCTAAGTCCTTCATTAGCATAAACCTAGGTGTTGTAAAGGGGGCTCCAGTAGCTCGTGCCAGCAATCCCAGCACTTTGCGATGCCAAAATGGGCTAGATCACCTGAGGTCAGGAGTTCAAGATCAGCCTGGTCAACATGGCAAAACTCCATCTCTACTAAAAATACAAAAGTTAGCTAGGCGTGGTGGCACATGCCTGTAGTCCCAGCTACTCAGGAGGTTGAGGGAGGAGAATTGCTTGAACCCAGGAGGTGGAGGTTGCAGTGAGCCAAGATCAGGCCAATGCACTCCAGCCTGGGTAACAGAGTGAGACTCTTTCCCAATAATAATAATAATAATAAAATATAAATAAATAAATAAATAAATAAATAAATAAGGGGGCTCTATAAATAACAAAAGACCCTGCTGTCACTCTGGAAATTCTAAGGCTTTTAGGAGCTCTGTGACAAGAGCTGGGGCGAAGACCAAATGTATTTCGTGTTAATCGCCCTCTTAGCACAGTGGATAGCGCATCAGTTTCATATTTCACATTATACCGCTCCGCCTAACCAGTGTCCCGGCAGTGTTCAGGGCTTGCCTAAACACCAAAATTAGCAATGGTTGGAGTTTGCCAGAAATGCAGCTGGTGGCTTCAATTGTGCTACGTGCTATGCAGTCAAAATTAAAAGATAGGGCCAGGTGCAGTGGCTCATGCCTGTAACCTTAACACTTTTGGAGGCTGAGACAGAGGGATTGCTTGAGGCCAAGAGCTTGAGACCAGCCTGGGCAACATAGTAAAACCTCCTTTCGGCTGGGCGCGGTGGCTCAAGCCTGTAATCCCAGCACTTTGGGAGGCCAAGGCAGGTGGATCACGAGGTCAAGAGATTGAGACCATCCTGGTCAAAATGGTGAAACCCCGTCTCTACTAAAGATACAAAAAATCAGCTGGGCATGGTGGCGCGTGCCTGTAATCCCAGCTACCCAGGAGGTTGAGGCAGGAGAATTGCCTGAACCCAGGAGGTGGAGGTTGCGGTGAGCCGAGATCGTGCCATTGCACTCCAGCCTAGGTAACAAGAGTGAAACTCTGTCTCAAAAAAAAAAAAAAAAAAAAAAAAAAACCTCCTTTCTACAAAATGTGAAAAATTTAGCTAAGCATGGTGGTGTGTGCCTATAGTATAGCCCTAACTACTTGAGTAGCTGAAGCAGGAAGCTGGTTCAAGCCTAGGAATTCCAGGCTTCAGAGAGCTCTGATTACACTACTGCACTTTAGCCTGGGCAACAGAGCTTGACCCTGTCTCTAAAGAAATAAAAAGAAAAATTAGAAAACGGGAGACACTTTTTGCACAGTACCTGGAAAGTGCAGTGGTAGGCTAGAGAGTGTGGGTGTCCATCCTGGCTCCTTTGCTTACTAACTGTGTTTCCCCAGGCACATTTCCCATTCAGAAAATTGGAGTATTAATTGTAACCTATCTCATCAGGTTGTCGTGAAGATTAACTAAGGAGCAGATGTAAAGTGCTCGGATTAGTGCTTGGCATCTAGCAAGAGCCTTTAGGTGGTTACCTCGATGATGAGGAAGAAAATGAAAGATCTACCATTTATGGAATTCTGTTCTTAGTACCCAGCCCAGTACTAGGGACTTAACATATGTTATAAATCATAATCATCCACGATCAGAGGCAAACAAGGGATGACGATAATTCCCATCAGAGGGTGATAAAGATTCAGATTTAGATCTAAGTAGCTCCCCAGTTAGTGCTTTCTTTAATTTAAGGGTGTTAACAGTAAAACCAAACTCTGGAAAGTATTTTACAGGGGTTTATTCTGAACCAATATGATAAGTGACCGTGGACCAGAAAAAAATCACAAACCCAAGAAGCCTCAGGTAAGTGATCTCGAAGTGGCTGGATTACAATTTGATTTTATATTTTATTAGTAGTATTATTATTGTGTTTGATACAGGGTCTCACTCTGTGGAATGTAGTGGTGCAATCTTAGCTTATTCCAGCCTTGACCTCTGGAGCTCAAGTGATCTTCCCACCTCAGCCTCAGGCTCTTGAGTCTTAGGGTGTACAGGTGCCCTCTACCATGCCTGGCTAGGTTTTATACATTTTAAGCAGGCAGGAATTACAAGCAAAGACAAATCAACACATGAAAGGTATACATTGGTTCTGCCCAAAAGGGCAGGACATCTTGAAGCAGGGTTTACAGGTAATAGACCGATTCGGAGATTCTTTAATTTGTAGTTGGTTAAAGGAGTAAGGCTCTGTCTAAAATGTGGAGTCAGCAGAAAGGCATGTTTAAGATAAGGATGGATGTAGCGAGATGATGATGGCCTGCAGGTGTGACTCAACCCTTGCCTGGCATGGCCTTAGGTCTTGTTTATCATTTGGTATCTTAATTCTTACAGAGAGTCTGTTCTGTCAGTCTTATGATCTCTATTTTAACATTGATGCTGGTCTTTTTTTTTTGAGACAGAGTTTCACTCTTGTTACCCAGGCTGGAGTGCAATGGCACGATCTCGGCTCACCACAACCTCTGCCTCCTGGGTTCAGACAATTCTCCTGCCTCAGCCTCCAGAGTAGCTGGGACTATAGGCACGTGCCACCATGCCCAGGTAATTTTTGTATTTTTAGTAGAGATGGGGTTTCACCTTGTTGACCAGGATGGTCTCGATCTCTTGACCTCGTGATCCACCCGCCTTGGCCTCCCAAAGTGCTGGGATTATAGGCGTGAGCCACCGCACCCAGCCTGATGCTGGTCTTATTGTGCCTAAAATTCAAACAGGGAGGGGGTGGAACAAGGCATGTCCAGCCTCCCTTCCAGTCATGGCTGGTAACTCAGTTTTTAAGGTTTTTCTGGGGCCCCCTTGATGAAGAAGGGAATCTATCAGTCAGTGGGATGCTTACAATTTTAGTTTTAGTTTACAAAGGGGACATGAGAAAGTGCCACAGGACAAAGATAATTCTTATTTGCTTCAACATTCTTTAATCCCTAGAGAGCCCTTTCTGGTCAGAAGAAAGCAAAGTTAGTTCTCTGTACTTTTGTTATGTCTTACAGTTGTCGCAAGGTTCTGTTGGGGCTCAGCAAGGTCTGCCCCAAAGACTGGCACCTTCACATGCTCAGAGGCTACAGAATCTGCTTCAGGATGAAAATCCCTCTAACCTTGCCTTGTCCCCCAAGTGCAGGGAGAGAGTCCTGATGGAATTTTCTTTTCTGACCATGAAAGCTACTTTTCAGGGGGTAAAAAGGTGATTACCTTAAACACTCTTCCTAGCTCCCCAGACATCTCATAACAAGAAAAGGTCAACCTCCAGAGAAGAGCGTGGGAGTCCTCACCTCGCCCAGACAGACTTACCTTTGTTCTCTAGGGCAGCTCCGAGAGATTGGCTGGGGGACTTCATCTGCATCTTTGTTTCTGTGCAGCTCCACCACTCACCCCTCACCTTCTTTAGTGTCTGCCTCTCCCACCTCTTGGGTCCACCCATCTCTCCACTATGAAGAGTGTATTTTTTTTTTTTTTTGAGATAGAGTCTCACTCTTTCACACAGACTGGAGCGCAGTGGCGTGATCTGAGCTCACTGCAACCTCCACTTCCCAGGTTCAGTTTTCTTGCCTCAGCCTCCTGAGTAGCTGGGATAATAGGTGTACACCACCAAGCCTGGCTAATTTTTTGTATTTTTGGTAGAGATGGGGTTTCACAAGGTTGGTCAGCCTGGTCTCAATCTCCTAACCTCGTGATCCAACCACCTTGACTTCTGAAAGTGCTGGGATTACAGGCATGAGCCACTGTGCCTGGCCAAGGAGAGTATGTAGGCATCAACCATCTGGCCCCTCTTTGAGCTCATATTTTGTATGACTTCTGTGCACATGTATGTGCATGAATACATTTTGTGTGTCTTGTCTCCTATGGACCTATTTTTCGCTAGATTTTCAGTGAACCGTCAGAGGGTGAAGAGGATGTTTTCCTTCAGCCTTTACAGTACAATGGCTCTTTGGTGCCACACGGTACAAAGAGTGTCACATTTGCAGAGGTGACTGTTTAAAGGCTGTAAGTCCCAAAGTTAATAATAATTATCAGATTTTTTTTTTCTTTTAGATAGGGGATTTGTCCAAGAATTTAACAGGTGTAGCATTTTGCTCTTTATGCTTCTCGTGGTTTGGCTTGCATATGGAATCACGGAAATATGTGATAAGATCAGATACTGTTTTTTCCTTACAGCCCAGCATGCTTCATATCTTTCATGGCGTTAGCTTATCTTCAGGCATTGTTTCATTTATATATGGTGACATATAAGTCATGCTTGTTAAGGTAAATTGTTGCCCCACTCCCAGATTAAGACACTTTAAGACTATTCCACTGTACTCAGAAACAAAATATGTGTGTGTGTGTGCGTGTGAGAGAGAGAGAGAGAGAGAGAAGACAGAAAGAGAGATACAGAATGAGTATCCCTTATCTGAAATGCTTGGGAACTACAGGTGTGTCAGATTTCATTTTTCAGTTGGGTGGGGAGAGGCAGATTTTGGAATATTTGCATTATACTTACCAGTTGAGCATCTCTAATCTGAAAATTTGAAATCTGAAATGCTCCGGTGATCACTTCCTTTGAGCTTCATATTGGTGCTCAGAAAGTTTCAGATTTTGAAGCATTTTTGATTTTGGATTTTTGGAATAGTGATATTCAACGTGTATATGCACGTACATATTAATTATGGTAGTATGTGTCAATTCAAGGCCAAATCTAAACCACATTTTTTCGGATGCCACAGTAGGTTTGCCTCTTTTGGGTCTTGAGCCAATAGGAGCCAAACTCAGAAGACCTTTAGGAGACAGTTTGAAAGTAGCTGTGACTTTCTGGGGCAGGCAGGCCTTGGCCCCAACCACAGGCCTGAACACAGGATTACCATTCCACCCTTTCTGATTTCATTTATTAAGCTTTCTAAGATGCCTCCTGTAGCCTCAGATAAATGAATCTGGATATTATCATCTATCTAGGAATCTACTTATTCTTGTTCTCCTGCCTTTTGACCTACCATTCAAAGTATCATCTCACAGCTCCAACCTCTCATATGTGCCTTCATTCAGTATTCAGCTCAGAACTCACTCTCCCCTTAAGCCTTTTCTAATTCCTCTTAACTTTTGTCACTCAGCACTTACGCACATCTTCTCTGCATTTCCATACTCATTTTATGCTTTGTCATGAAGTGTTAGGAATACTCTTATTTGTACTTTTATTAAATTATTTCAGAAGTGTTTGTCATTTCTCCAGTCACGTTTTCAGTTTCTAAAAGCCAGGTGATATATTTTAAGTCTGTCTTAAAATAACTCTCACTCCTTAGGTCCCATTATGTTACTCCTTTTACACTCAACAGTAAGTGTTCATTGAATAAACTTAAAAATGGTAAAGGGGCAATTGAGTAGAGGGTACATATATTTTCTGAGTCAGGAATTATCACATTGGGATGATCATCCCATTTCTTATGATAGCCCTCATAAGAAATGGGCGAAAAGCATTTATCTGGAATGAGAAAAAAAAATTCTCTCATGAAAAAATTTTTTTTGAGAGATTGAAAATTCAAATGAATATGATACTTGTGAACTCACAGGGAAAATAATTTGAAAAGACAAAACATAAATAGTTGGAAAGGCTAGACTAATTGTAAATAAAAACACAACAGAGAGAAAACCAAATCTGAAAACTATTCACCAATCTCACTTATGAATATAAAATGGAGAAACTATAAATAAAATTTTAGCAAATTAAATTCAATAATATATTTTTAAAATTGTCATTAAGCATGTTTTATTGTAAAAATACAGAGAGAGTATAAATTAAGATATTTTACTAATATAGTATATTGAAGAGAGTAGAGATAAAATCACATGATCATTTTCATAGATACTGAAAAAGCCTTTGGTCGAACTTGTCACTCATATCTGACTCAAATAAAAACATAAATTTTACAAACATAAGGAAGAAATATTCCTTAAATAACAAATGGCATATATGAGAAAACAATTAACTTAGTGGTTAAAAAAAGAAAAAGACCCATTTCCATTTAGAGTAAAGAACATGACAAGAATGGTCACTATTGCAGTAATTTTTCTTTGCTGTTTTGGATGTCCTAGCCAGAGCAATAGGATAAGAAAAGTAAATCTGAAGTGCAAACACTGAAACATAATACATAAAATCACTCTTCAGAAAATGCAACAATTTTCTACTTAAACAGTCATCTGGCTTTGGGAGGCCAAGGCAGGAGGATTGCTTGAGGCCAGGAGTGCAAGACCTGCCTGGGCAACATAGTGAGAACCCCATTTTTTCAAAAAGTAAAAAACTTAGCTGATAATAGTGGTGCACCCTTATAGTCCCAGCTTCTCTGGAGGCTGAGGCTTGAAGGGCTTCACTTGAGCTCAGGAGATCAAGGCTGCAGCAGTGAGCTATGATTGTGCCACTGCACCCTAGCCTGGGCAAGAGATGGAGGCCCTGTCTCTAAAAAAACCCAAACAAATAAAACAACAACGAGGAAAGCTAGAGAAAACTACATATTTTTGGCTCAGAAAATTCAGTATTTTAAAGAGAAAAACTCTTTTTCAATTAATATAAAAACTGAATGCAATTCTGATAAAATTTTCATGGAATTTTTAGGATGGGAATAAAGAGAAAGTGATTCTGAAACACATCTGGAAGAGAAGCTATGTGATAATAGCCCTGAAAAGAAAAATTAATGTGAATGTTTGGGGAGAAATTTTTCAAGAAGATTTTACAATGAATTTTACGTACACACAGCAAATAGAATGGTGTGGTATTGCCCCCAGAATTGGCAAAGCACACCAAGAAAACAGGCAGTCAGAGGAGACAGATACAGGAACAGGCACCAGGCATAGGGTTAAGAATATAGTTTAAATTAGACAGAACTCTTCCTCTCATGGTTTACCAAATTATATAAATAATTATTGAAGATTTAAATGTATGATATAATAAAATCAAAAATTATAATATAGAATTGAAAGTATTTGCTAAGAAGCAGGATTGATAGAAGACAGTGTACAGAAGTTTATATTTAGAAGACACATCCCAGGGTGGCTTTGGACTGTGTCAGCTGGGTTAGTTTGGAAATTGAAACTATATTTCCCAGAATTCCTCTCCTTATATAGTTCTTGTTTAAAACTGGCTAACAGGAACATTGATCAAGATTGGAAGAAGCCTGTGTTCATTCTTGGCCCATGCGGCAAAAGGAGGGGGAAAAAAACTTAAAAAAAAAGAAGAAAAACTGGTTTGGAAGATGAAAATGAAGCAGCAGCCTTTGCTCTCTAAAGGACATTATGGCTACAGGCAGTGGAAAGATGCCATGGTGCTGGTGGACTAAGCGTGTCCTTCTTCTCCCCAGATGGCCCATCACCAGGTGCATAAACAAGACCTCCATAGACCTGTCCACTATACTCCTTTGTAGACTCACTCCAGTAGCTGGATATGACTTGCTTCAGGAGGGCTGGTGAATAACCTTTTCCTAATTCTCCAACTCCTCCTTTCAGATTCTGCTTCTTTCTCAGTGATATAAAACCTAATCCCTATTATAATTCCTCATTCCATGATATGCACAGTAGTTCCTCATCTCTATTTGAACTGATACACCCAATGAGGACATCAGTCAGCCTGAGAGTGAAATTCCAGTAAGGAACTTCTGGACAAACGAAAAACGTTTCCCGAGCAAAGGTACATTCATTCAGATGGATGCTGCTGACATGAACTGCATTTCTTTTTATGTTTCTTTTTACAGTGAGAATCGTGAACTCAACTTCACGATCCAGCTCAAAGCGAAGATTCTAACTAAGCTTGCTGGCCTTGCTCAGGAGGTCTGAGCAGGAGAAAAAATGATTTATTTCTCAATCAAGGCAAAACTAACTAATAAAGTAGAAGCAAGGAAACATTAGGAGAAAGTAGCCATCCCATCATAACGACACCGAGTCACACCAAGGAAACAGGGTGGGATCTTCTGCTTGGCCTAAATGCCAGAAAGCCTTTTTATTTTTAATTAGATAAAAGGTTGGAAAGTTTTCCTGTTCTTCATCTCTGAAAGGTTAGCTAGATCAAAGAAGATGATCAAATTAAATTCCTACAATAAAGTTATCAACACTATACATTTCTTACAATAAGATTGCTAACATTAACACAAGTGCCTATGCCTTAGTGAATCTTGATTTAAATTAAAGTAAGAAAATATTTTCAAGTAGGTGACTGTGAGTTGTGAAGAACACAGATAAAAGGCCATCCTTTTTCTGCTGCTAAGGTACTATGTGATTTTTAGCAATGTTACATAAGGGACATAAGTTGTAAGGATATATATTTTTCATGGGTTTCTTATTAATTGAAATCAAAAAATAAAATTCAATTATCAGAATAGTGCCTGACATATGAAAGTTTGATATAGATTACTGAGCAAATTTTTTTTCTCTCTGTCTGGTATGAATCCTGTGAAGACAAGGATTGCCCTAGGAAGAGCTGAGTTCCAGCGTAAGTAATGGGTAGGTAAAAGCAAATTTAACAGTATTTAATTATAAGCTAAATCTCCTGTCTTAAGCCAGCTGTGTTTGGAGTATGATGATAATTTGCCAGTGAGATTATGTCTCAGCTACTATTAACCTTTGACGAACTGTGATGTAACCAGATAGAACTTGGGTAAAGTGAAATGGAGCAACTGTCGTGATTTTCAAAAGTGGGAAGAAAGAGAGTTCCACATATTGTAGTCATAAGTGTGACATATTTAACAATTTCTATGTGATTTTGAAGTATATTCAGTGATTTTTAAGAAGTCAAATACATTAGTAATAGGGATCAGCATATGTTCACTCCAAATAATCATTGACTTACTAAGATTAGAAAGTAATTTATTTTAAAAATCAAGACAGCCGACAAAGCCTCGCAAAATAATCATTGATAAATAGCAGGAACAAATGCAAAGACATCCCATGCTCGTGGATCAGAAGAATTAATGTTGTTCAAGTGACCATACTACCCAAAGCAATCCATAGACTCAATGCAATCTCTGTCAAAATGCTAATGACATTATTTACAGAAAGAGAAAAAACTGTCCTAAAATGTGTACGGAACCAAAAAAAGACCTGAAAACCAAAGTAATCCTGAGCAAAAAGAACAAAGCTGGATTTCACAGTATCTGACTTCAAAATTTGTTATAATGCTACAGTAACCAAAACAGCATGGTATTGGTATAAAAACAGACACATCGACCAATGAAACAGAATAGAGAATCCAGAGGTAAACCCACATACTTCTAGCCAACTCACTTCACTGTTGGCAAAGATGCCAAGAACGTACATAGGAAAATAACACCTTGTTTAATAAATAATGCTAGGAAAACTGGATATCCACAGGCAGAAGAATGAAAAAAAAATACGTAAATCTCACCATATACAAAAATTAAGATGGATTAAAGACTTTGACATAAGACCCCAAACTATAAAACTACTAGAAGAAAGCATAAGTGAACACTCCAGGATGTTGGTCTAGGCAAATATTTTATGACTAAGACCTCAAAAGCACAGGCAACAAAAACAAAAATAGGCAAATGGGACTTAATTAAACTAAAAAGCTTCTTCACAGCAAAGAAAATAACTAAGTAAAGAGGCCACCTGTTGAATGAGGCAAAATATGCACAAACTATTCATCCAACAAGGGATTAATATCAAGGCTGCACAAAAAACTCGACAGTGGAAACAAAACAAAACAAATAATCTCATAAAAAGGGGGCACAAAACTTGAATGACATTTCTTAAAGGAGGATATAACAATGGCCAACAGGTACGTGAAAATTGCTAAATATCATAAATCATCAGAAACATGCAAATCAAAACCACAATGAGGTATCATTTTAACCCAGTAAGAATATCTATTATCAAAAAGACAAAAATAACAGGTGCTGGCAAGGATGCAGAGAAAAGGGAACTGTTATACACTGTTGGTAGGAATATAAATTAGTACAGGCATTATGGAAAACAGTATAGAGATTTCTCAAAAAACTAGAAATAGAACTACCATATGATTCAGCAATCCTACCACTATGTATTTATCCAAAGCAAATTTGGAAGCGATCCTTGCACCTCTGTATCTATTGCACAACTATTCACAATAGAAAAGATATGGAATCAACCTAAGTGTCCATCAATGGATGAATAAAGAATATTGGTGTATATACATAGTAAAATACTATTCAGCCACAAAACAGAGTGAAATCTTGTCATCTGCAACAACATAATAGAATTAGAGATTATAATGTTAAATGAAATAAGACAGGCACAGAAACACAAACATTGCAAGTTCTCACGGATATGAAGGACCTAAAAGCATTGATCTCATGGAAGTAGAAGGTTAAATGATAGAAATCAGAAGTAAGAAAAGGTGTGTTGGGGCTGAGGGTGGATAAGAGAGGTTGGTTAATGGGTAAATAAAGATACAGTTAGAAAGAGGGAATAAGATACAATATTCAATAGCAGAGTAAGTAGTTATAGTTAACAATAAAGGGTTTTACGTTTCAAAATAGTGAGAAGAAAGGACTTAAAATACTCCCAACAAATAAAAATGGTAAATACATGAGGTGATTGATATCCTAAATATCCTAATTTGATCATGACAAATCCTACGCATGTAACAAAATATTACATGCGCCCCATAAATATGTACAAATATTATGCATCCATAAAAATAAGACAAAAATAAATAATGCTGGTGACAACATGGAGGAAATGTAGGTTGGATGACAAAATGGTGAGGGTAATTTGTAAGCATCCAAATGAAGACACTCTAAACCAGGATTTATTAGTGATTTGGTATCTGCTTACGGAGAAGAAGCTACAGTTTATTGTGGGACTGTCTTCAGTTCTTCCTGTTTGATGATTTAATAACTTGGTAGAAAACATAATTGGTACACTTATTAAATTTTCCAATATTACTAAGTCAAATGAGACAATTAATCCATTATGTGACAAATTCAGGAACCAACAATTAAAAAAAACAACCAGATGAGATTTTGCACTGTAACCAATGAAACGAATTCTAATGGGCATATATATAAATAATCATTTGCTTAGATACGAGAAACTCACCCCCACCATCTCCAAAGCAACTGAAATCAAATACAGAGATAACAACTGCGTATATTAAGGCAGGGAAAATTCTTACTAAAAATAATTTAATAAAGACTCTCGTGGAGAAAAGACCAGAGGGGTTGGCTGATATCATACTTGGTATAGTCAGAATGTTGTGCCTGATAGGAGTGTTTTGTAAAGAGAAAGGAGAATGATGGGGAAGTCAGGACTCTGCCCAGATCTCTTTCCACAGTTGACAACATTTAGTCCAGAGGAAGGATGAACTGAGAAGGGATTATGACTCCAGCTGAAGGAGTTGCATATTTTTAGCACATAGTAGGTGCTGACAGATACAGCCACGAGGGGTCCTCTTATAATAACATTAATAAGTTATAGCTAAGGGGAGGCAGATTCGGGTTTAATTTTGAAAAAGAGGTTCAATGTCTATTTGTTCATTGGGAACACTGCAGAGGAGATTCCAGCTCTGAGTTGGACAGGATACCCGTCAAAGCCCCTTAAAACTGAACATTATATTTGTCATTCAGTGTCACAGTTATTCAAAGTACTTTGAAAATTTAAAGAGGTAAGCAGTTATAAACACGACCTAATACAATAAAAATAAAATTTGCTAGAAAAAAAACACACATATTTTAAACACAACAGACCTCACCCTACTGATGTGCGGAAGCATTTGTTTCAGGTCACAGCGAAGTACAAATCACTAATTCAGTACTGGTGGTGTGGAGAGTCCAGCAATTCAAAATTAAGAGTTAGGAGTCTTCATCTCAATATTCTAAAATATTGGGACCCCAACAGAAAGCAACTTAAATTTCTGGGGCTTCTCATATAGCATTTACAGCCTAAGTTTGGAGCAGATAGCCTTTAAGGTACATTTCAACTCTCAGTTTTATAAATGTATACACAGATAGGCCTGTCCTAAATGGTAGCTGAACTGGAGCAAATACTAATTGGAGTCTGCCATGTAGAAATGGGAGTGTATTCTACAAACCAGCAACTTCTGTGCTGCTATTGACTGTATCTTAAGAGTTCCATGACTGATTTGGATCTTCACAAAGTAAAGAGAAAGAGGTAATTTTGAGTTTATCTGATGCCGAAGCAAAAAAGAAAAAACTCCTTGGGTAAAGGAGTTTTTGAGGGAAGGCTAAGGAGCTGAGATTTAACCTGAAGAAGCAAAGATTGGGTGAGTGGTTCACAGCAATAATCAGTTACAGGAAATCCTATGGGTGCTAGTGAGCAGATGTTTTCTGTCAGATGAGAGCCCAACAGGATAAGTGAACTCAGAGACTTAAGAGTAAAGTGGAAGGCGTGTTTATTGTCATTTTGGGGGGATGCCCTATGTCTTTAAATGTTTTTGAGATAATGAAATACGTTACCAGGGAAAGTTGATGAATCTGAAAGTTGTAAGAAAACTTGCAGGATTCTCTGTCAGATGTAAGTGCAGTTCTAGATGACCTTGTGATGTTTTCCACTGTATTACCCATATAATAAGGTGAAGATTCAGATAACACATGGAATTCAAAGTAGGTTCATCTTGAAAAACAACCAAGGTTTGTAGCACACCAGCTGATGATGCGATTTCATTTGGTTGTTCAAATATATTCTTCAAGATACCATTTAACCTTAGTATTTGAGAAATGGTTTGCCCTCCTAAAAGTCAGGGCTGAGTATATTTTCACTTTAGTTGACAAAACCAGGGATTATAGTGATAAAAGTCCTGTATTCCTTGATGAAGCTGAACTACTTGAAGTTGCTTCTGCATTTTAGTTATTACAACACATTACAATTTTAAAAAAATCGAAGTATTAGCTCAGTCAGATCCTTGCTTATTTAGAAAAGGAGCTTCAGTGCTATCACTTAATTTTTCCTAATAGCTTATATAGCTTAAAAATGTTTCTATTTTCAAAATTATTATTATTATTATTATTTCGAGACAGAGTCTTGTTCTGAGGCCCAGGCTGGAGTGCAGTGGCCCAATCTCAGCTCACTGCAACCTCCGCCTCCTGGATTCAAGTAATTCTCGTGCTTCAGCCTCCCTATCGGCATGTGCCACCATGCTCAGCTAATTTTTGTATTTTTAGTGGAGATAGAGTTTCACCATAATGGCCAGGCTGGTCTTGAACTCCTGATCTCATGATCCACCCAGCTTGGCCTACCAAAGTGCTGGGATTACTGGTGTGAGCCACTGAATCCGGTCAAAATTGTTATTTAGTACAGTCATATCACAACTTTTCTTTGCATGACACGTGCTATACAGTAGGTGTTGTGCTATTTACATAATTAATATGATCTTTAAAACAATCTCAGCACCCAGATGCTTGGCTATGTTTTGTTTCCTTAAAGAACACAGAGAAATTTTTTCAGTGTTAGCTAGTCCAGATGTTTTGGGCAGGAAAAGGTTTTGACTAAGGTAAGTGTAGCATCTTTCGAATTTGAGATAACAGCTTGGTAAGCAGTTCTTTCCGCTGTACACCAAAGCCTTGTTTTGCAAAATGTGGTCTGTGGAACCGGCAGCATCTGCATCACTGTGAGCTTGTTAGATAGGAATGCAGAACCTCAAACTACTTAACCAGAATCTACATTTAAAAAACATACGCTGTCGATTTGTGCGCACATTGAAGTTTTAGAAGCATTACACTAAATGACTCTTGGGAGCAGAGACGGCTTGGTTCCTAATCAAAGACAGGCAGAGATGCAGAGTGTGTCTGCTGGGCAACTCTGAGGACAAGGCAGAGTTGTTTCAATCAATCCAAATGAGAGATTGCTACATTTCCATCACTGACCCCATGTAACAGTGAATCTTGCTTGGAAGCCTCGTATGTACCTAAGCTACACCTTCACCAAACTTGACTTTTTTCTTCAACCCTTGGCATCTACTGGCCTAGAGGATACAGTCCAAAGTACATGTAGCATAACATAACTGCATACTACATTTCCAGTGCATCACCTATTAAATTGGAAGGAACTCACGCCTATAATCCCAGCACTTTGGGAGGCCAAGGTGGGTGGATCACGAGGTCAAGAGATCGAGACCATCCTGGTCAACATGGTGAAACCTTGTCTCTACTAAAAATACAAAAAATTAGCTGGGCATGGTGGCGTATGCCTGTAATCCCAGCTACTCAGGAGGCTGAGGCAGGAGAATTGCCTGAACCCAGGAGGCGGAGGTTGCGGTGAGCTGAGATCGCGCCATTGCACTCCAGCCTGGGTAACAAGAGCGAGACTCCATCTCAAAAAAAAAAAAAAAAATTTGAAGGAACATCTCTTCCTGCCATCCATAAACCCTCCATTTCCACAAGATCACTCAACGTACCTCTCATATTGAATCTATGTACTTGTTCATGTCTTTTTCCCATCCTGGAATTCCTTTCATTCTCTCTGTTTCTGTGGAAATTCTTCACATCTTTAAAGGCACACATTAAAGTTTATTGCTGCCATGAAATATTTCATAATCAGAATTCTACCAGGCGTGCTCATAACATCTTGTTCTCTGCATGTGCAACAGTTAAGAGCTTTGAAGATTCAGGAACCTGGACTGAACACCCATTCCTTACTGAAGCTGCAGGCTTGGCCACGTCTCTTGGTTGGAACCTTAGTTTTATCATCTGTTAAATAGAGACGACAATAGTGTCTTCCTCAAAGAATGATCATGAGGATTAAAAGAGATAATGGTATGAAGTGTTAACAGAGTGTGGGGCACATAGTAAGTCTGCAACAGAGATTTGCTGTTATTATAATGAGAATGGTCTCAAGCTTTGATGTACTAACATGCATATCATAGAGGTGTTTGTCGGGCAATGTGTGCATGGTTTCCATCCTACTAAATATATATTTCTTGGGTACAAATATAAAATTTTACCTGTGAACTTCCTCACTCTTAAGACAGTGAGGTTAGCATTGGAAAGTGATAGCCTTACCACAATAAATTGAATCTAATCATAATTTTTTCAATTGTAATGTAAATCAATTTGTTATTTCAGTTTCAAAAATACTATGAATAGTCACATTTTCTGTAAATCATTTATTCACATACATAACCCCTCATCAGCCTTCTCATCTACATAGTAATTTTTAAAAACTTTCTTCAGACAGCTTTTCTGTGATATCAGAATCACATTTATGGATCTTCCTTCCGAGACCCTCTACACTAACCCCCCAGCTCCAAATTGCATATTCAAGAATTAGATCTTATTGGGTTCTACTCCTTCCCACTCTAACTAGGCATAGCAACTAAGGGTTCCAATGTATCTCATAACTTTTAAACACAACTGTAGCTTATTTTCCAAAAATTGTACCATATTATTGCTGTATAAATTCTTAACTATTAAACATAGATGACATGCTTTCCCCTTAGTTTTAGGCTCTATAAATTTAATAGACATTGGTTAACACAAGAATTACAATCTCCATGAAAAGAATATAGTAAATGATTAGACAAACATCCAATAAGCATAACATCCAATTCCTCCGATATATTATAGCTAAAAATAATAGTATACTTTAAATGTATTTCATTCCCAAAACCAATGATTAACAACAGTGCAAAAAATTCCATGAATTAGTTATTAGACACCACACTGAATCAACACAAATGATTTGAGTCAATTTATTTGTACCCGGATTTGAATATATCTGATGGCTTTATGTAGATATTTAATGTTTTAATCCACTAATGAATGATCAGATTTTAAAATCAGAAAAATTTTTAATAATAATTACATATGACTTTTATTAAGTGCTAACTGTGGCTTAAGCATTGGACAGGTTTATATTATTTAACCCTATGAAGAGGAGGAACTATTATATCCACTTTGTAGATGGTGACACTGAGGCTTAACGGGTTAAAGTGCCCAAGGTCAACATCTAGGAAGTGATTTAGCCAGGATAAAACCCAGGCTGTAGATTCAATGCTATCCCCATCAAGAAACCAATGACCTTCTTCATAAACCCAAAAAAAAACACCTTAAACTTCATATGGAACCAAAAGAGAGCCCACATAGCCAAGTCAATTCTAAGCAAAAAGAACAAAGCTGGAGGCATCACCCTACCTGATTTCAAACTATACTACAAGGCTACAGTAATCAAAACAGCACAGTACTGGTATCAAAACAGAGATATTGACCAACGGAAGAGAACAGAGGCCTCGGAGACAATGCCACACATCTACAACCATCTGATCTTTGACAAACCTCACAAAAAGAAGCAATGGGGAAAGGATTCCCTGTTTAATAAATGGTATTGGGAAAACTGGCTAGCCACGTGCAGAAAGCAGAAACTGAACCCCTTCCTGACACCTTACACTAAAATTAACTCCAGATGGAATAAAGACTTAAACATAAGACCTAACACCATAAAAACCCTAGAAGAAAACCTAGTCAAAACCATTCAGGGCATAGGCATAGGTAAGGACTTCACGACTAAAACACCAAAAGCATTGGCAACAAAAGCCAAAATAGACAAATGGGACCTAATCAAACTCCACAGCTTCTGCATGGCAAAAGAAACAGTTGTTAGAGTGAATTGGCAACCAACAGAATGGGAAATTTTTTATTTTTTGAGACGAAGTTTCGCTCTTGTTACCCAGGCTGGAGTGCAATGGCGCAATCTCAGCTCACTGCAACCTCCACCTCCTGGGTTCAGGCAATTCTCCTGCCTCAGCCTCCTGAGTAACTGGGATTACAGGCACATGCCACCACGCCCAGCTAATTTTTTGTATTTTTAGTAGAGACAGAGTTTCACCATGTTGACCAGGATGGTCTCGATCTCTTGACCTCGTGATCCACCCACCTCGGCCTCCCAAAGTGCTGGGATTACAGGCTTCTCCCATCACGCCCAGCTGGAAAAAATTTTTGCAATCTACCCATCTAACAAAGGGCTGATATCCAGAATCTACAAAGAACTAAAATAGATTTACATGAAAAATCAAACAAGCCCATTCAAAAGTGTATGAAGGATATGAACAGACACTTTTCAAAAGAAGACATACATGAGGCCAACAAACATATGAAAAAATGCTCATCATCACTGGTCATTAGAGAAATGCAGATCAAAACTACATTGAGATACCATCTCACGCCAGTTAGAATGGCGATCATTAAAAAATCTGGAGACAACAGATGCTGGAGAGGATGTGGAGAAATAGGAATACTTTTACACTGTTGGTGGGAGTGTAAATTATTTCAACCATTGTGGAAGACAGTGTGGTGCTTCCTCAAGCACCTGGAAATAGAAATTCCATTTGATCCAGCAATCCCATTACTGGGTATATATCCAAAGGATTATCAATCATTCTATTATAAGGACACATGTACCCGAATGTTCACTGCAGCACTGTTTACAATAGCAAAGACCTAGAACCAACCCAAATGCCCATCGATGATAGACTGGACAGGGAAAATGTGGCACATATACACCATGGAATACTATGCAGCCATCAAAAGTGATGAGTTCATGTCCTTTGTAGGGACATGGATGAACCTGAAAACTCATTCTCAGCAAACTGACACAAGAACAGAAAATTAAACACCACATGTTCTCACTCATAGGCGGGTATTGAACAATGAGAACACATGGACACAGGGAGGGGAGCAGCACACACTGAGGTCTGTTGGGGGGCTAGGGGAGGGGCAGCGGTGGGTAGGGAGGTTGGAGAGGGATAACATGGGGAGAAATGCCAGATATAGGTGATGGGGAGGAAGGCAGCAAACCACATTGCCATGTATGTACCTATGCGACAATCCTGCATGTTCTTCACATGTACCCCAAAACCTAAACTGCAATAATACTTTAAAAAAACCCCAGTCTGTGTCATTCTAAAGTTTATACTTTAAACACAACAATCTTTCTTTTGCATGTGGAAACTGAAGCCCATAGTGATTAATATCCAAGGTTATATACCATTTGTTAGTGCCAGACAAAGTCACATTTCTCTGCTTTTTCCAGAATCTTTGTAAGAGTTGAGTTAGATCGTCTGTATGAATATCTTTTAAAGATAATAAGAAAGCTGACTTATATGACCCCCTTAAAATCATGGCTACCCTATAAAATCCAATCAAACAATTATCAATTTCATAATGAAATTCACATATCAAAAAGCTGAGATAAGCATTCCTTGCTAAAAGAGAAAAAAATCTCTTGAAAACAAGAACTAAGTTTCAATGAAGGTCATTATCTTGAAAGCTTTCAAATGTTCACAATGAAACAAAATTTCTAAGTCAAGATTTGAAAAAAGGAAAGGAAATGGAAATAAAGTAAATGAGAGAGATGGCAAGATGGGTTTCATATTCTCTAGATATTCTGTTTTCATGTTGTTCTTATATTTTAATTGCCTATAAGATTGAGAAAACATTGAGGGCCATAAATATTTTATGTCTCCTGCTATCACATCATAATAAATCATTTGATATTTGTGTCTTTGATAGGAATGTAGCCAATATAATAATAAAAGCATACTTACGAATAACTTTCAGTTTGATCGAAAAAAGGCACAGCATTTTGTAATATAAATTGACACTGGTATCATAACATAATACCATGCTAATGAGAGAAAAAACTAAAACCGTGTGATAAAGAAACACTGAATTTATCTAACATTCTGGTTTTTCAGAAAGACTTTACTGTTGAATAATTTCAATTTGCGTTTAAAGCTAAGACATATTTTTCTACTTAGAGTATGAGTAAAGAGTCTGAAAGTTTTAGACAGAATTGTTTTAACACACAATAATTAAAATAAAACTGTGAGGCAGTTTTTTTCAACCTTGGCACTATTAACATTTTGGGCTAGATAATTTACTGTGAGGAGTTATCTGGCAAGTTTTAGACCAGTTAACATCATCCCTGGCCCCTACTTGCTAGAATCAGTAGCAGAGCACAAATCCCTTCTCTATTTCTGATAACCAAAAATGTCTCCAGATATTGACAGTGTCCCCTGGGGCACAACATTTTCCCTAAATGAGAACTACTTAAAAGTAATAGTTGAAAAGGTCAAATAATTGTACTTTATGCCCTTTATCCAAAACTCTGCAAGATAATTTTCAGATTGACTAGTTTTTGATATTCATGGTCTGCATGTCTACGGACCAAGGTTTAAATAACCTTTTCCACAGTTTTCAGTTGAAAAGGCATTTGTCGTCTGCATTTACATTAAAATTATTACTTGTCAATATGCATTAATTTAAATTTACAATCAGTTACACATATGAATTTTTCTTAAATATGAGGATACCTGACTATTTTCATGGATGTCCTCTTTTTCACTTAAATTTCTCAGTCTTCCTGATTAGATGAATATGATTTTCCCCTTCTCATTTAGATTAATATACTATATAAAAATAGGCCTTAAAGACACGTAGTTTGGGATTTATCGAAAATCACAATTTCCCTGAAAAACTAATTCATAGACCAAATTTTCCCAAAGCCGTGGTCTATAAATCACCTGTTTCAGAATTTCCTGAGATGCCTGTCAATGTTATAAATGATTGGTTCTGTTCCTAGACCTACTGAGTAAGACTCTCTGCAATAGGATCCAGTGATCCACAGCTTAAGTCCCCCAGGTGATTCTGAAGCCTCCACATTTAAAAGCCATATACGGCCAGGCGCGGTGGCTCACGCCTGTAATCCCAGCACTTTGGGAGGCCGAGGCGGGTGGATCATGAAGTCAACAGATCGAGACCATCCTGGTAAACATGGTGAAACCCCGTCTCTACTAAAAATACAAAAAATTAGCTGAGCACGGTGGCGCGTGCCTGTAATCCCAGCTACTCAGGAGGCTGAGGCAGGAGAATTGCCTGAACCCAGGAGGCGGAGGTTGCGGTGAGCCGAGATCGCGCCATTGCACTCCAGCCTGGGTAACAAGAGTGAAACTCCGTCTCAAAAAAAATAATAGTAATAAAATAAAATAAAAGCCATATACTTAGGCCACAGAGACAAGAAAAGCAATGTGCTATTGATACGATTCATTCAATGGAAATTATAATGTATTTATTCCTTGCTGGACCTCGTTTGATTCCAGCTTACACATCATAGCCACCTTATGGAAGGTGTTTCACTAGAATTTACCAAATTTTAAGATAGGCAAAGCTTTATACCTCTGTTAGGTAACATTTAAGTTAAAGCCTTCATTGATCTGCTTAAACTCACCAATGAAAAATAACATGATTGCTTGTATATGAAAATTTATGCAATTGATACCAATTGGATTTAAATCTATAATACCCTTTATTTTAAAAATACTTGGTACGGTTTTGCTGTGTCTCCACCCAAACCTCATCTTGAATTGTAGTTCCCGGAAATCCCACCTGTCATGGGAGTCACCTATTGGAGGTAATTGAATCTGGGTCTGGGTCTTTCCTGAGATGCCTGTCAAGCATTTTTTCATGATACTGACTAAGTCACAAGAAATCTGATGGTTTTATAAAGGGAATTTCTCCTACACAAGCTCTCTCTTGCCTGCTGCCATGTAAGACATGTCTTTTGCCTTCTACCATGATTGTGAGGCCTTCTCAGACATGTGGAAGTGTAAGTCCATTGAACCTCTTTTTCTTTACAAATTACCCAGTTTAGGGCATGTCTCTTTTTAGCCAAGTGAAAATAGACTAATATAATACTCATTTGAAAATTCAAAGGAACTATGAATGCAAAGATCTAAATACCTATAGTTTCTCTTTCCATGCTACTTTTCCACTTGTAACGTATTCCAAACAATCACTTCTAAAACTCAGATTTACTAACTGTAATTGTATATTTTTTAATAAAACATTCTAAATACATAACCTTGAAATGCATGGGTGGTTCCATTCATCTCTCTTAAGTAAAAAAATGAGACAACAATTACTGCTTCACACTCAAATCTCAGAAATTCTAGGAGGCTCTGTTGAAGAGTAAGAAAGGGAGCTCTTTCCATTTTTAGCTTTTCTTAATCCAAGCTCAGAAAAGTTTACTCTTAAGTGCCACAGGAATGTGGAAATATGCCAGGTGGTTACACACTCTTTTTGCTAAGACTGATGAAAATATTAAAGGGGTGGCAATACCATGCAATCCAGTGAGGGCAGGCACAAAACGAAAGTAAAACAATTACATAGGGACAGTGTAATTTGCCAGAACATTCAATGCTTCAATCATATTGCACCTATGTCACCACATTTATTTTATTTTCAGTTCTATAATTAAGTATAGTAAATGCTCACCATCAAGTTTTGGTGACATTCCTCGGTTATTTCTTGGTCATAGAGAATTAATACTCCAGTAGCTTGGTAAGGAAAGGCTTTTGAGTGCAATATTCTCTGAATTCTTATTCATTTAAAACTATTTTTCTATACTTCTAATAGAAGGATTATTTTTCCAAAGTCGTTTAACGGTTTGGCTGGATATAAAATTTGTTTTCATACTCTATGAGTTGCTTTAATATGCTGCTTTTGAGAAATATGGAGTTACCCTAATATTTATATCCTTACAAATAATTTGATATTTTTGCTTGGAGGTTTTGATTTTGGTTTTCTATTTCTTTTCTTTTAAGCCTAGAATACTAGAAAATGTCTTGGAGTTAATTTTTTGGTGACAATTTTTCAAGGTCTATGGTGAGCCATTTCAATACAGTGAGGTTCAGGTTCAGGTTTAGGTTTCTTTAATTTCCAGAAGTTTCCTTGAATTCTAGCTTCACGTATTAGCTCTGTTCACTATTTTATTTTTCTTATGCAGGTCCTCCAATTATATGTGTATTGGACATAGACAGATATTTGCCTACCTGCTGTTTCAGCAACTTTCTGTCTCTTTTTTGCCTCTTCTTATTTCAGCTTCATCACGTTGTTTACTTTGCTGCCAACCTCAGGTGTCCCTTATTGGATTTTCACTTGAATATATTCTCCACATTTCACTTACTAAATTATTTCTTATTTCTGAGATTTTGTTTTCTTTCAGTATACTTCTTGAATTTATTTGAATTTCATTGAATGTGTTTTTGTTTTCTTTTTCTTGTTTCTGGTTTTAAGTTTTGAATTTCTGATTCTATTTTTTAAAGTATCTCCAAATTCTTGTTTGATGATTCTACATTCAAATTGGAGTACTGTGTTAACAATTCTCTTCTGCTTTGTGGTAATGTTTTGGAGAGAATTTTGGGTAGTTGATGTTTTGGTTTACATGCTCTGTTTCTCCTTACAATGTCTTTGGATGACATTTTACTCTTTTTTTGTATACCTACATACTTTATGTCAGGGTTCCTAGTTCAAGCACACCCTCTTCTGTGGTGTAGTGTTTGTGTGGTTTTCCTTTTAATGTATACTTCTGACGAATCATTTTCCTTTGACTTACTTCCCTTCATTCTCATTTTCTATGGTACACTACACATATTTCCATTTAACTCCTTTTCTCTTAGAAGAAATTGATCTTGGAGACTGCCACTTCCACTCTGCTCACCCCAAGCCACTTTTCTGTACCTAGTACTGTGAACTACTAAGATTTCGACCCCTGTTTACTATTTTGGCAACAAGTATTGGACTTTCTCTTTCTGGGGGTAATTGTTTTCAGTGCTGCTTGTGTTTCCAATGGAGTTACTTAAGCCCCCACTCCCTTGTTCTCTGCATCCACCAGCAGCCAGTCGCAATGGTAGGAGCCCTGCTGGAATTTGGAATTTACCCTGTCTCCTAGTAATGTAAAGGGCATGAAATTTTATTTGCTGTCCTTTATGTTTACTTTTTAGTTTTCAAGTAGAGGATTTATGGAGAGATTTGGATTCTGGTTCCTGCTCTTATCCTCCAGTGGCTCAGTATTTCACAATAAGGAAGTTGTACCTTCCTGGAGCCAGGCATGGAGGCACATCTGGGAGTCAAAATGAGGGCTCCTGAACATGCAGAGGAATTTCAGAGCCTCAGTTCACACTCTTCTGCTCTTTCCATCAAGATTATGTTTTCCAAGCTTCTTTCTGGTATAAACTAGGTGGATCACTGTTCTCATTTCAAAATGAAAGCTGCTTTTCGACTGCCTGTCCTCTTCTGCTTCCTGCTGGCCCACTTTTTCAGTTATCTACATAACACTTTACAAAGCCCAAATGCAAATATGTATGTTAAACTACGCTAGTACGTCTTCCATACTGTATCATGTCTTTAAATTATGGCAAATAATAACAGATCGATAGCATGTATTTTCCTTTCTAAACATTTTTCCTCCACGATTGCAGCTGTACTTCATTTTGGTGGTGACATTTGGGGGTTCAATCTGAACATAATCCCACATGCTCGGTAATACAAGTGTTTATCTATTGCGCCTCATATTTATATATTTTTCAATTCTCATTGATGACCAAAGGGTAGCTTAGCGGCACATTATAATGATTTGACTCGAAAGTAGCTATTTTTCCCTAAAGTCGTTGAAAATAGTTTGCTTCTTTTTGAATCAGCATTTGTTAAGTCATCTTACATAATGTTTTTCTACATGTAACAACAGATCGGGTTTCTCTTTTCCTTTTTTATTCTTCAGTCATGAAATCAGAGATTCATAGTGGGTTGTTGTAGGGATCATTAATATCAATGAGGTAATTCTATGAATGCTTCATTTCTTTTCAAATGAGCAAGAAAGAAATGATTTTTATGAAGTAAGAATCCCAGTTTTTCACTATCACACTCAAAGGACTTCACATCACAGATCCTGCCTTTTATGATCATTACATATGTCAACTTTACACATACACAATAAACATTTCCCAAGAGATCAGACCGTACAATCAAATAAAAAAGATCCATGCAAAGCGTTTTGTTAAGAACAAAGTAATAGGACAAAATAGAAATTTGATGGGAAAAACACAAAACTCAGGTACATCTTTCTGAGTCAAATAGTATTGGAAAAATTAAAAATTGCTAATTCTGTTTTTCTTTGAAGGAAATGTCCTAAGTGAATTTAAATAGAAAAATCATTCTCGGGGAGCATGATGATTCTGGATCATGTTCAAAGTCACATGGTGCTGGGCATGGTGGTTCATATCTGTAATCCCAGCACTTTGGGAGCCTGAGGTGAGAGGATCCCTTGAGAACAGTAATTCAAGACTAGCCTGGGTAAGATAGTGAGACCTCTTTCCTACAAAACATAGAAATAAAAATCAGTCGGGCTTTGTGGCTGGTACCTGTAGTTCCAGCTACTTGGGAGGCTGAGGTGGGAGGATCACCTGAGCCTGGGATGTGAAGGTTGCAGTGAGTCGAGATTGTACCACTGCATTACAATCTGGGCAAGAGAGCAAGACCCTGTCATAAACCAACAAACAAAGAGCAAAGTCACATATTTACCTTCAGTCTCTAGTAATTCACAAAGGTTTAAGGTAAACAAATATTAAAGTACTATCTTCTTGCGGAATAGTTACTGAAAAATAATTCTTACAATGATGTGGAGAATGTCAAGAAATTGCAGTGGATTTACCAACCACATTAACCGTAAGATGGCCAGAGAATGTACCAACTAAAATAAGTACTCAAAGCTTAGATATTCTGAAATCAATGGTCTTTTGTTTGTTGTTGTTGGGTTAGAAGAGCCCGTTGAAAATCACTGTTGCTTACAATTCCATGATGGGGTGTTCTGTGTCATCAAGTCAGACGTTTTAAAAGGCAGCAACATGCAGTGGAGTGGAAGCAGTAAATCAAAGGGAAGCATGAGAAGGCCTGAGATCACATCCTTTTCCAATGTTTGCCAGCCTTGCAACATCGAATCTTTCTCTTCTGTTTCTCTCTCTTATTATATGTTTTATAATTATTAGGACATTTAAAATTGGTGAATATAATATGACATTTTATCTTCTGTTAAAAAAAGACACAACAAATGACATCTTAATTTGAATTTTCCACTTGAAAAGTCTTTCTTTCAGAGGAGCAGGATATTGTAATATAGCCCCGAGTCAAGTTTGAATTGTTCCACTACATGTATACTGTTGTATAACCAAGGAAGCAGAATAACAAAAGTTACTCATTTATATCTTTCAGTTGGACAAATCAGCTCTAGGCAGCAAACACTGGCTGAATAGAAAGTCATAATCAAAATGATCGATAACAGTTCTGCCAATGCGTATGTCAACGTACTCTCTGTGTTCATAAATGTTTTCCACAACTGAATAAGAATGTAAATTAAAGTTCCCAAATTAAGTATTCCTATAACACATAGTAACCTGATTTGGCCAAATAATTTTGACTTTGGTTTAGAATTAACTTGAATTAGTGCTAAAAGGGATATTCATCATCTAGGACAGAGGTTGTCAACCTTCCTCTGCCCAGGGCCAGATGGTAAATATTTTAGGCATTGTAGCGTGTACAGTGTTGTTGTGACTACCCAACTCTGAAGACGTAGCAATAAAAGCAGCCATAGAAAATATCAGTGATAGGTGTGGTCTGTTGCAATACAAATTTATCTAGAAATGATAGAACTTGAATTTTACATAATTTTAAAATGTTACAAAGTACGTTTCCTTTTGATTTTGTTCAATTATCTAAAAATACAAAAATAATTCTTAGCTCATGGGCCATATAAAAACAGGTGATGGGCCAGATTTGGTCCAAGGGTTATTGTTTATTGAAACTTTACCTGTGAAATTGTGTTAACTGGTTTAGGGGTATTTGATAAATATAATGTTGATGTTTATGATATTAAAGACAAAAATGATTAACATTGACTGGACACTAGAACCAATCCAATGCATTCACCATTTACAACATGAAGGTTAAATTTCTTGACCTTATTCAGCAATTCCTTTAGTAAAATTTTCTTATTTCCTGTTATGGTAGTTTAGCTCTCCACAGTAGTCCACCAATTTCTTAGATTAAAAAGAAGATTCCTATTTTCATTTCAAATATAAATAGTCCTTGTCATTCATAGTCATCAATCATCATCCACTTGCTGAGATGTAACAGAAAGTATTATATATTTGTCATATTGGTTTCACAAGGTTTCAATCATATTTTTCCATTATGTGAATTTTTCCCCTGAAAGTCAAATACGTATTGCTAATAAATATGTATTAATATCATTTTTTAAAAACTACCACTGTCTCTAATGTGTAAATTGTAAGGCAGAGCTATCCATTTACCTATGATTTTACCTAAAATTCTTCCACATAATAATAGCTTTCCTACTTTAATTCAAATACAACCAGAGAACTAAACACTAAGCAGGAATGTGGCACCATGTCCAGCCATATCATTCTCTAGTTGCTGTACTCTAACAGTGATTGGCTCAACTTGTGAAAGTTGCCGGTAAAGAAGAAGTTTTGATAATGGGGTAAAAATGTTGATCAATTTGCAATAATGTCCTGACCAGTTTTGATGCTGTGGAAAAAGACATGGCTTTTTGTCAATCTCCGCTTCTCACTTCAGAATTGAGGAAGCTGGACTTCAGCCAAAGTTAAATGCTTAGCTCTCTCATTAGTTGAGCCAAAAATGAAGCTGACCTGCTTGCCTAAAGCAAAATAGTCACCCCATATCAACTGCCATTATGATAGAGTCTTCAAACCCTGGCTGGGTTGACTCACAGTGATCTTTTCTAATGGAGAGCATGATGCATCAAACATCAATGACCCCCCCAAACAGACTGGAGTATGGACTTGAGGGAGTGGGGGAACATCCAGGTGAAATCAAAATGAAGATACATATAGTGCAGATGCTTTTCATCATTGATTCATTCATTCAGACTTTTATCCTGTGCTATACATGATTGGCAGTGAGGGAGAGACTGTACAGGAACTTGGAGTCTCATTCTGCTACTACCCACCTGGACTTCATCCTTGGAAAATTTCACCCATTAGACCAGAAGAAATTTCACTTTTCACTTCATTTCAAAATGACCCAGGTGGCAATTTCAACCTGTCTGCTTCCTTTATTCCCTCCTGAATTCTGTGAGAAAAATTCCTAATAGCTACGGTATTGACAGAGTGGTTGTGCTGCTCACATGTGCCCGTAAGCAAGAATTCCTTGTAAGAATGTATCATCCAATGAGTCCAAGTGGACCAACATGGTGGCCACCACAAGTCGACAATAAAAGGAAAGATATTTTTATAAAGAATCATAATGTCCTGGAAATATTTTCTTGAATTGGTATGTAAGATTATGGATAATTTATATTCCAAATGCCACAAATACAATGCCCATTTAAACTCATGCTTTAAGTTTTAAAACCTATGTGCCAGGCAATGAGCTAGACATTTAAAATAGATTATTCTAATCTTCCTCTAAGTCTGAATATGTACCATATATGCCCAATACTTAGGAATACTTGATAGGAAGCAGTAGGTCATTGAAAACGTTTTGGTAAATCACACAAAGATCTCTTCAAACATCTTTGTGAAGAATAAAATAAAATAACTATAATATGGTTTATAATAAAATCACTTGTTTTTAGGTGTGATGTTGGAATTATTGATATATTTTTGGATGTCTAAATTTAGTGGAACATGGTTGTAGAGAAGTAGGTTGAAATCAGTTCTCAAAAATGATCATTTTCTGTGTCTAGTAAGCCCATTATTCATGACAAAGGCTTCAGAGAATGTGTCATTTCTACATTTCACTTTAATGGTGGACTGTGATATGCAGATTACCAGTGCTTATCTTACTGTGCACAAAGAAGTGACCTAAGTAGCTCATTCAATGCCGCAAGTTGTTTCTGTTGGACCTCGTTCCTAAATGTCACCACGCTAACTTGCTATTTACTTTATACGGCAGTTATGAGAGATGATTCATCGCTTGTGTATGAGCACGATTTTCATTTTAGCCATCAATAACCGTGACAACGATAATATACTGTAAGACTGATAATGAGGTTTTCCCCTACCAGCTTAGTATAATTGATAGTAAAAATAAAAGATCAATAAAACCGTGAACTCTTGTCTTGACTAAGCAACTGATAATATAGAGACATTTAGAGTGATTCGATTAAAATATGAACAACTAAATTAATCACAAATGATAATTTATAGACCAGTGGTCTGTGAATGGTAATTTATAGACTTACCAAAATGATTATTTTGATAAGTCTGGTCTATAAATTATCATTCATGATTCAATGTGTGTGGGGGGTGTGTGTATGGGGGGAGATAATGGAAGAAAAAAAAATCAAAGAATGTATAATAATCTTCAAGGGTTAAAGCCCAGGGTACGGAAGGTAATAAGAGGTCAGAAGTGATAATCATCAATCATGTGATTCTCAAGGGAGAAGAAGAAGGTAGTGGCCATCAAGGGCAGGAAAATTACAAGGGAATAACAGCTAGTTGGTCAAATCGACCATCTCCTACCAAAGAAACTTCTCAGAAGTCACTGGGAAGCCCTACCTTCTCCCTTGAAGCTCTAATTGAAGCTCTGGATTGCAACTGGTTGAAGTTTTGAGGTCATACATCCCACTATCATAACCATAATGGGTCCAACTTAGGAGAAATTAAACCACAAATAATACATACTTACAAAGGTATAAAACTAATTCTGTGTGAACAGAGGGAAATTATACAATCGTGGTCTATTAAATTCAATATAGATATACCTAAGTGACTAGATTAGTGCAAATAAAGGGAATTAGGGGAATATTTAGACATTTTATTAGCAGTTTAAGAAACAATAGAGTGGTGAGTGAAAAGTGTCATGTATAAGGGGAAGGACTATGGCAGATTTAACCGCTAAATTATTTTTAATCTTAGTTTTGGGATCCTGTTTGATTCAGAAGTTAATTATAATAGGCTTTTAAAGCTATAGGTGGAGAATTTTTTTTGGAGAAGGAGGGGGAAATCTTCCCATTGGTGGCTTTCAGTTTGACCGGCTTATGCCCAGAGAATATGGTCTGTAAATCTCTATGTTTCGAACTTTGTGAAAGTTTTTATATCAAACTCATGAGTAATTTTTAATATTTTTTTGCATGGAATGAGAGAAGTGCATATATTCTCTGTAGGTAGCATGGTGGTTGAGTCTTAAGACCATAGGCCCCAGGGCCAGACCTCCCAGATTGAGTCTGCTCTGCTGCTTTCTGGCCATGTAGTATTAAGCAAGTCACCTGTTTAGTTAGTGCCTCAGTTTTCTATCTGTAAAAGGCTGTTAGGAAGATTTTATGAGTTAATACGTCAAACCTCAGAAGAAAACCAACATGCTTTTCCTGATATAAGTATGATGTAATAGTTTATTAAATATCTATAATTTTATCTACCTACTGTTTATCCACATGTGCGTGAGCGCACACACACATGCACATGCACACACACACACAGGAGCATCTGTTGATTGCATTATTTAAATCCTTGCTTTTTTCTTCTTTACTTAATTATGACTCTTAGAATTTTTCAAACAGAATCCCTATTTATCATTTGATTTTATCGAATTACATTTCTGGAAGTTTGCATTATGCATTCTACAGCCATATTGCAAATACGTTTATAATCCTTCATGTTTATGAACAGACAATTTTCTACTTCCATAATATTCCTTTTGCTCTATGGCTATAATCTTGACTTCCACTTGAGATGATATTGATAAGGAAACTCCAACTTCTTTTTTGGTTTTTACATTTACCAGGCACTTCTTGTTTATCCTTATACTTTCAAACATGTTTGAAAGCTTTATTTAGATGTGTTTTTCACAAGCAGATGGCTTTTGTCTTTTATCCCAATCTAAAAGTCTTTGTCTCTCTATTGGAACCCTCATTTACATTTATTGTCATATGACTAATTTGATTTCATTCTCACACCTTTAATAAATTATTTCATATTAAATACTGTTTAATTTTCTTATTTCTTTAATTCTTACTTCTCTGAGGTCATCACCTTTCCTTTAAGTCATTTTGTACTCTCTCTCTCTTTCCAATGTCTCCTGTGCCCCACCCTTCATTAAAGGAAAACTCCGTGAGGCTACTGTTATAAGCAGTAGATTTGAAATGGTTAAACTGTATTTTAAATAGTTAAGAACTACTGGTAGAAGATTTTAAATCAAAGAATGAAAATAAAACACTTAAACAATTTTTGTAAAATATGAGTTTTCTTTTTAACAATGGAAAGAGTTGGTATTGATTTTTTAATGTGTTTCCCAAAATAAAAACTTGGTAGGAGACACAGATGCTTTTTAAAAATTTACGTCTTTAAAAGTGTAATTCCAGAGGGTGCTGAATATTCTTTGCACAAACCAGTGAAAACAAGAGGAAACAGAACAACATGTCCTCAAATGTAATCTCTTTGTGAGGCCCGATGTAGGTGCTGGCTTTTAGTAATCTTTCCTGTCTAACGACATCAGATGAAAGCAGGCTGGCTGTCAAATATTTACAAGCTTGCACTTAGCTCAAAGTTGGGTATGCAAAAATCACAGTGATTATTTTATTTATTAATCTATTCTGTTCCGTAAGGTGCAATTATCCTGTAAACATAGCATCTTAACACAGCTTACAAAGCTAATTAGTGTAGGCCCTTTGGAAAACCTCAAACATTTTGGTCCTTCCAATTCTTTTTTACACAACTGCTGCTCTGCGGAAAGTTCCCAGGCTGAGGAAATGGAAATCTTTCTAAAAATTCATAAATGGCTCTGATCTGCCTCCCCTCTTCACATTATCTTTACGCTGTGTGATTTTAAAATAAAATATGTTTAAAAAGCTAAGTACATCAGTGGTTAGAGGTCTTTGTTGAGCAAGCTAAGAAGCCTCCTTTCCTCTTCCCCCAAAGATGTGCAAAAACTTTTAACTGTCCAGCTGCTGCTGGGCCTTCTGTCCTTTATCCGATACATGTCCCCAAAGGAGCTCATTGGGAGGTAAATGAATGCAACAGATTCTCACTAAGCATTTTTATTTAAGTCCATCCATCCTCAGATTCTGGAGAGCACTGAGGAAGTGAGGTGGGGAGCAGCAGTAAAAACAGTAGCGAGCTGTCAGTGGTGCAGTTTGTCATTGCTCCCCACACAAAAGGCAGACTGTCACAATAAACAGCATTTACTCCTTTCATATTTGTGGCTTAGGGCTGGAGAAGGGGAGGTGTCACTGGTCGTAATTGTAGAACACATAAATAATAATAGTAGCTTGCAAATCATAGATCAAAGAAAACACAGGGAGTTGGCAACAATGAAGGCAGGAAAATAGATGCTTCCAGCACAAGCTAATTTACTACCCTTTAAAAAATACGTTCTTCTTTCTAACAGTAAAGGTGGAATGATTTTGTTTCCCCTTTCAGCTGCAGGTAAGGAAGAAGAAACTTCTAAATCATCAGTCTCATGATTTATTTGGGGCACACAGTATGAGTAGGTTATTTTTCATTCAAGAGCTATTTTATAAATTAATGAGTATTAACCTTTCTGAGCTAGATGTAAGTGGCAACCCTTTTGCTTACTGTAAACACAATAGCATTACAGTGGTGTTAGGTATGCCAACTTGTTAAAGCCTGTAGGAGTGCATGCATGAGGCCTTTCAGACAGCTTCCTTAGGAAAACTGATTTTGGGATCTGATAAGAATTCCTAATTTCTATTACATTTGGACAGTCTGATCTCATCGGAGGTAAGACACCCAGCACCCTGATTATTGCAGGCTTGAATTACATCTTCCCTTTTGGACTCTCCAAAACATGAGAAATATGACAGCATACAATGCTAAAATTGAGTCCGCATATGGTACAGACCCTGGGCCACCTCGACATTCTCTGCAACCTATGGAAACTCAATGGAAGAATTCCCATAAGATGACAGAGACCGAGAAACTCTCCCCATGCTATTACAATGTTGGAGGTTTCTCATTTATTGCTGGCAAAAAGTGTGTATTGTGGCTTCTAATAAAAACTTGTGAAACCACATGGGTGTAAAGTAATTTTTTTTCAACTTTTCAAGAAACTGGTGACAATGCTAAGTTCACTGTTTTAGCTTTGGGTGTGAAGTATTTCACCCTGTTTGTGATGGCAGGTTTACATCTGTGCTGTAACCTATTCTAACAGCAGCATAATTGGAACTAGATTTCACCCACGGACAGGGTTTCTCTTTATGGACTGCCTGTGATCACCCCCAACACAAAATATGATAAACTGTGTATAGATTGTATGATCACACATATACACATGTATATGACCACTCTATGTGAGTATAGGAGGATCAGCTAGTACTTTTCCAAAGAAAGGATGCTGTGTTCTAATACGGAAAGCTGACAATCCCCAGAATGCAGAAGGAGCTAGGCAGTCCTGAGCATGACAGTGGAATGCCCCAGACAGGAGAATAACCTGGAGTTTACTTGTGAAGACATTCGGGCCATCAGCATGTGAGTAGTCAGGTTGCAAACTTTGCTTGTTGTTAGCCCTAACATTTGCTTTCGTACAGCAGTTTTGACAGTTGCACTGCTCACAGCAAACTGCCACCGGAGTTTGTTCTGCTTCAGTGCCACTTGGCTGTCACAGCCTGTCATGAGGCAAGAAAGCTCTAAAAACCTAACCCCATCCGACAGGGTTTAATCATTCCTATTACTCATGTTGCCTGCACAGGCCACCTTGGAGCACACAGCATTCAATTTTCGCCTTCCAATAGCACCTGTTTCATAGTCTTCCATTGTTTTATTATTAATATTTTAAACAGAGTGATAGGCTACATTGTTTTGAGGAGGCAAAAAAAAAAAAATCAGAGAGGAAATTTATTTATTTCTCCAAACAATAATACTGAAATTGACCAATGATGAACCAAACCAAAATGAAACCAAGGTGGTCTGCTTCCTCCCTATTTAAGTTGCTTTTTTTTCCTACTTACGCCGCTGGGCAAAAAGGGGAATAACACTTCCTTTTGTTTCACTAGGATAACAAGGCAGAAGAGAATTGGTTATTTCTTAATTAGACAAAGCATATGGAAAAAGATACTAGCAACTTTTGTCCCCATCACCCTTTGTCTCAGATATCTTTACATCTACATACTTGCTTTACTCGGTCTGTGAAATTAGGCAAGCCCCACTTCTTGGTCAGTGGCCAACTCCTCTAACACAGAGACACTCACTGAGGCTATTTAGAGATTTGGTGCGTCATCATCACATATTTCCCAAGAAAGTTCCCTCAACTGCTATCAGTGAGGTGACAGCATACCAGAGATGACATACTTAGCCACCTTTTTGCTTGTTAAAATAAGACACAGCAATCAGGGGCAATATAATATTCCCTACCATAATGAAATCCCAACAGTCTTGTAAACACTATTAGTATTGAAGTTATCAAGATCCAATAAGCCTTGATTGGTATTTACTCTTACAAATACATAGTAGTCTAACCCTACAACAACCTGCAAAGAACGGGAGGGGCAGCAGCGAAACATTACCAAGGAGGAAGTAACAGAATTGCATGTATTGATGTCACTTAGCCATATGTGTTGTAGTATCTTTCCTGGGGTACATGTTTGTGTTGAAAGTTGCTTGATTTTATCCAAATACAATGATTTCACAGAGTTAATAAAAATAGTTGGTCTGATTTCTGAATGGTCACTTCAACTTTGTGTTTAGATTCAAGCCATCTAGCATGGTACATGTACTCAAATTTTTAAATTAATTGGCTCTTATTCTTTTAAGAAGGTTGACAAACTTCTTAGTTTGTTCAAGGTATAATTGATTTTTAACTAGAACCATCTGAATCTTTTCCTAGAATTGTGTTATGCCAGAAAAATAATCTCATTAAGTAAAAAAAAAAACAGTAAGAGTACAAAAGAGGAAAGAATGTTTACAAAACTAGTACACTGGAAAGTTTTCAACGGAAACAATAAAGAAAAATAAAGAATCATGAAAAAGTAATGAACCTAATACTCTGCAAATATGTGAGTGGTGGACAACTGGAAACATGGTTAGGAGACCTTTGTTCCCTTCTTTCTTTTAATGAGCATTAGAATAAAAGGCAATAAACACAAGCTAGTGTCTGGGATATGTGGAGAAGCCAAGGACTTCACCACTTTAATTTACTGGCATCTGGGCAATGAAATTGCCCAAGCAGCTGGCACTGAGTTGACCCTCATGTCTGAAGCAAGAAAAACTAGTAAGAGTTCGCTGGCAACCAGTAATCCCTCAGGTTTGCCCTTGAGAGCTGACTTTCCAAAATCTAACAAAACATGTGACCTTGATAAATGCCTTTGGAAAGGGAACAACGATCAAGGCTAGAGGAATCCTTTGGCCTGTGCAATAACATATTTGTATTCTGGGGGTTGCAAGTTAGATTAATTAAGGGTCATGACTAATAACAGAATAGAAACGTCAGACATAGATTGCTATGAGACCGTTAGAAACTCTTTAGAATTGTCCAGTTCTGAAATGAGAGTCGTGACTGTCGTTGCATTTACCTGCCACCTGAGGCCCTTCAGAACACCTGCCAGTCTACCTTACTGCTTGTGTACAGTCGCCTGCCAATCATAACCATCATGTCCCATCCAGACTGGTGTGTAATCATTTCTTAAACATAGTTAAAGCATCTCCACTGTCATTCCTTTGTTAATGGCACTTTCTATTGAAATGTCCCTCCCTTCTTTATCATTTGAGATATTATCCATCTTTTTTTTTTTTTTGAGACCGAGTCTCACTCTGTCGCCAGGCACTAGCCTGGAGTGCAGTGGCACAATCTTGGATCACTGCAACCCCTGCCTCCTGGGTTCAAGCAATTCTCCTGCCTCAGCCTCCCAAGTAGCTGGGACTACAGGCGCACACCATCACGCCCAGCTAGGTTTTTTTTTTTTTTGTATTTTTAGTAGAGACAGGGTTTCACCATGTTGGCCAGGATGGTCTTGATCTCTTGACCTCATGATCCGCCTGCCTTTGCCTCCCAAAATGCTGCGATTACAGGCTTGAGCCACCACGCCCAGCCCATATTATCCATCTTTGGAAGACCCATTTCACAGTCTTTCTTATCCATGAAACATTTCCTCATTTCTCCACCCAAAATGTCTCTTTCTTCTACTGAAACATAAAGCATAGGGTTTGTACTTTCCTTACAAAAATAGGTTATATTATATCTGTCTTTTTCTCCCTATTGTTTTATAAGCAATTTAAGAGCAAGGATTATGTCATTGTCTGTGTGTGTGTGTGTGTGTGTGTGTGTGTGTGTATCACTGGGATATAGAACATAATGCTAGCAAAGGCATTAAATGAAGATGATAAGTTTTTGTTATTGTTGTTTCTTTTATTTGTTAAAATCATCATAGATAACTTCAAACCTTGCTTCTGTCAAATATGCTAATGTGACTGCCAGTGTAGTTACTGAACTGAAGGCTTGTGATTAGTAAACTGACTTATAATATAAAATATAGTTTAAATATTTGCTGACATAACTACATGTATAAAAAGCGTTTTGCAAAAAATAGACTTGTCAATCTCATACAGTTGCTTCTTTCCTCACATCATTTTATTACCTAAACGAATAAGCCTCATTAAGCACCCAAATTCTATTAACTCTCCCCAGTGTTGCCTGCCGGCTGAGGAATCCCAGCAATTCATTTTGATGAGTACAGACTTACATAGCCTCTCCTCTGTACCTTGTATGACACGTAAGGAGGTCTCTAAGTTACTCTGACAACTGCTTGTCCAAAGTAAAAAACAAACAAAAAAAACTATATAATAAGCAAATAATAAGCAGTATCTAAAACATTTCTTTTGGGACCTGAAACTGTAATATATTACTAATGTTACCCATAGCATCATTTCAACAGGGTCTGTTTGCTGTTGATTTCAAAGGAAGTCATTTGAGAAATCAGCAAAGAATCTAAATTTGAGAAAAATGGCTCATGCCCAAGCACCAACCTGTACAAATATTTTTGTATACTGAACTCAAGATAAATCCGTCTTTTTTTTTTCATTTTTGCAATACAACTGTGGGTATTATCCAAAAATAGCTGACTGTTAACTAGACAACTAGCCAGATCTCTAATGCTCCACGTGGACTCTGGCTGTTGCGTTTCCATCTGTATAGCCTGCTGCCTGCCTGTTTTGAATTATGGGGAGCAGAGAGGAGAATCCAAGAGATAAGGATTCAATGACACAGGTTGCCTCTGCTCTTGCTTTCATGGGGGAGATATTTTTCTCTTTTATGCTTTGAGAGTGTCTGATTATATAGGATTCCAACCAACCTCCTCACTTTTAAAGAATTTCTGTGTGAAGAACACCTGACCTACAGTTTGCTGAATACCAGGTGCAGATCTGATTACCTTCAGGTGTCCTAATGTTATTTGTACACAGGTATTTCAATTCTTTCTCATCCTTTGAGTCTATTTTTTTTACACTTCCAAACTTGAGGATTCTTATTTTCTTTAAACAAATAGTATGACACTTACTAAGCAGAGGAATGCATTTTGCGAGATGAATCAATGCATCATAACCACATACTTCTGCATCCAGTGTTAGGTTTCAGCTATGAACACCAAATCTCTATGGTGTGAGTGACAGCAGGTAAAGGTTTTCAACGCTTTCCAGCACATGTGATAAGTCTCGTCAGTTATTCAATTGCCTCTGAGCTATTTTTACTTCCTTTTTTTTCAGTATTCCTTTTATTTTTTTCTTGGACACATTATATGCCACGATTTTAAAAGATCTATTTTTTTTTTCTATTTTAGAAACAAAAATAGAAATTCCTACCAACTGTTGACTTTACTTTTTCATAATTTTACTTTCTGTTCTGTGCTGTCTGTACAGCAGGAATTTGAGAAAATTAAACGGAGTATGCTGTGAATGACTCACACTCCAAAAAATAAAATGATACCATTGGAGTATGAGATAATAAATGCTAGCTTCCGTAGTCTGTTTTGACTGATACCTATATTTAATTTTTTTTTTTTTTTTTGAGATGGAGTCTCACTCTGTCACCCAGGCTGGAGTGCAGTGGTGCAATCTCAGCTCACTACAATGTCCACCTCCAGGGTTCCAGCAATTCTCCTGTCTCCACCTCCCTAGTAGCTGGACCTGCCAGCAGGCCGGGCTAATTCTTGTATTTTTAGTAGAGATGGGGATCTACCTCGCTGTTCTCGAACTCCTAACCTGAGGTGATCCACCCATGTCAGCCTCCCAAAGTTCTGGGATTATAGGCAAGAGATACCTACATTCCATTTTAAAATCTAAATGTAGTAACAAGGAATTTCAACTAATGCTATGGGTGAACTTGTCAGAACCAAGTCTCATGTTTTTTTCTGCAGAGCTGCTGTGGTGGAGAGAAGCATAGCTAGGGCACAGCCGAAGATTGAGAATATCAAAAGCACTGGCCTTTATAAAAGAGGAATTAGGAATGTGAGTCCAGGCTGCCACTTTTAAGCTAAGAAGTTTTAAAGCAGCAAATCTGGTAAGCGGAACTGAAATAATAAGTAAGAAAGCAAAGTTAGGAAACAGGAGATAAGAATCAAGGTGATGGATTACAAAAACACTGTGGGTACACCTAGTGGAGAGGAATAGGCTCAGGGTCCTGCAGGAAAGTCATGACATTGGCTCTGTGCCTTCTTTTCTGTTTTAATTTATAGGTCAGTGTTTGTCCCTGACAAAATACCATGACAAAAGTTCTCAATGAAAACTCCCTCCCCATGGAATACTACACAGCCATAAAAAATGATGAGTTTGTGTCCTTTGTAGGGACTTGGATGAATCTGGAAACCATCATTCTCAACAAAGTGACACAAGAACAGAAAGCCAAACACCGCGTGTTCTCACTCGTAGGCGGGTGTTGAATAACGAGAACAAGTGGACTCAGGGAGAGGAGCATCATACACTGGGGGCAGCTGGGGGGGCTAGGGCAGGGACAGGGGTGGGAAGGGATAAAATGGGGAGAAGTACTGGATATAGTCAAAGGGGGGAATAGAGGCAGCAAACCACCTGTTTATGTATGCACCTCTGCAACAACCCTGCATGACCTGCACACATACCCCAGAACCTGAAGTTAAAACAAACGAACAAACAAAAAAAACCCTCCTATCCTAACACAAATAAAATAAAATAAAATGAAATAAAATAAAATAAAATAAAATAATTTTTTATAAAAAACCCACCCCAACACAAACGATGTGTGATACCAATTAATCTACGTGGAAAAAAGTAAAGTTGGATGGAGGAAAGTGCCAATGCCTGCCCTATGGCTGCAACCATAGGATTTTTCTGTAGAAATGACAGTGGGTTCTTGGTCTGAGGAGGCCAGCGCTCATGCCTGCTACCCAAGGGCTTCCCTTACGCTGTTGTACTTTTGAAAATGTGTAGTCAGTGAGGTTCCATGGTATGATGGTTAGCACTCTGGACTCTGAAAATGTGTAATCGGTTCTGGATCAGAGAGCAGGTGCGTAACAACACTGTGAGGAGAGAGGTCCTAAAATGGGTCATAGAAGAAATGTAATAGTCTTGGATTGCAAACTGGGAAAATGGCAGTTTCTTTTTTTTTTCTTTTGGAAGGCTGTGGTAGTTGCTAAATTCAATTTTAAAAACGATTCTAACTTTTACATCAGCAGAAAACAAGATGGTTCTTTGGAAATAATTTTGGCTTCCAAATTAATTCTTGAGTTAAAAGACGACTCATCATTTACTAAGGACCTTTGGGTACATTCATTTCCAAGTCCCCACATTAACCCTAATCCCGTCATGCTATTGTTAACATTGATGAAATAATGATGCTGAATCTTTAGTGTGGAGATTTGTACAAAGTAAGTGCTAATAACATATCTCAACACACATAAATATATAGAATTCAATTTTGATCATCCTACTGTGTGGTGTGACTAGCTGAAACTTACTCATATGGCAAGTTTGAACTAGCAGCCAGCTGGTAAAAGGAATATTTTCACAAATTATTGTATGCTGAAATGTTCTGAAGTAGGGATCTCTCTGTAGAAGCAGATACAGCCTAAGTCTAGGGCATGCTGGTATGAAAATTAAAACAAAGTAATTGATCGTCCTTTTCTAAAAATGCAGAGGTGCTCTTCAATCACCCCTGTCACATACTGACCTTCTTGGAAGCCAGCAGCACTATTTTATATCACAGTTCTCTAAAGCTAAAGTGATGGATGCCTGCTACCCTTTTTAAAAACCACCCAACATGATGTGGGTGGTCCAAAACTGACCCAGCAAACCTCAGAGAAGCATAAGAGAAAGTTGCGGCCTCTTTGGTTTATTTGATATCTAGCCAATATGTGATATTTGGTGGGGAACCTTGACCTGGAAATCTGTGGGGTGTTTTAAAAGTAAACATTTTGCGCTAATTAATGTCCTGGAATGAACTAGGATGAGTGCTTTCCTAAGGCTGACCTGACACAACAAAAAGTTTGGAATAAAACCCTGTGGAGATGTATTTCTAGAAAAGGTGTAATTGGATCCACTGAGTAGAAAAGTTAACCCTGCCTAGTTCAGCTAAACAGACACAAGAAGAAAGTGCTAAAAAGGGTTTTATTTGATTGTTGTGATAGACCTATGGACCTATTATAAGTGATAAAGTTGGTAAAACTGTTAAGCACAGAAGATGAAATTTTCTTTGGCTTTCCCTACCTTTTTCATCATTTAGGACACATACTAGGCACCAAATAAGATATGGTCCATCCTTGCCTGAAGAATTCATAATTCTGCTCTCCTCTCTTGAGGTTCTGCTACCCCCTAACCATGAACAAAGTGAGCTTTCATGCCACCTTCCAGTAGCTCAGATCACAGTAATCCCTCACCCAAGTTTCGTGGCTGGAAACCTTTACTTTTCACGTCCAATAAAGCATGCCTTTCCCGTGTCCTTTCTTCTCTGCTTTCCTCTTGGAGCAAAGCAGGTGGACAAACTCATCTCTGTTAGGGGGTTGATCACTGATCAGTGGGTTCTATCTCATTGGGAGGGAATTCATTTTAATAAGGGATTACTGAAGACTCAGAGATTAATTCAGAGAAATAAATAATTACTGGTACTATGATAAGACAGTAAGAGATATATTTCGGGCAAGTGGGTGGTTCTGGAGCCCCTTGAAAAGCACCTTGTCAAGGATTTTTTGATCCATACATTACGCTAACTCTAGTTTTCCTACTTACAGAAAAAGGTCAAATTTCATAATAACAGGCATTAATTTAAAGAAGAATTTGAGACAAAATTAATGGTCTGAAGGTACAATATAACTTTCATCTTGCAATATTCACAAAAGAAGCTGAGCTTGTTAACACACTAACCATCCTTAAAGTATACAATATTGGCAATAAAAGCACGAAAATATAATAACTTTAAAAAGAAATCGTCTTTTGAAACACTGCTAGCCAGAGTGTTCTGCAGATGAAAAGCAGAGAGAGACTTTCTCTTTATTACAGTCACATACTTGTCCTCAGACGTTTTTCTTTTGAATGGGCAGAAATGAGTTTTCTTATTTTAAAAAAGCAGTATTTCAAACAATGTGTTTTCTTGTGATAAGAGATCTTTTTTAATGTCTTTACAAAAGAGGACCTTCAAAACGGTACGTTACAGGGGAAAGCGTTAGGATTACAAATCACACTGATTTTAAAGGACCCAAAAATCTCTAAAATCGCCCCACCCTTTGCCAGGTTCTTTCCGCAAGACGCATTTTTCTTTTTCCTCAGGAAGATTTATGTTAGAGTTGTTAGTTAGTGCTGTTTTGTGAAGAAAACAAAGCCAAAAAGGACCACTCTTAAAATGTCTCAAAACAGCTCTCGTTTTCTTGTTTCTAATCACAGAGGATAAAGTCAAAGTAATGTATCTTCTTCCTAGAAATCTTCTCTAGAGCAATCTTCTTTAGAAAATAACCACTTATGAAGCCAACTTTACTATTATATTTTCTTGCTATGTTTTTCCTTGAAAGTAAATGCTTTGCTTTAGCATCTTGATCTTATAACATTATAATAAATGTCCTCTAATATAGAATTTTAAAAATATATTTGACTTATAAGTCTTATTTAGCAAAATTATTTGAAAAATTCTAGATTTAAGTTACAGCATAATAATTTATGCGTGGTGTATGCAGTGACACCTGGCCTCGGCCTCCTGTCTAACAATATACTAGACAAGAATTATTACTCCATAATTCACACCCTGTCATGTCTTATTGCTTAATTAAAGCACAGCCTTCCTCTACATGACAAGCAATTGGACTGTTAACATTATAGATGATTATCCAACCTAACATATTTTATTTTTACAACTTACTTTTCCTATGTACACAGGATGCTTATTTCAGAGATACCTACCTCTGAAAACATGAAAAATCTGTTTCCCTACTTGCCTTCTGGCTACTGTATAAGCTGTCACTAGCAAAAACATGGGCAAAATACTACCTGTTAGGAATTAGTAATTTAGAGAAATAGTCATCTACCATCTATAAAACAAATTACTATGCAGGTTTGATGGCATTTGAGCGTTTAATATTGACCAATTAACACTAAGGCCTATGTATAGGTGCACATCCTTGTAAAATAAATGTAAATAAAATGTGCAGGGTCTGTATAAGAAGACCTGAAAACTCTACTGGAGAATGCAAAAGAGAATAAGTACATGACCAAACCTACCTAGCATTTGGATAAGAAGATTATGTAGTACAAAGATATCATATTTCCTCTAACTGATCTATGAATTTTATAATAATTCTGTTTGAATTAAAAATCAATGGAAATGTTTTTAACTTTATGATGTGATACCAAAGGTTTTGGGTTAAAAAATAAGAATTTAATAATTACTTGAAGAATCCTTGGGGAGGAGAGGAGAAAGCAGTAAATAAGGAGCACTGACCCCTGCCTTGTACTAAAATAGATTACAGTGTTACAATAATTAGCATAGCTAGATGCTGGCAGAGACACGCTAAGAGAATGAGAGGGACCAAAGTGAGTGGGGAAATCAACACAAATGAAAATGGAAATCTGGCCGTGACATCAGTAATATCTGAAATACATGGAATATTAAATACGGCTATTGAAGAAAATAGAAAACTGGATTCTTACCTGATTCTCTACCTCAAAATACATTTCAAATGAGTCAATATTTTAACATCAAAAATAGAATCATAAAAATTCTAGGACATAAATTCATTTATAAAGTTGATAAGCAGTCTGTAAAACTCACAAGTCATAAAGACTGACAACATTAGGGAAGAATGTAACAAAAGCAAAAGGCAAATGAAAATCTGGGAGAAATATATATCTGATACACATAAAATAATAATTCTCTTAATTTTCAAATAAAATATCCAAATGAATCATAAAAAAGATAATTAGCACAATAAAAAAGTGGGCAAAATTTAGGTAAACTGCATTCTCAACTATATCAATATGGTCATCTTCGTTATGATACTGTACTAAAGTTTTGTAGATGTTACCACTAGGGGAGAAGGGGCAAAGGGTACTTGGGATCTCTCTGTATTATTTCTTACAATTGCATGTGAATTTACAATGATTTCAAAATAAAAAGTTCAATTTCATTTTAAAAAGTAGAAAAATTTAAGAAAGACAATTTATAGAAATAGAAAAATTCTAGTGCCCACTAAACAGATGAAAAGATAGTTGTTTTTTACTCAACATGCAAATAAAAAAGGGATGGAAAGAAATTTCTCCTTCTATTAACATAGTAAAAAATTAAAATGCTCAATAAATAAGTAAGGGTGAGGGGAAGAGGAAAGTAGTCTCTCATTAGCTGTTGGTGGAAATACAAATTTTTGTAATCTTATTAGAAGGCAATTAGGCCACATACATAACCAAATTTTAAATGCACTTGTCCTTGACCCACTGATGGTAATTGACTTCATGAATACATAAGCAAAATTTCTCAAATATATACATATGCAAAGATATGCAACCACACTCTTTGTAATAGTGAAAAACTGGAAATGACAAAAGGGTATATCAATGGGAAAAAATATTGACAAATACATTTTGGCACACCCATAAGCAAGCAGCTATTAAAAAGAATGTGTCGAATATCTCTGAGTTAATAATATACACCACAAGTAAATAGGGAGAGAGCGATGGGTAAAACAATGTAAACATTTTAGAATAAGTAAAAAAAAAATAGCTGATTAGTAGAGAAGCGGTTCAATGGATAGATAGGTACGATGGTTGAAAAGAGAGGCAAATAGATTTCCGTGCAGAGAAAAAGAAAGTGGTACCTAAGTAAGCAGAGTCAGAGTTACACAGGTAGAATAAGATAGCCAGATAATTACATGGCTGTCAATAGAAAGTAAACAGCCAAAGAAATTTCTTTTCCTACGTTTGCCTCATTACTATCCACAGAATATTGTCCCCACCTCCTTAAATACCCTATCCCTGAACCATCAGACTCCATCACCCTTTATGGCCATTCCCTGTAATCATCCACAGACCCCCTACCCACAGGCCATTCGACTGCATTCCCTGGAGATTTTCTATCCCAGTTTACTCTCAGCCTTTCCAACATTACTCCTGCCAAAATCCTGGGTGACTTGAATATCCACACGGGTCCTTTCAATAGCCTGGCCTTTCCCATTTGAATACCAGAGTTCTTGGACTCCAGCCTCCTCCACTCTCCTTTAACCATTCACTCACACAGTTGCAGTCCAGGTTTTTTCATTGCAAATAACCTCTCCATTACCTCTGTGTTTAGCAGGCTGCTAACATTCCTTCCTCCTGCCATTCCAGCTCCTTCCCTAGGGAACTCAGTCACCCTGCAGGTGCACTTACACTCTTTTGATCCTAACATTATTCTTCTGCCTCTCACCCCTCCCTTATTCACCTACCCAGTTTCAATTCCACAATCCTATACTAGAGTCACCTCCTCTCCCATACTATCAACTCACTTACTCCGCTTGAGTTTCTAAATATTCATGTGGTAAAACCCCAGCCATTGTTAAATCCAATTCTCTGTCAACTCATCTGCACGTGCACAGGTGACTGTCCTGAAGAAAACTACACAGCACACAAACCAAATTGGTGACCACTCACCTCCACAGTCCTTTTGCTCTTCTGGGGTTTCATATTATTTCCCCACTCTGTTTATTCTCCCTCCTCAATCACAGTTTCATGAATTTTTCTGTATCTTCAGAGCTTCTCCACAATCCTCAACCTCGGCTAATGACCTTGTTTACAGCATTAAAAGAAAAAACGAACAAGTGAGCTAGAAGAGCTCTTCCCCAAGCTCTCTCCTTATCTACCTCCCTTTCTGCATTTGTGCTTATTTTCAGCAATTTCTTTGCAATGGCTCAGCCTGCACTTTTACCGTAGGCCTGATCGCCTCTCATGGACCTCAGGCACCTCAACAGTTCTTCCTTCTTTCTGGCATCATCAGCTTTCCTTTATCAATGGAATCATTCCTAACAAATGTAACAACTATAAAACATACTAAGATCGTTCTTTAAAAAAGGCTTTCTCCCTTCTTCTGTCCACAGCAACCGTTGCATTTTTTATATTCTGATTTCATAACAAAATTCCTTGAGTGACAGTCTCTCCATTTCCATTTCTCTTCTCTGTTCTCTTGAGCCTATTTCAGTTCAGTTTTCTCTCTCACCACCAATGACCTAACATTGCTAATTTAAGCCAATCTTTCCATTCCCTGACGCAATGGAAGACTTTTACAAATGGCTTCCACTTGGCATCCAGGAAATAAATCACCCTTTTCTGGTTTCCTTTTACTTTACAGACTACTCCACAGAATCCTGACTTCTTAACATTGGGGTGTCCATGTTTTAGCCCTCGACCTTCCTTTCTTCTCTATTCATAATCACTCCTTTCATGATCTTACCCAGTCAGATGACTTTAAATACCATCTATATACTGAGAATTCCTGAATCCCTATCTCCAACCAATATTTAAAGTAGACTCATAGATTATGCCGTTCACTTGACATTTGCATTTAGACATCTAAGAGGCATCTAAAACTGGGCCGGTCCTAACTGCAGCCCAGTGCACTTGTTCTCCTAGTCTTCCTTACCTTCGTAAATTAGAACTTCATCCTTCTAGCTGCTCAGACCAAAAACTTTGGAGGTCATCTTTCGCTCTTCTTTATCTCTCATCTCATACCCAATCTATTGGCAACTTTTGGCTGTTGTGCTTTCAAAATATATTTGTAATGTAAAACTGCTTGGGACCACTTCTTCCTCTTCTTTTCTATTCCAAGCTGCCCACGTCCCTTGCCTGGAGTTTTGCAATAGTCTTCAGCTAGCCTCCCTATTCTGTCTTTTCTCTTGTTCAGTCTGTTTTTGAGTTTAACGACCAGGGATATTTTTTAAAAATATCCATCAGATACTATCTCACCATAGTCAGAATGAGTATTAATTATTAAAAAGTCAAAAAACAGATGCTGGTGAAGTTGCAGATAAAAAGAATTTACACTGTTGGTGGGAGTGTAAATTAGTGCAACCATTGTCGAAGACACTTCAGTGATTCCTCAAAGACCCAGAGGCAGAAATACAATTTGGCCCAGCTATCCCATTACTGGGTATATGCACAAAGGAATATAAATCATTCTATTATAAAGATACATGTGCGTATATGTTCACTGAAGCACTATTCACAATAGCAAAGACAGGGAATCAACCTAAATGCCCATCAATAATGGACTGGATTAAAAAAATGTGGTACATATAAACCATGGAATACTGTGTAGTCATAAAAAGGAACAAGATCATGTCCTTTGCAGGGACATGGATGGATTTTGAAGCCATTATCCTCAGCAAACAAATGCAGGAACAGAAAACCAAACACTGCATGTTCTCACTTGTAAGTGAGAGCAGAATGATGAGAACACATAGACACATGGCGGGAAACAACACATACTGGGGCCTGTTGGGAGTGGAGTGAGGAGAGGGAGAGCATCAAGAATTGCTAATGGATGCTGGTGTAATACCCAGGTGATGGGACGGTCTGTGCAGAAAACCATGGCACATGTTTACCTATGTAACGAACCTGTACATCCTGCGCATATACTCCTGAACTGAAAAGTTGAAGAAAAAAAATCCATCAGATTACGGCATCTCTCTCCTTAAAATCCTCCATAATTCCACATCCAGGAAAAATGTTCTTTAAAAGCTCCCCATCTTACATAGATGAAAAATTAAAATCTGTGAGTAGCCTTCCATTTTCTGAGTCTGTGACTGTCCTGCCACTCTTGCCCTGGTGCCCACACCCCTGCCTATTCCACCTCTCTGAGCCCCTCTGCTGCACTCGCCTCACAAGTGTCTTTTCTGAGAGTCTTTGCATGAGCTGCTTTCTTCCCAGAACAATTTCCCCAGATATCTGCAGGGTTTCTTACTTTATCTCCTTCAAGCCTTTGCTCAAATATCACTTTGTGAGGAAGACCTTTCTTATTTACGAAAGCACTTCCAATCATCTATTTTATTTTCCTCCATAGTACTTATCACCATGTCACACATACACACATACATCTCTATTCTTATTTATTATGTCTATAGTCTGTTTTTCCATGAGAGCCAGAAGTCTTTTAAAAATATCTGTTTTGCTGGGTGTGGTGGCTCATGCCTGTAATCCCAGCACTTTGGGAGGCTGAGGCGGGCGGATCACAAGGTCAGGAGTTCAAGACTAGCCAGGCCAACATGGTGAAACCCTGTCTCTACTAAAAATACAAAAATTAGCTGGGCATGGTGGTGCGTGCCAGTAATGCCAGCCACTCTGGAGGCTGAGGCAGGAGAATTGTTTGAACCGGAACCTGAGAAGGGGAGGTTGCAGTGAGCTGAGATCCTGCCACTCTACTGCAGCACTCCAGCCTGGGCCACAGAGACAGACTCTATCTCAAAAAAAAACAAAAACAAAAAACCACCAAATATATATATATATCTGTTTTGCTAAATATTACAATCCTAGCACCAGAAATAGTTTCTGGTATATAAAAAGCCCTAAGAATTTGTTGAGTTAATGCATAAATGATATACAGATATTTTTTTAAAATATGCACTTCTATGGAAGAAATTATGAGAAAGTATAACTAGTAATTATTTTAGAGGAGAGATAATTTTGTAAATTTCTGTATTTTTTTTCTAATGATGTATATTGCTACTTTTCAGAAGTCAGAATTATAACAACACAAATTGGCAGCAAAATGATAAGATAGCTGTTACTTTTTTTCTATATACTTCCTTTTTTTTAAAGCTAACAAATGATCTAAATGAATCTACACATTTTAAAAAATTGCTGTTAAAATAACAAGCAAGGACAAACAGCAGTGGAATAAGGAATTGCCCAGCTTATTGAATAGCCCCTCATCTGAAGAACTATATGAATTTTAAATGAATAGTATAAGATGCCTAACATGACACAAGCAAAGTGATAAGTTTTCTGATTTGAAGTACAGAGAAGAATTTACTGAGGTTTGATTACATTATGTGTAGCTAGAGGATGAACTCCATTTCTCCTGCTATGTTCATTCATGTATCAACTAATAATAATATGGTTGTGTTGTAATGTAGCAACGGAAAACACAGATCTGGTGGTCCATGTTCAGAAACAGAATAGACTGACTTAGTTTTATTAGCTTGAGTGATAGGCTATTATATTAATGGTTCCACCCTCGGCAGGGTGGCCCTCGCTCATCCCAGTGCTGACTAGGCCCCATTTTGTAATGAATGATGGCCTCTGTCAGGCCATCCAACACGTACAGAGAAAAAAGTTGCTAATAATTCAGGCACATTTTACCAACTTATATCCAAGACATTGACAATGCAGTATTGTTAAACCATGCCGAGTTTTCGGTTAACTGCATTAAAAATACGTGAACTCAAGTAGAATTATCTGCCAATATTATGAACATATGGCTCCTTTTTTAAACTAATAAATATTTCTACAGATATGAGACTAATGAAGCACACAGTGATACTGACTTTTCATGATTATTAAATATACAAATTCTCAAGAGATATGAATAGATTTAGGTCATCTCAAGCATAATTTCATAGAAAACCACTTCAAGTACCATGCCTTGCTTAGCATATAATCTATGATGAATGAATGTGGTATGAACACACAATTACGGAAAGTCAAAATAAAAACCTTCCCTTTTTGAGATATATATTTCATGTTCATTACACCTAAATAATTTTTAAAAATAGAAATGTCATATTATTTATATTTCGGTGTCCTTGTTACATTGTATTGGATGCGGAGCTTCACCAAATTATAAAAAGATCTTAAGTCAAGAAGCTGTTCCGTTTTTATTCCATTTCAGTCATGGAAAGACAGCCTTGATGCTAAAAGCATTTTATATTTGTTTAGGAGACCATCAGCTCAGGATTTTCTGGTATCTCTCAAATTTTTCTCCACTTCAGCTTTTCTCACAGGTAATAATAAAGCTATTTTGATAGAAATGTAGCCATCTTATGGTTTTCTTTTTAAGTGGGGCTCTGTATTTTCCCCAATCTGAAACAGTAAAGTACAGCTAGGTGGAAAGAGAGCAAGTGTGGAAGCAACATGTTCTCCCGAATGTTTCAGGCACCCAGAGTCTGAATTCTTTTTCAGTTTTGTGACCAGCTCGTGGTGGTCCCTCCTAGATATTTTCTGAAACTAAACTTGTTTGCTTCTAACTCCTTTTTCTTGACTTTTTTTTTCCAGTGCTGATTTTTTAGAATGTGTAGGTTTGGGAATTTATTTATTATTTTCAAGACTAATTGTAGTTTTCTCTATTGTTTGATATTTTTCCTTTGGTTTTCACCATTTGCTTTTTCTGCTTCCGTTCATTTTGTTGTATCACTTATGCTTAATAATTTCTTAAACTAGAGTTCTTTGTGGTCTTCATTCCCTCATTCTCCTTTAAAAATGTATACAGTAAGACTCAAGTACCATCTACATTTTGTCTGAATAATACATACATATTTATATATTCATAGTGTAACATGTTAAAGTTAATATTCTGAAATTCTCATATCATTCATATTTTTCTCAAAAATAATCAAAACTGAATTTTTTCATAATTGTTAAGTTATTAAAAATATCTGTCATTACAAACTTTAATATATACATGGGGAAATCTAATATAGTATAATTGTGTTCATTTTTATGGTCCTGTCCATAAATTTTATTTTAGACTACTAAACCACCTAGATCATGCCAAGTGGTTTATTAAATTTCATGGAAGTAAGAGCTTTAGTATACCTTAGATTTCATTCAGAATGAAATAAATGTAAAAGAAACATTTCAGTATGTGCTTTGGCTGAGGCTGGGGATTAGGTGTGTTTACAGTTAGGTACATTTCTGAAAACTAAATTCAGGGAGTAAAATTGGATTTGATTTCAAACAATCCTTCCATAGCATATGCATTGGTTGCTACGCAACACAATTTAATATCAACAAATGATGCCAAGTGATTTTTGCATCCTGTAATTGGCTTGCAAGTTTTGCTTGAAAATTGTGAAGAGAATGTGATTATTGAAATTTCAATGGCTATGTTAGAAATGCTAATTTTTACAATTAAAAAAAACCTACAACAAAAAGCGTATACCTTAAAACTGAAGAAAAGAACTGTCTTCTGTGATAATAAATGTACAACAGTCTGGAAAGTTCTTCTTCCACCCCTTGGGAAAGCACAGACCATATTGAGGTAAACTTTGATGCTGGTCTACTCACCTAGCTTCTCTGATGAGTTGGCTGTGGAAAGCCTATATAGAGGCAGAGCTCAATTAGTGTAATTTATGTATCCTTGGACGTCAATCATTCCTGTTGAGAGGTGGGACTCGCAGGCTCTCAGTGCATTAATTAAGAGCTCATCTCAGCAGAGCCATCTTTCTACCTAAGGACCAAAAAGAAAGTTTTAATTAGATTTTTAAAAGCAAGTATGTCATATATGAAAGCAAGTGTAGTTCTTTAGTTGGTATGAGAGGCAGCAATTGAAAGGTGCTCTTCCAGAGGGCATCAGTTTCCAATCGTCTGTGACATTATGAGTAAGCAGGGAAGCTTCCGTCTTAAACATTGGGTTCGACCTTCAGACGATCACTTCATGAAATCACTGAAATTTTGATTACGTTGTTTCACTGCCAACATAATTACTGGACCCCTGTCTAATTACTGATGCAGAGCTGATGCTGAGTGAGTGCTATACAGCGTTGAGGACAGGCAGTAGTAGATTTCTCTGATGGCTGGCTTTTTGTTCTAGGCTCGCTTCTACTGAATATGCAATGGGCAATACAATGCAAGTTCAGCAAAAGGGCGTGAGGGAACTTGCACAACACATCAATTTCATGGGTTCAGTGATGGAGTGAGTGTGCTCTTGCCGGCCAACCTAAAAATATAGGGACTCGGGAGAGGTAAGAACTAGCAAGGCTCACTGGTGTCAGCTGCTGGAGACAGGCTGGTCTCCTGGAATGGCTTGTGTGAGGCCATCAAACATACTCCTTAGGGCTCACTTGGGAAATAATAGATACATTATTGATTAAAATATTTATAAATTAAGGGAGGGAAAACAAATTTTAAAAGCTAGTTCAGATTCTACGAGGGAAATACATCTACTAATAGCTATTAACCCCTCCCCCTCCATAATTAAGGAGGGGGGTTCAGAAAGCATGCTTGGGAGAACAAAAACGAATGTTTGCCGATATCAAGAAAAAAAGCAAATAGTGAACACAAAAGGAAAAACTACCAAACAGTCGAAACAATGCATCACAGGAATAGTGAAGTCATTACCAAACCTAAATATTCCAAAAACATCAGCACTGGGAAAAGCAGAGGTACAAAATTTCTGCTTTCAGAAAGGTTATAGACAATGGGGACATACAAACCCAAGAATCACGAGCACAAAATAAATGATGTCATAACAGTAGGGGTGTTTCTAACCAACAGGGCCAGGATGATGGGCAGATGTTTCAGAAAGCAAGGAAAGCTCTGGCTCAAAATAACAGAGCGTGTGTTCCAGTGTTCCTCATTGGTGTTATATTTCATTTTATTTTTTCTAAGGGAGGGTGTGTAGGAAATCCAGTTACTGTACACACTATAAATTTACCACCTAACTAGCGTACTTGACATGTACTGAATAACAGCAACAAACCTGACAAAAGAAACTATAGATTTTACAGGTATATGGCTCATGCGGTACGTTTCTAAATGATAGTGTGTGATGAAAACATTACTGTATGGACGATTTGTCAGAAGAAGAAAGCTGGAAGATTGTAACCCATCATTTATGTTAATGTTCATAAAGATATTTTATAATCCTTTCTCAGCTCTTTCCCTTCACGTATTTTTCCAGCTATTTTTCCTCATTTATTGTGCTGTATAATGTTTATTGCACAATACATAGAATAGTATTCCCCAGATACGAGTTGGCAATTGTGTTGGTTACACCAATCTCATGCACCTTATAAATTTGTGTAATATAACACCTTGCATTTGAGTACCATGACTGAGTCCTTCAGTGCAATTTATTTATTTATTTTTTTTAGATGGAGTTTCGCTCTTGTTACCCAGGCTGGAGTGCAATGGCGCGATCTCGGCTCACCGTAACCTCCGCCTCCTGGGCTCAGGCAATTCTCCTGCCTCAGCCTCCTGAGTAACTGGGATTACAGGCACGCGCCACCGTGCCCAGCTAATTTTTTGTATCTTTAGTAGAGATGGGGTTTCACCATTTTGACCAGGATGGTCTCGATCTCTTGACCTCGTGATCCGCCCGCCTCAGCCTCCCGAAGTGCTGGGATTACAGGCGTGAGCCACCACGCCCGGCCCAGTGCAATTTTTTTTATTTGCATTTCAGCTAGGGTATATCCCAAAGTCAGATGACCACTTGGGTACATGGTCTACTCAAGGATGTCTAAATGCTAATATTAATATAGACAGTGTCCATGCCTTGTGTTTATGTGCAATTTATTTCCCTCAGGAATCCCTGTTTTCTAAGCAATGCTGAAATTATCTTTATGACAGACTGAAGACAGAACATGTTAAAATCAACAGACACTGAATGCAGTTATTTTTAAAAGAGAAAAACCTCATAATGTGCCTCTTCATGTGTTTTCAGCGTTTCTCCCCCAGAAGTTACATTAGGTCTAGTGATCTGAAGACACGTTCCAGTGAGGTTAACCAGGGCCCCGCTGTTATTTGTCATTTCCTATGGGCCATGTATTTTGATTAAGAGCATGCCAGGAGGAAAAGGCTTCAGAACAGCCAGTGCATATTTGTGCTTTTAGCCAAAAATATGAATTTCTTTGCTTCAATGTATAGCTTCATAGGAACCCATCATTAGGATTTGGGGTAAAAGTAAGCCTTTTCCTGAATGAGAACTTCTTTTTCTACATGAAATCTTCTCAACTGAATGGGACCTTCAAAGTTAGCTGTAAGTGGAAGTTCAGGTTAAACTTAAGTGAAGCGATGTATCTGTAATACACTCTGGGATTTGCCCTGAAATTGGTGGCATCGTGCCACGGTGTTCCAAGGAAGAAAACTTGGTCTGTGTTCATAGAATGGCAGTCAATGGAAGACCTGAGTTCATCTCCCCAACCCTTGTTTTAGAAAATTCACATCATTTTTCAAAGATTCTTGTGGTCTACTAGATCGTTGACTTTGTCCAAGACTCTCACCTCCCCAGGAACACAGGACTGTGTGTTGGGGGCCATGTGCTTCTCCTGGTTTCCCCTCTTAGCAGCTCAGTTGGTGGCTTCAGGACAAGAAAGCATACTCACCGCCTCTTCCCCTAAGATTTCAATGAGCCTCCCTAGTTTCTGTCAACATGGGATGGGCTGTTTTAGGTATCCATTTGGGGACCTGGAGGTTTATAAAATAGTGAGTCCCCACAGGGAATCATGGAGGCTCAGTCTGCTCCAATTCAAATGTCAATTTGTTGGTGATTTACAAATAACCTAGTTGAGGTGAGTTCAGGATTTCTGAATTTTTTTTTTTTTTTTTTGAGATGAAGTCTCGCTCGGTTGCCCAAGCTGGATGGAGTGCTGTGGTGCGCTCTCAGCTCAGTACAACCTCTGCCTCACAGGTTCAAATGATTCTCCCACCTCAGCCTCCCAAGTAGCTGGGATCTGCCACCATGCCCAGCTAATTCTTGTATTTTTAGTAGAGATGGGGTTTCACCATATTTTCAGGTTGGTCTAGAACTCCTGACCTCAGATGATCCGTCTGCCTCGGCCTCCCAAAGTGCTGGGATTATAAGCGTGAGCCACTGTGCCCAGCCAGGATTATTGGTTTTTAATGGTATTTTGGTCTATACACTTACATAAAGCTATGTGGCCCTGGAAAACGAACATATTTTATATACTCACAGAATAGTTTTTTCCATGTAAACCAGTAAAATTTTTGAACATTTAGCTACCTCATTCAGAGAAACCAGCCATGCTAGTATATATTAATTTGACACATTTTCTATACTCATGAGACTTATATCCAAAGGGAAGCTGTGGATAAAATGGTCTAGTTCTGTTGTCTCATCATTGGCAATTACATGAGAAAGAACAGGTTAATTATTGTTGGATGACCTCTACTCTTTTTGTGTAATCATATCAGAAGAAATAGAAATTTCTTTTTTCTTTTCTTTCTTTTTTTTTTTTTTTTGAGATAGGGTTTTGCTATTGTCACTCAAGCTGGAGAGCAATGGTGAGGCCTTGGCTTATTGCAATCTCCGTCTCCCAGGTTCAAGCAGTTCTCCTGTCTCAGCCTCCCAAGTAGCTGGGACTACAGGCATATGCCACCACATCTGGCTAATATCTGTATTTTTAATAGAAACAAGGTTTCACCATATTGACCAGGCTGGTCTCGAACTCTTGACCTCAGGTCATCCACCTGCTTTGGCCTCCCAAAGGGCTGAGATTACAGGCGTGAGCCACAGTGGTCAATCAAAATTTCTCATTAGAATATATTCTAAGAACAAAATAGACATTAAATTAGAACTTTGGGTTCAAAATCACACATGACATTTATAGCAGAAACTGGGACTCCTAGAAGTTCTTAAATGACAAAAATACTGACTTTGAGTTTTTATAATTCAGTTGGCAATTGTGAAATTTGTTATTGGAGACTTTCTTATTTCTATTAATGAGAATCCATACAACAAACTGTACAAATACAAATTCAGTCTAGTATCACCAAGGAAAGACAAATCAAGTCTTGCTCTAGTGTTAACTAGAACATGTGGGCTTGCAGAGCAGGAATGGGTTAGTGCTCTGTAAAATCTATTTATTTAGATAGATTTTGTCCCAGGCCATATAAGAGAGATGTGTGGGTGGGTTATCAGTCTTTCATCTTTGACATTTCATTATTTAGTTTTAATGCTGAGATATTTTATTGTATATGAGCCTAAAGGTTTTCTGCTTTGATATGTTTACAAGTCAGAATATTAAATAAATGATGATTTAGTCCAGTACTGATGCAGCATTGCAGTAAGTTTATATATTTTAAATCTTTTCGCAGTTCTGACTGAGGAAAAATGATTAATTTGTATTGACTTTCTTGACATCTAAATTACTGGAGGGGCAGGGTGCAGTGGCTCACGCCTGTAATCTCAGTACTTTGGGAGGCCAAGGTGGGTGGATCACGGGGTCAAGAGATAAAGATCATCCTGGCCAACATGGTAAAACTCCATCTCTACTGAAAATACAAAGCTGGGCATGGTACATTGCCTATAGTCTCAGCTACTCAGGAGGCTGAGGCAGGAGAATCGCATGAACCCGCGAGGCGAAGGTTGCAGTGAGCCAAGATTGCACCACAGCACTCCAGCCTGGATGACACAGTGAGACTCCATCTCAAAAAAAAAAAAAAAATAAATAAATCAGTGGAAGGAAAACAAGCATCAAGTTTTATAGGCATTAGGTTATGTAGGTGATGTCAACTAATATCTGTTTATATGAGATGCTACAAGTATCACATTATTTTCTTGTTACTCTTTTACAATTTAATAACTGCGGGGAAACATAAAGTACTCTATTAAGGATGTGTTCTAGTGTAATTTTTGAACAAAAATAACCGCTTATAATAAAAGAAAAACTGGCTGTTAGTGTAACTTTAGAGGTAAAGCCACAGTGATGAAAAACAGTGGAGTAAATCTATATTTATTTATTTTAAAAATAAGATCTGTCTTTTACATACCCAGTTCTCTGCATTTTTCTGTAACTCTGTATGTGGACATATTAGCACCTTATTCATGCTCGTTAATTGCATCTTTATTAAGTTTAAATGATTTTCTTTTAAAGGACATTGAGGGGGATAACTTTTTAATATTCAACAAGTAATCTTGTTAATGTCATGACATTTGAAAAGCTTTGCTTCTATCAAGCTGTTTCTTTGACGTTCCCATAGAACCTATGCACAGGAGATTTTAAAGAGAGGTTTTGGTTATTCTATGTCCGCTTTCGCTCCATACCAATAGTTAAGGTACAGTTAAGGCTTGTCTCTCCTATTCTTATATTCTCAACAACTGGAAGCAAGGAAAATAATAGCAGAGAATTCTTTCTCTGTGCTTTGGAAACTCTTGATCCATTTTCTACTGTGCTTTGGAAAATCTTAATCATATTTAGTCAGTTATTCTTACATGTAAAGTATGAATCTTTGCAAATTGGTTTTCTGCAGCCAACATCACCTAAACAACAAATTTGGTTATATATACATATATGTGTGTGTATAGATGCATATATATGTTTAATACCAAACCCCAAAATCTTCACTTCTTCCATTGTTAGTACTAAGGAATGTACGTATGTGGTGGTGATATGGGGGGGAAAACAAGACTTGATTTATTCATTCACACATGTATTTATTCAATTAATTTTCATTCAACTACAAAACAAGTGGCAACACTATGCTGTGTTCTGGTGATTAAAAAAAAAAAGAGCAAAACAGATGAGGACCCTGCCCTCATTAAGCTTCTATTTTAGTAGATATATAGCTATAGGTGTTACCTAAGACCTCAAAGCATTTTACCCAGTCTTTACATTTACCTCTTTTATTTGTCATGGCATCCTGAAATATTATCAATTCAGTAATGTTGATTTTCCAAAAACTTCGAAAACATACTTTGTATTGAAGTCTGATTTGCCACCTAAGATGATTGAAAAAGCAATTCTAAATCACTTCTAGGCATTCAGCATAAAGGGAAATTTTCAAAGATATGTTTATGGCTTAATAATGAAATCTAGACGAATATGCCTGCTGAGAACTTCTGCAATAATAAAACAGAATAGCAGGTTCCAAATCACAAACAAAGAACATTTCCTTTCAAAGATTTGAGTGGCAGCATATCAGTATTTAATGGATTTTGCATTTTTAAATGCATAATGTCAGAATTCCTTGGTAAGAAGTTTTAATAATTATTCAAGTACAATCCGAACGGTCCTGAAAACAAAGAATGGGAAGCAGGTACTCAACTGCATCTCCCTTCCAGGGACTCTAAGTGCCTGAAACAGGAAGATACAACTTTCTTGATTCAGATCTGGAGCCTCTCCTTTTCCCAGCCATATGCCCCATGAGATACTTGGATACTCAGTCTTTTTCTGCCTTTTACAGACCAGCCCAGAGCTGTAGCATCATCTGAACAGGTGATGCCCACAAGAGGAAATGGACATCTAGAGACAGTATTGACATGACTCACTGGTCTCAGTATGCTGAGGTGTTATCTAAGGCAAAAACGAGGAGAGTATAGGAATATGCATGAACACTTCTCTTGAGAATCTGGTGAATTCAGTCACCCCTTTCTTATAAAACTGATCACAGAAAAATGACATTAGTCTCTAGGGATAAGCAGCAGCTGAGATTATAAAGATATACAAAGATATACAGTCTAAATCAATAAGAGAGAAGGTTTTGGAAAATAATCACATTTTAGGACCATATTTGCACATAAATAGATCTCAGAAGATTGGACTTAATATAGGTTTATATCCATTTACATCTATCTACCTTTCTTCACTTATCTATCTTCAGAAGTCAGGGAAAAAGAAGGTTCTACTTTCACCCCTGGTTAGTAACTTGAAGAAACTGCTTATATAATGATTTTAATTCCAGAGGTCCAAAGGCAAAAACACAACTCCCAACCTTCATCTGCATTTTCAGGCCATGTAAAATCACAACACTTTAGAGTACTCTCAGTACAGCTAGGCAATTCTAATTTGTGTCCATTCTCCTCCTTCATTTCCTTCTCAATAAATAATGGATAAAGCAACAACGGGTCTTTGCTGACTTTTTAATTCTTCTAATATACAAAAATTATCTCCTGGAAATAAATTAACGTCTATACAATCGTCTGCAAATGATTTGAAAGTAATTTGGTGGTTCTTAAAATGCTCCATGTGTTCTATTTTATATTTGAGCCAATTAATCACTCCACTCATCTCCCCACCTCTTCCCACTCATCCCACCTCAAAACACAAGCTCTGTCACACTGAAAAATAATCGAAGAGAGAGTCCTTCAATTATTTTTGCCCTTTTTTTCTTGGTTTGTTATCCAATTTTCTATTAATTGGAACTAACTGAAATATTAAGAGAGCAAATGCAAACGTTATGCAAATCTGAAATGGAAAGCTCTTTTTACTGGAAACACAACTGATAGCTATATAAATATAATAACTGTACTAACTACAGCACTACCTGATTTACGAAAAAGGTATCCTTTTTATTATAATGGCTGCTTAGGCCTTTAAGAATCATTACATTTTTATTCTACCTTTTTTGTTTGGAATCTTTAAAAAATGATGGCAGTGCACACTCCTGTACATTAAGAAACTGACGTAGGAGGCCGTAATTCCAGCACTTTGGGAGGCTGAGGCAGGCAAATCATCTGAGGTGGGCAGTTCAAGACCAGCCTGACCGACATGGAGAAATCTCATCTCTACTAAAAAATACAAAAATTACCCAGGCATGGTGACGCATGTCTGTAATCCCAGCTATTTGGGAGGCTGAGGCAGGAGAATCGTTTGAAGCCGGGAGGCAGAGGTTGCAGTGAGCTGACATTGTGCCACTGCTGTCGGGCTTGCTTCAGATTGCAATGAAAGCAAATTGGAACACTGAATCGAGGAAAACCACCTGATACGTAAATTATATACAAGATAATTTTTTCTTGGACTCATATTCTGTTTCCATTCCCATTTAGTTTTAGATACCTTCTGCATTTGAGGATTTCAGGTGAGTTTGAGATTGATACATAAGTAAAATACAGCCTGGCCATATCCCATTCATCCTATGCTCCCTTAAGTCATAGAACTCACTGTGATGCCCAGGGAGGTAGGACTTTTAGAACAATCATTTTCCATGTATAATTTATTCATAAACATCTGAATTTGTCTCTTAACTACTTTATTAATACATAGTACAGTGGACTATGGTGGCTTTATTTTCCTTTCTATGTGTATGCCCAGCAAGGAGAACAGTTGCTTCTTTTAATCAGTCACTTTTGGGGGACAAAGGGTCCATGTAACAAAAGCCATACTAATTCACACATTTAATTTAAAAAAAGACACAATGTCTTGAACAGAGTCAGCATTTAATAAATACTTGATGACTGGGAGGCTGAGGCAGGCAGATCACTTGAGCTCAGAAGTTTGAAACCAGCCTGGGCAACATGGTGAAACCCTGCATCTATAAAAAAATATAAAAAACCAGCTGAGCATGGTGGCACACGCCTAGAATCCCAGCTACTCAGGATGCTGAGGTAGGAGGATGGCTTGAACCTGAGAGGTCTAGGCTTCAGTGAACTGAAATCACCACTGCACTCTACCTGTGTGACAAAGTGAGACCATGTCTCAGAAAAACAAAACAAAATAAAACAAAAGCTTCTTGAATTTAGCTGAAGTTTATAAAATATACTCATATATTAAAAATTTTACTCATACCTTAAAATGAATCTTTTTTAATATTAAAATTTAGCAGGAATTCCTAAAAATAGCACATTTACCTATTGAATAAAGTTATACACACCTTTAAAAGTATTACTTGTCCTCTTTTTTAAAAAATGTATCTCATATGACAGTCTTAGTTGCCCGCTTACAGAGTGAATATAATCTGAGTGAAGAATCAATAAACCAGAAATTGTGGTTCTGACATTCGTCTCTTGCACAGATGTGGTTTAAATAATCATAATGGATATCAAATTCATGCTTTTATCTGGGTGGTCTACAATTCATAATGTGGAACAGGATTCTTATAATCTTTATATTATCATCAGAAATGCTTCTTTCCCATATATACTGTTAAGGAACAGTCAAATATATACGAGAATCATCAGTCTTACTTTGTGAAACATATGAACGGCATGAGTCGCATTTTCACTGTGATGCCTGCTTAGCTTCAGTTTTACAACTTCATTCTGGAGCTCCATTAGCCACATGAAGAAGTCTTGCTAGAAACTTGTTAAAAATGTGGTACGTGGCTTTCTGTGTTGCTTACAAGATTTAGATGGTATTAAATTATAAAGGCATGAAAACCCTCTAAGTAGTGAATTTTCTACCAATCCTGAGAAATTATAAAAACAAAACAGAACAACGAAAGTCTATCTGGTCGCATTGCACTGAGCATTTTCCCCCACTTCCTCTACATCTCTTCTCCCCTTCTTCCTGGAAAACGTGGCTGCTGTGATCTGAGAGACCAAAACAGACATCCCTTTATCCACGAAGTTTGACCCCAAAGTTACAGAAACAAAGTTACCTACAGGTTGGAAGCCAGCTGGCAGGGTAAACTTCTGAACTCCTTAGGGAATTCCCTAACAATAGGAGCCATCAGCTCACATGTGCAACCCAGACCCCTGCAACCCTAATATGGGCGAGGACCCACCTTGCAAGCATTCCTTCTTGATGATTCTTTCAGCCACCTTCTAGAGACTGTGCACCAATGAGCTTTGTGTCTTACAGTTCACCTTTTGTTGAAAAGAGCCAAATGCCATCTCATGTTAATGCTAAAACCCTGCCGCAAAGTGCACGTGGGCTATATGTTACATTTATGTTTACCCATTACACATATTCCTCTCAAACACATATGTAGCTTTCCCCACAAACCTGCTGAATGTGTATGAGTATTGTGTGATACAGGACGTGTGAGTCATAAAACCCAACCTCTCCCGCCCCACTTTGAAGAGAGAGCACCTTTGGTCCACACAAGAGATGGTCTCTCCCTGGCTTGCAAACTGAGATTCCCAATAAAGCTCTCCTTCTACTATGTAGCTGTCCTGGTGGTCTTCTCAACAACAGGTGTAGCTAGGAAATAATTTTTCAGGCTGGGCACGGTGGCTCATGCCTATAATCCCAGCACTTTGGGAGGCCGAGGTGGGTGGATCACGAGGTCAAGAGATCAAGACCATCCTGGTCAACAAGGTGAAACCCCATCTCTACTAAAAAAATACAAAAATTAGCTGGGCATGGTGGTGCTAACCAGCTACTCCCAGCTACTCGGGAGACTGAGGCAGGAGAATTGCTTGAACCCAGAAGGCAGAGGTTGCGGTGAGCCGAGATTGTGCCATTACACTCCAGTCTGGGTAACAACAGCAAAACTCTGTCTCAAAAAAAAAAATAATAATAATAATTGTTCAGCTTCTCTCAGACATCGTATGGCCAGGTATTTTTCGATATAATGGAATGTCAGCAGTCATCTGTCCTTGGATTTGAGCATTTCTCCTGTCGCCATTGGCTGGAAAATGTATGTAACAGTGAGCTTGCTCTGACAAAGTGAATGACAATAACTCCCTCAAGGCCCACGGCCCGGCAGGGCAAGAAGACCAAGGCACTTGGTTCCCTGAATAACCCAGTGGAGATGAGGCACCCTGCCAGCCAAGACCAGCTGCTCTGTCACATGACAGAGGAATACGTCCTATATTTGACATACCACATTTGCGGTTTTCATTATCATTTGACTGAACCTTTACCCTAATACATCTGTTAATGATACGGCCATGAAAGTTACTTCTGAAATGCAATTCGTAAAACAAATAAAAACAACCCAGTGGCCTTTTCGGATTCCTCTGAAGAATGCATCATGAGCTTTCATTAGTTCCTGTTACCTGGGCTTCTGCTACACTCTTTGATTTGCTTCCTTCCAGGGAGGCTGGCGGGAGGAAAGAGCAGCCATCGTGACTTTTGCTCCCAGAGTCATCCTGGGAAGCACGTCTAGAGCAATTAGTAGTAGTCATCCCCTTCCATTGTCCACATAGCTTCAGTGGCCCCTAAGTATCTCAAATATCACCTCTTCCTGAAATAATATTTTGACTTTTTCAGTGAGAAATAACTTCTAATGTTTTTCGGAATGCAAAATGAATTACACAGAATTATGTTCAGAATTATATCTGTATATGGGGCTTCACAGCATTTATTAATAATTACATGTGTATTTTCTTGACTACCCTCTATTAAAATGTAAGCTTTCTCAGTAAAAGATTTATGTCTGATTTATTTTGTAGCATTCACAGTGTTTTGCATGTATTCAGAGCAACATAAATATATATTGATTGTTATACTCAATGAATAACTTCTCATTTATTAAATAATAAAACAGTTTTCACTATGCTTAAGGAAACAACATAATAATATATCTTGAATGTAAAAAAAAAATTCACACCATCTAGAAGCCATATAAATCTCTACTGTCTGAGGTGTTTGAATCAGAATGACTCATCTTGAATAGGGGCTGAGACCTTCTGGGCTGCATTCCCAGGTGGTTAGGCATTCTTAGTCACAGGATGAGATAGGAGGTTGGCACAAGATACAGGTCACAAAGACCTGGCTGATAAAACAGGATGCAGTGAAGAAGCTGGGTAAAACCCACCAAAACCACGATGGTGATGAAACTGACCTCTGGTCCGCCTCACTGCTCATTATAGGCTAAATAATAATGTATCAGCATGCTAAAAGATGCTCCCACCAGCACCATGACAGCTTTCAAACGCCATGGCAACATCAGGAATTTACCCTATATGATCTAAAAAGGGGAAGGACCCTCAGTTCCAGGGAATCTCCACTCCTTTCCCAGAAAACTCACAAATAATCCGCTCCGTGTTTAGCATATAATCAAGAAAAAACTGTAGGTATATTCAGTCGAGCAGCCTGTGTTGCTGACCTGCCTACGGAGTCGCCATTCTTTCACTTTTACTTTCTTTACTGCTTTCACTTTATGGACTGGATCCAAATTCTTGTGTGAGATCTAAGAACCCTCTTGTGGGGTCTGGATCAGAATCCCTTTCCGGTAACACTGCTGCTACTACTACTAATAGTTTTGCCATTCAGTTGAGACACACCTAGATGATATAATTATCAGGTAGAAATAATCATTTTCATTAGATTGAACAACACCATCTCTTTTCAACTGTTTTTTGATAAAAGTTTTAAAAGCCAATTAACATGAGTCTATTACAGACTCTAGAAACATCATGTTGTTTATCACGAAAAGATCAGACTGACCTGATTTCGGTGGGAAAATCTATAAGCAACTTTAAAAATCATGTCTGATATTTACTCGGTGGCTATCTTATTTTCTAGGATTTATAAGATCAAATCATGTGTTACCTACCAAATTAAGGCATAGTAGACTTGTGATTGATTCTGAAGCTAACATTAGGGCTAGCTATCAAATCTGAGAGTCAGTTGATCCTTATTAGCTAAGGTCCAGCCTAATTAGAACATGGAGATATATATAATTTTAAAAACTTATCCTTAATACTTAAAAGCTTGGGAACCAGGAAGAGAAGTCCAAGGAGGCTTAATAATGCATTTGTGGATTTTATGTTTTCAATTCTAGTAAATCTGACAAATAGTAAAACATAGTAAATATTTTCTCTAATATTCTAAAAGCCAACTTTCTCTAAGGCTAATGACATTCATGCTCTTCAACAGATTATGTGAATTAGATGGTATTACATTGTAAAATCATCTAATTAACTTTTCTCAAGCTGTGATATTATAATGTATATATTTTGGTTTTCATCTGTGATTCCTGGCTCTCAGCTTCTGGTACCCTTGTTCTTTCCTAAGTGATTAGAGAATATCTTTTGCTAAAGTATTTGGTCTTTTGTCCTTGGTTCCTGAAGTAGCTCCTAAGGAATAAAAGTGAGAGAAAGCGTCTGTTATTTGTAACAAGCTTTTTCAAGCACACCTGAGCCTATATTAATGAGGTGATTTTTGGAAAACCCTTAGATACTATAAGATGGGGGTGGGGGCCAGTTGTCAGAGGAAACAGCCATTTTCTCAGCGGGTTGGAACTTTTAATGTTAGGTCACCCAACCTCTGGGGAAGGTAGAGGGGTTGACGATTAAGTTGATCACCAAGGGCCAATGTTTTAGTCAGTCTTGCCTATGTAATGAAGCTTCCATAAAAACCCAATAGGCATGGAGTTGGAGAGCTTCTGGATTGCCGAACACGTGGAGGTTCCTGATGGGTGACGCTCCTCCCCCCATACCTCTCCCTTCTGTGTGCATCTCTCCATCTGTATCCTCTGTAATATCCTTTATAATAAACCAGTACATGAAAGTAAGTGTTTCCCTGAGTTCTGTGAGCTGCTCTAACAAATTAATTGAAGCCAGAGAGGTATCTGGGAACCGCAATTTTAGTTGGTTGGTCAGAAATGTAGGTAGAACAACCTGGGGCTTGCTGTGGTCATCAGAAGTTTGGAAGTGGGGGTGATCTTTGGGACTCAGCCCTCAACCTGTGGGATCCGACGCTATCACCAGGTAGATGGTGGCAGAATTGAACTGAATTACAGGATACCCAGCTTGAGACTGCTGCAGAATTGATTGCTTGCTTGCTGGTGGGGAGAGACCCCTACAGATTTGGTCACAGAAGTATTCTGTGTTGATTGCTGTGGTGTGAGAGCAGAGGAAAAACAGTTTGGTTTTCTCCTCTCACACGTTTATTTCTTATACTTGTGGGACTGGGAGAAACTGAGTTTGACATTCAACAGCAATATTTCACAGCTGAGTGAATTCACTCGTTACTTAACCTTTCTGAGCCTCTGTTCCTATATCCTTGAAGACTGAGATGATGATACCTACACACAGTGTTCGTATACAGTGTATATGTGAAATAGCATGTAAAATACCCATGACAGGCCTAGAACAGCAGACACTCATTACATATAAAGCTCTCTAGTATTTCTACATGGTAGGAAAGAAAACTGGTGTTCTTCAGCTCATTTGGACTCCCCAGGGACCTCAGTTAGCATATAGTGGGTGGTTAAAAATTTTGTGCTTTTTATTTTTGAATAAATAATTTCTATTTTGAAATAATCTATTCTGTAATTTTAAAATAAAATTTGCTAATTTTATAAGATGTATTATATTTTAATAACATAATTTGGACAAATACTTGTATTTTCTAATGAGTAAATGCTTTTAAAAAATCCAATTGTCTCTCATTCTCTCTTATCATTAATATGTCTTTCCTTCTTGTTCTTTCCCATTAGCATTTTAAACACTTTTAAGTATATACATTTTTTGAACAGCAAGCAAGACATCTGAAATCCATGTCTTGGGTCTTGGCATACAAGATATTGAGCTTTTCCCTAAAGTGTCATTACTAAAATACTATGGTACTAGTATTAGGACTGAACGAATTGATGAATGAACACAATAGGTAGTCTTGAACTAGATCTTAGCCTTTAATAATCACAAGCCATCACACACCAAGGGTGAAGAATAAATCATTAAAAAATGGTTTGAAAGCTGCCTATTTCAGAAAAGAAAAAAGAATGGGAACCTTGGATCCGTATTTTGCAGTTTTAAATGGTGTAAAAATGTATGTAAAATTCATATAAAGAAATAAACCAGGTTTCAGGGAAGGATGGCAATTTGCACATGTATTTTTAATACTTTTTCTTCCTGATTTCCTCTAAACATCAATAAAAATACAAGGACAGGAAAAGTGGGAGAAGAGAGAATAGCAATAAAATTTTGGAGGCTAAAGAGCAAAGGATGGGCAGTAATGTATTTTGTAGGTCTAGAGATGCTAAAGGCTAAGTTGAGCACTGGGAAAGCTGTGAAGCAGCCTCAGTTTGTCCTGCACAATAGCCTGAGTCTAGAGTTTTACTCTCTGGAGGGTAAAATATAGGAATTCCAGACCAGGGGAATGCCAAACACAGTTGAAAGTAGAGTTATCGTTCGCCAAACTGGAATTAAAGAGAGAGGTATATATTGACCACTGAAAATGCTCCTTCCCTCCCCATCGCTTTTCCTACTCCCTGAAGGGTGGCAATCTGATCTTTGCCCCTCAGACAGAACAATAATAGAGAATTTTATGTATATTCTGATCTGCCAGAGAAGAAGCACCAAAAATACCTGACATCAAATAGCAATAAAAGGCAGACTGATTTCCCCAGGGTCAAGTTCAAAGTCAGTATACATTCCTTCAATGAGTAGAATTTTCATTTAGTATTTTAGTCTCCATATTTTAAATATAAATCATCAACCAGTGATAACTGGATGTCTCAAAAAGCTTTTAGTATAAAAGATAGAGATTAAAACAAACAAAATATCCCCAAATCAGTCACTGTGTGGGCAGAGGAAAGCTTTGAAATATATTAATTACCTTACAGAGATTTAAAAAAAAAAATAGTTTATCTATGAAACAAAAGCAAGAAGTTATTAAAAATCAGTTACATTTAGAAAACAAAGAGCTTTTGGAAATTAAAAATATGATGGCAGAAATGAATAACTCAATAGAATATTAGAAAATAACGAGATAACCTGAGATGGAAGATAGGCAAATACTTAGAGAACCAGCCCAGGAGGTATGATACCGAGAAAGAAAGAACAGAGAAAATGGACAAGAGAGAGCCATTATCAAGTCAGAAGTCTTGAGATTTTACTCTAGTTGAAGGCAAAAGAGTTATCCTACAACAGCTTTATATACGTATGTTGACAGAAGATGGAACATCTCCGACTCAGAGATACAAATCATTTATTACCCATAACAAAACCAGCAGCTGGAAAAGTGTCTTTTGTGGGTTCTCTATGCTCCAAACATCACAGGGCAATGTGAAAGGAACTGGATTTTACCTGTGTGTGCAGTGAGGTGAACCACTGGAGAAGCATCCCATATTTTACATGACTTTGAGCTTTTATAGGCCTACTGGGACATCTGCTCATTCTCCCTTCCAGAAAGAAAAGAAAAAGAAAAAAAAGAGAGATTGCTCATTATCCTGGAATGTAAGCAAATACCTCCAGGGAAAAAAAGTAGAAGGCTCTTCTTTACCACTTTGGAATGTCTCTGGGGAAGCATGTCTTTAAATCTCTTTGGAGGGATACAGTATCTCTAGTTTCTAAGGTTTGCTAATAAAAAATACTCTTTTCTCAGAATGTCCAGACTGTGTAGGTCTGGACTATGAGAAACCCACTGAGAATTGTCTTTGTGCAACCATCAATAAAATAATTCGAAAAAATGTCCAGAATCCCCTTAGATCTCTGCACACTAGATGAACATAGAACATTACTGATGCAGGTCACTGTGAAACTGAGAACTTGTACAGTCCTAGCACTTTGGGAGGTCATGGCAGGTGAATTGCCTGAGCTCAGGTGTTTGAGACCATCCTGGGCAACATGGTGAACCTCTGTCTCTAATAAAATACAAAAGAAATTAGCTGAGCTTGGTGGCATGTGCCTGTAGTCCCAGCTACTCAGGAGGCCGAAGCAGGGTAATTGTTTGAACCCTGGAGGCGGAGGTTGCAGTGAGTGAGATTGCACCACTGCAGCCTGGGAGACAAAGCTAGATTCTATCTCTACAAAAAACAAAAACAAAAACAAAAACAAAAACAAAACAAAACAAAACAAAACTTGGGAATAAGCCAAATTTCAAAAAGATTTCAGAGAGACAAAAACTGGTCATATGCAAAGTCAGAAAAACTTCTGAACTGCAACAGAAAACTAGGTAATAATGAGATAATGTCTTTCAATATCCTGAAGGAAAAGTGTTTCCAATTTAGAGATCTATACCCAGCTAAATGATCCATCAACTGGGGGCAGAATAAATGTATTTTCAGATATCCAAGAGAAATACATTTACTTCCTATGTTCCTTTCTGATTAAACTACTGGAGAATGCACTCGATCAAAAAGAGAAAGAAAAATCAGGAAAATGAAAAAAAATGGATTCCAAGAAATAAAAAAAGCCAACACAGAAGGAAGCCATCAAGAGTTAAAAGGAGGATAATGAATGGAAATTCTAGAAAGACAGGATCACATGAGACACAGTAGACAGTCAGTCTGGATTGCAGTGACTTCAGAGATAGAAGAGAATATTCTGAGGGCTGACCGCACCAATATAACCAACATCATTGTACAATCATTGAAATTTAGGACAGGATGCCTGGTTGGGTCTGATCTAGACCAGTACTTTATTTATGTTGACAATCTGCTGATAACATTCTGGGGTCCCCCCCATGTCCCTGTTTTCTGATTTAGTAGAACACACATTTTATTAAGTCAGTATTCTGCTGTAATTAAGTTCTGACAGAGGAGGTAGGCCATACTGAGCTCAGAAGCTAAAAAAAAAAAAAAAAAAAACGGCTGGGTGTGGTGGCTCAAGCCTGTAATCCCAGCACTTTGGGAGGCCGAGGCGGGTGGATCACGAGGTCAAGAGATCGAGACCATCCTGGTCAAAATGGTGAAACCCCGTCTCCACTAAAAATACAAAAAATTAGCTGGGCACGGTGGCGCGTGCCTGTAATCCCAGCTACTCAGGAGGCTGAGGCAGGAGAATTGCCTGAATCCAGGAGGCGGAGGTTGCGGTGAGCCGAGATCGCGCCATTGCACTCCAGCCTGGGTAATAAGAGCGAAATTCCATCTCAAAAAACAAACAAACAAACAACAACAAAAAAACAACCCATATATATAGAGAGAGAGCAGCTTCCTTCCCTGATAGTGTTTCTACTGTCCATCTAGCCTGGCCCTTTGTGGTCCTTCTAGACCCTTACACACGATGAGTCCTGTGCTTACCAGGACTCACCTATGGCTTTTCCCAGTGAGTTCCCCAGAGTATATTCTTGATTATTTGCAGCCATTAAAAATTATGATTTTGAGGAATATTTAAGAACAGAGAAAGAGAGTTAATCATAATGAAATATAAAGACTGAATAAAGGAGACATTGTATCCACACTGTTATTACAATTTCATTTTAAAATGTACTGTATAGATACTATATATATATATATATATATACACTAAAATATATTATGAATAATTTTAATTTTATTCTTTTCTTCATTTTCCATGTTTCCTACCAGAAGTAATTATTAACTATCAAATCCGAAAAATATATTAGCCCCAACTACTCAAAAAAACAAATCTCTCATCCTTATAGTACTTATAGCGACAGACTTCCTTTTCTTTTCCTTTATAATTTATGTTTCCTTGAAAGAGTGGTCTATAGTCCATATCTCTAATTCCAACCATCCCACTCACTCCTAAACTTCCTTGCAACAGTTTCTATCCATGTACTCTATAGGATATGCTCTGGCAATGGTCATCATCAGTGGATATTCTTAAGTCTTCATGTAATTTCATCTAGGAGTTTCATCCAGCCAGTATTTATTTAATACTTACTATGTGTCATGAACTGGTCTAGGCTTTTGACACCAATGACCTCTTTTTTCTTTTTTCTTCTTGAAACACTCATTTCCCTTGGATTCCATTATCCCCTCATTTCCAGTTCTGCTACCCTTCCATTCTTTCTGTGTGTCCTTTGAATCTCTTCACACCAACCTGACAGTTGTGGGTCGCTCCCTAGAGGTATTTCTTTTTTTCTTTTCTTTTTTTTTTTTTTGAGACAGAGTTTTGCTCTTGTTGCCCAGGCTGCAGTGCAATGGCGCGATCTCGGCTCACCGCAACCTCCGCCTCCTGGGTTCAGGCAATTCTCCTGCCTCAGCCTCCTGAGTAGCTGGGATTACAGACACACGCCACCATGCCCAGCTAACTTTTTGTATTTTTAGTAGAGATGGGGTTTCACCATGTTGACCAAGATGGTCTCAATCTCTTGACCTCGTGATCCACCTGCCTTGGCCTCCCAAAGTGCTGGGATTACAGGCGTGAGCCACCGCGCCCGGCCCCTAGAGGTATTTCATGATCTCTTTCTTCATCTCAGTTTACAAACCCTTGAATACATGGATTACATTCACTTGCAGTTTCATCTCTGTCTATTGTTGACTCTAAATTTTCATGTCCTGTTAGGTTACTCCCCAGATCTCCCAACCAAATACTGACCAGCCATAGTGACAAGTCCGCATGCATCTCCCATGGGCACTACCACATCAGCATGTCCTAACTGAATGTGGGATGTGTTTTCCTATGCTATATTTTCTAAGTCAGTGACGGCCACACCATCTACCCGGTAGTCTGAGCCAAGAGGCTACACACTATCTTGCACTTCTTACTTTTACATACCCTTATTGCCCACACTAAGCCAGCAGGTCTGCTAACTTTGCCTTTTTGAAATCTTTGCACACACTCCCTTTCTGCTATCCCCACCTACGTTTGACTCCATCTTCCCTGGATGCATTCCTGTTCCTCCCCAGATCTTACCCTACGCATTCAATTTCTATACGACTGGCAGAGTGAGCTTTCCATCATGTACGTTTGACCATGGGTAGGTAGGGACCTAATTAAAAAAGAATTAAGACATTTCTCAGCTTTCAAGATAAGGGCTGAACTTCAGGCCATGACATTGACAACTCTACCTTGACCCTGTTTCTTTCCTCAACATCATCTCCTGCCAAGCTTACCCTCCAGCCTTACAGTACAATATTTTACATACCCTCCTGCCTGTCTGCCCTTGTACATAATGCTCCCCTCTCCTGGAATGACCTGTTCTTCTTACCCTTAGTATTTATCTGAATGCTAACCATAGGCCATAAATTCAGGAGCTGGTTCATCAGAGATACTGTCCCTGACTCTGCCTTCATCCTCATCTGGATCAGGTGTCTCCTATGTGCTTCTGGCAAACCCTGTTTTAGCATCCATCTCTCAGAGCCTTGTCACCCCACTACACAGTCATCCCACTGGAAACCTCATTTCAGTGATGGACCTCTCAGTAGATCTTCTCCAGAGAGATTTCCTTCAGAATTAGTTTATGACTCACACAAGAAAACTTAGCTTTATGGTTCGACCTCATTTCTTTTAAAAAATAATATTGCCCAGTGTGATCACCAAAATTATTTCACAGATTTGACATTGAATAACTTCTGGCTATTTCAAAAAATTCAAATATGCTTTCAAAGGACAAAGACTTTCTCCCACTGAGAATATTCAACAGACTGTTGTCAGATGTAAGAATTCTTGAGTGTTGTTTAAAAAAATCAGTCAAATAACTTTATAGTTTTAAATGTACACATGCCACCCAATATATATTTCAATACAAAATCATTTAAATATAGCTTGTCAATGAAAAATTCAAGCTAATTTTTAATTTTAGAAAATGAATGCCCTTTATAAATACTTTTAATCAGTGGGTGAGGAAAAAATGGTATAAAAATGCAGCCTGTAACACCACACATAACTGGAATATAATACTGTTATACATCAAAATAATCACAGTAAGGATACATGAAATAAAAAATGACATCAAATGGGAATATCTTGGGCGAATTATAATATTGGCTTAGAATATTAATGGGGAAAAGGTAACAGTACTAACATGGAATTTTAGTCATTGTTCTCTGTGTTCATTCTTAGTCTATTATCAAAATAATTCCATGTTATTAGTGTTTTTTCCTCAGTAAATAACATTCTGTTTCAGAAGAGGAAAAAAAGAATGAAACACTGATTTAGAAGTATATGTAGCTCAATATTTGAATATTTTAATCTAAATATATGATAAAAAATTAAAAAATATATATGACCCAGCTTCATAAAGAGTTGTTCTTAGTTATCAAGTAGTTATCAAGCACATTAAGGTATCAAGGTCTTTTGAGAATGTCACGCAGCAGAGGCATTGCTTAATATACAACAAATGAAACATGCATGCAGTAGGCACACAATAAATATTCGTGAAATTGAATACCAAATAGGAATCAAAGGAAGTGGATGTGGATCAGCAAAGAGACCCAGAGGTATTTACAGAGTCATTACTTCCATGATTCCAGATTTCATTTTAACGAGCATCAAGGCATCATTTAAATTCTGTGTAAGTTGAATTTATGATAGAGACTATTGCTTACAATTACATGTTATCTTCTAACACTTGGAAATTCTTACTGTCTGTCCTGGGCTGAATGTTTGATGTGCTTCCCTATCCTATATTTTCTAAGTCAGTGACGGCCACACCATCCACCCAGTAGTCTAAGCCAAGAGGCTACACACTTTCTTGCACTTCTTACTTTTACATATCCTTATTGCCCACATTAAGCCAAATTCATATGTTTTAACCTTAACCCCCAAGGTGATGGGATGAGGATGTGGGGCCTTTGGGAAATAATTAGGTCATAAGGGCTCTGCCTTCATGAATGGGATTAGTGCCCTTATAAAAGTGGCTACAAGGAACCCTTTTGTGTTTCCACCACGTAAGGACGCAGTGAGTCAGCATAGCCTATGAGGAAGAAAGCCTTCATCAAACACTGAATCTGCTGGTGTTGTGAGCATGGACTTCCCATCTCAGAACCATGAGAAATAAATATCTGTTGTTTATAAGCCACCCAGTTTATGGTACTTTGTTATAGCAGCCCAAATAGATGAATTCAGCATCCAATCCTTTTCAGTATATGGGACTTTTTTGTTTGGGCAGGCAGATTTTCTAAGGAGAGTTCTGATGCCTGAGTAACATACGTGTTTTTTCATTTATATGTATATATATGAAATAAAGGAAAAACTATGGCCATGCATTGCAGTGTCTATTTTACTGGACCTTTAATGAACACATAATTAAGGGCTACAGTTTCCTGCTGCTGAGTATACGAAGATGATAAGCAAAATGAATTCTTGCCTTCAGGAGTGTCCAGTGGGATAGCTGGACACATTCCACTGTAATTTAATACAGTGAAACAAAGATACACAATGTGAGATTACAGATGAGAGGCTGGCCCACATAAGCCTAGACACTCTGAAATCACTGATGGTCATCTTACATTTATGGACCTAAATATATGAGTTCCATTGCGATCAAACGCTTGGTAAACTTTGGATTTATTCTGAATTCAGATCCTGGCTTCATCTCTTGCTAGCTGTGACATTGGACATACAATAGGTGCTTAGCAAATTAGGCTAAAAACCACTGTAGGAGGTAAAAAGAGACACAATCATGAGCTACGTAGGTCTGAGAAGTCTTAATGGGTGAGATGGATCTCTGTGTGACATGTAAGAACTTAGGTAGACTGAGCTTTTCATAGGACATTTTGCTTATGGGGAAGGAACAAAGTTTCAGTGACGGGAACATGCATGGTGATCCAAAAGGAGTTATAGAGGTTTCATGCTGGGAAGAAAAAGATCCAATTCCAAGATCACAGGAAATCTTTGAATGTTATTTCATAAAAAATTGGCATCATGTCTTTCCCAGCTCTATTCTTCCATTCTTTTATACTCCTCACTAATTTCTTTCAAACATACATTTAGAAATATTTAACTGAATGTAATATTTTGCCAGCATTTTTGATGATTACTTCCTTTAAGCTCTTTTATTAAAGAAAAATACAATGTTTTGTAGAATGCACAGCCCTAGTTTTCTCAGTTATCAAGTTATCTGATGTATCTTGCAGTAAACCAGCATCCAGAAGAGCTATTCTTCTGCTATAAGAGAACACTGTTTAAGATTTTAAAACATACAATCTTGCACTATTCACAAGTTATCCCTCAAAGGTATAGAAAGAAGTTAATTCATCTTATTCAAATACATTATCTCTACTCCCCTCCTGCACAATGTTGTATTTTTTTAATACAATTGAATTGGCTTTTGTGCTACATCTTTCAGTAAGGAGGAATAGATGCGCATTCTAGACAGAGATATACCAGTTGCAAACAATACTTCTCTGCAAAGTTCACAAGAGATTTATCACAATAAAAGGGGCCAGAAGAATCTGGACATTTCTGGGTTACTGTGCTATTCCCTACAGCTATTCTCTAACCATCTCAGACAGGCTGACAGAAACTATTGTTATAACTTCTGCTGGTGTCGTATTTATATACCATATTGGTTAGACTTCAAGACCTCAGGAAAGGCAAGCACTATAATGTGCTCTTTCAATTTGCACACAGAAACTTTAAGAGTCTATTATCTGGTTTACTTACAGTGCCTATCAGCATCACTAAAAAATAGAAAATGGCACCATCAGGTTGAAAATAAAAGAATATCTGTTGTGTATGGAATAAAAGAAAAACTTAAAATACCTCTACTAGAACATTTTTACACCCCATGATCATCTCCTGCAATTTTCTCTCTGACATGAAAAAGTTTGTCACGGACAAAGAAATAAAGACAGAACTCCTATTACATGGGGAGCTGTCAATAACTGTGCATTCACATTCAATTCCTAGATCATTCACATACTTCTAATGTGCCATTCAGCAAGGGGCCCAACAATGAAATCATTATATGAATGATCTTGCCTGCATAAATTCCTGTTTACTTAGAAGTCAGCAGGCAACTTCTAGATTCAAATCCATACATCCCTTAACACATGATATGTGCTAAGGGATCAAAATCAAATCAAAGCTCTAAGACTCAGTATCAGGAGTGACTAAAACCCTAGTACATTCTGTGCTTCTGCTTATCCACCAAAGTTGGCAAGAATATGTGCTAATAATCCCAAACTGAAAGAAATATTCTGAGAAACAGTTTTTGTTGGCGAGATATTGGGGGAGTGGACATGGAAGCAAGATGGAGAAAGGAAAATTCATATGTGTTATGCTATCAACTGATGAAATTTCTTGTTTTCACCCCAGCTTTTGGGGTGTTATTATTTTGATAAACTCTTTTCTGCTATTATTTGGATAAACTCTGCATAAAAAAGTTAAACCTGTGTAATATTGATTACCCTCTATTAAGGATTTACTTTGTGTCAGTTCTAAGTATTTTATACATGTTATCTCATTTAATTTTCACACGGCCTTTGATGTAGATTCTATGTTTATGACTCTTATTTTATAGATTACAAACTGAAGGCACAGAGAAGTTAAAACAATAGTCCAAGGTACACAGCTAGCAGACGGGGGATCTGGGGTTCAAACCCAGGAAGCCTGATTTACGTGCGGTTAGACCTGTGCTACCCACTGTTCTAGGCAGAGCCACGGAGAGCTACTGAGCAATTAAAATATGCCTGATTAGGGCCGGGCGCGGTGGCTCACGCCTGTAATCCCAGCACTTTGGGAGGCCGAGGCAGGTGGATCACGAGGTCAAGAGATCGAGACCATCCTGGTCAACATGGTGAAACCCCGTCTCCACTAAAAATACAAAAAATCAGCTGGGCACGGTGGCGCGTGCCTGTAATCCCAGCTACTCAGGAGGCTGAGGCAGGAGAATTGCCTGAACCCAGGAGGCGGAGGTTGCAGTGAGCCGAGATGGCGCCATTGAGCTCCAGCCTGGGTAACAAGAGCGAAACTCCATCTCAAAAAAAAAAAAAAAAAAAAAAAAAAAAAATATATATATATATATATATATATATATATATATATATATATGGCTGATCAGAGTTGAGATATGTACTACAAGTGTAAAACATACAGAACTTCACTTAGTAAGAAAAACAATGTAATGTATCTCATTAATAACTTTTATATTGATTACATGCTTACATGACAATATTTTGGATATATTGGGTTAAAGACATATTATTACAATTTAATTAACAGAGAATATAATCCATATATTGCTTTATTAAAATTGGTCTCTTTTTACTTCAATGTGGTTACTAGAAAATTTTAAATTATGTACGTGCCTAAGGTTATATTTCTAATGATAGCTCTGGTCTAGACTATTTTATTTTTTTCTTTTTATTGCATTTTAGGTTTTGGGGTACATGTGTAGAACATGCCAAATAGTTGCATAGGTACACACATGGCAGTGTGTTTTGCTGCCTTCCTCCCCCTCACCCATGTTTGGCATTTCTCCCCATGCTATCCCTCCTCAGCTCACCGCCCCCCCCCCCCGCGCTGTCCCTCCCTTATAACCACTTTGCAACATTGCTCTTAAAATCAGTAAATTTTAATCCAGGCTGGGCGCTGTGGCTCAAGCCTGGAATCCTAGCACTTTGGGAGGCCGAGGCGGGTGGATCACGAGGTCAAGAGATCAAGACCATCCTGGTCAACAAGGTGAAACCCCGTCTCTACTAAAGATACAAAAAAATTAGCTGGGCGTGGTGGCACGTGCCTGTAATCCCAGCTACTCAGGAGGCTGAGGCAGGAGAATTGCCTGAACCCAGGAGGCGGAGGTTGCGGTGAGCCGAGATGGCTCCATTGCACTCCAGCCTGGGTAACAAGAGCCAAACTCTGTCTCAAAAAAAAAAAAAAAAAAATTTAATCCAAACATAGATACTTCCTTCACTTTTATTGGACATTTTGTTAGCTTGTTACATATGAATAGTAGTATAATCTCTTCAGGTTTGAAAATGTAAACTGAGCTTTACATAAAACCATGCAGTGGACTAAGTGTAGAGATATGAGTTATTTTCAACGGTTGCTGATGACCATATGACTGATGAACAGTGGAGTCAAGCATCATCTGCATGAGGAATAAATGTGATCTTATTATGATCTGTGGGGGCACTAAGAAAAATAATAAGTGTCATGTCACCAATATCTATTTAGTACTTACGAGTCAACCATTAGCTAAGCCCGTGCCATCTATAGAGTGGGTACTGACCACTGGGACATTTTGGAAATTTGTGGGGATGTTTTTGGCTGTCCCAGTGATAGATAGGAGCGCCTGACATTTAGTGGAAAGATACAAGTGGTACAAGAAGTCTTGGGTCATTTCTACCCAGTGAAGAATCTCACTGAATTTTACAATCATTTCAGCCTAATTGGCTCAACCTAAAACCTTACCTTAAAATACAGAGTATTTTTCGCATAGTTGTAATGTGCACTGGGTTTTCCCAGGATTCAGCTACCATGCAAATCAAGGAAAGACTGTACTTCGGTCAGAAGTGAAAAAAAGTTAAAGTCATCCATTGGCCTCACAGATGTGAATGCCACTTTTAGTGGTGGAGCTGCAGATCCAGGACCCTTGTGTGCACACTACTGCAGCCACCACAGTCAAGATTCTTTAAGGGCGAGCACTTCATCATTCATTATGCCATTCAGATTTGTTATGCATGATTATTTATATGTACAATACATATTATTATAAATTGGTTTCCTCATTCTTTTTATTAAAATAATATTTAGGGCAAACTATTAATTTTTAAAATTATGTATGTATTTAATGATATTATGTATAAATTATTTTCCAGAGAGTAAATGGGACAGTATGTATTAATTTAGAGAAAGGGCATGCTGTTCTGATAAAATTGAGAACACTAGGCTAAACTCTTTCTGTGGATTAAGTATTTTTATCTTTAAAAATGGCAAACCCTGAAAATCGGCACTATTTTTCTCATCTCTATTTCACAGTTTTCTTTAAAACTGGAGCTTTCTCAGTTTCATTATTGTTTTAGGTCAATATCTAGGATTCAAATATAGAAAACTTTATCTCTTAATCTGTGCTCTCACCAGTATACTGTCTTATTTTTAGTATAAATAAGCTCTAAATTTTAAAAATGTATTTTAAAATATCAAATTTTAATCAAAGTGTTACCCATTGATATTTTACTTATTGTTGTGTTTAAAGGATGTTTTATTCTGTATTAGGACCTTCAATATTTTCCACAAAATGCAAAGGAAAGTAGTACTTTGTTCTTTGGGGTAGGATCTCTTTGTCTTGAAATTATTAAAGAAACATGAACTTAGGAATAATGGATATTTTTTCCATAAAAGTATAATATTTACAAATTATTTTGAATCACCAACTAAGAGGAAGTTAAGAATTTACATATGCATTTATCCTGCATCTGAGAATTCCCAGTTTGAGGAATCTATCCCAGTAGGACCAGATTAGCAAAACTAGTAAAAGAAATATACATAAGGCTATCCGCTGCAGTACTATGTGTGATTTCTAAATACTTAACTCGAATGTGCATCATCTGAACTGGTGGAACACACTGTAAACAACTCAAACATGCATCATTTGAACTGGTGGGACACACTGTGGTCAATCATCACAATGGAGTACTATGCAGCTGCAAAAAGAAACAGAACTTCTCTATTGCTGAGGTAACTTGCCATAGTAGAATGTTAAGGGAAAGAAGGAAGTAAACAATAATGTAGACAGTAGTGGTTCTCAAAGTGTGGGGTCAAACTGGAGGTTGCAGACTCGGCTCTACCATGTGGAATTAAGAAAATGGGCAAATATTGGTAGCCCTCAGTTCTTTTTTTCCACTGGAATATGCCAGCAAAATCTCACAGAATGATCTGGGAATGTATTTTTCAAAGTGCTGTAAAACAGTTGGTATTAATATTGAGTTCATTGCTTCTGAGAACTTCAATAGAAATGAATAGTGATCTTTTTATAGATCTTAAAACTTTGTGAAGTGTCTTGAACTAGAATCACAGGCAATAAATATATTTTGTCTTTGTTCTACTCTTTTTTGCATAGATGGTTCTCAATAAATATTCATTAAAAATAAAAGGTAAACAAATAAGAATGGTGTTATGTTTCATATATTTATACACATTTAAGTGTTCATAAAAAAAGAATTCCAGCATCACATCCACATTTTTAACAAAAGAAACTGGCCTATGGAGGAAGATATGGACTTTATTTGCTTTAGAATGTTCTTAAAAGGAAGAGAAAGCAAGAAAATATATACTGGTCACAGCCACAAGGTTGAGTTCTTCCTGAGACTATCAAACCACTTATAGGATAGGATGGTTTGGTCTGCCATCATGGCTCTGAATTATCTGTTCCACCAGTGAGCCAGTTTTCTCTTTCTGTATTTCTTTCTTTTTGAGATAAGGTCTTGCTCTCTTATCCTGTTATCCAGGTTTGAGTGCAGTGGCCTGAACATAGCTCAATGCAGCCTCCACCTCCCAGGCTCAAGTGATCCTCCCACCCCAGCCTCCTAAGAAGCTGGGAGTAGAGACATGTGCCACCACACCCAGCTACTTTTTTTTAACTTCTTTGCAGAGATGAGGTCTCTTTCGGCAAGATTCGTCTTGAGCTTCTGGCCTCTAGTACTCCTCCTCCCTTGGCCTCTCAAGATGTTGGGATTACATGCGTGAGCCACTGCACCTGGCCCGAGTTAAAATTTTCAATGGACCATCTCGCATCAAGATCGGAGAGAGGGGAGGTGTCATAAATGTAAACAACCACATCTTATGATTACACTATCACAAAAACAACACCAAGGGGATGGTGCTAAACCATTTATGAAGGATCCACCCCCATGATCCAGTCACCTCCCCCCAGGCCCCATCTCCAACATTGGGGATTATAATTCAACATGATATTTGGGTGGGAACATATATCCAAACCATATCAGGGCCTTAAAGTCTACAGAAGGTATCAGAACCAAAGGTCTGTCCATACTCCTTCCTTTGGTCTGGCTATTGACTGTGAACTGATTGGCTGGCGTTGGGCAGAGTGAGGAGCAGGGAAAAAATGAAATAAAATATTTTCTCTTTTAACTTAATACAAAATAAAAATGGGGAATTCGTCTGATAATTGTTTGTTTTGTATTTATACCATAATAGATATACCAAAACTAGAATAATAAGGATCACTGTGAACATTTTCCTAGGGCTGACTGCAGGCCAGGCTCTGTCTGAAGCATGTGATTCATTCACGTGCCCTTCATAACCACACTTTGAGATAAGTTCCACTACCCACCCATTTTGCACAGCTAGTCAAACAAAGGCACAGAGACTGGAGAAGAAATTGTCTAAGGTGACACAGACAACAGGAAGTGGGAGTGGGATTTCAATCTGGGAAAACTGGCTTCTAGCTTTGTGTTCACAAACTTAACAATATTGCCTTCTAAGGAAACACTGAGCTTAATGAGAACAAGAATAGGAGGTCACCAAGTTGAGTTTCCTTCAACTTTGAAACTTTCCCAAGGCAGGGGTCTTCTGTTCATTCACTGACTTTATTGCTGGTGTTGTTGAGTTTTTATTTTATAACTGCAACCTCTTATTTTGTATTACTTTTACAAATGTCAATAGGATTGTTCTGTTTCTATTTGACATTTTCAAATAGATTCAGATTCATAAGATCCAAGAACTGAGGCAGATCTCAATTCTAAAACAGCTGAGTCTAGAAATAGTATTCTTGGCTTCCGTGAGTTCTGACTCACTCTATCCATTCACAGGGAGGCTTTCTATGTCCATACATGCTGTAGCCCTCCTGGAGGCATACAGTGGATTTAAACTGATATATGATTTACCGACCTCATGATGGTATTTTTAGTATTCCCCCTTTCTTCTAGAGATTCTATTTGCAATACTTTCAATCATATTTATATTAGTTCTTGTGCATATGTGGCTTGTTGGATAGCCTAGCTTACTGTGTAATTGCTTTGATCAGCTGGAATACAAAAGCTAAAGCATGTGAATTTGTAGTTATTTTAGCCCTAGGTAATTTTTCTAATGTAGAATAGGCAGTTTATGTTGCTCTACCCCACCCCAGGTCTAGTGCAAATGGTGAGGATTACTTGTATTTCTTTAAATCCGGTAAACAATATATATATATATATATATATTTTATTTAAAAGTACCCTTCTCTGATTGCCAATTAGAATGTTTCCCTTGATGTCTCATATCTCTCCTCAGCTACTACCTCATTTCTTTGGTCTTCTTACCTTCATGTGGCCAGATCCAATGTGCTATTCTCCGTCTGTGTCTTATTTGGCCCTTGCCAGCATTTTTGAAGTTTACCACTCTCTCCTTTGAAATACAACCTGACTTTCTGGAAAACACTTTTCTGATTCTCCTCCTACTTATTGGCTCCTCTATCTTATTGGCTCTTGTTTTATTCCTCTAACTCTTCTTGGCCTCTAACTGTTGGTACCTCAGGGTTTCGTCCTCAAGCCTCTTCTCTGATTTCTCTCTTGGTTCTTATTCGGTACCATGACATTAAAAGCTATATATATGTGCTGATGGTTCTCTAATTTCTGTTTCTAGAACCAGCGTGTCCCTGAGTTTGACAATGAAATATCTCACTGCCCCCTCAACACTGGGATATTTAATATGGATGTCAAAATTTATGTGTCCAGGATAAATTACTGATTCTTTCTGTTCCACCTCAAATATACTCTTCTTCAGTCTCTCTAGCTCAGGAAAGGGCACTGCTCTTTACCAGTCACTCAAGACAAAAACTTGATTCATCCCTGATTGTCTCCTTTGTCCTGTAAGCTATTCCAAATCCATCAAATCATTTGCTGAATGCTAATTCAAAAAATAAATCCTGAATCTAACCACTTTCCACCTTACCCACCCTAGTCTCTGGACTCCCGACTAGTCTGCCAGTTAATCTTGTTTCCATGGCTGTCCCTTCCTATGTCCACATCTGTGCAGCAGCTAGACCCTGTCCCTCCAATGTCCTATATGTGATCTGGCCAGGGATGACCCTTCTGACCTCAATTTCTTGCTTAGGCCATGTTGTTACTTTTAGTGACCATTCATACCACCAGGCCTTTGCACTTGAAGTCCTTCAGCCTAGACTGTTCTGCCTCTCACATTACTCAGTCTTTGTTCAAATATTAAAATTTTAGAGGCATTCTCAGTAGTGATCTCTTTAATGGCCTTACACTTTACCTCTCTGTCCTCACATCCTGGGCTACTTGTCTTCATGGCACTCACTAACATGTTATTATATATGTCTACCCTCCTTGTCTTCTCCAGCTACAATATGCACTGCTTGAAGTCAAGAACCTTATTGAAATTAACAATGTATCCCTTATGTCTAAAACAATACCAGCCACACAGTAGGCATTCCAGTGCTTGATGAATAAGAATCTAGGAAATTTGAATAAATAATTTGGATTGATTAATATGCAGTATCTTCTATAACCATTACTGGAAACACATCTTTCCTTTAGCACAATTTTATATTTGTACGCCTCCTCAACATAACACCTTTGGTGAGTATTATTGTGGACTTCGCTCTTTTTATGAAGTCTGCTTGCTCCAATTGACTGTTTTCTATTTGATACTCAAATTACAGCAACTTTGAGAGTTGTTTTCAGCAGGATTCTTCCTACATTTCAGACCGATCTCAGATGCTTTTGAAATTATCATTGCTTCTTGACAACCCAGAACATTCTAGGCCTATCTTGATACTGCTGACTGCAAACATGGAATCAGCTATCCTCCAGGAACTCCGATTTCTTTAAGGCACTGGTTCTCAAGCATGACTACACATTAGAATCATCTGGGAGCTTTAAAAAAATCTTTAGACCGCTCAGATCAGAATTTCTAGCAACAGGATCCAGGTATTCTTTTTAAGGCATAGCCAAGATTGAGAACAATATTAGGGACTCAGATCAGGAGAATAAAACGTAATATATAATTAGATTTAGGAAAATGGCATGCTTTCATTATCATAATCATATAATAATTTAGAGACATAACTTGGTTTGATGATATATAGCATCCTATTGCCATATTAGACAAACTGGTTCTTTTAGAAGTAGGTAGGAGGAGTGGCTGGGAGGGTAACAAATAGAACAGTGAAAGGGAAAATATAAAAGGCATTGCCTAAAGTGTATGAGCTATATGACAACTTCACAACCTCAAGGGCTGTGAAGGAAGCATTGAGTTATTTTGATGCTATTTTGGTTGGTGAACTGAGCTCTTCAAAGTGCTGAATGACCACATCCACCTACCTCCTTGCAGAAGTTGGTACTTCCAGGGAAGACCAAGGAGAGTGCTATCTGTGTGTCATTCCTTTCCTGGACAGCATGCTTGGGACAAGGCTTTATCCACATCTGAATATTCTGTCGTATTTCTTACCCTAGCACTCACTGAACCATTGGGTCATTTTTCAAGGTTGAAATGCAATTTAATAAGGTTGAAGAAAACAATACGCTGCTCTTCTGTTTTATTATACAGGTAAGAAAAAAAAACTCCCCAAAGAATTTCCATCCATTAAAGAGGAAGGAAGATAAGTCCTGGATGCCAAGAGGAAAAGGAAAATTAGCTTAGCTAGGCAGACAGACATTGCTTCCACCTGCTCAACACAGGAAATGTGAAGTCAGCCAACTCAGCTGTTATAAAGAGGAAACAACCTCCCAAGAACCCCTACACTTTGCTCTGCTTTAGAGAGCGGGGAACACAGTGGCCATGATCAAGTTTCTGAGTCTGGGGGAGAAGAGTCATAAAGGGAAGAGGGAGGAGGTTTTAATGCATCATTATGGCACCTCATTAAAGACAAAAATCTATCATCCAGTTACAAGGTCTTCTCTATTTCCCCTCTTAGATCTGCATGCATCCATTTATGTTAAAACTATGCAATCTTCCTTTATGTATATTAGAAATAATATTTTGCACTGTAGGAAAGAAAGCCTGAGGGTAAGTTATTCAAATCCCCAAGCACTTAGGAGAGAATAGAAGGCTCTCTAACAGTAGACATGTACAGTCTATTGAAAGGGATCGTGCCATTTCTATGCAATGTATGACTCCCACGTCTGAAATCAGGAGAGACTCGGCTGGTATGTGGTGTGTTCACTTGGAATGTGAATTTGTGTCAGGGCAGTGTCCTTTAGTGACTGACTGAGTACACTCTGGCTGATCTGCTTTGGTCTGAAAGCGGCTCCAGTGTTTACTGTGTGATCCTCATCAAGATACTGAAGTCCTCTGTCCCATATATTTCCTCTTCCATAAAATCATGATGACGATTATCTCCTACCTTATATATTGTTGCAAGGATTCAGTGAGTTAATATGAGTGAGAACTTAGCATATAGTTAATACTTATTAAGTGTTAGCTTTTTTTTTTTCATACTGGCCAGAGACAATTTATACTTTATATAAGTGTCAGTTTCATTAGATGCTAAATGCTCTAAAATGACCAATGTTTAAAAGTTAAATGAAAGGTCAGTAGTCACAGAAGGTACTCTAATATGAACTGTGAACACACGTTGAAATCTGAGATTCATAAAAATAGAACGCCATACCCGTGTGTGCGATGAGGACTCTAATTCTTTTAATGGTGAGTAAAATATGTTTTTATGTGTTTACATTATATATTATTATTGGCTAGATTTTTAAACTTTAGTTTTCTATGCAAAAACACTTCTTCAGAATCAATAAGCTTTTTGAAAAATCGATTTTATATAAGAAAATCACTCCACTATTTTTTTTTTTACAAAAAGAAATCTGTATCTATCTGATCAGTTTACTTTTTCCATTCAGCCAAAATACGGGTTTTCCCCTGTGCTAAGTACCATGCTTTTGTTTGACAAGCATATTATCCATTAAGAAAACTGAGGAGTGGAGTTTGATAATGTTTTCTTTTTAAGAAAAAACAATCTTTCCAATTTTACTTTGTCTTTTTGAAATCGTCTTGGCAGTGAGCACATATTGTTTGTGTGGAATTCTTCCATTGGATTTATGTAGCCTAATGGCAAAGAAAGCAGCCGTACACATTAGCACTGATCCCACATTACACTGACTGAAGGACAGAAAAGTGAAGGAACCACAGCAAGGACCAGAAGCCTCAGACATTTTCCATAGAGTCCGTTTCAGTTCCTGCTCTGTCTGCATATCTGAAGCTCACTTCTTTTTGCCGTCACAACTTACAGTGTGGAGCTAACGAGACCATAGTGTCCACTGTTCAGTGGCTTTGTCGTGTGCCTGGCAATATTTGCATAGTGCGCATTGAGTCTAGGCTGGTTGCTGGTCTGGGTGGACGGCACAGAACTAGTTTGCTTTTGGTCCACGGATCCTTTGCTAATGGCCAACTGGACAGGGACCTAGCTATAGGAGAACCACAAGCCATCACATGCCAAATGCCTCATGTTCCCCCAGCATGTTTTAAAGTACTGTTACTTGCTTTATATGGGTTTGAAAATTGGGATGTCCTGATAAGAAAAGGAAAAGTTTTCTTCATTGTGCCTAAATAAATGTATCCATGTATTAAAGAAAGCTGGAAAGCTCCATTGATTTAAATGAATTCTCAGCTTCCAAATCATGTGCAGGCACGTGAACTTAATGAAATATTTATTCAAAATCAACAAGCTGCCCTCTAGGTGTCTTTCACCATAAAGGCAAGCATTTTGTTTCTTGCAGTTGGTTCTCTTCCATGGCGATTTCCCAGTGGCCTAACATTAGGGAAACTGATATATTTCAGACCAGGCAACTGAAATAGAATGTAACCTTGCCATACAGGTAAAAGTGCTTGCCCTTGGCTATTACCTAGCTTGACCACAGGGTTTTCTGGAAACAGCAAAAGCTTTGTAAGTGTGAGCTCGTGGCTAAATCAATGTTTATGCATGACGTACCTCTGAATAGCAAACACTCGCTGCCCGCAAGGGAAACAATGTTTTTATCTGTTTGCCTATTTCTGGTATTTCAACCACTGCAATGAGTGTTGCAGATCACATTTAGTAACAATTATCTGCTGGTATTTCATGAAGAGGAAAGTGGTGTGATTAATGAAAAGTGACACACACCGATTACTTTTCATGCCAGTCTCCTTGGTGGGAGAGTGCCTCTGTCGAACCCAAGTCTGACCTCCCTTACCTTTAACAAGGTCACCAAGAGTGCTAAGCGCCCAGAAGATTAGCTCCTACAAATGCTCCAGTATGACTTAACGACGCTGCCTCCGCTAATGAACTGTAGGTAGCCAATTAAACAGAATGACACCACTTTCACCTCTGTAGTAAAGGTGGAATTAAAGATAAAACATGACATATTCTCTATAGAAGTGTGTAAAGTATAAAAATTGCTGATTTGACATGGCATTACTTACTAAAAACAAATTAAAATGGAAATTGAAGTTCGTCCAAACACGTCAGATGATTCGCTTCAATATTTCCCTTTTCTAGTTCACATCAGCAATGTTCCTCCACCCCAGTTTCGGTGACAGGAAGTCCTGATACCTTTCTTTTTTATTCCCCTGTGGCCAAGCACGGCACCAAGCTGACAAAATGCTAGTGACTGCTACTATAAAGGGGACGTTACTTTTTGAAATATATTTTGTGTGACCAAAACTGACTTATCATTTTTGCAGCAATGGAGTAGTGATAGGTCACAAAAAATGAGGGGAAGGGAAAAGATGATCATTTTTGAGGAGGTTAAATATTTCATCAAGATTTTTAGGCTTCTGCTCATGTTCTCAGTTGCAAGAACATAGCAATGAAATGAGATGCAAAACAGAATGTATTGCGTTAACTATGAAAACATGCCAAAGCCGAGGTCTCTCCTTAACGAGATCACATATCGAAATGTATTTTCTCCTCCCCTCATATTCTAAAAATTTTAGCAGATGGATCAGTAGTATTTACAACTGCATTTAGAAGCAATTGACTCTTTTTAACTTGATTAAAGAAATAAATGTATTCCTGAGAAGCAAAAAATTACATATCATTTTGTCCCTGACTTATATTAGGAATGCTGTCTCACAGAAAAAAAAAAAGACCCTGAAATAAAATAAAAATCAAACTTAGAAATGCTGACATTCACTTCAAGGAGGCAATTTTCATGAGCATTTTATTTTCCCGCATGCAATCTGCACAATCTAGCAACATTGTTTCATGCGGTCAATGTCTACTTTATTGGAAATTCTCACTGATTCTGAATGTGAATGATGGAACAGTCACACTGGAGGGTCACTTTTCAACTTTTCAGGAGAATTTTCTCTATCTTCATAGAAAATTTGCCAGGGAGACTGAAACAAATAGACCTTCCTCATTAGGAATACTATACTCATTTGTCAATGATCTTTCTGTTAAAACAAAAACAATCCTCTTCAGAAGACCTGTTAATCTTCACCTGGATTGAAGTTCACATTAGTTAAGCAGCCATTCATTAATTGTGGAGGTTAAACTAGTAGGTGCTAATTGCCTCACAGGGCGTATCCAATTTTCTTTCTGCAGTTATTAGAATTCAAATACTTTCTGTACAGATTCGTTTTGCTACAAAAGGAAACAAAACAGCATCTATGTGAGATTTCTGTAAGTGTATGTCTGATTGATTCCAAGCCTTAAAATTAAACTCCATAAATATATTCAGAGTTTTTGCCCTAAATTTCCTCAATTTAAATAAAAAAATTATATTTTGTTCCTACCTCAACTGTGAAATAGTCCTCAGCTAATTAGACTCCATAAATTGTATAGTGATGTGTTATATTAGCAATATATCGATAGTACTTTCTTTTTCTTTCTGACTTTGTAGCCCAGGCTGGAATGCAGTGGTGCAATCATAGCCCACTGGAGCTTGGAACTCCTGGGCTCAATATCAACTCCTCGGATCCTCCTATCTCTGCCTCCAAGCAGCTAGGGCTATACGTGTGCATCACCATGCTCAGCTAATTTTTGTATTGTTTTCTAGAGATAGAGTCTCACTATGTTTCCCAAGCTGGTCTCGAATTCCTGGCCTCAATCAGTCCTCAGATCTCGGCTTCTCACAATGCTGGGATTACAGGTGTGAGCCACTGCACACGACCTTATAGTATTTTCCTATCTCTGTTGCCCACAGGTCTGAATCTTGATAGAGAAATGGGTCAAGTACTGGAGTAGACACGTTAACTCACATAAATTGACACTGTAAACTTTATGTTAATACTGTTATCTTTGTTCTTCTACTTATTTCTCCAACACACAGTCCTCAGCAAAATAGTCTCAACTGAAGTCTGTGTTTTCTTTAAAAAAAGTTAAATAAAAGTCATCTTCATTTAGATTCTTTAATCATGTTAGTATCTGTGAATTGCATAAGAGAGAACAGATTTATATTTTTGTTTTTGAAAGCAAAGTACAATTGTGCATTAAATGAGTAGTTGAAAATCACTTTTTATCGACAAAGAGTAAAATACATAGATGATGGCTAGTATTGCAAGGCACCTTCAAGATCATCTTGATTATACTGAAATGGAAATTGAGGTACAAAGAAATTAGGTGATTTGCCAAGATCTTACTGCTAGTTTTTGACAGATTTGAGGTCAGAATCTTGATCTGCTGCTTTCCATTACAGTGTTGTATTTTTCTTTGTTTTCCATACCACTTTTGAACGTATAACCTAGAGACCAAAAATGTATATATATATATATATATATATAGTTTCAATAGCTTGATTTTAAGTTTTGAGGTTGCTGAATAACAGGGCTACTATTTGGATAAAGTACAGGTCGGCAGTTAAAGCATGCCACAGTGATTTTCTCTAAAATAAAGCCTCTAACTACATGATTTATGGGAAACATGTATGGAAAAGTTTGTTGGCATTAAAATAAATAACTAGAAACATCTTTAAGACTTAGAAGAGACAATGGAGAGAATCAGGGATCTTTGGAACCAGGTATTAATAGTCCTTTGGTAGTTTTTTGGCCTTGAGCACCTAATTTCTGTCTTTGAGCCTGTGTGTCTTTATTCACAGAGGAACATATAATACATTTTATCTTAAGAGCTTTTAGTTTTTGCTTTTCTTAAAGATTAGGAGCAAACGCCACACCCAACTGTGCTTTGCACAGAGTAGGCATTGAATAAATGTTAATTTCTCCTTTGCTTTTAGAAATTAACAGAGTCAGCTAGAAAATCTGATTATTCTGCACATTTCACTTAATAGTGTTTAATAATACAAATGAAGTGAGATTCATACTGTAATATAACATTATAAAAGAAGGAAATTGGAAAAAAAGCACTTTGGAGTGATGCACTTCCTGCATCTACAGAGAGCTTTGAAGGAAACACCCCTCCACCTGCCGAAGTCCACCATAGATGGCAGGAAGTGCCCCTGTCCCTTTTGCAGAACTCCCTGGTCTCCAGAAAATGGCAACCAAGACACTTGCCACAATCAGTTTACTCCAGAACAAAATGCCATGCCTGTCCGGGGCCTGAATATCATTTTATTTGAAGACTCTTGGGCCACAGTTGTAGTTTTGAAATGTATAGTAATAGCAGAGAGATAATTGCTGGTCATCAAAGGTCCCAGGGGTGTGAGCCATGAAGACAGAAGTTAGTTAATCCCAGACAATTTGTAACAACAACAACAACAAGATGAAATCTGGCTTCTGAAACTTCCCTGTTCTTCCTTCTTCTTCATTTCTGGCTCTTGTCTTCTTGCTCACTGGCGTACCCAATACTCCACGCTCCTATGCATAACCTCTTGTCTGTACTTCTGTGGGGTCAGAGTGTTGAAATGCAGAGGGCCCAAAGTGCTTAAGTCGCAGTTCTGAGTTCAATCTCTGCCCCTGTAACTCACTAGCTATCTTCCTGGATGCTTCAATTCCTAAGCCTCAGTCCTCTCACACATCGAATGAAACTCATAATAACCAAACTCAGTTTGGTTAACCATTTAGTGACTGTGTACAGTATTGTGGGCCAGGCCCTGTGCTAGGCACCAAGAATATAAATAAATCTAATTTGACCCCTTACTTGAACATTCTACCTAATCAGATTTAAAAAATATGTATTTTATTGTGTTTTAGGTTTGGGGGTACATGTGAAGAACATGCAGGATTGTTGCATAGGTACATACATGGCAATGTGGTTTCCTGCCTTCCTCCCCATCACCTACATCTGGCATTTCTCCCCATATGAAAAAACAAATAAGTAGTCTATATGAGCTGTTGTGATATATATGTACATAAATCTACAGTGTTATTAAAGTGGACAGAATGTTTCATGTTAACATGTTTATTGATGGACTTAGAGGGTATTCCTAATACAATTTTCATGAATTCAGCACATTACAGTGGCCTTTGGAGACAATGTCCTGTTTGGTAAATACACTGGTGAATAAATGTCAGGTAATAAAGAAGTATTGACAAGGGAGAGGGGAGAGAAGGGCAGCGAGGCAGCAATGGAAAGCCCTGTTACCTTCTCTCTGCTATGTGCTGTGAGTCTAATGGCAACATACTTTATCTTACAAGATTTCTATTATACCTACTATAAAAGTATAACTGTCAGCTAAAATGTCTCAACTCATTAGTTCTTAATGTACACCGATACCTGGAATGTAATTCCACTAGTCTTATGATTCACCATGTCACATTGTCATGAAATGTCAAAAGAATAGTCTTTGAAAATGCAAACCCATGTTCAGCTTTAGGGGGCTTATTTACACATTACTTTACTTCCCATTATTATTATTCTAAGTGACGTTTCAAAAATAGAAAAGTTATATTCCGACTTGCATGGAAGTGCTGTTTTACCCACTAAATAAAAAAAAAAAATCTTCTAGAAAGCACTTAGCCTATAAAAAGAATACAGTCATTAATACTGCCCATTTCCCTGGCACAAATTGTTCATTTTCCTTTGGCTCTGATCAAGGACCCATTACATGGTAGATTTGCAGTTTCAAAAAAACATTGTTTTTTAATCTACAAAGTTAACCTGCTCTGCTTAATGAAGTACTTTGTTAACATAAAAGAATCTTTGTCTGTTCTGGCTCAGAAGTTGGAAGGCTTTCAACCCAATACAATTATCAAGATACAAATAAGAACATGGATAAGGAAACTCAGTCTTCAGCACGAATTTGGGAAGTCGGATAATTCACGCTTAGCACATAGTAGGGAGTGGAAGAGACTATGCCAGTGGAAAGAAAGCTGAATAATCACACTGAACTCCAAAGATTGCATCATTTTGCTTGCTCTTCTGTGAAATAACTAAATATTAGAAATACTATATTTAAATACATGTAACTAATCAAAACACATTCAAAAGCTACATTTAATTGATTTTGAGATAACTTATGATTTTGAATTGTTCACATCACTGCTCCCTTCCATTGAGTCTGTTACCAAGAGTTGGGTCTATTTGCTAAATCGTCTTTCAGTAAATTCTGGATTATTCCACAGTGCCAGAGTTTGAGGGACAGAGAGGCCATCGTTAGCTATGTGTCTTTCCTAGACAGTTCTGAGGTCAAAGTATTCTGATTATTACATAAACAACTGTACAAATAATGTACTAACAAAATTATTTTTTAGGCAAATATTAATAGCATTTTTTAGGATGTTGAAAATAATCAATTATAATATACGAATGATAAGAAACCACCATTTTATCATACTTTATATTTCCCATGCTTTCTGATGCCAGCAAAGTGCCTACAACAGAATCAAAATGAAATTAATCCAACAGAATCTTAATTATAGGTTGGATTGAAGAACATGGAGAGAGAAAATGCTGACTTTGAAGTAGTTTGGCTTTGAAGTTAAGGTGACAGAGAGGGAATTGGAATAATACTAACGTGGAGAAATAATTTTCTTTCTTTTAGGATAGCAGTCTTAAATCACAAAACAGCCAGTGATAAACATGTTTGTTTTCTCTTAAATAGATAAAAGAACAGAATAAGAGAGACAGTTGGGTTGAACAAATTGGTTGGTGTTAAAGCAAAGCTCTGTGTATTCCATTTCAGGAAGAAAAGCTTTTCTGGGGTCATTCTGATTCTCTGTCCAGGTCACATGTGTGTTCCTGCCTCATTCTAAGCTTACCTTTATTTTAAAACTGGAAATTGATCATTTGTTAGCTTGTGAATGTACACAACCAGCCTGTTAACTCCTTGAAGGTAAAGATTGTGTTTATTTGCGCCTTTATCCTTAGATCTAGCACAGGAGTAGGTATTTAGCAAAGGTCTGTGCTGCTGTACATAGTTACATACTTGAGTAGAGTCTTTAAAATTTTAATTAATAAATGAATTTGTTGTTTTGTAGTGACAGCTTGAGCCAGCAGCAGACCTGGAGTCAAATCCCAGGTTTTTCTGATGTAGGCTATATTTCTTTGTGTGCATAGGTCAGAAACCAACTTATTTCAATTCTTCTTTATTTTCCTTACTAATTGCTACTGAAACTTTACCATGTTTTAGGCGCAGTTCTCAAAACTTTACACAGTGGAACAATCTCATGTAATACTCTAAACAAGTCTGTGGAATAGGTACTATTGTTATCCCATTTTTAGATAAAGATGTGAAAGCTTAGTGGGATTGAGAAATTTATTAAACATGCCCGGTCATTCTGACTACAAATTTTGTGTTCTTAATTATTACACTCTGATCACCCCAGAATAGTATCATGTTCTGAAAATAGAATACAAATTAATAAAATAGGTCCTTGGTAGGTTTATCCAAGAAGACCTAATCAGCCAGCCAGATCTCTACTGGTGCCCATTACACACAAGGCTATTCTTATTCTCTCTGCTCCATGTAGGAGGAAAAAAATCTTTCAAGAGGAAAGGATTTCCTGAGGAAAGGATTTCCAGAGGGTACAAACTGATGTTGACTTCGGCACCATGGAGAGCTCTCAGAAGCTAGGGCAGAGTAATTCTGCTCAGATTCTCACTGCAGAACTCTACTCAAGGATCCAAGTTCTGAGCTGCTGGAGCTGAAAAATGACTCCTCAAGGTTCCTTTTCTCCCTCTGAGAGCAAAAATAATTCACTTCGTCACTTCTTTTCCAAAGTCAAAGTCAGGAGACCACATAATTTCACTCTTCCTGGATGGCTCCATGTTTCAGATGGTATGATGAGAATGCATCAAGCACTCAGGGCCTGAGGAATGGGTTTCTGAGGAATGGACTGTCAGTGGTAATTAACACACCAAAATAAAATTATGGGTGATGGATCTGATTAGATGCAAATGAACCTGACAGGTCACCTCTGAAGGCTTGCGAATTCTCTAGGACAAGTCATAGAGAAATTAATATTTTGGATTTTAACCTGACAGACCCAACCCCGTAAATTTACAATGGTCTATTTAGCGAATTCTCTTAACTACAATGCATTTATCTACAGATCACTTTCAGTTAAAATAGTTATACGGGATGGATATCACGTGACCTCACATGTAAGAACTAGTTGTTTATGACGGAAAGGTCTGGCACCTTTGACTTGCTGCAAATTATCCACGTAGCAAAACTGCATGGCTGGGTCTGGGAACAAGTGCAGGCTGACTCTTCGACTACTCCTCTGGTTCTTTTATCCCTTGGGGTTCCAAGGGGATCCCAAACTGTCCAGAACTCCCTTTCACAGTGCCTCTTCTGGCACTGAACTCTTTGAGTAGTTGCTATGTTCCAACCTCTCTAGCTTCTATGGCAAAGGCAGCATCTCTTAGCACAGCCGATCTCAGCTACCTGTTGGAAAGCTGATTATCTCACCTTGGGGTTTTAAGAGTGTTAAGCAAAGAAAGAGGGATGATTTACTAATGATAGACTTTCAGTAGAAGCGAAGACCCTCTGACACCCCTCATACCATCCTGTGCCTGCTTGCTTACTCTTTCCAACCATAGGTCCTGATCTGCTTGGTCTGTTTGATATTACTCTCAGAGTATGCTATTAGTATTACCATCTAAATTAACTGTGTCTATGCATGGACACAGATCTTCACAATTAATTCAATACCAAACTAAATACGTGGTTTATACCCAATAAGAACAATCATGTAAAATCCATATGCTTTTGTCCTCTATCAATGAGGAGACACAAGTGGGGAACCTTATGTTTTAAAGTAAAATGCTCAGTTACATGCATCTTGTTAGAGCTTTGAACTGGTAATTACCTTGAACATTAGACTACAATTTAAAACCCTAAAACATGACACACGCAATGTTCTGCATTGATTGTGAAGCCTCTGACATCTTACACATTAGCCTCTTAGTCTTATAAATGATAGAGTGTAAGACAACACAGTGAAAATTAACTGTGTATGCCAAACACTTACTCAACAGTAACTCTTTTGCAGAATGCTGGAATATCTTTACTTGAGCAAAATTTGCCAAGTTGATTATAAATGTGATATCTTACCTCTTAATACATTATACAATTTGCATATAATGGTTCCAAGGGAACTTGCAAACCACAGTAAATCATAAAATTCATTTTGCTTTGCATCAATTCATTCATCCATGCGCCAACTAATCACCTCATTTCAAAATTCAATAAGCCTAAATACCTGGATTTATGATGCTTTGTCAGAATTAACAAGGGAATATCAACAATGTGGAATTGGAAGTCTATGGCAACTTAAAGACAAGCATCTAGTTGAAAACAATTAAAAAGACTAGGCAGCAATAATTATATCCACAGTGTTAGCAAATAAAATAAATGAAAACTGATTTAATTTCTGCTCTGGGAGATGGGGTGGGGGGAACACAGAAAAGTCTTAATTTAGTCAGTTAAAATACTGAAGTCATTTGGAAGCAAAACTTTAAAGTGACTGTGAATTGGATTTGTAGTGTTAACTGTTCTTAACTGCAAATAAAAATGCACGCACAGGGTGTGTTTTTAAGAATGTATTGGCTGGTCCCATTGTATACCGGTCACACTATTTCTTGAAACTTTTATTTTTCTTACAAGAATTTTTATGGTGTAGATCCTATTGCAGGATTTATTTGTACAAAATCCATTTACCCTACCATTAAAATAAACAGTATAAGGAAAAAAACCCTCCTGTTTAGGCAAGTTACAGCACAATTCATGCTAAAAGGACCTCTTTACTAAAACTGCATTTCACACTCACTTTCATAAGATATCATTCACCTTCTACACACTCTAGGCTTTGATCTATAGTTCTGGTACAGAAAAATGTCTATCATGCTGATATAAAATGTATGACCTTGTTGTGTGTGTGTAAAGTAAGTATATATATACACACACACACACACACACACATTCACATACAGCTTGTGTATACGAGTGTGTGTACATATACATATGCATACACTTATGCACACATATAAATGTACTTTACACACACACACTCATATACAAGAGCTCGTATTTGTCACTTGGAGTTGCAGAGCCAGAGAGAAAAAGCATAATTATCTTTGATTTTATTTCAAAAATAAAATCTGAAGACATTGGCTTGGCAGCTGTTCTTATTCAGTCTCTAAGCATATATGTAAACCAAAATAATTTTTTGCTAATAACAACAATGCATGACTTTGCATTTGGTTCTTAATGTTTTCTTACTAAATTTTTCTTGGAAGCCTAAAATCACATAAAGAAAAAAATAACATGCACGAAGATGCATAGAACATTCAGTAAAGGCAGAGCAAAGGGAGAGAGCAGTCATATATTTTTCTTTAAAAAGACTTAAAAAGGTATTTGCTTGTTAGAGGCACAAAAGGTCTATATGGTTCTGTTACCCCTTTAATTAAATTCTTAGAAGTAATCAGATGCAAAATGACAAATGGCAAGAAGAGAACATACCACTGCTGAATAATTTTATCATTTATACCTATAACTGTCAATCCACGAAAGGCTATTTTTTATATGTCACCTAAATCATAAGAGCTGGTACCTTTTGCTGTGATTCATGTTAGCCCTGCTCTATGATTTACTGCTAAATTATTTCCCTTCTCTTTCAGGGAATTTTTTTTTATCTCCTTTCTGTTATTAATCTCTCTGGTTTGAATGAGCAAAGCTTTTCAGATGAGTGAGTGTCACAATTTCGTTGAGTATAAATTTTTTCAGTATGATTTTTTATACATATGTTTTTTTAAAATGTGCTCAGAAAAGACAATTATTTATTTAAAGGCTTATATTTCCATTAAAAAAATCCTTGCCTACCTCGGTTATATGTCCCAGGCTTTTCTTCCAGAAATAAATGGCCTTTGCTGTGACAAGATGCAGTGACAATGGTTATTGGTGGTGACACCACACAATCACAGAGCTTTTTCACAAAGCGATGGCCCTGGTTGGAATGATTGAAGACCACCGAACACCTCAACGTCTACCCTCCCTGCGTGTGAAATAATGCTGTTGTGTGTGTGTGTGTGTATGCTCATGCATGTGTGCCCTCCCGTTGGTTCTTGAATACTCACAGACTTGCCCTCTCTGTGAATGACTGACACATCAGTCCCTGAATTTTAGTCCTTTGAACAGGGAAAGCAGGTGTTTCAAACTGCTTTAATGAGCCCCATCAACTAGACTCTGTTGCCATATTGGGTGCCTGGGAATCCCATTTTATCTCTGATTGACATGTTCGGTATGCACATGGCGATCTCCCTGAAAGCAATTGAAACCGCACCCCTGCACCACCTCTCCATCCACATACATCTTTTCTCTCTTCTCTTGCTGGCAAGTTTGACCTCAACCTTTTACATGTATATACTTAAATGCTTATGCTGTTCATGTAAGCAGTCAACTTGCTTTAGTGTTGTAGGGGGGGTGTATCCCTAATTGACCTCCACAGCAGCCTCCAAAAAGAAGAAAAGTGCGTTTTAGTGAGTCTTTTTTTTTCTTCTTTAGTCCATCAAACCTTTACAATGAAAACTGCTCTTAGATAATTGTGTGACTTTTATTCCCTTTCTGTTCCTTTGCCCTTTATCCAGTGAAAGGGTGAAAGAAAAATGTCTTAAAGGGAACTGAATTCTTAAATACTGTAGAGGAAGAATGTACCATACTTTTACCAAAAACCAGATTATCCATGATGGAGTGATCTGAGTTTGGTCCTCCATCTGCTTCCCCAACTCTACTTCACCAGAATTGTATCCTGGTTGTAGGAGAAATCCCTAGGTACAGAGTCTATGCCTGCTAAATGTGAATTCATTTCCTCCTTTATTTCCTGTGCCCATTGACCTGAAGACCAGCAGGGAAACAGTCATGACATGTATGGCTTCTCCGAGTTGGATGGATTTACAGTTGGGTCACACACTTTGGCCAGATTTCAAACAACAAACAAATAAGATTTAGCTGGATTAAAGGAAGCACTATCAGACACTGGATTTGTTAAAAACAGCTACGCATTCTAAGTTTCAGATGAGTTTTGCTCTGTCTAAAATGCTGGCATATAATCCTGAGATTCTGTGCAATAAGTTACTGGAAACGCAAATTCTTAATATAGGTACTGGTCATCCGGGGGGGGGGTTCTGCATGCAGGGCAGCCTCATCGCCTGCATTCTCTGTGTGTGCCTTAGTCATTCATGCACTTTTCAGCACCAGCGTACTGCTCTATGAATTGGGCTATACATGTGGATTTAAAGATAAAGTTTATGTATATTGAGTAGAAGCAAAGAGAAAGCAGCAAAGTGAATGGGGGAGAGGCTGTTTGACATATCCTCACTTTGAGGAAAAATAGGAAGTCTGAGACTAAGGGTACCCCACATGAATGGGGTCCTGTGAAAGGGACAAGTGAATTGGAAACAGAAACGATAATCTGGCATTTTTTTCCCCCCACAAAGCTGTTCAGAAACTTTGCTGTCTTGTATCATCTTGCTTAATAGTTGGAGACATGCACTTAAACCCTGACTGTTGTAGTTTCTGCTGTCTGCGCCACAAACACTCATGGACATATACAGATACTCTGCGGCAGGCCCCCTTTCCAAGAAAAAAATACTGTTTCCCATTGTCCATTTTACAACAGGAAATGTTGAAGTCAGATGCTCAGTGGACCACAGTGACATTTATGGGTCAAGATGCACATTCAAATGCAAGTTGATTTTCACAGCAGGGGATGTGAGGCACAATGACACCTACTTGCAAAACCCTAAGGGCTAACTCTGAACAAGATCAAAAAAATTTTTTTTAACCACAGACTAGAGCACATGAATTGGTTTCTGTCAAGAGAAAAACTTCAACTTTGTTGAGTTTGATGATATGACTTACACAAAAAGTACTGATTTTTTATTTTTTCCCTAGTTACTATCAATATTAAAAAATCAAATTTTCTTTGAACTAAATAGAAGAGAAATGGAAATGTTAAATAAAAAGGCTTAGGCTTAGATGAAGAAACTCGCCCAAGTGAACAGATTTTTAACCATGCTCGACTTTGGGTTAATGAATACCTTTGCTCTGATTAGAAGATTATGATAATTTTGCAAGAAGTAGATGAAGGTGATGACAAAGATAGCTCCTATGTACTATGGAATTTATTTGTCAAAAATTAAGAGAGTTGATTCCACAGGTTCTGAGACATATGGTATAAAAAGCAGATATTTCAAATTGCTCCGTTTCTGTGAGTGTGAGTTAATCTATCTATGTAAATCACTGGCAACAGCACCACTTACACTCAGTAAATATTTGCTAGTATTATTATTTATAGAATATACTTAATGTTTCAATCACAGATCGAAACACTTCGTTCATCCCTGGTGTTACAAAAGTGTTACTCTAAATGAAACACCAAGGGGCTGCATTTGTGGAGGTCTTGGAGCAGTTAGCTGATCCTTGGAGGTTAGCCTAGTGCCTTCTGTGGCAGTCTCAGGCTGACTAGGCCTTAGTGCTAACTTGGAAATTACAGTAGAAGGAAGTCTCATCTCTGTCTAAAAGAAGTGATGGCTTCATGGGAATTTCTGATACAAAATAATTCATGACTGGGTTTTTGAGCACTGCTCCAAACAGGATATACATCCCAGACTTCACCTAGACTGCCAGAGTCCATAGTGGCCTCTGCAAACAGGTGGCGGGAGTCACCACCAATGCCCAGATATAGATGGCTTTTTAAAGACAAGAATAAGCAGTTGAAAACAAGTCCTCAAAGGAATTTTCAAATTTTTTGTATTCAAAATGTTTTCGAAAATGTTAAGAAAGTCAGCATTTTATAAGAATATGAAGCTAGAAAGAAAACTACTTTTAGTTTCTACAAAAGTTTGTGTTATCTTTTCAGCAAAGCTGATTTTGATGAAATGAAAATTACTATATACCCAACAGATTAGTCATTAGAGTGTTGGATTAAATTACTATATACCCAACAGATTAGTCATTAGAGTGTTGGATTAAATAGTTTCATCACAATGCAGAAAGGAACAAAATAATCACTAATAGTGACTTTCAGTAACAGCTGGCCTAATGTCTTTCTACTAACACATGTAATGGTCAGTCTTATTCAAGTTGATATTCTTCTTCCATTATATGACTCTTAAATGGTTTAATAAAATTTTATTTGGAAGGTCTATAAAATTACTAATTTGGCATCAAAGGGTATATTTCTAAAACGCATTTTATAGGTAAGCTTTACACATCCCTCTTTTTCAATAAGAAGACCCAAAGAAGCAGCATATAGGCAATTAGATGATAGAGCAGAAATCACCTTTTTATAGAAAACTACTCATTTACTGAATGGAACAATGTCAAAAGAAAACATAAGTTGAAAAGAGAGGTAGGAAAAATAAATCTACTTTGCTCTTTTCAATAAAGGAGAAAGCATTTTCAGAAAAGTACATGGTAATCTGTACTTCATCAACAAGCATAGAAATGACCAACATGAGTCTATTATTTTATTTTAGAAATTACAGTGATTTTGAAAATAAACAGGTAACCTACTAGATGATTTCCATTAAAGAAGGTAACAAATGAATTAAACAAAAGCAACCACTTCAAAAATGTAGTTGCATTAATTTCATAGAATCATCTTTGTCTTTCTCCACAGGTTTATGTATATGTTTCATCCTCTGCTAAACTGTAAATCTTTTAAGACGAGGAGTCATGTCTTACTTATTTGTGAATTTCCACAACATCTAGTAGAGTGTTTTCTACATAATGGGACACAATAAATGTTTATTGAAAACATAAAGAAGGCTATGGGGAACTCTTGTCCTTTATGTTTAAAACAGCCTGAAATATGGAGTTCCACCTGAGAAAAAGCAATTCTAGTACTTCTCACTGAGGGAAAAGAAAAATTTTTCTGATTCAACAACAATTAAGTGGCACCGCTTAAATCATGAACTAAAAAGATTTCAAAAGTATTCTTCTGAAATAAGGAATTATCACAAAGAAAATGTTCATCTCAACAGTGTAGAGTGATCCTAAAACATTTAATGGAAAAATCTTGTTTCCTGTTATTTGTGCTGTCGGGATGTCTGGGTAGCGTGTGCTAGTGTATTTGAGTCATTCCGCTATGTGCGGCTGCTGACTTCTAAACTGTACATGTTGCAGTCAGTGTTCATTATGCTTCGCCTACAAAGATGAGTAAAACTAGTTTGCCAGAGCCCAGCAAAGGCCACAGTGACTCAGAAAACATATGCATACTGATCCAATTGGATGATATTCATTTGTCATCCTGCATTTTGTTTCCCATACAAAAACACCCTCCGTGGCTAAAATGTCAGAACAATACAGACAAGTAATACTAATATCCTGAGAACAATACTTTAAAGTTACAATTAAACTAGTTTCCTAGGAACACCCACTAGTGGATGAGACTATGTGCAGGGATTTCATATAGGGATCTCTGACATTGGCAAACTGAACAACTTCCAACGTTTTTGGAAACCACTTGACTGATCATTAATTACCTGCTGCCTTCACTAGCTCTCGAGGGCACATAAGCACATTTGCAATGTCACAAACTCGTTCGTGGAGTCGGTGGGGGCAGGGTGGCAATCCATCCTTTGACACTATTCTGGATCGCTTGCTCTTTAAGTATTATTTGGTTTGGATTAGGCTTTTCTTTTGGAGATCTTTCCACACGATGCTCCCTGGGTTTGAATGTGAAAACTCCTAACCACCTTGCTGAGATATTACTTCTACAACAAGTCTGAAAAATTCCTATAAAATTGCAAACTTGTCTAAAATACTGAAGGTGGATTTAACCGAACATTACAAATGCAAGGAGGTCAGTGCAAGAGCATCAACTTTTTGTTTGGACCTTACTATAGCACCAACCGACATGGAATGCCATCTCTTACTGAATACATTGAGATCATAGATCGTGCTCCCAGGGACGTGATTTTCTGCAGTGCATATTTGAAATCTTCAGCTTCACTTGAAAGTTTTTCTCTAGAAATGTACAATTAATGGGATATAGTTTTGTAACGTTAGGCCTAAATGACCAAAATATTAAGCAAATAAAAATCTCCACCAGAGGTGAAAGAAAAATGGTTTCTCCCAAACATTGAAGAGTAGAAGAAATGATTTTAATCACATCTGTACACTTAACTGACTGCTGGCATATTTTTAGAAAACTATGTTAAAAACAACAACAACAACAAAACAAAAACAAAAACAAAAACAAAGCATTGGTCAAGAGCTAGTGGCTCCTTGCCTATAATTCCAGCACTTTGGGAGGGAGGTGGGAGGATCATTTGAGCCTAGGAGCTTAAGACCAGCCTGAACAACACAGCTCAACCCTGTTGCTACCCACCCCCCCCCACACACACACACAAGCCGGGTATGGTGGTGCACATCTGTAGCCCCAGCTATTTGGGAGGCTGAAGGGGAAGAATACTTGAGCCCAGGACTTCGAGGCAGCAGTGAACTATGATGGCACCACTGTACTCGAGCCCAATCAGTAGAATGAGACTCCACATCAAAACAAAACAAAACAAAACAAAAACACACAAACAAAAAACAAGCACTAATGTATGTTCTTAAATTCCCAAAGAGGAAAGGGTATAGCATACACCACTTTTTATTTATCTCAGTTTTAACCATAAAGCATCACTGACATTAGTCTATACAGAATAATGATTGCCCCACCGGAGTTAGATTATCCATGGTTCAATCCAGCTCTTGATGCATAGTGTGTATTTTAATGTATTTAGGGGATGCCTAAGAAATCTAACGTGTGTCACTTACACCATCACATTCATTTCATTTAAAAACACATTTCTCACATTTTCACACAGATTCTCAGGAAATGATTTAAGTGACTGCTATGTGAAAATATTAAATTCAAAGTCACAGGATTTATTTTCTTTATATATTGAGAAGGATGAGCAATGGGATAGTAGGAAGGTAGCAGAAAGAGGAGGTGTCCATAGATCACATTCAAAATAATGGACTCCTAACCCTACTTTTGTACCTGTGAAACGACTGGTAAAAAAGTAGGGTTTTTGGCTTTCACTGTTGCCATGGCCCCTTCCCCTCCCACGTGCTCTCATGAATAACACCACATAGGAACTGAAATCAATGGGATCCAGGACGCAGGATAAATAAAAGTCCTGGAAGTGTCAACCTGTGTGGAGGATGCCAGAAATGCTAAGCAAAGCAAACCAATCCACTTGGACTTGGAAGCTGAAAACTGCCTCAACTTATCCCAGAGCTCTCCTTCTCCCACCTGTAATAACAACTATTATTTGTTAAATGCTTCCGCATGATGGGTATTATGCCTATTTCTTTATGGGTTTAACCCATTGGATTCTCATGAATATCTCATAAGGAAGACATTCATGCTAACCTCAGCTTAAAGAGAGGAAGAATCAGTCAAGTTGCATACTCCAAGGCTGCTCAGGTGTTGAGGTTCCTGACCTCATAACATGGGCTTTGAACCCCCATCTTCTGTCCCCTTTCTCAGCCAGCACAGAGTCTGGCATCAGGTAATACAGATTCTGCCACTGTCTATGAGGACTCTGCTCCATTCCTACAGCCATGGCTTGAGATCATCCATACCCTCTTCACCTGTCCTAGACCATTGCCTTGCACAAGTAACCAAAAGCTTCATCTGACACATCTCATCTTTCACTTAATTCACAACCTCTGCTTTTATTGTCCAGGGAATAAGTTCTCAAAGGTTCACCTGAGGACCGGTTGCATCAGTAACACCTGGGAGCTTGCAGAAGCACAAATTCTTGGACCCAACCCTAGACTTAGTGAAGAATAAGAAAGTCTGGGAGTGGGCCCAGCAATCTATGTTTTAATAAACTTCCCAAGTGATTCTGATGTAAAGTGTAAGCTCTTAAGCAAGACATTTGAGGCACATTATAATCTGGTAGTCTGCCTAGAACAGTTGACTTGCGTCTTTGCTTCATCAACAATGACTTGGGACCCTAAGTGAGTTGTGATTGTCTTTCAGTGTTGTTACCTGTAAATGTGGGAATGAGCTATTTCCTAGGTTTTATGCAACAATTAATTGCAGTCCTGTGCCTGATATATAATGAGTGCTCAATATATATTAGGGATGTTAGGGATGTTATTATTATTATTTCTGTAACTTTATTTTCTGTCATTTGCTACTTCCAATTTTATTTTTTAACATTTTATTTATTTTTATTTAATTTTTTTTTTCAGTGATGGAATCTTGCTATATTGCCGAGGCTGTTCTCAAACCCCTGGCCTCAAGTGATCCTAACATCTCTGCCTCCCAAAGCACTGGGATTACAGGTATGAGCTACCATGCCTAGCCTTATTCTAAAAGTTGTTATAAGTTGCTCCTGAGATCTCAGCAATTTAGCACTGCCCTCTTGGATGAGTGTGTAGGACGTGCATGGCCCTAACATAAATTCCAGTGAAGCCTCTCCCTCTACCCACCTCAGCTCAAGCACTGAATCATATCTGGCTGGAATTTGTGCTCATTTTCCCTCTTCCACACACCCCAAGGGAATTGCCACGTTTTTAAAAAAATTTAATTCATTCTACTTATTTTTTACCACTCTCCAATCTACCAAGGTGATTTAAAAGTCTGATGGTATTCCGTGTGGTACAAGTCAATCCAATAGATGATGCAAATGTGCATGTATGCATATTTTCCTCTTCCCGTCTTGGCAATGTTATTTTGAGTCAAAACCAAAACCACATCGAGTTGCTTTATTTTAAATAAAAGGTCATGTTCAGGTTCACACAAATGTCCGTGTCTACATGTAGAGGGGTCATGGAATCAAGTGTTTCAACAATCAGTCAGTCAATTTGGTGAAACAACTGCTTTTTCTCATTTTTCACTGAATTGACTGGTAAGCTGCCTACAGATTGCAAACTTAAAGGAGAAAAACACAGGGAAAATGTCTTGGAAAAACCCTGCTGTCACTGAACAGAAGACCTCCACAAAAAGGGACATTCAAAGTACAGGCTCTAGCTGACTTAATGAGATTTTTTGTTCCATGATATAAACACCCTCTGTGGCGATGGCAGGATACTCAAAAGGACTTTTTGCTGGGCTATTTATTGAATTCTCTTTTTGTTAATTGTTACAGTTGCTTTAAATTATATCATGTTCCACGTGGGGGCCTTCAGCACCAATCATATTTAAGTGTCTGATAATTTGCATGTAGCAGGTTTCAAGAGCTGAGCAATATTGTTACAATATATTTTTTCTAGATTCAGCTCAAAGGAATTCTTGAACCTTTATGCATGACATTTTGTAGCAATGGAATCAAGCTTTCCTTTCTGTATGAGATCATCTGAAGTTAGAACACAATCCATTGGGGTGTTCCCTCAAGTTACATCTCTTTTGGGAACACTGACTAACAAAGGTATAGAATTGCATCGCAATATTGCCATATTTCAAAATGAAATATTTAAAACATTTAAAAAATATTTAGAAAAATCACCTGTTTTATCTCATTTTATCCCTACTGGGAAAAAAATAGCTGAGTCTACCTAAAACCAAATTTTGCATGTGAATTTCTTTTTCATAGAGATAGAAAGCATTTACTTGATATATCATCATGGATCCATATTTCCGTGACTAATTATCACCCTAAAGTTGAAATAATATTTTTGGTGAAGTAAAGAAAAATTCTGGTCTAGATAGAGTATGCATTAGCTTACTTTATTGTAAAATTACTTATACAGAAAAGATATTACATCTAAGCAATAAAGAAAAATACCTTCTAGTGTGGGCAGCAAAAACAGTACTCAGACAATAATGGCTCAGTGAACGCCTAAGGCTTTTCAGAGTCGAACTATTTTAGTGATAAATGCCTTCAGAATGGGGGGAGAAAAAGACCAGCGTCCTTTAGACCTGCCTAGGAGCATAAAGCAATTTCTTTCCAAGAGAAGAAAATATCAAGGTCCAGTGAAATGTTAGTTATTTCTATTTTTAGAAAAAACAACTGAAATGCAATAATCTTTTCATTCATTTCAATTAGACTACTACATAATCCAGGCAAGCTATGAGATTTGACTTGGAAAAAGTCCTTTTCAAATGCATTTGCTCCTTTACTCTCTTCTGCCCTCTGTTCTGCTAGGCTTGGAAATTTTGCACATGGACTGTTTCCATTCAACAGAAATATGCTTACCTTAGACAATCTATGCTAGTTTTCTTATTAGCTAAAAGAATGTATAAATATAACATTTAGTATACCTCCACATATACAGTTTCCCATGAGGAACAAATAAAAAAGGACAGAAAAAGTAATGTTCAGTTTATCTTCTAGCTCACATTTTAGCTGTTAAGATGTCCTAATTTCTATAGGCTCTCTTCACATGATTCAGTATTTAACTTCATGGACAGTTGACATAATTATTTGGATAGAGATGAAAATTCCCTTTTGGAAAACATAAAGTCGATGGAAATTTAGAGTGTTAAGATTAAGGCTGCGTCTGTGAAACCTGACAATTTGGATTGACTTGAGCAACAGAACAGCAATATGTCATATCTGCCTAGCACTGTACAGTTTATAGAGCACCTCGGTTCTGCATGGCAATCTTTCGTAGAAAAAAACAAGCAATCTAGAATAACTTATGATACCTTTACTCTCTAGAGTTTTTCTATTTTTATAATTGCCTGATTATTTGAACTGTAATGTAAAACACATCACAATAAACATATCAAAGATAGAGACAAGATGGAGAAGCACACAAAAACATATGAACACTATCCAACAACTGATTGCTTTGGCAAGACAGCCCTAATGAAGTTTTCCTCTGTCTATCCACCTGGAGTTTGACTGGCTTGTTTTAGCATATTTATAGAGGCAATCGAATTTCAGCTTACAAATTTTTTTTGACAAGTTAAAAGTTATTAAAATATATATTTTTAGAAAGATGAGCTAAATATTGGATATTCTTTGGAACAATCTTTACGAAAGCATTAACAAAAAAACTTTAGGACTGACTGCATGAAATGTACTTAGTATTTATAGCCTACATACTTGGGAGTGAGAGAAAGAGTATTAAAGCATTACTTCACAGATTGTAGAGTTCAGTATAATTCTGGAGGGCATTAACCCAGAAAAGAAGCTTAAGGTGGCAATGGGTTTACCTTCACAAATATAAAATAGAATATAAAATGAAAAGTAAAATGTTTACACCCATGGTGCAGTGTGGCAGCAAGCTGTAGGTAGGTGTAGCTGAGAGCTACACTAACAATGAGATACAATTTGGACGGGGAATTGATTAGACATGATCATGACATACACGAGCAATTTGTCAGGTAAAATTGTCATCTCAGTCAAGCCAGCCAGGAGATTCAGACAATGATTTGTGTATCAAGTCTCATCCTGCCTGAACCCTACTTTGAACTAACTACATAAATAATGCAGAAGTGAGTGTTTAAATTATCTAGACAAACTTCCACTTTATTTCCAACATAAAGACTTAGTTTTATGTATTATTTATATTATTATAACATGTGCACTATTTAGTATAATTCAGTCCCAATAATATATTTGATCAAATGTTTTGACTTGTCATGCATTATGAAGGTATATACTTTTAAAGTGAATTAAATCAGTGTCATGTATATTCCTTCAGGAGGAAGGTGAGTTGCTTTCAGAATAATCTAGTCCTGATAAAAATAGCTTGAAAACTCTACTTAATTAAATTTCCATCTAGGACAGTGAATTAAATCATGGGAATATTTCCCATGCTATACAACATATATTTTGCTTGTCTATACTCATCTGATTTAGGAAATGTACATGTTTTAAGAATTTTATGTAAGAATAAATGTTTTATTTTAAACTGATCTGTTAAGAAGAAGGTTTATAATGTACTACTAGGAAGTGATAAAAGAAAATCTTGAACTGAATTAAATTTAAAGGAGTTTAATCGAGCAATGAATTATTCACTAATGGGGCAGCCCCCAGGATCATAGCAGACTCTCAGAAACTCCAGTGCAGGCACATGGCAGAAGATTTATAGACAAAAAAAAAAAAAGGGAATGAGATATGGAAACTGGCAGTGAGGTACAGAATGGTACCTAATTGGTTGGTGTTTGCCTTATTTGAACGCAGTTCGAACACTCAACAGGATGAATGGTTGAAGTACCGTTGCTGGGATTGGCCAAGACTCAGCCATTGTTACAGATGTGTACTCCTAAGTTAGGTTTCAGTCTCGTCTACCTATTAAGGTAGGTTGCAGTTCGTCCACAAGGACTCGATGTAGAAGTATGGAGTCCTTCTCAGGCCATATTTAGTTTGCTTTAATAGATGTATTGGAATAAGGTCAAACCAAAGTAATACAAAAATTAATTTGTATTATCATCGTGTTGCTGTTATTTACAGCTTTTATTGATAAATAACGATATTCCAAAATCATGTTTTCTCTTCTTTGTTTGATTTCAAACATTTCTGGGAAGCTTTTTATTCAAATAGCCTAGGAGAGATGATATAGATAAATACAGATATAATAGATAAAGAAAATTAAGCAAATATATTTTTAAGCAAAAGTATATATATATATATATATATATATGTTAATAAACAATTTTGGTAATTTGATGATTTATGAAATAATTATTAAATGATACTTTTACTTTAAACTTAATTATACATTCAGTTCTAGGATGAAGTTACGTCGTAAAAGTAGTTAAGCCTGTGTGTCTATTTTCTTTCCATAAATACACCCCAGCTAATGAGCTTGCCACTAGACTTTTGGTAGAGAGAAAAAGAGACATTTTCCCTTCTCCTCAAAGTTTGTGGATGAGAGAAGCGGACAGACACAAAACGCCTCCTCAATTCTTGCCTTCCTCATTGCCTTTCTCAAGACCTTCTCCATTCTCTTACCTCTGCAGGAAATGCATTTTCCCTGTCATTAGACCCACCAGCCACTCACATTTTCAAGTCTCAGTATTAAAGCTACCTTCTCAGAGAGCTCTTCCCCGATTGCTAAAGCGGATCTTTCCACAAACCCCTTCTTCCCTTGCACTGACTTCCATTTTCTTCAAAAAAGTTATTACAATTCAAAATGTACATACATGTTTGTGGTGTTTATTGATTTTTCATCTTTCCTATGAGATTATAGGTACTGTAGGTACATGGAGCTTGTCTCTTTTGTTCACCAATGTTTACTATCACCTTACCATGTGCCTTGTACATAATCCTTACCACGTGCTTTGCACATATTAAGTGCTCAATAAATCTTTGTTGAAGGAGGGCACAAAATAATCCCTAACATAAATATAAATATCTGACTGAGATAAATTCTCTCAAAGAAAGCTGATGTGTCCAAGCCATATAAAAAGGAAAGTTGACCTAGGGGATCAGAGAATGTTTTCTGGAGAAAGGAAACTGGGAGAACAGAGGCATGCAGAAGAAACAGTATGTGAAAATTCCCATGTATGGAGAAGAGGAGCCTATTTAAGGAGCTGGAATAACGCTAATGAGTCTGGAGCTCAGAAGAAGAGGAAGGTGAGACTCCAGGGCTAGGCACGTCCAGATCATGAAAGGCATGGTTGATGATTTAAAGGCCTTCTTTATTTAAAGAAAAATGAAAAGGCATTCAGTTCTTTTAAACAAGAGAGAAGCATAGCCAGGTTTGAACTTTTAGAGAAGCACTCCCATTGTGGTATGAAAACTGATAATTTGGGGAGGGCATGGATAGAGGCACTTAAGGCACATATGTTAATGAGGAGGCTATGTTGTCCTACAGCTAAGACAAAGGAATGTCTTAGACTATAGAGGAGGCATTGGACATGGTGATAAGTGGATGCATTGAAAGACTAGAGGACTTCTTCACAGACTAGCTAATGCAAAGTGCAGGAGGGATATTTCAGCTGGATAATGACTATTTCATTCTCTGGAAGCTGACTCTGAAAGAGGAGCAGCGGGTGGAGGAAGACCAACAAACTAAAAGCTCGGCTGAAACACTCAAGTGCCTATGGCGAGACATCAAGAGAGAAGGTGAAGCAGATATTTGGATACATGAGTCAGAACATCAGACGTCAGAACTGCAGATAAAATTTGTGAATCATGGGCATTGGGTATTAAAGAAAGCAATGGACATCGATGGGTTCATATAGGGCGAGAATATAGGGTAAGAAGGGAAGACATATTAAGATGAAGTTTTCAGGTACTCCCAATATTTAAGGGGCAAAGTAGATGTCAATGAATGTGAGAAAGGACTGAGCAGGAGTAGTCAATGAGTTAAAAAAAAAAGCTAACATCGGGAGCATAGGTCATGTGACTGAGCTAAGGTGAAAAGGTGTTTAAGGAAAAAAAGAAGGGTTAACAAGGTGGGTCATGAATGAAGATCTTTAATGAAGATTAAGACATGCCTCCCAGATTGAATGATCTGGACAGCACTGGTCACTCTAGGGAGAGCTATCTAGGTGAATTATTTTGGGCTCACATCAAATGGGGTGTGTTGAGGAGTGTTTTGACTTCATTATCTGTGACTAATAGAACATAGACATAGCGTATACCCATAATCAAGTAAATAATCTGCTTTAATTTTGACATATCTGTGATCTTTTACCATGATGGGAGTTTTTGGAATATAGTTAGAAAGAGATTCCTTTGTGAGGCTGAGGCGGGTGGATCACAAGGTCAAGAGATCAAGACCATCCTGGCCAACATGGTGAAACCCCACCTCTACTAAAAATACAAAAATTAGCTGGAGGTGGTGGCGTACACTTGTAGTCCCAGCTACTTAGAAGGCTGAGGCAGGAGAATCCCTTAAACCAGGGAGGCAGAGGTTGCAGTGAGCTGAGATCATGCCACTGCATTCCAGCCTGGCAACAGAGTAAGACTCTGTCTCTAAAAAAAGAAAAATAAAGAGATTCCTTAAATTTTAGTAATGAAAAGGTGATCTATTTTAATACAATGCTTCATAGATGAGGAAAACAAGATTTAAAAAAAGGCCTGGCACTGAGAACTAACAGAGAGGAGAAGGGGAGGAGAAGAAGGCTGAAAAACTACCTGTCCAGTATTATCCCCACTACCTGGGTGACAGGACCATTCGCATTCCAAACCTCAGCCACACGCAATTTACCCAAGTCACAAGCCTGCACAGGTACCTCCTGAAACTAAAATAATAGGTGGAAGAGAAAATTCCTGGCACTTTTCCAAAGTTACAGAGTCTGAAAGAGAACCCAGATTTCCTGACTTATACTTATGTCCTCTCTAATCCCCTATTTTTAATCTCCCATGTTATATATTGTTTGTGAAGTTTTCTTTATGTAGCTCCAATACCAACTGTAATTTAGGCCAGTATGCATTTTACTGCACTATACTTTAATTCAGAATTGTGAGTCCAATTTAACAGTGCATTTTGAAGCTCAAAACTACCCTGGAAAAATGGTGTCTGTCAATTAAACTACAGAAAAAGAAAATGTACCCCCCTTCCTGCAGCCCCACATAACACTTTAAGAGTGCTCATTAGTAATGGTTCTATTGGAAAATATATTGACAATGAGTCAGTAGAGGGAGAAACTTGATTTATGAGGCAACATTTCTGTTGTCTATGTACTCTTTTCTAAGACATTTTTTGCATAAAATATTTCCATATTTCCCTAAGGGACTTTTATGATCGAACCTTCCAATTTAACCTAACTGAAACTGGAGCAGTTAATATGGGATCTAAACTAAGTGAAGAAGTGCAACCATGTTTCTTCATCAATTCCACCTTCATTTTGCATGCAAAAATTTTTTTTTTCAGAGAAAAATGTGTACCTCTCATGCTGCAATGGTAAAGCAATAATAATTTTCATGCTGTGTATGAAAATCAGGCTTCTACTCTATGGCCACATGCAAGAGAAAGACTATCCTGATGACTTTTGAGGACATAGAGTGTCTCCGTCATGTCTTTTTTCGCAACGCCCATCATGGTACCTGGCCTAGCGAGTAAGGCACTTATGTTAAGAAGACAAAATAAATTGTCACATGTACAATTCTATGCATGCTTTTATTCCATCTTGCCTCATATCTAATTAATGTTTATTTCTCAAATTGTAACAGATAGTAATAATCATAATAAAAGTTTGCAAATCATATTAGTGAAAAATATTTTTAGGTATATTGCTAAGTTCTGAAACAATAGAAAGGGCTATATAAAACATTCATATTTATGACTACCTAGAAGCCATAATTCCTCCAATATAACTCATTTTCTAAACGGCAAGGAAATGGTTCACTTTATAAAATATGAATGATTACTTAAAGAAAGCTCTGTCTTCCATATAAAGCACTAGTCTTACAGCTTATAATTTCAAAAGGGCATTCTATCTGCTCTCTGGTTTCATAATGTTTCTGGGAAATAACTTCAATTCAAATAAACCTGGATTCAGGCATGTGTATCAGGACTGGCAGACCCAGACTTGCTGTTTAGCTAGTGGTCCACCTGAAAAGGATTTAAGAACTGTAAGTCATTTTTATCATGTAGATCTTATATGAGGACCTGCTGCGTCTCCAACACTGAACTAGGTGTTGGAATGATTTATGAGACAGCATTAAGGGTATAGAACCTGTTTCTCATTCAAATTTTAAGTGAAAAAAATATGTGATAGCAATTTGGGAAAACTGGATGACTATGCAATACATGTAATGGGTCCCCATGGTAAATTTCTATACAATTTCTGGTAATCATATTTTAACAAAAGCAAGACATTTTGGAAACACGGTGCTATTCTGAATGTGGTCCAAACAGTAACAGAGTACGCATATTGACCTGCTGAAGCAGTGCTGTCTACTCAGAATAATCCTGGTCTGAAAAAATATCATCTGTGGTCTCAACTGTCCATTTTTCCAAATCAGCATTTCCAAGATTCTGTTTTGGGAGAAACCTAATAGAAGGTCTATGGGAAAAAAGTTGCATTTTCAAATAATTTCATGAAATGCTGCTTGCTGAATTACCTTCTTAGAATTTCACAATGCACAGTAGCTTCATAAAGCTTCTGAGAAGGCTTGCACAAAAGGAACCTGTTTGACCTTGTCTGACTCAGGATTTCCAAACCTTAATTTAACATGACCATGTACTAACACCCCAATAAACTCCAGTCTTGAAAAGTGAAGCTAGATACACTAATAAGATCATTATTGCAGTGAAAAGTCTATATTTTGTCCTACGTAGAAATTTACTGGGCTGGGTGCAATGGCTTGCGCCTGTAATTTCAGCACTTTGGTAGGCCAAGGCAGGTTGATTACTTGAGCTCAAGAGTTCAAGACCAGCCTGGGCAACATGGCGAAACTCTGTATATACAAAAACTACAAAGAAATTAGCTGGGTGTGATGGCATGTGCCTGTAGTCCCAGCTACTTGGGAGGCTGGGGTGAGAGGATGGCTTGAGTCCAGGAAGTAGAGGTTGCAGTGAGCTATGATCATGCGACTGCACTCCAGCTTGGTCTACAGAGCCAGACCATATCCCCTACCCTCCAAAAAGAAAGAAAGAAAATAAAGAAATATGCCATACTCCAGCTATGGTTGGTTTATAAGACTGCAACTTCAATCACGTGTAATGTGGTAACCTGTTTGCCATAATTCTAAAACACACACACACACGCACACACACACACACACACACACTTCTGACTTTCCAAGGTGGTCACTACTCCTCGTATCAAAATTTCCTTATGGAAATTGCTGTAATCTAGGAGACTTTGAATTAAGAATAAAGTTGCAATAGCTACCCATGTTAACAAATAATAGTATGAAATAATTACACGTTTATTTTATTAGTATTCTTAGTTCTTCCATTTAAAAGGTATTGTTAGTGGTAAACTTCTTTGAAACAGGATGTTCTGGAAATTCTTACTTTAAAAAGAGATCAGATTCTTCACCTCTTTAGGGACTGTTTTCTTTGCAATTGCTCTCTTCCCTGAGCTGAGTATCATGTTATTATATTGCAGATATTCAATATATGATTCCTAAATTGATGAAATTGCTTAAAATTTCCATTATAGTTCTTGTCACAAACCAATACTATTTATTGAATTGCTTGTTTTTACATGATGTTACATGATATATAGGTTTTTGAATCAAAGGCAGGATTTAAATAACATATATTTTGAGACAGCCGTTTTGGTTCAAACACTTCTAAACAGAAAAAAAATCCACGGACTAAGACACTGCAGAAACTATAGAAAATCTATAGGGCATGGAAAAATCCACATTTCCTGTGGAGACATGTTTGTGACACTACCGAAAACAGATTTTCTATGTTTATAACATAGAAATAGGAATATAGCATAAAATAGGAAATTTCATGAACCTGTGGAACATGCTAAATTTTTGCAAAGTTCATTTTGGTGACTGCTGTGTGTTGACTAGGGCTGTGCCTAGGGTTTTAGTTCTAGCTTTTTTAAAATTTTATTTTAGGTTATTTCACTGAGTTTTGACATCCTTATCTGTGATATGAAGACCAAATAATCTGCTTCTTTGTTTACTGTGTTGGTCAAAATAGGCGGATACAGCAAATACAGAGAAGAGAGACAGCTACAGAAAGAGAGGGTGCCAGGGAGGGCTAGGGTGGCAACCCCACTACTTATAAGCCTCTCTGCAAGGGCAAAGTACTTAACTCCTTGAGCTTCAGTTTCTACTTCTACAAAATGAAGATCATATCTGCTAGGCAGTTTATTTTGAAGATTGATTATACTATATGCAAAGTACTTAGTTCCTGGTACGTGAAAGGGGAAGTTATTGCTAACATCTATGATGCAAGATGAAGGTGCTTCTGTAAACTGTTATAGAAATAAAATAGAATTAGCAATAATCATTATGAAAATGCATCGTGCTAATGGCTAGAATATTCTCCCCTTAATCTGAGTAGTCTTTTATACGATGAGTGAGAGAGAAGGAAGTTGGGCTAAGTTGCTTCTTAAGCCATGTGATCCTGGTTAATTTTAGAAAGTACAGTTCTGAGGATTTTAAAGGAAGTTAATATCACTTCACCCCCAGAAGTGGTAAGTGCGTTTAAATGAGATGATATATGACAAATCCTTAGTATGGCACTTGGCTGGCAGTGGGTATCCAATGAATGTTAATTTTCTGTTTTTTTTTGTCTGAAAAACTATTTGTACCAAATATGAAAATAACAAATAAAGCAAATATTGCATTTATAGAGTGCCTAATATGTGTTCAATCTCACTTTAAAATCACAGTGAACTTTGAACTATTATTCTCTGTTTCACAGAAGACGTGAAGCTCACAGGGGTGCAGAGATCTATGCAAGATGGGGCACTGGACCCTTTACCGCATTACAGAATCCTCTGGACAGACTCTCACAGCATTCTTGTTATGCTAGTACACATTTGCAGTGCATTCTTCTGCAGGTGCAAATGTGGGTATTGACCTTTCTAGAGGAGCAAAGATTTTAAGGCGCTATCCAAAGCATGTATTTTGGAATTTTGCAATCTACATTTCAAGAGATGGTATCTTATTAGGTAAGATGAAAGAGGGGAGGAATCCTATTCCTAGTCAGTCTTGGGAAAGGATCTATCCCATTAGCCAGACAAGTAAGAAATGTCTTCCTGGGCCAGGCCTATGGATGGCCCTGTCTGAGACACTGGAGCGCATCAGAAGGACTCATGTTAATGTATGAACCAGAACTACCAGGTGAGAGGCTCTTGCTCACGGCAGGAAATGAAGAGATTAAAAAAAAATGTAAAGTTTGCTTCCTAGGAATAACCAGCTTGATGGGAAAAGTAGGCAATTAATTGGGTACTAAACTGCTATGCAATAATTATTGTACTCTGCTTGGACATAAAGGCCCACAGCAGGAAATAAAATTAATGTATGTCGAGCACCAAGTGCTAAGGTGCTTTACATGGTTTCTCTTATTTCATTCTGCTCCTGACTCTGTGAGGCAGGTATTACTGTTCAAATGAAGAAACAAAAACTCAGAAAGGTGAACAAACCTGCCCTAAATCATACGAGTATTAAGAGGCTAAGCCAGGTATTATGTAGCTATGTTTCCTCTGAAGATCACACTCTCCCCATTGACCGCAGGGAGATCCAGATGACCAGAAACTTTCTGCTGTACTCTGTGACAATAAATACAGCTTGTATGTATATTTACTCCAAAATATAACTGCATGCTCATATTACTTCATGTGTATTTAATATATGGGTCAATTTATTCACGAGAAACTTTAGTAATAATTGCTCTCATATTTATAATACGAGGTAACTTGACCATAATTTTTGGAAAACATGAACTCACTTGTTAAGGAATCTAATTTACTCCACCGAATATTAGGCAACTCAGAGCCCTTCATCACTTTCTAATTCTAACCAGTTACTTTCATGGGGAACATTACCTACCCATGTTGGCAGATCATTTTCTATAAATTATGTACAACACAAGTAGCGGTGTATAATACCACTGCTTAAATAAATATGTATTATTTATAGTGTCACAGGTGAAGTATTGAAAGAAATGATATAATTTGCCAAGAATTCTGTTTTGAAAATAACTTGTCCAGAATGCTGAACCTGTGCAATGCTGGCTTTTTTTCTGCTGTTTAGATTTTTTGTAATAAATGTGTGTTATAATAAAATATTTCAAATAAACACTGCATTATTAATGTACCCTGTACTTGCCCTAGGGCAGCTGAGGCATAAATGGTTCATTTAAATTCTGGGCTCTTCCTGCGACACACACAGTACTTGTAATAGTTCACTATGTGAAGAGTGCACCTTTATTCTTCCCACTTCTACCCGAATGCCACATGCTGACATCCTACCTACAGTACTCAATGCCCTACAACCAAGTATCCATCTTTTCTGTCTTACCTTCAGTGCCACATGTCTATTTAATATTGCTAGTATTTTCAAAAGATCACGTATAAGGCTGAATTTCTTCTCTAGTTTTATAAGATTCGTTGTCTTTTTTTTTCTCTCTTTCACTGGGTTAAAAACAATTTTAAGTGACGACTAGATGCATGGTTCTTAAATTGCACTGTAGATCATTTCAAGGCCAAGAGAATTAATATAGCAGTATCACTTTGTGCTTTGAGACATTAATAACCTAGAATTACCAGAGAAGAAAACACGGTTACAAACCGATCACTCTTGGCAATTACTTTTACCACAATGGCACTAAGGGACAGACCCTTTTACCTCCCCATTTTTCAAATTCACATCTATGACATTATGCAGTTTCCATTAAATATTACCTAGTGGTTAATTAAAAATTATGAAATGGTATTCATTCTAAAGTATTAATCAATACTTGCAATCCATTTACCTTGAATGTACAGATCAATTTCTAGAAGTAGAATTATAAGCTGTTTATCTTCTACATTTTTCTTGGCTAAGATATACTTTTGGGAGATAAAAATATATCTATGAAAATAAGCTTTTATTGCTAAAATTAGAAATTGTAAACTACCCTTTAATGGATTAATCATAAGATGTTACTATTAGCTTTCTAAGAAAGCCATCTTTTACACTGTTTTTATAGCAGTGTTCAACCTGTTGCTGATGTGCTGGAATGTTTCAGCAGGCTGATGCAGACTCAAGTTCTCCCTAGAGGTCCCATCAGACAAGAATTTCAACACAGTCATAACATTCTTAGAGTGGGCTTCATTGGTGGACTCCAAAGTCAAGGTCAGATGAATCCACTGAACAGGCAGCCAGGTGTGTCAGGACCAGATAGACACATCCCAGGTTGGCAAGTCAGAAATGAGGCAGAAAAGCCATCAGTTCTTGCAGGTTCCTCTGTGCTATGCTGGGGTATTTGGTCTAGTAAAGTGATTCTCAAGTCAGAATGGGGAAGCTTTGGGAAATTATGGAGGAGAGAAGAAGGGGAATAAACTCTCCTTATAAGAACCCCAACTCAACTTCTCCATGAGACCTGGTAAGATTCTACACAAAAAATGCCCCACATAAGCTGTATGACATGGGGATATGTTGTGTATTTCCTTAAAAGGCAGAGAATTTGGAGGAGTAATAAGGAGTGCGTGGTCTCTGGAGCCAGTCTTGGTCGAACTCCCAATAAATCCTTAGTTGTGCAGAATCTTGAGTAAGTTATACAACGTCTCTGGGAATCCCTTCATCAAATAAGGGTGGATAATAATTATAGTATCTCCCAGGGTTGTGGTGAAGACTAAATGCATCAGTATGCAATGAATTTATAGCAGCTTCCCACATATAGTGAGTCTTCAATAACTCTTGACTATTATTGTTACCAAATATTCTTGGCAAGTTAAGGGATTCAAGCTTTGTTATCTAAACAGGGCTCGAATATTTCTGACAAGTTTTTTTTTCAGGTATTGTCTTTGTTCCTGACAATGACGTGAATTGAGGGGAAGCCTCAGTTACTACGGCTGACTTATGACTGGAGATTATTTTGCTGCAAGCACTCCTCTGGGTAACAGGGAATATTCTCTATCTATCTGTGATTCTATTTTCAAGGACCTTGCTATCAAGGAGAAGGAACAAAATGAAAAGGTGTCCGGCTAGTGAAGTACAAGTTCAGTTAAACTTTATGATGTTATGAACGTTGAAGTTTTGGGGTAAGAGATAAGTAGAGGACAGAGCAGGACATTCCAGGAAGAAGGAACAGCAAGAGTAAAGGCCGAGGGGTAGGAATGCTTGTGGGCTGGATTGCATTACTCCAGAATTTATATGTTGAAGTTCTAACCCCCAGCACCTTAGCATGGGACCTTATTTGCAAATAAGGTTGTTGCAGATAGTTAAGATGAGGTCACTCTTGAGTAGCGTGGGTCCTTAGTACAATATGCCTGGCATCTTTAGCAAACGGGGACATTTGGGCACAGACACACCTACAAGGACACTATGTGAATACTGCAGTTGTGCTGCCACAAGTGAAGAAACGACTGGAAGGTAGGAGAGAGACCTTCAACAGCACCTTCCCCAGCACCTTTGGATGAAGGATGGCCCTGTCTGCACCTTGACCTCAGACTTCTGGCCTCCAGAACTGTGAAACAATACAGTTATGTTCTTCAAACCACTGAATTTGTGACATTTTGCTATGGCATCCATAGTAAACTAATACAGGAATAAAAATGGAGCATGCAGGGAACTGATCCGATTACCGATCAGTAGAATTAGTGAGAAGTAAGCCCTAGTGATGGGTAGAAACAACATTGAAGGAATATGAAAGCCAGACAGACAAGTGTGGATGTTATATTTGAACACATTGTGTGTGTTTATATGTATTTATTCATATTCATATATTTATCCATCCAACAAATATTTGAGCATCTACCTTATGCCAGGAACCATTTTAGGTACTTGGGCTGCACTGGTCCCCAAAAAAGAAATTGTCATACAGATAAAATTTCTTGCCTTCATGGTGCTTATGTTCTAGCAAATACATAGACACAGTTTCTCAGCAGAGCTATTTCTTCCAGTGAAACGTTAAGTGGAAGCTCTCTCTATAAAAGACTAGCATCAGTAAAATTTCTCTGCTAGAAGAAGCAAGCAGTAACAGTGAACAGAGGACAAGTGGTTACTATTTGACCCACCCATCTCATACCTCAGTGCCCCTGTGACAGGTCCTCAGCCACTTTCAGAAAGTCCAGAGTTCCCTCTGTAAAGGACAGTGTCTTAGCCCATTCTATGCTGCTATAACGAAGTATCTGAGACTTGGTGATATATAATGAACCGAAATTTATTGGCTCATGGTTCTGGAAGCTGGGAAGTCCAAGACTGAGGGACTGGCATCTGACAAGGGCTTTCTTTTTTTTTTTTTTTTTTTTGAGACGGAGTTTCTACCCAGGCTGGAGTGCAATGGCGCGATCTCGGCTCACCGCAACCTCCGCCTCCTGGGTTCAGGCAATTCTCCTGCCTCAGCCTCCTGAGTAGCTGGGATTACAGGCACGCGCCACCATGCCCCGCTATTTTTTTTTTTTTTTTTTTTTTTTTTTTAGTAGATATAGGGTTTCACCATGTTGATCAGGATGGTCTCGATCTCTTGACCTCGTGATCTACCCGCCTTGGCCTCCCAAAGTGCTGGGATTACAGGCGTGAGCCACCACGCCCGGCCTTTTTTTTTCTTTTAGACAGAGTCTTGCTCTGTTGCCAGGCACCAGGCTGGAGTACAGCGGTGCGATCTTGGTTCACCGCAACCTCTGCCTAGTGGGTTCAAGCAATTCTCCTGCCTCAGCCTGCCGGGTAGCTGGGACTACAGGCACATGCCACCACGCCCAGCTAATTGTTTTTGTATTTTTTAGTAGAGATGGGGTTTCACCATGTTGGCCAGGATGGTCTGGATCTCTTGGCCTCGTGATACACCCACCTTGGCCTCCCAAAGTGCTGGGATTACAGACTTGAGCCACCGCACCTGGACTCTGACAAGGGCTTTCTTACAGCATCATGCCATGGCAGAAGGTGAAAGAGGAAGAGAAAGTGAAGGAACTCATCCTTTTATAAGGAATCCATTCCCTTCCATAACAAACCCACTCCTGAGATCACAGCATTAATCCATTCTTGAGGGCAGAGCCTCTGGGGCCTACACGCTTTCTAATCATCCCACCTCTTACATGGCTGAGTTGGGGATTAAGTCTCCAAGACATGCTTTTGAAGGGGTGTATTCAAACCAGAGCAGACGGTTTGTGAGCCATTGTCATAAACAAACAGCAATAGTGATAGGTTTTTAAACAATGGAATAACATGAAGAAAGGTCTGTTGTGGATGAACGGTCGGGAGGCGATGTGCAGAATAGGACAGAATGAGAAGACATTAAGGGAAGAATAAAACGTAAGAGGCTGAAAGTAGAAATTAACGAATGGATACCTCAGCGGTAATGTCCTGATGCGGGCACAGAGGTAGACAATGAGGAGCATTTTGTGCAGTGGGACTTACGGAGAAGAATATGGGATCTAGGAAGAAGAAAAATTAAAAGTATTGATCCCATACAGCTATAATATGCTGTACAAAAATGAATGGGTAAGAATGTACATTACAACACTCTGTGTAATCATAAAGATGTTAGCATTTGTCAAAATATGACGGTATGACTGCATCTGTACCGTGGGATACGATACAGTTATGAATGAGACAGACTTATATGTGCTGATATGAAAAGGTCTCTGTAGCATTTCACGACATGGGACTAGTGCAGGAGCAGTCAATGAGCGGAGGGCAGAGCGATAGGAGTGTCTGCTCTGGGTGCAGGCAACCAGGGGATGCATTATCTGCAGAGTATTGAAAAATAGTAAGGAAACTTACTAAATCCAGTATGCTTTTTATTATCACTGTGCACTGGCAATTGTTAACAATGCCAGTGATCAAATACTTCTTCCTGAAAAAAAAAAATTGTTGGCCTAAGTTTGAAACAATTGCTGCAGCTACTGTTGAGTTTTAACAATATATGCAAGCCTCAAAGTAGTACATTTTTATTGCTTACCCCTTAATAAGCCTTGTAGTTTACAGAGAAATTGATTTAGAGAATTTCTAGTTATAGAGTTGGCCTCTGAATCAGTAATATATGTTCATTGAGAGTAAAAATGCCAACTCTGCTTTTTAATCTTTCCAATAATTCTGCTATCATTGTGGATTGTGAATCTACTGCTTAAATGTAGGAACTGGGGCACAAGCTGCTTTCAAGGAGAGGCTGAACAATTCTGAAGCATGAATTTTGGGAGCTTTTATTAAATGGAATGGAAATATAGAATATATTTTCTGGTGAAGATACTTTCGTGAAATGTGTTTGCCGCATATGTATTTGGAAGCTGCTAAAAATTGATCCCAAATAAATAAAGAGATGGACAGTGTAGCAATTCCTTTCTGAATTTTTTGTTGTTGTTAAGTGGGATTTTATGAATCTCTGCCAGACTTTTCCTTATGGTTAGAACTTTACTTAATTTGTATACGTATTTTCTTAGGTAAAGGAAACTTTTCAAAATAAAGACTCATAAAAAGTGTGTTTGAGTCAACGATAAGTGAGGACATATTAACAAATCTAGCTATACTTTCTATTAGACATGACAATGCAAAATCATGGATAAGGTTACAGAAGCTAACGCTTGAATCCCAAACTATTCACTACTGTGGCAGACCAATACGTAAGTATGAGTTTTCTTTTAAAAATCAATGTAGCTAAAAAATACTAACTTAACTTTATTTTATGCATTTTACTTATTTTTAGATTTTTAGATATATATGAAATTTAACAAAAATTGTGTAGACACACACACACACATATGTATATATGCGTTTATATGTATGGTTATATATATACACACACATATATGTATATATATACACACACATATACACATATATATATACATATATCACACGTATATATACACATATACATAATATGTGTATAGTGGGATACGATATATGTGTATATATATGTGTATGTGTGTGTATAACCATATACATATATGTGGATATATATATGTGTATGTGTATATATGGTTATACACACACATACACACATATATTTGTATATGTGTATATGTTTATATATGTGTATATATATATGTGTGTGTATATATAAATATACATATAAATTTGTATATATCCATATATATGCACACTGTATGAAAAAGGATATATATACATACATACACACTATGATTCTACTTAATTGGCAAACAAGTATATAAGCATGTATATGAATAAATGCACATATAATATTTGTATGGATGCTTAAATATATAAAGCATTTTGGAGGGAGGGTACAGAATGTTTCTCTGAAGGAATGAAACTAGGAGAAAAAGAGAGGAAGACTTTTAGTTTTCATCTTATTTATTCGGCTCTATTTCCATTTCAAGCAGCTTATAGAACTACTTCAGTAATAAAGACTAGTTTACTTTTTAAGATAAAATGACCTGATATTTAACACCTACAATATTCCAGGTGTCTGTTAAAAAGTTTACCGAAGAGACAATGTCCTACTCCCTTAGTGCATAGGGTGTGAATTCTCACAACCTGACTTCACAGTCCGGGAACCTGACTTCACCAACTGGTAGAATGTGAGCTTGGGGACATTCTAAGTTGCTGCTTCATCTATGTGAGCCTGTTTTTCCCTTAGTGAAATGAGAATAAGAGTAGCACCCACCTAATAGAGTTGACTGGGGTATAAAATGAGTTAAACTCTATCAAATATTTGGCACTGTTAATGTTACCTACTAGTAAGAATGTGATCTCACTTAAAAAAAAAAGAAGACAGCCACATGTGGGTGAAGGGGAGAAGGAAAGAAAAGCACACTGCCATGTGTGTTCCTATGCAACTGTCTTGCATGCTCTGCTCATGTACCCCAAAACCTAAAATCCAATAAAAAATTAAAAAAAAAAGAAGACAGAAACAATTCCTTAAGGGAGCATAAGAATGTAAGGAGTTGAGGTACATGTGAAGAACATGCAAGATTGCTGCATAGGTACACACCTAAAATGCAATTAAAACAAAAAAAGCATGAAAGGAGTTGAGAAGGAGCATGGAGGTAAAGCAGCATTAATCACCCACAGGATTCTTCCAGTAGAGTGTGAGGGTGCAGAGCAAGGGCGGGCCAATGTGCAGCCAGCACAGCCCAAGGAGTCCTTCAGGAGGGAGAACGCCATGGACACCATTGGCAGCCAAGTCCTGCAAGGAGGCTGTGAATGAGAGGGGTGCACTGAATTTCAGATATTTGGCTGTTGAACCAATGTGCTAAGGTTTGGCCAAGTGTGGAAGTTGAGCAGTGAACTTGAAACTCTGTAGAGACATAATGATGCACAGTGATAGCTAATAACACGTCCAGTTATCGTTCTAAGCACTTTGCATGTATCAATTCATGTAAGCCTCACAATAGCTTTCTACAATAGGTTCTGTTTTTATCCTTTTTAATAGATGAAGAAACTGAGGCACAGGAAAGGCAAGAAACTTGCCTGGATCATTCAGCTAGCACACAATAGAGCCAGAATTGGAATCCAGATGGTTAGGCTCCAGAGGCCAGTCTCTTAACCACACCACTAAATTACCCCACTGAATGATCATGAAGAATTATGTGTTCAAAGAGTCCCAAAAGCCATATACCTGACAACTGAAGTAATATAAGATAATGGCAGAAGAAAAGAATCAAAAGGAAACACTGGAATTATCTGCAAAGACGAAAGTGATGCTGTGGAAGGCAGAGGATGATGGCAGCATCTGTAACTCAAAGAGCACGCACCAGGAGCTGAGAAAGGCCTGTCAATCACTAGCTCAGGAAGAAGTAAATCATGGTAATCAAGGAAAAGTCACCTGTCCTTGCATGTTCCTTTCCATCCCTCATTCCATGCCCTACACTGGACATTGGTGTGAAACCTCACTCAGCAAAATGTCTTCCTTTAATTTTGAAGGATGTTCTCCCTATCTTTGCTTACTGAAACCTTCAGCTCTGTAAGCGTAAGAGGAAAAGCTATAATTCATAAAATATTTATTTCCTAATACTCCCATTTGGAATTTTAAATTCTACCAATCTTTTTCTTACCCAAACTTTGTACTCTTTTTCCTCTACATAAGCTCATTGATGAGAATGAGCATCAAAGTTTCAAATTATTTATGCTATAAGATTGATGGGTTTTAAAAACCGTGACGTTAGAATGCACAGTTGCCCCAAATCCACATGCCTTTGGAGAAATTCAAGCTCTTGCTCCTGTGTTGGATAGGGGAACGTGCAGAACCCACGAAAGAGTCAACCTCCATTTCCACTAACTGAAGGTGTCTGGAGCTCAGACAAACTCAGAAGGAAACCAAAGACGCTTCAGGAACAGGGAAGGGAAGATTTCCATATGGAATATTGCCTCAACACCATGGAAAGTGTCCACGAAGCCCTTGTTTAACTAGGTGATCAGTGACCAGTGATAATTTTTCAGACCCTGTAGAAAAACTAGATTCTTAAATTATTTTACTAATTAGAAATTGGTTCAGTATAACACAAAAATGGAAACCAGGAAATAAATTGTCCAGAAAGACTGCTGGCCAATATGTCAGTACTGTGCAAGTTCTAAGCTCCGGGTATGGCTGAGCGACAACAACGATTGCAGTTTTACGTTTTCTCTTTAATTGGTCCATGGCCATTTACTACCAATACTATTTGGCAGCTGTTGGAACATTTTATCCTCTTTTTCCACCCTATCTGTGTTAATAAAAAATAGGAGAGGGTAAAAGAGTAATCCTAATGGGGCAAAAAGCCCTCTTAGAATAAATTGGGCAGAATCAATGTATAAAACCCTTCTAGGATAAGAATATAAAGCACTTGGTTGTTTATTGTTCTGTGGATTACTTCAGCTCTTTCATTATGCGGCTGACATGAGACACATATGGTTCAATTGTTTTGTGTCTTCATAATACTAAAATTATTCAGTAGAGAGCATACATTAAAATCGTGACACAATGTCCTAATGGGAGAATAGTCTTGGGTCTATGCCCAGGCCGAGGTCAGGAACAAAGCCTCTCACTCAGATTCCTGACATGCCAATATCCCGGAGAAGGACAAGGAACATTGGTTCAAAAGCTGTGCATAGAAGCAATAGAATAATACGATGCTTGCAGAACATACGTCATACAAATAATAAGCACAGTCAACAGAAATAATCAACACACATTAATGTAGGAAGGCCCAAAGGTTTTGGCAAATTATTAAAATCAAATAAAAATAACCTGTTTATTTTAGCCTACTTCGTGCTGTGTAGCATGCAAACTCCGAATTGAATACAAATACTGGAAAAGCATCTTGACTTTATTTCTATTTGCATCTAGATTTGAAGTAAAATAATTCACAAGTCAGCGGCGTGGATAAAAACTCTGTTTGAATTTTTAAATAAATAAGTTCTGGCAAGAATACATTTAAGCTAACAAACACAGCAAGGGAAGCAGTTCCATCCTGTGCCATTCTTTGCTTCTCTGGCTATTTTACTTTGAGAACATCTGGAAAACTTGTGAAGGGTGCCTCTTTAAAAAGAAATGATGCTACTATGCGAAGAATTTGGAAACAATTAGGGTCTGTTATCTTATATTTGATGAGGCCAATTTGATAAGGCCAAGCCCAAGAACTGAAAAGCAGAATGAGTTTTTTACAAACTGCCAGTCCTTATCTCACTGCCAAATGTGTACCTTTTGGACTTTCAAAAGGACTCTTTTGGGAGAGGAAAATGGCAGAAGAAAGAGAGAAAAATCCACTTAATGTTTTATGGACTTATTAAAAGAAAGTCTCTCCTTTCATTAACTGTGAAAAAAACCCTCCATTAATATAGAAACTACAGCAACCAACTGGAGCAGACCCTGATAACTGCACCTCCCAAGATAACCATATCAGCATATCAGTAATCGGTCTTCTGAATTTTAATGATAGTTTTCAAACAGGGCTCATGATTCAGTAGGGGCTAGTAAAACTCTACACTATCTGTTTAAGACTTTCTGTCTCTTTTGGTACACATTTTTGATTACAGCTTTGCTCTAGATATTAGTCCAAAGACAGAATCATGCCAAACTTTTTAGCAAAACAACCTTTAAGAACGAGGGGGGAACGGTGTTTTGTGCAGAAATTTAAGTGGAATTTAGTCAAGTTTTGTTGTCTTAAATAATGTCTCATCTCAGTATGGAAAGATTATATAAAAAGGCAATTTTTGGAGTATTTTTAACCTGAAAGTGCATTTCCACCAGCCACTTGAATGATGAAATAAGATGAGTAAGCTGTGGATTTAATTGACTCATAAATAGTCAGCTCATGCGCATGTGCTTATTTCAAAGTCTAAAGATCAAGGAAGAAATTGTGTGCATGGATATTGAAGTCAGTTTTTATGTTGTTAAATATTTTTACCATTACACAGTGGATTTAGCATTTTGCTTCCAAAATTTGACAATTATTTATCTTATCTTTATATATGTGGAAAAATTTATCATTGTTCTTTCCATTTACATACTTAAGTACAGGATCAAATTTATTAGGTGATTTCTTACTTGTAATGACTTGTACATACATCTGTGGTGCTTTTAGAACGTTGTTGCATTCTGGCTTGATACAAAAAGAAATCATTTGTGTCAATGCTTGAATACAAAGTAAGATAAAGCACAGATAAAATTTAATCCTTAGAAATACAGACTTTAAAAATATTTGATATAATAAAAAGATACTGGATATTAGCTTTTGTATTGGTTGCTGTAAATTAATCCATCCATAATGCCTCAACAGGTGTAAAACATATTGAATGAGGGATTTTTCCAGTCATGTAAGAGGCACCAAGCAGATGCGCTTTGTACCAAACGATTTCATATTTCAATGTGACAAAATAGATGAGCCACATAAAGGCTAATTTCAGCAGCAAATTGCAAGCTGGAATAAGTTCCAGAATAGTAAACAATTAGCTGCTTTATTTTCTTTTTAATAAGACTAAATTACCAGATAATATCTACTGGCATCAACTTGGCTAATAAAAATCTGTTTAATAGGATTTGCCATTTTTCCAATTGCTATCATGATCAGCTTTGCATTTTGATTATCTCTAAACTTTGCCTCAATTTTCTCATAGAAAAGCTCTCAGTGGTAATTGCTTTAACATTTATTCCAGGTCAAGTGGTTAAGTATGAATAATGATCTGTCAAAAATGTACAGTAATGCCGTCAATAGAGCAATTACCATTTAGCTGAAGATTATTATGGCAAAAGAGCACATTAACTGGGCACAATAAACAGAACAACAGAGAAAAAGGGGGCAAAGGGACTGTCTGTTTGCAAAAACCTATGTGTGTTGTACATGATCTTGACAGATATTAATTGTCTTTCAAGACCAATTAACCATATCCCCACAATGGTGTTCCCAGTATAGAGTGAATTAGGAACGTTTCGTTGCTGATAAAAAGGAAACAAATGTTTATATAGCTTACATTTAATATTCCCAAAAAGGTTGTCTCGCTACATTTTCTGCAATCGTGTTTATTTCTGCGGCTCCCTTTTCTCCTAGAAGACCCACCGCAGAGCGGTCTTAGTTGTCTATTGTAGTGAATCACCAATTAAATTAATGCTAATGGGAGGTGACAACAACTACTTTTGTTGTCAATATTACTACAAAGACTCAATTTTTCAAAGTGTCTTTCTGTAGAAGAAGCAATGAATAAAACTGTAACTCAATACAGTACTACTTGGGGGGAAAAGGCGATAAAAAGGAAATATGATGTTTACCCAGTCAACACACCATTGTTTAGCTGTGACTCTCGTAATATCTGGGGCTAAGGGGAACCGTTCAAACCAATATTCAAGAGCAGATGAAAAACGGCTCTTTACTTAGAGGTAATTCTGTAGCTAGCTGTACATTTCAGTACTCTTCCTGAATATAACTCAAGAACAGGCTGCTGTCACCTTCTTTGACTAATGTTTAGTTAGAAGAAACAGTCTCAGAGTTTAATTTTAATGGAAATGCACTGAGAAAATTGGTCATTGGTTAACAAAAAGTATTTGTTTCTTCACTCACTCGCTCAGAAAATCATTATTTAATTCTATTTACTATAGAATTGTTACTGGAAAGGGGTCTTGATCCAGACCCCAAAAGAGGTTCTTGGATCTTGTGCAGGAAAGAATTCAGGGTGAGCGGACAGGGCACAGTGAGAGCAAGTTTATTAAGAAAGTAAAGTGGTAAAAGGTGGGCGTTCCTGAAAGTAAGAGGAGGCACTGGCCCACCCTGGGTACAACGCTGCTTTGTATACAGGATAACAGAAAAGTCATGGGGAGATGTGCTATGCTGCCAGGGTGGTGACAAAGGATTAATTTTCTTAATTACTATATTTTGCAAGTATCGGTATTATTATTTTTAAAGCAAAATTAGGAATGCTTCTGTTCTTAAGATACTGGAATATCAAGACATTCCACGTCTTTTTAGTAAATGTTATCAATCTGTTCCCTTAACTGTAAACATCTAGGGCCTAGGAACACCTAACTTTTGAGGTATGCAGCCCAGCAAGTCCCAGCCTCATATTTCATAGCCCTGACTCAAGATGGAGTTGCCTTGGTTTGAATGTCTCTGACAGATGATGGTGATAGGCACAGGCTTGGGGTCACAAAGAACTGGGATCGAGTGTTCCAGCTCTGTCTCCCATCAGCTTGGACTTCAGACAATTTCATTAAGCTAAGTCTCAGTGGCTTTTTTTCTTCATTTGCAAGGTGGGCTAATTACACAGCCTACGTGCTCTACAGATAAAATGACACAATGAAGGTGAAGTGCTAGGTAAAGCATCTGGCACACGGCACGCATTCCAAAATGTTCTCTGCTTCATTGTGCTACAGAAGCTAGAGGATCAGTGTAACAAACCCTGCCTTCAGAGAGCCTAGAACAGGGTTTATATGCAGCCAATAAAATAACACACTGTGAGGGATGACTGCCATTGGTTGTGGTAGAGGTGGGAGTGGGGGCTTGAATGTGCCGTCAGCATCACTAATCATCAGAGAAATGCAAATTAAATCCCCAATGAGATACCGTCTCACACCAGTCAGAATGGTCATTAATGAAAAGTCAAAAAATAACAGATGCTGGTGAGGGAGCACTTATATACTGTTGGTGGAAATGTGAATTAGTTCAGCCACTGCAGAAAGTTTGGCGATTTCTCAAAGAACATAAAACAGAGATACCAGCAGGGCTTTACCTTTAAGACTTGAGGGCTGAGAGGCTAAGAGAAGTTTCAGGCTGCCCCAGTACATTTGAGATACTGCCCCTTCTGTGGGCTTCCTCAACCCTCAAATATATTGACGTTTATTCTCTAAGTGTTCACTGCTTTCTCTCTCACTTGCTAGTGGTCCACCAATTGCCTGAAATGGTTTTGAACATGTAATTTCTTATTTTAATAGGTAGTATAAAAGAAAATATCTCCATGATCATAGAAGCTAGGAAAACACTGGATTAAATAAAACCACACTCTTTTGTTCTAGCGAAATTCTCATGTATTTTTTTCTGTATTAAACAAATAATATCAACTTTTAGATTCAGAGAGTACATGTGCAGGTTTGTGACAAGAGTATCTTGCATGATTCTGAAGTCTTGATGGCTGTCATCACTGAGATAGTGAACACAGTACCCTATAGGTAGTTTTTCAGCCTTCATCCCATCCCTCCTTTCCTCCCTCCTTTGGAATCCCCAGTGTCTGTTTTCCCCGTCTTTATGTCCATGTGTACCCAATGCTTAGCTTCACTTAGTAAGTGCTAAGTGTTAGTGAGCACTTGTAAGTAAGAACATGTGATATTTCTGGTTTCCCATTCCTGCATTAATTCACTTAGAATACCAGCCTCCAGCTCCACCCATGTTGCTCTGAAGACATACTTTCGTTCTTTCACATAGTCGTATAGTAGTCCATGATGATTTTGTATCCTATTTTCTCTATCCAGTCGACCATTGATGGGCATCTAGTTGGTTCCAGGTCTTTGCTATTGTGAATTCAGCTGTAATGAACATAAGAATGGCTTTGGGTGAAATGATTTATTTTTCTTTGAGTATATACCCAGTCATGGATTGCTGGGTCAATGGTATCTCTGTTTTATGTTCTTTGAAAAACCTCCAAACTGCTTTCTGCAGTGGCCGAACTAATTCACATTTCCACTAACAGTATATAGGTGCTCCCTCACCAGCATCTGTTATTTTTTCACTTTTCATTAATGACCATTCTGACTGGTAAGAGATGGTAACTTATTGGGGCTTTAATTTGCATTTCTCTGATGATTAGTGATGCTGAGCATTTTTTCTTATGTTTCTTGGCCACTTGTATGTCTTCTTTTGAAAGTGTCTGTTCACGCCCTTTGCCCATTTAAAAAATGGGGTTCTTTTATGCTTGTTGAATTGTTCATGAACTTCTCATGTATTTATTGTTATTGTGTGTTATCAATTCCCAGGCAGAGAAAGTATGGGTATGGGTGTTTCCCAAATTCATATGGCCACAGAATTGTTTTTTCCTGGTTCACCTCATTGGCATAGTGCTGCAGGAAGCACACCTAAGAATCAACGGTCCACTAGGCTGCTCTCATCCTGGCCACTCACAGACTCTTAACAGCCAAGCCCAGCAATGTGATTTCCCTCTTTGTTCATTTTACTGTGAGCACAGGCTAGGGAGCGGATTGACTGCATATGAATCCCACTGCACTGGGTGAGTTTGGTGAACTAACTTAGTCTCTTGGGATTTCAGGTTCCCTGACAGGAAAACAGAGGCCAAGATGAAACATTACCTCACTCTGTTGTTACAAGGAGATGCCAGGAAGAAGCTTAGAAACCTATCTGGCACATACTAAGCTCAAATCTATTTTAGCTACTGTCAGACTTCCTGCTCCCTTCCCTCTTGAAATCCTCTCTTCCTTTGGCTTCCTTCAGATGTTTCTGTCTTGGCAACACTTCCTTGTCAGTTTTCTATTACCTTTTCTTCCTCCCTTCAATATTCAGTTCATAGCTCCACCTCGCAATTTTTACCGCGTCCTCGGATAAACGACACAGAAAATCTCCATTATCAGCGGTTCCTTGTTGCCTCAAGCATCCACCCTCACCTTTAGGTCTTATTTAAACTGCCCAATGGATCCTTTCAAAACAGAACTCAGATCCTCCCTGCTGCTCTCCTGGGCCCATCTGCGTCCATGTCTTCTCCTGTGTTCTGAATGTCAGTCACGACACCATTGCCCATTCTGTTTTCCACCCCCAAACTGCACTTCCTTCATGCTAACTAATCGCCTTGCCTCAAGTTTTGCTGTCTTCTAATCCGGTATTTACAGTGCTGGCTACAAACATCTTCATGTGACTCTCTTGCATAAATCTATGTCGTTCTTTCAGGAGGTCATGTGAACTCTTTACTATTGGTTACATGCCCCTTCTCTGGCTGGCTTTTGTCTCAGGCTGCCCTGTTGTCCTTTCTACATCATGAGGCCTTAGCTGGGCCTGGGGCTCCATTTCCCATCTACCCCTGCAGATAGGTACTTCAAAGGCCTGGGTTCTGATTAATGGGGTGACAGAAGAAGTGATGTGTGCCACCCCCAAGGCTCGCCATTACAATGACTGGGCCTGTGCTCATTGATCCCCTTCTTCATCTTTCTGGCTGGAAATGACAAGAACTGGATTAGCTGTTTTGGGCCAAGGGAGATGGAAACTCACATGTCAAGAAAGGCAGAGCCGCCTCAAATGCACCATCACCCCGGTCTGTTCACGTCTGTCTGTTACAGTGGGGACAACGAAGCTTCTAGAATATTTAAACTCTTTGTTTTGTGGTCTTTCTGTTATTAAAGGGTAGACACTCCTCTAACTCTTCTGTCCCTAATCGTTGCTGTCTTATTCCTTCACCTCAACTCTGATGAGCTTACTTTCAGTTCCTCAAAACACCATGCACTTTACTGCTTCTTTATTGTCGCTTCTTTTTCATGTGCATTTTTTCTCTCATTCTTCCTTCAGGTCTTAGTGGGATGACACCTCCTCTGGGAAGTCCTCAGGGATTATCATCCTCCATTCCAAACTATGAAAGAGGTTCCTGCCATGCTCAAACCGTGTGGCAGGTCACCAGCCACAGCACCGACCCAGCAGTATTTTAACCACGTCTCCAGAGTTGGGTGGAAGGCTGTGTGAACAGGTGGGCTCTCTCTTGTTCACAGTTGTTTTCCCCGCTGCTTTGCATGATGTCTGGTGCATAACAGATCCTCAATATAGCTTTGTTGTATCAGATTCAATTCAAATGCAGCATGACCAAAACCTTGTTTATGATCTCTCCTTAGCCTCTGACTGTTTTCTCTTCTGTGATTCATGTCTGAGTTAAAGGCACTATCATCTGTCTAGTGACCCCAGTAGAAAATCGAGCATCCTCACTCCTTGCTAACGTCCTTTTCCACTCTCCTTGTTCTCCTTGGACACCATGTTATTTCCAAGGTCCCTCTGAAATGACTCCTGAATTATCTTGACTTTTGATTTCCCTGGGCAAATTCCTTCTCTTACCTGGATGACTCCAGAAGTTGATTTGCAATAGCTCTTCCCATGACTGGCCTTCCAGTGTTCAGGGCTTCCTCCCAGAATGAACACAGTTGATTACTCTTGTCTCTTTAAAAACTTTAACAACTTGACTGCAAACACCTGAAAACGGCCAGTTAGCTAGTTGTCTGTCTATCTTTAAACCTGGTCTCACTTTGTATTTCTACATTCACCTCTTTCCTCTTCTTGATCTAGGCCAGTGGTTTTCTCATGTTGGGCTGAAGGGGCCTGTTAGCAGCACAGCCTGCTAAGCCCCAACCACTCAGAATCTGGGGGAGGCCAAGAAATCTGCATTGTAACAAACATGAGTGAGTGATCTGAGGACCACTGTTTGAGAAACATTGGTTTAGCTGAAATGACCTTGTTGAAGTAGCCCAAATAAATCCATCATGCCATTGCACACCCGTGAGCACATATCCTTTTCACAGCCTGGAATATTCTTTTCCCCCAGTTGAGCTAAAATGTCTCAAAACTGTGGAGCTTTTTGTTCCACCAGAGTTCTTACTGAGGCCAACTCACTAAAGCCTGAGATGCCTGGGCCCATGAATTTGGACTTCTTTTTTTTTTCTGAAGGCAGGAGAGAATCAGAGGAAGGTTTAGGGCATAGAACTGACATATTTGAGCTTCATTTTAGAAATATTATTTGAGGAGCAGTATGTAAGAAAAAATGCAGAAGAAAAAGACTAGCTAGACTTATATTATTTCTGGGAGGAGATTGAAAGACGGTGGTAGTGAGGATACAAGGGAGGTGTAAGGAAGGGTAAAGGTGCCACTCAGTTTGCCCAGCCTGACTGGCTGGGAATACAAAGGCACCAACCAAAGAGAGAACAGGCACTGGGACCACAATACCAGTGATGAAAACACTGGACTGTGAGAACACACGGACACAGGAGGGTAAGAGCACACACCAGGGCCTGTTGGGGGGTGGGGGTAGAGGGGAGGGAGAGCATTAGGACAACTACCTAATGCATGAGGGGCTTAAAACCTAGATGATGGGTCAATAGGTGCAGCAAACCACCGTGGCATGTGTGGACCTATGTAACAAACATGCATGTTCTGACACGTATCTCACAACTTAAAGTTAAAAAAAAATTAGACTGGACCAGTGACTTCTCAAGAGTAGTTTCCAGACCAGAAGCATCAGCAGCTCCTATCTTGTTAGAAATGCAAATTCTTTGATCCTCTCGCAGACCTACTGAATCAGAAAACTCTAGAAGTGAGGCCTAGCAATCTGTGTTGTAAGGAGCTCTTCAGGTGACCCTGAATAGGCGTAAGTCTGAGAGTCCCCAGCCTAGACTGAATGTGCCGCAAAGAAGGGTCCTGGTCAGCCCTGACTGTCGCTGCATTCCCAATGTCTGGTGTGGTGCCTGGAATGGAGTAGACTCAGGTAAATAACTCCAGAATGAACAAGGGTTATAAGGTCAGCTGCCAGTTTTTGAGACAAAATTATATATTGGGCTGTATGCTAAATCATTTCATGTATTGAAAGATTACTATTTCCAACAATACAATGAAGTAAGGTATTTTTTAAAAATTTCATGAAAGAGAAGAATTTTAGAGAGGTTAAAAGTCTTGGCAAAGGTCACAGCTGTTCGCCTGTGAAGATTTGGTGTCAACGCAGATCTTCAGACTCTAGAAACTGGACAATCTGTCATTACATGTGTTTGTTTGGGGTGGAAAGGAATGAGTTCACTTTTCAAAACAGTGATTTTTTTTTTATATTTTATTTTAGCAGAACAGAAAGTACTGTTGTTTGCTTTTGTACTTTAAATTTCGGAGGTTCGCTACGTTTCTAGATGAAGGGGAAACAGCCAAAACATTAGAAATCACTGGACACAGTCAGGATGCATGAGAAAGAGCAGAGACAGTGCTGCAGTGTGTAGCCCAGCGTGAGACTCACCCTGCTTTAGTCAACACAGCGTACTTCCCATATGGCAAAACAGTATGCTTGATAACAAGAATGCAGATATAAGATGCAGAGCATTTTTGAGGTAACAGTGAAAAAAGATGGCATCAGTGGCATCAGTTGGTCCTTGTCTTCATTAAGAAGGAGACACACAGACTTTCATGGAGAGTGTAGGGGATGAGGAAAAAAGTTTACAGGTAAAAGGAGTCAAAATGTTTAAAGCAGCCTGTACATCTCATTGTGGCCTTACTGACATCTGTGAAGTGCGACATTGCTATTGGTCCAATAATGATGGCTTTGGAAACCCTCTTCTTAGAAGAAATGTCACAATGAATTATGGCCTGCCTTCAACCATGTCCCACGGAAGACTACAACAACCTGAGTGGATTTTTTTTTTTTAACCCCAGAGTGCTTTGTGATTTTCCAAAAGGGAAAAGAAATGGGATTGAAATAAGAGAAAAAATTTGATAGAACAATGAAATGCATGCTAAATGATGATTTTATATTAGATGTTATAAGCTATTTTGAAGTACAAGTATTATATGCACATAAAAAAGGAAAGCTGAAAGCTAATATCTTTATAATACAAGAGTCACAAAAATATGTGTAGTGAAAACCTTAGTGTGTCCTGGGTTCACTTGTACAAGAGTCAATTTTTGTCAATTTAAGTGCAATCAATACAGGCATATCAGTCTTATTTGAATGGATGTTTTACATTAAATAGATATTGGGATTATTCTGTAATATTCTATTGAAGAAGAAGCTCAGCTATCACATTAGACACAACACCAGCGTAATCCAACTGGTTTTAAAATTCTAGAAGTTCAGCGTTCCTTGGTGTTGTAATGCCATTTTGGTTTTTCTATCTACGCACACCTACTAATAGTGTTCTCTATACCTAGTATGGGTTACATAAATGTTAATATTAGATTGGGATTTTTTTTTTCCAAACTCAGCCTCCCAGTTCAAGTGATTCTCCTGCCTCAGCTTCCCAAGTCGCTGGGATTACAGCTGCGTGCCACCACACCCAGCTAATTTTTATATTTTTAGTAGAGATGGGGTTTCACCATGTTGGCCAGGCTAGTCTCAGACTCCTGACCTCAGGTGATCCCTCCTCCTTGGCCTCCCAAAGTGCTGGGATTACAGGCATGAGCCACCGCACTGGCCATCAGTTGGAATTATATACTGCCGCATTTTTATTATATGGGATTATAGTTTTAAATGATGTACCTATTTAGGCTGGTTTTGGAAAACTTAATTTATACAAATTTCCATTTCTATTTTTATATCCATGTAACTTTTGTAATGGTTAAATTAATACCATCAATAGAAGTAGTAAAGTTTATGCTGTACTCATCAACCATAGATTTCTTTTCCTTCAGTTTGATGCCTTTTATCCCTAAAATTTCAGTAACGTTTCTGGCATTCTGGAAAGGAAGACACACATCATGCTTGTTAGAAGGCAGGGGAAATCCCCCAAAAGGCAAGAAGCTACAAATGGCAACGAAGAGTTGAAATAGCTGAACACTTAGGAATTTATCTGTGAAACAATCCATTACCTTTGTGTATGCTTGTAAAACACACATTTTAATTCAAACAGGAATCAAAGTGAAGATAAGAATACAACTGTTTTTTCACTTTCCAAATACTATGTAACATTTTGATTTAAAAATAGGAATGTGACATTTACTCTTGAACACCATTAAATGTGCTGGTATTTTTTTTTTTTCTAAAATGTCTCTACACATTATCCTAGTGCTGTAGCTCTTGTAAAAAGTTCTAGATTCCTGCTACTCAGTTAATTGTGTGAAATGACATCTGGGGTTTGTAAGCCTCTTTGAGTCTCTGTATATTTTCCTGTGCATGCTAAGCCAGAATGATCTATTACAAGTACTCCTAATGTGGATCAGCAGTATTGCAGGTGACAAGGAAAGAAAGTGATGGTAGCCATGACAACTAAGATAGGAAGAAAGAGAGGATGAACACCCGTCTCCACATGATAAGAATGAGGGTGAAGAACGTTCCTTAGTACAAGCCTCTAGGCAAGTGGAAAAGGTCTAACAAGCCCTACATGATCTCCATGTAGCAGATAAGTGTGGTAAATGACAATGCACACGGTATGTGTCTGTATATTGGCTTTCTACCTGCTTTATTTATGCTCCTTCCTCTAATTTGCATTCTGAGCACCCCATCTGAAACAGAAGTCTAAGAGACTCTAGTGGGCCGGATTACAAAGGAATGTCTGTTGAGTCATGTAGGTCTTGGGTGTAACTATTAGTAAATCTATTTTGGAAAATGAAGTCTCTGGGAATTGAGACACAGCCAGAGTGATCTGCTAGTTTGAGGCTCCTATGCATAATCTATGAGTGACAGATATTCCTTTCCTACCATCAAACCTTCTCAGAGTCTTATAATCAGAAGCCCACATACCTGACTTGTCTAATGCGTGACTTCCCCAAAACAAAGGTTGTCTCTGCTGTCAAAATTCCTCACCCAGTGAAAATCACTCCTACCAGAACTCCATCAATTTCAGCTACCATTTCCTTCCAGGTACAACTTTTTAAAGACCCACTATCCACTTCTGATCCAGTTGACTGGGATGACACATTATCTCTGTACCACGACAGCTCTACTTCATAGAGACTGAGACAATAATATTGTTATAAAATATCACCCAGTTTCTCCACTGTCAAACATTATTTATCCCCAGGTGATGGAAAATGAATGAAATTTACCAAGTGGTACCGAAATACATTTTTCACAATAAAATAAACTTGTGCTAGTCTAAAACAGACAAATCATTGATTCTCTTAGGTCTTTCCCATCCTTTTGTAAACCAAAACATACAAATACATCCTTTCCATTTAGGTCCCCATAATGACACCCAACTGTCCCACACTCTTTATTAGCAGTTCCTAAAGATTTTTTTTTCTGGCTTCTTTTAGCCAAGAAACAAGAACTACAAATACTGATACAAATTTGTCAACACATAAGGCCTAACGGCATGTAATACTGCCAGTCTAGGCCAATACAGAAATAGTCATTTAGAAGACAACTCAGAGAAAAAAGAAAGAGGCCTTCATCAAATATGACTTATTGCCTTTTCCCACCTGATCCCATTTATATGCCTCATACTGGTATTGATAGACGGGTGAGAGAGAATGGCTGTAGGCCTCACATTACTCACTGTAATCACCAGCCTCAATAATTGACGGAAAAGAGGCTCTGCTCTGGCAATAGGGAGCCAATGAAAACTGTTTTCACGCAGCAGTTAACCATTTATTCAGATACTCAGTCTGATGCATTTTCAAAGATTGGAAAATTCCTTCTCTGCTAGAAATGGAGGTGGGGGCAGGTAAAAATGATACTGCATTGCCCACAGTAACCATAAGAATACTGTCCAAAGTAATAACAATAATAAAACAATATTTTTGAAGTGCACCTGCACCAGCAATGCAAGAAAACCTGACAAAAGGAGGACATATTTTAAGAAATGTAAGAGGCTCCCAGTTGTTTATACTCACTGCATTGTCCTTGATTATGGCCTCTTAGCCTGTCCATGTTCATGCACAAAACTCCGAGTCTTGGAATGATGCAGAGTCTAGACTGTATGTGATGGGTGGTCTTGGCTCAGGTGCCTTTGCTGGTAACACAGCCAGCAGGCATTTGGGATGGGCACCACATACTGCTATTATTAACCATTAGAAGGACACGGGTTTCGAACTAATTCTCTTGGGTGGCTAGTACAGGATTTACCTTGGTACAGGATCAAAGTGTGAGCATACAACAGATTCAGAAAAACTGTACATGAGAATACCACATATATTGCACCCTTTTGCTACATCTCTTAATTAATATGGGCTAATAGTCTACATATTGCAATACACAGTTTTCCCTCCTATAGCTGAGAGAACTAAGAAAATAATACTAAGTTTCCTTACCTCTTTCCCTGGTAAATCAGAATTCTTTTGTAAACTGGAAAGAGAGCCCCTCAAATGCAAAATGCAAAATGCAAACCCAGTTTCTTGATCACTTGAGAAACTTCCATGAGAATTTTCGTAGCAACTTTGAGTTACACAAAAGCCAATTCTGTTTTGTTGCTGTTGCTGTCGTTTTGGAAGATTGCTAAATACCACTGTGTGTGTGTTTGTTTGTTTTCTGGTATTTGAGCTTTATTAAGGGAAATGGCAGCTGAAGACAGCTAGCATGCTGCATGTGAGTCAGTTTAAGTGGCTCAGAGGAGGCAAAGGGGAAACCCTTTTTAGGAAACCCGACTTTTCTTTACAATTTGTGCACACATTGCAGCAGTGGTGGGATTGGAGCTGTGTCTCCATTCTAGTGTTTAGCAGCACTCTTGTGAATTAGAAACTTGTAAAACCTAAAAGAGCAGCATGCGGACATAATAATTACCATACCAGAACAGGCCAATGAAGCAGGGAGTCTGCTACTCTGTCTCCAATATGGCCACTGCTGCATGCTCCAGAAGACGTAAGTCCCCCATCATACACCTAATTGTGCAACACAGGACTACAGGGGGACATTTCTCCACGTCCCCAGCTGGTGATCAGCCGCGTGTGCCCTGAAGCAGTAGAGTTGAGCGTCCTTGTAATTTTATCCTTGACAATAAACTGCCAGAACTCATAGCAACGTGGAATCCTTTTCTCAAACCTCCCCCAAAGGTTTGACTCAAGCCGAAACCAAACAAGCACCTCGATGGAATTACAGACACTGTGTTCAGAATCTGTTTCCCTCTCTCCCTTCAGATTTGCTGCCGTTTGGTTTCCCTGAGCGCCTTCGCGTTTCTTTGCTACCAAGAAAAGAAAATAGGGTATCAGCTTGTTTTCTTAACACCATTCTTCATTTCCCACAGCACATCCCACGTGTGTCCTTTTCCTTGCCCCCATTTCTGCATTCATCACTCCTATTTCTTTTCTTGCAGGAGTGGCTCCCCCTTCACAGCTCTTGCAGATTTCATGACACATTTCTGGACTGTTTTGTTGTTGTTTTATCTTGCGGCTGTTTCGTTTGTGAAATGAGTGACAAGAGCAAACATAGGATCAAAGTGTGAGCATACAACAGATTCAGAAAACCGTACCTGAGAATACCAGACATATTGCACCCTTTTGCTACACTTCTTAATTAATACGGTCTAATATTACTCTACATACTGCAGATACACACTTTTCCCTCTTGTAGCTGCTGCCATGAAACAGATATTTTTACTCAATTCTCAAAACTGATGCCTCTATCTTTGTCTTGGGAGTTTTATAGATAATTTGGAATTCATTATGGATACAGGACTGTTAAATGTTCCTGTATCCATGATTTTGTTAAACAAAATCAATGTGTATGTTCACACACATATATCCAATGTATATGTTGCTTTGCACTTGTCTACGTGAAATTTAATTTATCTGTGAAGTTGTTGCTTGGTCTTATTTTGTCATCATGTTCTTTGGAAACTCATCATATTTCTTCTTCCGAACTTATCCTAAAAATGTGTGATCAGCAAATATTGTTACTTAATATTCCGTATGTCTTCTGAGTCATCATTCCAGCCGGCATCTACACTCTGCTTCATTCTTGGTCCACTTTACCCATCTTTCCTGATGAAAATGTGCCATTTAAAAATAATGAGTTACTTCCCTGTCCATTTAACCCACAATAGAATTTCCGATTTGCCTGTATGACTCAGTTTCCTTAGCTGATTGTACTAAAAATGTATCCTAAGACCTGTCAGTGTTTAAACAAATTATCTTTTGATAGGCTTTTTTCACTGATGGAAGAGCTCTCAGAAAATTCATAAAGCATTATAAAAACTGTGATTCTGCTCATATTGTACTCAGGGGAGGGGGAAATAATAGAAAAGGTGTGGGTCCCAGAGTCTGACACGCCTGGGTCCTAATCCCAAGTGTTTCCTGTTGAGGTCCTGCACTGGCCACTTGGTTTGGGAGCCTGTATTTAAACAGCATCGTTAAAATAGAGATAACGCCCTTCCACCTGGAGCCTAGGAGAATGAATGGGACAAGAGTTGATGCTGCTTACCTTAGTACAGGATCAAAGTGTGAGCACACAATGGATGTACATGAGAATATCACACATATTGCACCCTTTTGCTACACTTCTTAATTTGGTCTAATGTTACTCTACATATTGCAGATACACATTTTCCCTCATATCTGAGAGAACTAAGAAAATAATATTAAGCTTATGAAATATGAATTCTCTCCCTTTCTTACATTTGTGCTGAGTAAAACCGACAATGAGCTGCAGAAGAATGCTTCTTGCCCCGTGATCTTAGAAATCATTTTAGCTGCTTCCATTTCTTTCTCTCGACAAAACTCTGTCAAAACAGCTTCCCCTTGTTTTAACTTTTGTCCCTTCAGATCACCACACTCCATGAGGCAGCAATTTCTCTAGATTCCTAGATCTTTGTAACCCACTAATCCTGTCTTTTGTCCTCGAGATGAAATTTCCATGTCCTCCATAGAGGCTAAAAGAAGGAAGTGCTGATAATGGCAAAAATAAGAACTAAAGAAAAGAAAAAGAAGGTAAATGTGGGCAGGCTCACGTAATTGCTCATGTATCTTTTAATGTTTGTGTGTATGATTCGTAACTACCACCACAACGAAACCACAGCAATACCTAGCATCCCAAGTTTCATCTTCATGCTGCACCGTCTTTGCACGCATTGGAGAGTTTAATGTACAAATGTGCGTGCCCATAGTTTGCCTGCACCTGCAAGGAGCTGGACCTCTATTGGGTCTGTGTATGCAAGCCAATCCTGTGAAAGATCATGTGGGCAGCACCCAGGCCAGCTTTCTAGACCTAATGAAAATTTAGGTGGCCCCCCAAAAAAAAAGATGTGCCAGGCCAGATGGGAGATCACGTTAATTGTAAAGACATTTTTTTTTTTCTAGCATCAATGTGAAACTCACAGATGTATAATTTCTGAGATCACCTTTGGTCCTATTAAAAAGATGGGTATCACCTTGGCAGTCTTCCAGTCTTCCAGTTCAGTGGCTGTTTTAAATGATAAATTACATATTTTTGTTAGTAGCACAGCTACTTCCTTCTATAGTTCCTTCATATCACTTGGATGAGTTCCACCTAGCTGATGATTTATTGCAATGTGATTTTTTTGAGAGGTTCCATCACTCCCCCCCTCATACTTTTAAGCATTTCTCCTTCAACAATAGTAAAGGGTAACCCAAGTTCTATAATAAGCTTGAGAATAAATGAGAAATTTGACTTGCCCTGCTGAAAGGGTGAAATGACCAGGGACCAAAGGTCCTTCTGCAGTAAATGCCTGTGACGGTGGAAACTCGAGTTCTCATGGAGTCTCAACCTCAGGTTTCTCCCCCTGGGTTCCCAGGACCCCTGACCAGGCTCTCATTGGTGGCTACAGTAGGGCGCCATGCTGCTGTCATCCCCTCTAACCACTAGAATCCTGGGAAACAGGATAGCTGACAAGGAGGAGAGGCAGGATCCAGGTGGAAGAATTGGATCTAAAACTGTAATCTCCCAAAGAGGGTTTCCAATAGCTTCTAACGCGTTTTCCCTACCGGAGATTCCTGATTCAAGGAATAGATTTCATTTTTCACCCTAGGAAAATTTGATCATCCAGGAATCTTCCATTTTAAGCCATATCCTTTGCAATCTACATCATTCACCAATTTTTGGAAAACACTTTATTCTACAAAACTGTCCTCATTTAGGAAGGTGCTTAGAATATTAATTACTCGAATTCCTGTTTATTTCACCATGTGAGTGGTCTGGGACAACCTTCATCAAACCTTCTGAGTCTTCCCAGCCTCTCTTCCTCTCCCAGCCTTTTCACAAAGGAACATTTTTATTCGCCTGTTCAAGCTTTCCTCTCAGTGGCCCTCTAAGCAGAAATTTCTCTTCCTTTAGCTATATTCCAGGGCTTTTTAAAATCAGAAAGGAGGTAGACAGAGATTGGACTAGAAGGAGTCTTTCAGGTGGAGTTAGTTCCTGAACTCACCTTTGTGGGTGAGAATCTGGGTAATAAGCATAAAAAAGAAAAAAGGCAAGAAGGGAAAGCAAGCCAGATGGAATAGATCAGTCTGCACATTTCAGATTGGAGGCAGGGGTCACAGACAAAGCACTTTGTGTCTTGGTCCCCTGAATTTGGCAAGACAGGCAGAGGGCGTGAATGCGACAGTTTGGAACTACAAGTGGGTGAGAAAGCAGGGAAAGACAAGATTGCAGAAGCATGGGGTATGAATCCGAGTATTTTTCACCTTCAGGAGACTCATGTGAAATGTCCTTATATTGATTTTTTTAGATAAGAGATTCTATCTTTATTCAAGGAATTCTATTTAGAGACCTGGCAATGTGGGCCACTTGAGTTTCTCCTGTTGCCCTGAACTGTGACCAATCACCGTTCCCCTCCCTGTTCTCCTCTCTCCCTCATGACCTGGTGCATCTTGAGAAGATTCACTCTTCTGTTTATAATCAGAAACAATAATGGGCTCTACCTTCCAGGTAAGGAATATTGGCTAGTTTCTTGGAAATGTGGCAAACGTCTCTTTTATGGCATTAAGGACCAAGAAAAAGAGGTCTTTGAATTTTAGCCTCTTTGTCTTTGTTCACATGCAGAATACCTTGCTCATTCTTGATTTTTTTTTTTTTTTTTTTTTGAGATGGAGTCTTGTTTTGTCTCCCAGGCTAGAGTGGAGTGGCACGATCTTGGCTCACTGCAACCCCCACTTCCTGGGCTCAAGCAATTCTCCTGTCTCAGGCACCTGAATAGCTGGGATTATGGGCATCCACCACCGTGCCTGGCTAAGTTTTGTATTTTTAGTAGAGACAGGATTTCACCATGTTGGCTAGGCTGGTCTCAAATTTCTGACCTCAAGTGATCTGCCTGCCTCAGCCTCCCAAAGTGCTGGGATTACAGGCATGAGCCACTGTGCCTGGTCTACCCTTGACATTTCTGCAATTCACTTACACAAATGTGTTCCCACTGAAGGCCGTGTTTCACGCACATTCTCTTTATGAGGTGCTCAGCTCAATGAGTTCGTTATCTTATTAATGTTGTAATTATACCCTTGACTCAGGGCTCTGGAATCTGGCTCCATGATGGGGTACATCTTCTCTGTGCAGCTCTGCTCTGTTTCGATGCAGCCAAGCCCTTGGTCCAATTAGAATTGTCTACACAGAGCCATCAACCAACTGATCTAGCATCGATAAGTTCAAAAAAAGTAACTCTCTTTTCATGTGCAGACTGTTTTTATTCAGTTACTGGTACCAATACAGAAAAAAGAGAACCTTTCACATGTATTGAAGAAACAGGAGATAAAGGAAGTCCTGTTTTAATCTTTTGATAAAACAATCTCTTAGAAATGAAAATAGCCACTTGTGTGATTATAAGTTTTTCAAGTTTATGTTGTCATGCACTAGTCTTTTGAAGAAATAGTTCACCCTTTCAAAAGCAGCAGCTTGGTACCACATAGGGCTCTGTGTTATGGTTTCTATGACATTCTTTACAAGTGTGGTCAAAAACTAGTCAAAGAAGGAAAAGGTCTCCCAACCAAAGCTAAGACTTTTGGTAGAGATTGTCAACCGGGTGGAGAAGAAGCCAGATCTCCTGCTGCTGCCACTCTGGCATTATCTTCAGTGCTTCCCATCAGTCAAACCCAAGAATAAGATGGCCACAGAGTCTGGGTGACTCAGGGTATGGAGACTGATAGGAAACTTGTCTGGAGGGGCAAACAGGAATACCTGGTGCAGCAGGGAAAAATGCTGGGCCTTCTGGAAATCATGACTAAGTATTATATAGGGGTTGCACTGGAAACTTTACATCATTTGAGACATGGCAGAGGAGTGGCAGAGGAGGTATAAGGAGAAGGATGGCTTGCAAGTAAACAGATGCCTGTAGGAAAGCACAATCCCTACAGCATGGAAGCAGTGACTGGCAATTGTGAGTCAAACCCGGAAGAAGCTGAATTTCTATGACCAATTCTTTTTTATCCTTGCACCTTCCAGTTGCTTCTATCGCTAGGATGTGCCATCATCCGTTATGACGATGGTTCTCTAACTTGCAATCAGAATCACCTGGAGATCTTGTTGAGGCATAGAATACTGTATTCCATCTCCAGAGTTTCAGGCTCAGTAGGTCTGGAGTAGGAACTGAGGACTGGCATTTCTATCAGTTTCCCAGGTGATGCCGCTGGTGGTCCAGATAACCCACTGAAGCCCCTTCATCTTCTTGGTGTCCTTTAACCCTGTCTACCTGTTCATTCAGTTGTCTTCAGCTTCTCCTTTTGGTAAGTGCTGTCTGTGTACCACCAGGATGTGGCTGCCACACTTGGGTAATAATAATTTATAATAACAATTTGCCAATTATTATGGAGACAAATGCATTCACTATATCATAAAATAAATGGCAAGGAGACACGGAATTGTAAACTGCACATGGCACAGTCCTTATCAAGCCCATATGCCAACACACGCTGTGGCTTGTGCACCCCTCAGCCTTACTGGCAGGAGTTAACCTGTTGGGGTGGATCTCCTTGGCTGAGAGGTAGGAACAAAATCAGGAGTGTGTAGTGCCACAGTAGCTAAGGGAAGGGCCTCACTCCGAGGGTGGTGGGGATATTAACAGGATACTGTCATGGGATGATGGTGACGTAGTGCTGCAGAGGGTGGAGCTACTTTGGCTGCATTTAGATGGTCACCATGAGATGCCTATTTGTGTAACTAACTACGGGTCAGCAGGCTTGATGTATTTGTACAAAACAAATAATCAACAAATAAATGAAAAAGCTTTGAATTCAATATGCCATGATATGCTTGCTATTTCATTTGGGTTAGTATGGTTCATTACCCTTTTGCTGTGCCTATTGCATTTCTCAGTCCATCGTTTCCCATAGCTGTTTGGTCTTGGTATCCAACTAGAGTCCAGAAGAACTTTATGCTATGTCAGATTCACGGACTATGGCAAGGACAAGTGATGACAGGAATATACCTGAAGTATTCACAAACAGTAAAAAAAAAAATGTAGAACAAAATGAATTTCCAGGCCACCCTTTAACAATTTGTCCAGTTAGATAATCTGTGAATTCATTATGTACAGCACGATTAGAGTAAGTTTTGTGGTTTCATGCATGAACAGAATCTTTCTATATGACCTTTGGGCTACTACTAAATGTCAGTTATTAATATACAGATCTGTTAATTTAGAAGCTAATTGCCCTTTTTCATATATGAGACCAAAATATGCAGGTGCATCTCTGTTGATTTAAAGATACTCTGGAATATATATATTTGCATTTTTAATATCTGATGATTTACAGGAAAGTAACATTTAAACAAAACCCTCTATCTCAAACCATAATGATCATTACAATTGATATATTATGTTTTCCAAGAAAGTTTGCAGTTTCACGGAAGAGATGGTGGCAAAAAAGAGCAAATCTCTCTGTTCTCATAATTAATTGTTAAGGTTCTAAAGAGTGAAAACGTTCAGACAGACAAATGATCTTTGGGCTTCAAGATTTTAACCTCTAAGTTGGATTTGTTCTGTAGATGGAACATTCTATACCAGTGAGAGCAGGAACATGGAAATGTTAACGTTAACAATTTTTATTCTTCTTAAAATAAATACTGGGTGATCATCAAACACTGGGGGGGGCGGTATTAAGTATTTTTCTATATAACCACAACTCTAAAACCTTCACAGCCTTATCTGTACATCCTTGCTGAAGAATAAATACGAATGAGTCCTAGTGCTTATCCTGAAGGAAACCTAACCTGATGCTGTCTTATTTGTGATTTAATTACTTATTTGGCCAACGTTTTCTGTGTGCCTCTCAATTAGACACTACACTAATCTGTGTGGGATAAGGTTCTATTACCAACCACCAGTTTAAGTAGAATGATAACCATGTCTTGATTTTGAATAAACCAATTTTTAAAAGTTACATAATAATGAAGCTCAGTTACTAGGTAAAGAGAACAGGATAAAGTCACCAAGGGAAAGTGTGTCCTGTAGATGGTCTCTCATCTTACTTTTCCCTTCCTCTGTGCCAAGAAAACGTCTGTGTGTGGTCCAAACACTTTCTACTGATGAACCGCAGCTGGTCAGGACACACCCTGTCATTCCCATGCATCCACCCAGCAATGCATCCATCCACCCACTCATTTTTTCACTCAGAAATTATTTCTGTTAGAAGCTCTGAGAATATACCAGTGACTGAAATGACCAAAAATGCATGTCACATGGGCCATAGATTTTAGTGGGAGTGACAGCAACAAAACAATAAATAAGTACAAATTTATCACATTAGAATTGGTAAGCGCTTGTTATGGACAAAGTTTGTGTCCCTCCAACATTTATATGTTCAGATTCTAACCCCTACTGTGATTGTATGAAGAGGCGGGACCTTTGGGGTAATTAGGAGGGTGGAGCCTCGTCAGTATACCACCAAAGTCTTTGCTTTTCCTCTCATGGTGTGAAGATGTTACTAGAAGGATATGGGCTCATCCAGGGTCTATATTTCCTGGTCTTGTTCATGTCTGGGTAGGAACATGGGTCAAGTTTTGCCACTGTCATGTGGATAGAAGTGACGTGTGTCATTTTTCAGCTTAAGATGAGGGTGTAACTTTCCATCTGCTCATTCCCCACTCGTGTGCTGAACGCACTGGACTTCACAGCCTGGAGTTGAGATGGAGCCAAAAGACGTGTTTTGTTTCTTAGCCACCACATGGAGGAAGGCTGTTGTGAATCAGGAACACTCACATAAACAAGAAATACATTTCTATTTTGATAAAACACTTTTTTTTTGTTGTTATAGAAACTATAGAATAATTACAACTAATTTTTCAGAGGAAAAAAGAATAGCAGTTGCTGGGGATGAGGGGGTTTCACAATTTCCTACGGTGGTCAGAGAAGGTCTTCATGAAAAGGTGGCTTTCGTGTAGAGGCTTGGAGGTGGCAGAGGGCAAGCCATGTGGGTATCTAGTGGGAAAGCCCTTTTAGAAAGAGGGAACCGAATGTGCAATCTCTGTAAGTGGAAGTTTCCCAGGAACATCAAGCAAAGAAAAATGGCTGGAGTGGTGTAAACCAGAGTGGGTAGGGGCCGAGGTCATAGAGGTAATGGGGAAGTGTAAAGGAGGCAGGGCATGAGAGCATTGTAAATTGTTTGGCTTTTAATCTAAGGGTGATGGGAAGACATCGGGGCTCTAAACAGAAGAGCAGTGACACAATCCACTTAGCTAACAGGATTACTTTGGTTGCTGAGTTGAGGATAAACCAAAGAGGGAAAAGCAGAAAAAAAGAAATATTCAGACGCTATTCCAATAATCCAGTAAGACATGATGGGCGCTCGCACTGAGGGGCTGCAGTAGAGGTGGGGAGAAGTGGGTGGAGTGTGGGTACATCTAGAAGGCAGCACCAAGAGTAACTGCTGGATTGGCCGGACACACGAGAGGAAGAGAAGAACCCGTCGTGACACAGTGATGATTTGTCTTGTGTGTCAAAAAGAGGGTAGAATGTGGTGTCCAGTTATTTGGAAAAACGCTAGTCTAGCGGTTGTTATGAAGGTATTTTGTAGATGTGATTAACATTTGTGATCAGTTGATTTAAAATAAAGCAGATTATTACCCTCCATAACATGGGTGGGCTTCATACAATCAGCTGAAGGCCTTAAGAGCAAAAACAGATTTTCTCTCTCTTTCCCTACACACACACACACACACACACACACACACACACACACACATATATGTGTATGTCTATTTACATATGGCATATGTATATCCATATGTTGGCAGGGAAGAGGGAGCCCATCATGTAATTCCCCTGCGGTTGTCACAAGAATGGCCAAGTCCATTCAGTTCTTGGCTGTGTCCTTCTCTCTTGGTTTTATCTATGTGAGCAAGTCCTGACTCTCTCCAGAGCCCTATGCTATTACAGCTCTCTGTAACAATTTTTTTAAAAGCTCTTGCACCCTTTCTTTCCAGGAAACCCTACAAAGAAAGCTAATATGTAAACAGGTAAAAGGAGAAGCATCGCCCCAGGTTGAAAGCAAAAGTGGAAAGCCTTTGTCCTGTCTGCTCCTCTCAGCCTGTAGGAGTTTCCAAGGTAGCTTGGTGGCTCCGAGTTTGATAACCACTGTCTTAGGGTAGAGATACTCTAACAGGCTTCCTGGGGATCAGTACGGTGGAGCCCACGCTTCCCACTTAGGTAAGACCCTTGTTCAACTGTAGCCCTCTCTGCTGAACTGCATCGAATCCTTTTCTCTATGTCAAATTAGCATGTATTGGGATACCCTCTTTTCACCAACTTGATCATTTGATGAAAACTGACTACAGATGTTTCTCATGAAGATTGGTTAGTTTTTCCATCCCATATTTAGCTATGATTAGCACATCAGTGTTTATTTTCACTACAGAGTAAATACATACCAGATATTTATACCCATAATGAGGTGAACTAGTATTAAGGTGCAATATTTATCATGTAACAATTACAATAAAAATTTAGGTCACGAGCATTCATTTTTCAACTTTCTTGTTTGCGATGCTCACATACCTCCCTTCTGCTGCTGATGCAGAGAAAATGTTGACGGCTAAATCCCATTAGAATTAATGTGACTTACTCTTGTAAATCTCATGGGGACAAATAAGAAATAAACAGCCTCATGTTTTCAGAGATAGCTTTCACAATATTTATATAAGTCTGTTAGTAGAATACATATATTTTTCTTTTTCCTGCTTCTCATGAAATCTCATAACAGATGAAAAAAAGGATGATAATGACTACAGAATATGTTTTTTATAAAAGGATATATGGAGGATGCTTATTTTATAATACAAGTAATTTATTAGTTAATTTTAAAAACTAAAATGAAAAATGCTGTGAAAACTCAGATTTCATGCTAACCAAAAAACTGTAAACAGCCATGACTGAATTGTTTGGTGAAAATCAGAGCAGATTCTAGTAACTTGATTCATTAAGGAAATGGCTATAATAAAGTGATTGAAATTTTGATGTAAATTATGGATCGTCCATTAGATATGAGCGGAGGCTTTTAGCACATTAATCTGAAAGAGCAATAGAGGGATATCGTATTTCCTACAAGAGAGACTTAAAATATATGTATCCTTAGCTACCTCACAACAGTAAGATCAATCACTTGAGGCATAGGGTACTCGCAATATAAAATACATAGGAAAACAGATAACATATGGTTTACATTTGCAAGGCATGCTGTGTAAAAAGAAGTTTTTCACACCTTTCCCCTCGATGATAAATGGCTACAAAGGAAATAAAGACTCTTGCAAAAAAAAAATTAAAAAATAAAAGAATCAAACAGATATGTACATTGAAAATAAATCCACTGAAGAGGCTGCATTATTTTCAAAGCATTGAAGAAAGAAGGCCACATTTGTGACTTCAATATTTCTTACTCAGGGTAAACTTTCAACGAGAAAATGGCACATGTTTACAGCCCCATAAGGCCAAGAACGATAAAAGGGAGATTTACAGTTGGCAAAGGCAAATATGTAAATAAGGTTTACAGCTCCTCCAAACATCAGGCGTTCTAACTTGTGACAAGACAGAGTATTTGTTAACTGAATGGGACCATTGCCAAATGCTACCTACCATGGATGTGTTAGACTGAGGCTACTGATGTGGCTGAAGTGAAGATGGAAGTCACATTTTTCTCTTAAGAGCAAACCACAAATATGGCAGAAAGTAAAAGAGAATATCTTTTTTACTTTCCCTGAATAACATGGCAGCATGACCTTAAATATAAAACAGCATATTGCACAAAGGAATTGATAAAGAACATTATTTTGTTGCCCCTCAGAGGTTGACATGAATTTTTTTTAGTGTCCCTGCTTGTCTGTGGGAACAAATGTTACTGAACCAAATTTATGCCCCGTGTGCTAAAGCACCCCAGACATAAATTCCCAAAATCCACTTCAGAGCATCCTTGGAATCTTTTGAGAAAATGGACGTCTTCAGACATCGGTTCTGAGTGTATAGAATCCCTTTATTCTCTAATATCTCCAAGTAGTCATAACCCTCAGTCCCTAGATGAAATCAGATGAAGAGAGATCTTTTGGATTAGTTCTGGACTATAACGACTTGATAATTCTCATTTAGGGCTCAGGGTCATTTAGATTATTGTCTGGAAAAGCACGGAAACCATAATATTTCTGGAAGCATCCTCCATGTTTAGGAGTATGACTCCTGCAGGGACGCATTTGCACCTGACTACAAACAAAGAAAAAATCCAACGGCAGGTGCACTATTACCCAAATATACAAGCCCTCGTGTGTACTGCAGCTCATTTGTACCAGACGACCTAGAATAGCTGCTAAAATAAAGGTTATCTACCCTCCCTTTCAACCACAGACTACAAAAGCCTTCTTCTCTTCAGTGGGTTTCCTCGGATAATTTGCCTTTGAATTCAAATATTGATCAATGAATCAGCAACATTTCCTGCAAGTTTGTTGCTGAGGGAATTCACAGAGCAGTAACTGCATATCCTCTGTCCTCAACAACCATATGAAATTAATATCCATATGGTGTAAGTGGAGTGGGCTCCTTCCGAAGTTCTCCCCAGGGAAAAGAAATTGGGCTACTTCTGGAAGGATAACCAAATTTCAAGCAGGAATCTGAGAGCATGTTTGTCATGGAAAAAATCCTCACCTAAAGTTGTTAGTTAGCACTCTACTTCTTTAAATCAAAGCAACGGGACAAACCCAAGATGACACTTACATTAATCGGTTACAGGACTATTGCTGAAGATTTATTCTACTGAATGTTTTGTTTGGTTTAAGATTTCCAACTCAAAAGGGTACTCACTGTGGCTCAGTGCAGTCATATTCTAAACTGCCTCCTTTAAAATGGAAGGGCTCTCAGTAAGACAACACCCAGGGAATCAGAGAGGTAAGTCCACGAATGCAGTGAACCCAAGTATGTTATACTAACCCAGGTAAACATCTACTAAAGTGGGGATCATGTGTGATACATACTGAGGTACAACCTAGATCCTATGAAGATCAAGCTAAAAATCATGTTACTCATGTATAATCTTTTAAAAAGATTCTGGCTCTCCATTACAATATAGGTCTTATATCATTGTCTCATATTTCTGTGCACTGGAATCTTGGAATCAGAATATCAAAAATTGGTTTACTTAATATTTCCAAAGCTCTTTTAGAGGCTTCAGGCAGTTGGCATAGCATAAAAATAGGTGGGCCTATTTTTATGATGGAAAATATACTTATATGATGTGGTTTGGCTCTGTGTCCCCGCCCACATTTCATCTGGAATTGTAATCCCCAAATGTCAGGGGAGGGACCTGGTGGGAGGTGATCAGATCATGGAGGTGGATTTCCTCCATGCTGTCCTTGTGATAGTGAGTTTGTTCTGAGGAGATCTGATGGTTTTAAAGTGTGGCACTTCCCCAACCTGCTCTCTCTCCTGCTTCCTTGTATGACGTACGTGCTTCCCCTTTGCCTTCTGCCATGATTGTAAGTTTCCTGAGGCCTCCACAGCCATGTGAAACTGTGAGTCAATTAAACCTCTTTTCTTCATAAATTACCCTGTCTCAGGTAGTTCTTTATAGCAGTGTGAAAACAGACTAATACACCACACCTCACACTCAGCTAGTGCTAACAACCTGGATTTGTGTAATATCAATAGGTTTATCTTACTCTAAAAAACTATGCTTTTTTGTGGTCTAATGGTTTTAGAAATTGCTTTTCTCCCCAACTCCTACATGACTATAAATGTTAGGCTCTAAAACTTAGCCACAAAGTTGATACCCTAGAGCAGTGAATGCCACACTTTTTGGAAATGCACCTGTGGTAGGCAAGCTTTGGAAATGACCCGCAAGATTCCTGTCCCCCCAGTATACATGCCCTGTGCAATCCTATTCCCGTGATGGGGGATGGACTGAGAATATAATGATTAGATTTTGTTATATAGCAAAGTAGAAGGAATTTTGCAGATGCAATTAAGGCCACCAAATTAGCTGACTTTGAATTGATAAAAAAGAAGAATGTCTAGGGTGGGCCTGGTCTAATCAGATGAGCCTTTAAAAAGAACTGGGTCCTTCCTAAAAATAGCAATTGGAACTATGAGAGAGCCTATGGTGGAGATTAGCAAGGAGCTGAGATCAGCCTCTAGGAGCTAAAGGTAGTCTCCATCTAACAGACATCAGGATGTTGGACTGAGGATTGAGGTCCTACGAATGCAAAAACATGGATTCTCCCAACAATGTGGGGGAGGTTGGAAGTAGTTGCCTCCCTAGTTAAGTCTGTAGATGACGGCACAGCTGGCTAACTCTTTGATTTCAACCTATTGAGAGCCCTATCAGAGAACCCAGCTCACTTGTGCTCAGGACTATGCCCTACAAAACTGTGAGCCATTAAGTGGGTATGTTTTGAGCTGTTATGTTTGTGGTATTTTGTTACGCAGCAACAGAAAATGAACATCGCACCCCATCAATAAAAAATCTGCGCATGCATATTTCCCTTTGTGAGTATTGACAGCATATTACTATCAGTCTCAACACCAAACATGAAAAGAGCTTGTTTTCTTATGCTTTTAGCAAAATACTGTGTATAGCAATTCTAATATTTTCTTCCCGCACCCCATATGTTAAGCACTCCTCAGGTGAAAACAACCCAATTTGTAAACTCCTCACTGCCTTAGAAGATTAGGAATGTTGACTCTCCTTAGAAAATGTCTGGGCTTGGCCCTTAATTAGCCACTAGAGTCAAATAAGATCTCCATGTTTCTCTCGTAGGGAAATGTTGTTAACGCCTTCTCTTCCTCTCACCCCATGTTTACTTTGTCATAAAATCCTGGAGATTCAGCCACCTGTGTAGTTCTAGGCACCAGCATCTCGACCTTAGATTCCATACTGTAGTCCTGTTCTGCTTCTGTCTTGGCTCTGGTTCAATGATCTATTTTTCATACAGCACTTACAGTGATCTTTAAATGCATCTCTGATCATGTCACTTTCTAGTTAAAATCTTTGCCAAATCCAAAATTGCTTGAATGGCCCCTAATATGGTTGGGATGTTTGTTCCCTTCAAATCCCATGTTGAAATGGGACCTCCAATGTTACAGGTTGGGCCGAGTGGCAGGTGTTGGACCATAGGGAAAGATCCCTCGTGAATGGCTGAGCTCCATTCCCATGGTAATGAGTGAGTTCTTGCTCTGAGTTCTCATGAGATCTCGTTTAAAAGAGGTGGCATCTCCCAGCTCTCCCTCTCTCGTGCTGTGCTCTCACCATGTGACGTTCAGGGTCCACTTGCCCTTCCACCGTGACTAACTTTCCCAAGGCCCTCATCAGAAGCAGATGCTGGAGTCGAGCTTGTGCAGTCTGAAAACCATGAGCCAACTAATCCTCTTTTCTTAATAAATTATCTTAGACAAATTTTCTTATATAAATCAGTCTCAGGTATCCCTTAATAGCAATGAAAGAATAAACCAGCACTGTCTCTATCCACCTTTCTGTCCTCAGCTCCTGTCTCTCCCCGTTGGCCCCATGTCCTCCAGCCACACTGGCCTTTTCTTGCTCTTTAATCATGTTGTCCTGTTCCTACATGAGGGCCTTCATGCACACTGTCCTCTCTGCCACTGCAAACTTCTTCACATCTAGCCTGGCTCTACCCTCCCTACCCTTCAATTTACCCAACTGTGGCAGAACCATAGATCGAACAAGCTCAGTTGGCAAAGATTTGCAAAGTTGCCTTTGGCTTCGTTTTTCTCTATCACATGACATCAGAGAAAAAAACTGATGAGTTTGGTTATTCACACTGCTGTATGTAGACCTTGGCAAGTAAACTTCCAAAGTAAAAATCCCTGAAATGGGTGACACTGGCCACTTCTTGTATTGGTGTAGACGGTTTTATTCCCACTCTCCTCAGATTGAATTTTCAAGGTATACAATATTATTTCAAAAGAAAAACAATCAGAGACTGCAAAGTGCAGGTGGCTCATTTGGGGTGCCCCTCAGGCAGGCAAAGAGAGCTGTTGGGATGGAGTCCTCTGCTGATGGGCAGGACATAGCAAAACAAGGGAAAATCTCTGCACTTCTCACAAATGGAAAATGCATTTTTCATTCATTTTTCAGTCTGCAGTCCTCTTGTAACAGAAGCAAACATGTTGAGAAATATCTGGAATATCATGCTATATTTTCTGGGCTGGGTATGCAGTCTCAGGGCAGACCCCAAAGCCAGGATCATCCCATTCTCCGCAGGCATGGTAGACCATTTGCAAAGGTAGACACAGCACTCCCTTCCATCCCTGGATTCCACTCTTCTGCCATGTGAAGCTGCTGCTCCTCCCATCAAGAGTCTATTTCCACGTCCTTGAACAGGATCGGCCCTGTAATGGATTTGGTGGACAAAATGCAGGGAAAGTGAAGTTGTATGACATCGTAGCTTCTCCTCCAGAAGGCTTCTGGCTTTCACTCTCGATCTATTGTTTCTCTGAGGTTACTGTATAAAGTGCCCTGGGTTGGACTCTGTGAGGAAGAAAGATCCTTGAGGAGAAAGAAACCCAGACAGCAGCTAAGATCACGTGCCAGAGAGATGAGTAAGCCCCTGGTGGACCTTCCAACTGTTCCTGCACCACATGACTGCAACTGCATGAGTCAGCCTAGCTGGTCCAAGAGAAGAATCACCAGCTCAGCCCAACCCAAACTGCAAAGCTGTGAGCAAGTCAATGGTGCTTATTTTAATTACTAAGTTTTGAGGTGGTTTATTATGCAGCAGTAGATATCTAGGAAGAAGGCATAGAGAAAATCCACATGTGAGTGCCAGCTGAAAATACTATGGCTTTGCTGCTCTTAATTTTTTTTAAAAAAATCACTTTATCTGGTATTCTTTACTTTTTTCATAATAATTATCCTGGATTAGGTACATGTCTTTTGGTATTATCAGAGAAAATGAGCTCGTAAACAAAGCACAGGAAATGAACAAAGAAGAGGTCAGTTATTGTTGCAGTCATGAGGCTGTTTACTAATTTTTTCCCACTTCTCTCCCTTCCAGGACATGGCAAAACATCTCTTCCTTGCTTCTTCAAGGGTAGATGTGGCTATGAGACTGACTTCAGTCATTGAAATTTGAGTTGAAACCTTAAGAGCTAGTGTGTGGTTGGAGACCTTTCACCATTTTCTCTTAATTTGCCAGAGAGTGGCAATGCTGGGGACAGCACTTATTCCATCAGCCTGTGTTCCTGAGTGAATACAAGTCAAGCAGAGCCTCCAGCTGACCTGAGATGAACTTGTAGCCAAAGGGTCTGGGGTATCTGTTGCTGTGGTGCAACCCCGCCCATCTTGTGGGATACAAATAAGATGCTAGGCTGGTTATGCGACAGATACTTATTTTGCCAAAAGTTCTCCTCCCATACCCAACAAATTTGCTCAGAATATCAGAGGCAATTTCACTCCTTTTTAATGGCTTGTGCTCAAGAAGGAGCAAGGATAAGGTCGTTGTTGAGAAGAATAAAAGAACATCACCAAATCGTAGGTATTCTATCACTATGTCCCATAAAATAGCACATAAATATTAAGACTGTAGATATTTTCTGTGCGTCATATTTCACTTTTAAGCTAATTTTATATCTGAAACATAAAATTGCTTAACATCTGAATGAAGATTTCTGTAGCTCAGAGTCATCAAAATCACCACTTGTACATAAACTCTTCTTGCTGATAACTTGATATTTTAATTTCCAATGAACGTAACAAATCTCTGTTTACAAAGCACAAGAAAGCCTATAGCACGGAATAATTTTAGCAGTGGCTCCTACACATGAGTTGGTGACTTTAAACAATGATTTTGCAGATTTTTAAGAATGATTTTCACATCAGGTGTCTTAATAAAGAGGCCGAGTTTCATGAGTCATTACCTTGATGTTGATAACAGAAGTTGATAATGAAACAGTTTCTCAAACATGGTCAAGAAGTTAGCCCAACCCTCTTCCTTGCTCCTTTAGCGTTTTCTCCTCCTCCTCTGATAGAACTGCTCACACTGCCCTGTGAAGTAAGCCTGTTCCTCCACTTTACTGTGGGACCTTCACAGAAGATAAACACACCGCTTATGCTCGTAAGGACTTGACATGTGATAATTCATTTAATGGTATCATGAACCTATGAGGTAGGTATGATTATTTTCCCCACTTTACAGATGAGGCACAGAGATGAGAGACATGTAATCTTCACAGCTTATAAAGAGCAGAGCTGCCATTCAAGCCCAGGTCTGATGGAATCTGGATCCTGAGTTTTTTGTCAACTTCATGTGATTTAATGGCATCCAAAAAGTTTTATTCTGGCAAACTTATTTCCACAGCAATTTATGTCCCATAGATTTGTCTGAAATGTTACTATTCTAAATGAATTCATTTCTTATGCTACTATGAGAAGTGAATTCATCAGTGTTTATCATTGTCCTCTCTATAAGTTGTTTCTAAAAAATGTAATGCCATAAGAAGGGTAACATACTGCGTTGTTAACGTGTATGAAGTTTGCAATGTGTGTACCTCAGTCATGAATTCTGGGAGAGTTAGAGGCATAGTGACTTCACTAGGTCCCTAAAAGCCAGGCGTTCAGTAAAACTTGGAAAGTACCAGAGAATGGGAGTGTGGAAGGTTGGGTATGAAAGGCGCCCATACAAACCTAATTTATATGACCATTACGTCAGGGCTTGTTCTGGTTTCATGAACCCCTCTTATCTCATACAAAAGCCATGTTAGTTATAGTATGTATGTCTGTATGTATGTATTCATGTATGCATGTGTATATTTATTTTTGAGATGGCGTCTCCCTCTGTCACCCAGGCTGAAGTGCAGTGGCGCAATGCATGGCTCACTGCAACCTCCATCTCCTGGGTCCAAGTGATTCTCCTGCCTCAGCCTCCCGAGTAGCTGGGATTACAGGCGCCCGCCACCATGCCCAGCTAATTTTTGTATCTTTATTAGAGATAGGGTTTCAGCACGTTGGCCAGACTGGTCTCAAACTCCTGACCTCAAGTGATCCACCCACCTCGGCCTCCCAAAGTACTGGGATTACAGGCATGAGCCACCACACCTGGCCTAGTTATAGTATTTATTATATATAGAAGGTTTCAAGAAACATGTTTTGACTCTGGTATTTTATTGCTTGATTGATTGATTGCCAATATTGTGTTTGGCGTGTATAATCCATGAACTGCAAGAGTGAGAGGAAAGGGAAGCAAGGCAGGAAGGAGTCAGTAGGGCACACATAGTGATATATGACCTAGTTGACCACTGCTGCCTGGATGCTCTCTGATGGCCAGTTGACCATGTAGGACATCTCAGGACTCACTAATCCAGAGAAATCACTATCTTGGAAAAGTCCATCAGACAGAGGAGTCATCCTATGTCTAACACACTGATCAAAGGTTCCATCAGAGGACCTAGAATTACCAGTATGTGATATTTTAAATCTGGCTAAATGCATGGTGTTTTAGATTTTACCAAAAATTATTGTGTACGCATGTCAGGTGAATTAGCTTGGAAGGTATGAACTGTGGGAATGAGAATGAAAGGCCAGTGTCATTCTCACTCACAGTTCAGGGCTACCTCCCAGCTGCTTACGCTCTGTAACCGTGACACACAGGAAACCTCATACTTTTGCATCTCAGTTTAGTGAAAACTTAGGAGTTCATTGCAGTGAGAATTCACTTCACTGTGGTTGGATCTTTTCCATTCTTGACTGCACAAATCTATCTTTAATATCCACTTATAAATGATACGATTCTGACTTCTGAGACTATTGGAGGGATGAGGCAACACACAGAATATATTAAATGATTTTTTTTGCGAGACCCTGGACAGAAATAGTGAAAGGAGTTATCGACCTCTTGAGGTTTTCATTGTCAGGAGGCTATTCATAAAAGCACATTGCTTACATGGCAGAGATCTGAGGTAGCAAGCCAGAGGGTAATTAAAGTTAATTGATGTTATTGTTCTCTGTATTATAGCATTAAAATATGTGAAAAATGAGCATTTAACTTGTTAAATTTCCCTTCTATGTAACAAATCTGAAACCAAATAAAGATAGTTATGAAGAAAGTATGAAACACATATTTTTCTTGACCTTGTCCTAAGTAAGCAGCTGTCTCCCTCGGCAGTGTGGCAAGGCACAAAGAAAGTCATTCATTTAACATGTAATTTACAGGTTGCAAATTTGCTTAAAATGGTGGTTTCTGAATATGAAAGAATCATTAAATTGAACGACTCTTGAAGCTTTTGTTAATAATTTCATCCACATTCAGGTTCAATCATAATTTCTTAACTGTATCAGCAATTGGACCTCAATTATTGTAAACTGGGTTCCCTTTCTTTTTCTTTCCTTTTCCTTCTGTCTCCTCAGCATTCACGTAATGGGAAGACACTGGTTAGAATGATTCAAGGTGATTCTGCGCCAGAGTTAAATAAACGCTGAAGCCAAGAGGCAGCTGAATTCTATTCACATTACAGGCATGACACCCATCCATAGGTCATCAAGGCATCCTCAAATATTTTTTGTTTTCCATAAGTGGTAACATTAAAAAAAATTCTATTTGAGAAATCAGGAAAATAGTCAGTTAGGATACATAATAACAACTCACCTTTGCAGAAATCACTGATCCCAGGCACACATTCCTTGTTAATTCCTGAAATTTTATGAGGTAGGTATTGTCATTCTTTCTACTTAACAAATGAAATCAACTCAGATATCATGCTGCTATGAGCTATTTCTTTTTTCCTCTTTTTTTTTTTAAGGACTCTATGAGGATCTTTTCTCCTCATGTCGGCTTTCTTGCCAAATGTCAGGAATCTATTCCTGAAAATAGGCTTTCTGCATAAAACATTGACAGTCCATTTCCAAATACAGTTGACTCTTGAACCATGAGGGTCTGACCTGCATGGGTCCACTTATACGTGGATATTTTTCAACCCAGCGTCAAACCTTTTGTGTATGCCAGTTTCACGTGGCCAACTCTGAATTGGAGTGTGTGTGAATTTGGGTATACATGGGTGTCCTGGAACCAATCCCCTATGTACACCGAAAGATCAGTGTATTTCATTTCATTTTGTTTTTATTTTCATTTTGAGATAGAGTTTCCCTCTGTCACCCAGGCTGGAGTGCAGTGGTTTCCCTCTGTCACCCAGGCTGCAGCCTTGACTGCCTGGGATCAAGTGATGATCCCACCTCAGCCTCCAGAGTAGCTAGGACCACAGTCATGCACCACCACACCCAGCCAATTTTTGTATTTTTTGTAGAGATGAAGTCTCTATAAAACTGCTGGGCTCAAGTGATCTGCTTGCCTCAGCCTCCCAAAGTGAGGGAGAAGAGCATATTTTAAATGAGAACAAGTACAGTTTGGTAAACATCAAGTCAAAACCTCCAGTAAACTATCAGGTTAGGATGTCCAGTGTCCAAAGGTTCATTTCCTGACTGCACACAATGAATATGGCTGCTGATTTTGAAAGCAGTAACACACCTGTTCCTGGAGCCTGGAGCTCCTCTCACTTTCCAAATGACTTCCAATTGTACTTGGAAGGTAGCTGCAGGTTGACATGCACATTGATTTATTTAAAATGAGTACTGAGGTTAGGTACAGTGGCTTGTGTCTGTTATCCTAACAGTTTGGGAGGCTGAGGTGAGAGGATAGCTGGAAGGAGTTCAAGACCAGCCTGAGCAACATGGTGAGACCTCGTCTCTACAAAACAAAAATTTAATAATTGGCCAAATGTGGTGGTGCGTGCCTATGGCCAAAGCTACACAGAAGGCTGAGGCGGGAGAACTGCTTGTACCCATGGCTTCTAGGCTGCAGTGAGCAATGGTTGTGCCACTACACTCCAGCCTGGGCAATAGAGTGAGACTCTGTCTCTAAAATAAAATAAAATAAAAATTTTAAAATGGGTTTTAAGTTTTGATGTTATATAGAATTTTTTTCCTTTGTAAAAATTAGCCATGGATTATTTATATATGTGAGAAATACAAATAGATCACACAAACAGGATCACAGGAGACTTTAATAAAGGACTGTAGATGGGGGTCTGGACAGGGCCGGGGGAAACCAGCCCTCCAGCCCTAAGCCTGTAAAGTCAAGGGCAATTGGTGGTCCCCAGAGCAAGGAGCTGGAAGTGGAGCAGATGGCCACTCCGAGGGAGCTGTGGCCTTTGCAGAGGGACAGTCCCTCCTCACAGCTCCTTTGAAAGAGGCTTGGGTGATACATATTCCTGCCACACTCTCCTTCCGGTTCTGATCTCTCCTGGCCTAACACTGGCTAAGCTCAACCCAAAGTCAGAGGTCAAGGGAGCCTGCTTATGTGGTCCCTAAAGATCAGCCTTCCAGGGTGCCAAGTAGGGTGCAGAAAGAGGGAGTGGGTCTGCAGGGCAAAGCGGAAGCACCCATCACAGCGAGCAGCCTTGTTTGGCTCTGAATTCACCAGTGTGCCCAGTTTGCTGGGTTGGCATTCATAAACAGTGCCAGTACTCTTGCCTTTCCTCCCTATTTTCCAGAAGCAGAACGCTAGAGTGGGAACTGGTTCACACCCCACCAATCAATTTTGTGTTGTAAGATCCCTTGTGTAAAAATTGTAGCCCCACATCCACTAGTCCGACCAACGACCACCTTATTACATGCTCCAGATGAGGAAATCCCAACAGAAATAAGTTTTAGTCTTTTTCTTTGAAATGAAAATATTTGTAGGATGAGTTCTACCTATAGACCTTTATTCCATTTAAGCCCCCAAAATTTTCCAAATTGGCTTATAAGCCTTAGGCATTTCAAAACTACCATTGCTTCCTAAATCTTTGGCCAAAAATAGACTCCTATGCTGCAGACATTGGAGACTTGTAGGAAGTTAAAACTGACACTGAAATCACCCTCTGGCCAACAGCTGATAAGCTAATACCCCTGACTGCCTTTTCCAGCAGTGATCAAGCCATGGGATGGATATATCTGTTGAGTTCCAGTCCTCTTGCAAAGTTTTTGCTGCTTTCCCTGAATGAGGGGCTGCAGAGCAGACACAGCTAATTGCTCGCTAGCTGGATGAGTCTGCCCAAGAGTGATGAGAGGACTGAAACCAGTGTAAGTCATCAATGTTGATAAATTGGCTCCCAACTCACCCTAGAGTGCCTGCGGGAACTCATAAGGGCCATGGTCTGTCACAAATGCAGACTCCTTAGATAAGAAGCCTGCTGTACTCAGGGGAATAAATGTCAAAACCTGAGCCATTGACTGCAAGCTTTACATTGTTGCACTTAATTTTCAGATGACACCAGGGATGCTGATTGTGCTGTGTATGTGTAGGTAGGGTGGAAGCTCTGATATAGAACTTCAAGTTTAATCCATACTGTGCACTCAATAAAGGTTACCCTTCAGCTTGTGGCTGCTGCCATTACCTGCAGAACCGTGCAATCCTTGTTTCCCTGCTCTACCAAATGAGCCATCATTTTCTGATGTATCTGTCTTTGTAGAAATTCTTTCCAATGGCGATGTTGGCTTTACTAATGAAAAGTTGCAGGGTATCCAGTTTACTCATGGTAATTCCACATTCCCACAAATCAGGGCATAAGGAGAAATTCTCCTTTACAATAATTAGCAAAGTTGTAATTAAGTGTTCCATATTTCTTGTCTTTGTTCATGAGCTCGTTGACAATTATGTCACTCCCAACTTATACCACCCAAGGACTTCCCATTGTAAATAGAATGGAATCTCCAACTCACAACCATGGTAGACAAAGTCCCTGTCTGGAGTCTTTGCCCACTCTGGCACTCTATCTGCTCTCTAGGCACATGGCTTTCCTACTGTGGCCCTTGGTGCTTCCTGTTCCTACTGCAGGAAAGCATCCTGCATCTCTTTCCTCAACCCAGTCTCAACAGTCTGGTCTCTGCTAAAATGTTTGTTAACTCTGCAGGGCTAATCTAGAAATATTCCCTTCCCTCTGATAATTCCCTATTACATCACCCTGTGTAGTTATTTCATGTCACTTATGAAAACTGAAAATTTAAATGGAATTTAAACACTTTTAGTTGTCGGTTACAGTCTGCTGCCTCTATTTGGGTCCCCATAGAATTTCCAGCTCCTAGCACAATTCTTTACAAATAATATTTTCTGAATACTATTAAATATTTGCTGAACAAATATCTCTACATCTAAATTCCACTGGACCATCTATTATCTTTCAATCATTTTACAAGATTTATATGCACAATTTTGTGAAGATTGGTGCATTAGTGTGTGTGATAGTGAGTGCCCCAGTAGCAAGAGGAGAGGAATCTACAAGACACTGAAGACAAACTCAAGTTTGCATAAGGGGGTGTGATTGTTAAATTTAAGGTGTCTACTTCACTGGACTAAGGGCTACCCAGAAAATGGTAAAGAAAGTATTATTCGAGGCGGAGGTTGCAGTGAGCCGAGATCGCGCCATTGCACTCCAGTCTGGGTAACAAGAGCGAAACTCCGTCTCAGAAAAAAAAAAAAAAAAAGGTAAAGAAAGTATTATTCATGAGTATGTCCATGAGGATGTTTCCAAAAAAGATTGGTATTTGCATCAGTGGACTGAGTAAGGAAGATCTGCCCTTACTCGGGTGGGCATCATCCAACCAGGTGAGCTGGTTGGATGCAACATAGAATAAAAAGGCAGACCAAGGTGAATTTGCTCTCTCTTCTCCATCTTCTCCTGCCCATAGACATGAGGACTCTAGATTATCCAGCCTTTGGACTCCAGGACTGGAACCAGCAGTCCCCAGGTTCTCAGGCCTTTGGCCTCTGACCGAGTTACATCACTGGATGCCCTGGTTCTACAACTTGCAGCCGGCCTATTGTAAATCTCCTCAGCCTCAATAATCGTGTAAGCCAATTCCCCCAATAAATCCTCCCATCTAATATATGCATATTAGATGGATAATGGATATTATATTGATATTTTATGTATAATATATATTATAGTGTTTAATTTTATGGATAGTATCACATTATATGGATAGGATATATGTATATGGGTATATCCTATTTACACATATGTGGGTATATATAGCCTACTTTATATATATATATATCCTACTGTGTGTGTGTGTGTGTGTGTGTGTGTGTGTGTGTGTGTATCCTACTGGTTTTTTTTTTTGGAAACCTTGACTAATAGAAGGAAGTTCTCACCACCTTCTCAGATTTGAGAAATGGTAGCATATGGAATACACTGATTTCCTTTTCAGTCTGTGTATGTATTCATTTTAATACAAATTAACATCACATACTAAAAATTACCTAAAGCATTAAACCAAGTTGTAAGCTAATTGTCTCTATGGACATTTTGCATTTGTGTTGTTATTTACATTTAATTGCCAAAGAAAGGGAAAAAACATGTTCTCTTTCTTTCTCAAGCAAATTCAAGATCTACTCTAATAAAACGCAAAACAAATGCAGGAAACGAGACTGTTAGTTACCATTGGTTATTAAGAAGTACTTAAAATTTTTCTGCCTCAATTTTCTCACAGTAAACGTCCTTCTTTATGTGGATAATAAAATGCCTTTCTCAAAGTAAGAATTACCTCCTAGTAGATGGTAAAATATCTTCCCTACAGGAAATTTTTCAGAGGTTCCACATTCTGAGGTCTTTCTTTCTTTCTTTTTTTTTTTGAGATGGAGTTTCGCTCTCGTGACCCAGGCTGGAGTGCAATGGTGCAATCTCGGCTCACCGCAACCTCCGCCTCCTGGGTTCAGGCAATTCTCCTGCCTCAGCCTCCCGAGTAGCTGGGATTACAGGCATGCGCCACCATGCCCAGCTAATTTTTTGTATTTTTAGTAGAGACGGGGTCTCACCATGTTGACCAAGATGGTCACGATCTCTTGACCTCGTGATCCACCCGCCTCGGCCTCCCAAAGTGCTGGGATTACAGGCTTGAGCCACCGCGCCCGGCCTCTGAGGTCTTTCTTATTGGCACAATCACTACAAACACAATCAAGTAACATATTTTGTTCATGAGGTACCCTCTGACCTTGCAGAATTACTACTGTATTTTAAACTCATGGAAAAATTCTCTCTAAGCATTAGTCAGAGCATGGCTGGTGTAGAAAGCCCTTATAATGCATTTTGAGCTGCTGGGAGTTACTATATTGGATGTTTGATGTGCCCATTCAATTTTGGTTTTTACTTTCCTCTGAAATAATTCATTTGCCTTCTAAATGAAATCATGAAAATACTTAATAAAAATGGTAATACATTCAAGGGCACATGGTTATAACTGAAAGATTGATGTAGAGAAAATTTTAGTGAGTGAAGGTAGGGGGTGGTACGTGGTAGCTGAACGGGGGTGGGATGTTCATTAAGTGATAGTTGACTTCATGACATTTTTCTTTTGAAAGATACTGAGCTGTGGTCAGGAATCTTTTTGTAAATTTTATCTGGGGATAATGCGTCTTTCTCTGGTAGATCTTTCATAACCAGTCACAAATCAATCAGAATACAGTAGAGAGCTGCTATTTAGAAAATTAAGTTGGAGGGTGGTTTTGAAGGCTTGGACTCTTGTACCCAGTTCTAGTAAGTCTTGAAAAGAGAAGCTTACAGATGAACCTCTCTGATCACAGAAGAGTGATTCAAGCAAGGTAAATACAAATGTTCACAAACGATGAACAGGGATCAACCTGGGAACCTAGATGTTCAGCAGCAAGCTGTGGATCCTACGTCCTGTCTCTCTCCCCTGCCTTGCATTTCCAAAAGAGAAACACAAATCAAGCCATGAGAACTCAGGCAGGAGTTTGATTCACTCCACAAGCTAGCTGAATCCATCCTCAGCCTTTCTCAGATCTTCTCCACAGCCCATCCTTTCCCTATACTCTCTTTTACCTCCATCATCCTCATAGCTTAAATGAGCCCAGAGGAAATTTGCAGTTGAAGGACCTACTTATGGTTGCAAAGTTAATTCCTACTGGGCTATGCAGACATCTAGAAAGCCTGTTGACAGTTTTTTCTATCCTCAAAGTTGCAAACCTCCCATAGAAGTCTGGGAGGTATTTACTGTGCATTTTGATGGCATCTATCTGCTACAAATACTGCACCCCCTTCAGTGAGAGAAGGTGGCAAGCTCACATTGAGCGGAAAAAACAGTTGAATGCAGAGACTGTTAAACCTGTGGAGATGAACAAGGCGTTTCTTGGGGAAGATTGCCCTGAAAATACATGGTAATATCTCAGAATCACCTAGATGTTAAACATCCACTTCTCGGGTCTCATTTAAACTTTTGGAATCAGGATTTCTGGAGGTAGGGCCCAGGAATCAGAATTGTATGTAAATTTGGTTGGTGATGCCTGATGAATTACAAATGTCCCCCCCCAAAAAAAAACCTATAAAAACAAAAGAAAGAAAAAGATCAGCTCTTTTTTAAAAGGAGAGCTGTGAAAACAACCTTTCACTAGGCAGGCAGTTTGCAGGAGAAAACACAAAAATTGCAGTTGGGAGAAACAGTCATAATAGCTTATATGAGTGATTCTTAATTATTTGAGCTCCAGGTCTTCTTTACATGAAAAAAATCTTTCAGAACTCCAAAGAGCTTGTATATGTGGGTTATATTTATCAATATTTAAAAATTTAAGTTGAGAAATAAAAAAATATTTATGAATTTATTTTTAAAATAATAATAGCTCCATTATATATTAGCAGAAATAACATATGTTGATAAAAAAATAACATGAGAAAAGTGACATTGTTTGACATTTTGCAAATACCTTCCTTTCTGGCTTAACAGAAGACAGCTGGATTTTCCTACCTACTTCTGCACTCAATTTGTTATGAAATCACAGGTCATGTGGCTTTTGCATACTCTTAGTCCACTAATGAGAAAATAAGAGTAAAAAAGTCAAATAACATCTTAGTGTTAAAGTGAAAATAGCTTTGGACTATGGACCTTCTGAAAGGGGTTCCCCAAGCACAGTTTCAGAACCAGTGGCTTATCTGGATAAATCAACACAATTCTGAGCCTTTTACATTATCTAACTCTCATGAACAACCTGGGGTAGGATGTGCTTTTTTTTTTTTATCATTTTCCCCATTTTGCAATTTAGGAAACTGAAGCAGAGAGGGACATTATGCAAGTCAGTGGCATAGCTGGGCTTACACCCAATCGTCTGTTCCCAGCACCCTAGACCTTAACCCTGCCCCTACGTTAGGAGAGCTGAGGGCAGGCACATTCCCAGGACATCTGAAAGAAGAATTTAGGCAATTGGCAAGGTTCTGGGTGACCGATGGCCCTGAAACTGACAGCCAGGTTTCCTTCAGCATCCCTATGTTTCCCTAGCCAGGGGCTCCTGGGCTCTTATCCCACTGGCTGAACTTTGCTAGTATGGGTTTAGTTCCTGAATCCTTTGACAGAAGACAGGCCACAAATATTTAAAACACTGGCTTGCAAATCTGGGAGCAAGGAGAAGGAGATGTCTCTCCTTCATTTACGTAGCACCTAAACTAGAGACAGGAGTGTTTTCCACATCTAACTTCTGCCTTTTCAACATAGACCTGTCCCAGGGAAACAAGGTCCTCAGCAGAGTAGCATTCACAAAGGCATGACTTCTCTTAGTGTTTTTCAACATACCAAACTGCATGACAGGTATTAGAATAACTATGTATTTATAACAAATAAAACGTTAGAAGCTTTTAAAAGTTGCCATGTAAAGCTGGCATGTTGGCTCGCCCCTGTAATTCCAGCACTTTGAGAGGCTGAGGCAGGCAGATTGCCTGAGCTCAGGAATTCTCGACCAGCCTGGGCAACACCGTGAAATCCCATCTCTATTAAAATACAAAAACTTAGCCAGGCATGGTGGCGTGCACCTGTAGTCCCAGCTACTCGGGGGGCTGAGGGAGGAGAACTGCTTGAACCTGGGAGGTGGAGGTTGCAGCGAACCCAGATCTCACCACTGCACTCCAGTCTGGGCAACAGAGCAAGACTCCGTCACAGAAAAACAAAAAGTTGCCATATAGAGAAACTTAAGACCTATTAAAAAGGTACTACAAATATGTGGCTGTCATTTTTAGATATAAGTATTTTCTTATCCTGACAAAATAGGATTTCACATCCCTAAGATTGGTATAAAAATAGTGTTGTATCTTTTTTATTCAAACAAGTAATGTTTTACTCATCACATAGTATTTAGAAAATTTTATCTTTAGGTTGTCTAGGCTTCAACTGAAGTAATATTATGACTTTCAGTTAAGAAAAAAATCAATTAATATGTTAGGATTTTGGACAGTCTTCTCTTCTTGCTATTCAGTGGTTTAACAGACTGCTTATCCTATCACAAAAAAGAGAAAAAGAAAAGGAAAACACACACATACAAATACCCCTACCAAGGTTTGAAAGAACACAATGATGTATTGCCCCAGCCATCCATTGCTGATAAAGACCACACTGGCACTGAAGAAGTTAAATATGTCCGATCACTCCTTTCTCTCTCTCTCACTCTTTCTCTCTCAATCTCCCTTCACACACACACACACACACACACACACACACACACACACACACCTTAACCAAAGAATCATTTCAATCTCTAAGCTGTTTCTAATTAGGTGTTAATGACCTCAGAGTTGTGTAAGCTTACCATGTTCTGTACCTCATTTGATTTCCCCCCTTGGGCTAAAACAATACCAAGAGGACTGAAATGAAGATAAAATACACCTCTATGGTCCCAGTGGTTATGGGATCAGAGATATATAAATACAGAGAAGTCCAGAGGGAAAGATGATTATTAACACTAGTTCCATGACCTATGCTAACCAAGAAGTGAAAGTAATTATAGAGCTTTCCAGTGTTGGGTGAGGGGACCCTCGTCTCCGAAATGATGAATGAAACTACCACCCAGAGGCTGCTGGCACTGGGAGGCTGGGACTCTGGGGGCGCACGTCTCCTCTCTACAGCAGGAATGGAGCAAAGCAACACGAGATCCCTGAGAAAAAATATGTTTTTCCTTAGGCACAAAGGCCACACTTATCATTAACTTTCACAACAAAAACTAAGTAAATGAGAAAATAACTCTGTAAGAAAAAAAAATAGATACATTATGTATGGGACCTGATAGCAAAATGCCACACTCACCAAGAGATTTCCAGAGTGATTTTACACAGAATTTAAAGTGAGTTCCAAGTGATCAAATATGTCTTTTAGTTGGTAAACTGAATAACCAATAGACGTCTGTGCCCTCTATACCTCTGCTGCCTGTTTGTGAATGAGTGAGGATGATGTAAATATCTCGTCTCTAGTAGCTCTGGGTGCAGCATTTTATTTATTTGCATTTTAAAGTTCGCACTCATTATAACTCTTATCATCGTCAATGCCTCACACGAAGTACTCATGTGGTTGTTTAAAACAAATAAAGATTTGTCCACAGATTTGAACTAAGAATTAGGAGTTAAAAGAGTTACCAAACAGGACTTCATATCGTGTAAAACAAGACAGGTCATTTTGAGGTTCTGTTCTATCCATAAATACTGAATGGACTAAGAAATATGCCTTAACATAAAGTGACCTGGATATCATTTAAAGAGGAGAAAGAAAGGAAAAAAGGAAAAAGGAAGGGGAGCAAAACCAGCCTGCAAACACGCCGTGACAGCATATTGACGGAGCTGGTAAAGTCATCACGATTAAAATAAGGCAATTCACTTTGAACTAACTCTAGTTGACTCCTCTAACGTGCCTGAGGATTGTCTGTGGCAAGCCCAGAGGATATGTTTTGTGCTTCAGTTAGCAGTAAAGCTTGGAGATCATTATTCTTCCAAAGATAAACATAGATAACAGAGAAAAGCAGAAATGTCAGGGCTCTCCCATGTACGCTTATGAGTACTGCAGCTATGCCGCTTAAGTGCACTAATTTAAATCCATCAGTCAACGAATTTAGGTAATTAACATGGCTAAACATGTTCCTTAGCGTGCATCCAGAATATCATCAAGAGTGATAAGGATAAATCCCTGACTCGTGAAACCCAATTTGGCTAAAATCATTGGTACTAACAAACTTGAGGTCAGTTGATCTTTGGGTCTTTTCAAATGGCTTTCCACATGGCAATATTTCTCATTTTGATTTATTTTGTAGAAAAACCGAACAATCTGTTAGGAACAGATGTTTTGCAATCTTTTGGTGGGAGAACAGTGGTGGGATTAAGGAGCACCTGTGATTCTTATGCTGCTTGTTCTGCCCTGATAAACAGGTAGCTTCCATTTCAGAGGGCTGCTTGATGTCTGCACATCTCACTACCTACTGAGTTATTAAAGAAAAACCACACACACACACACACACACACAAATCCCAAAACTTGTTAAATATCCTGCTCCCCCTTCCTCTGAAGTTATTCATGAGGTAATTTTACAACTTGTTTTTACAGATCAGTCATGGTGTCACATCACTCTTTTCTACAACTTTTGATGCGGAAATGAATTGTCTCTGTACTTCAGTGGGATAAATGTCTTCCTTTTTAATGCTTTTACGCCACTGTGTTAAAGACAGCGAACTGAGGTACATGAAACTATGTTAAAAAGCTTGATGTAACTACACTAGGTTGACAAAGCCCGGGATTAAAATTCAGTCACGCATGCAAAAAATGTAATAAATGAACGAAAATGTATGTTATGGGTCATTTCTGCTTTAATAGCACCTTTGTGCTATAGAATCCAAATAGCAGCAGTCATCTTATACACGCCTCACAAATGAAATAACATTAGGTTTCTAGGAACCTAATGACACACAGCTAGCGTAAAATGAGGATTGTGCCCATGGATTTATTTCATGCAAACATACAGGGCATGTAAAGACAACTTACCAGTCAAAGATAGGACTCCATTTAAAGCTGCTCTAAATTGATGTGGTTCGTCTCCATTTTTCAGCTAAATAGAGGTTTTCTTTTTCACTTCACATAAAGTGTTCAACTTGCTCAAGCCTTCTAATAAATTGCAAACTCTGTAACAATATATCTTCTATTATGCTGCTTGTTACTTTACGAAGACAGGAAATTAAAGCAATAAAACACTTTCTGAATGATAGGGTACACACAGGCAGTCATTTTTCTTATGTTCCAGTATTATTCTTCAAAAGACCTTTTATGATACTAATATTAAATTCTTTGAAGTCTGAAGAATCTGTTGAAAGTGTTGAATTTCTGAAATATAGAGCTCAAATATTGCAGCTCCTCATATATTTATTAAAATTGAATATGTGGTAGAAAATTTTAAAACACACAATACAATGCACTTAAATAATATATGACCAGATACATTTCAAATCCACATTAGAAAGTCCGTTGTGTGGAAATTGGATCGAATGCTCAGGAAAATCTATTTTGCTTTTTCTCACCTGATGTGGCCAAATATACAACATATGTGGGCATTCATATAAAAGGCTGGGAACCGTGGAAGGGAGCGCAGACAAATATCATAATGGTCACTTATGCAGCAAGTTCACATAAAGGAAATTGAATCAGGCTCATGAGGCTGTGCATTCTTTATTAACCCGCTAGAAAAAGGTCAGATAACTGTTCTCTTAATGGTAAGAACACCAGGTGAAAAAGGCAAAAAGAGAAATGCAAAAAACTGCAATAAATTTTAGGCAGTATATTAAGCAATTGTATTAAAAAGCTTATAGAGTGATGTGGGAAAAAGCCCTCTTCACTGGCTATGATGAAAAAAAGCATCTTATTTCCTTTTCGGCAATAAGCGTTTCTATCCAACTTTATGGAAAAAAGAAGTCGAAAGAAAACTAAACTAATAAGAGTAAAACCATTGACTGTAAATTTAGGAGAAACCATAAAAAAAATCTCCTCACCCCCTTTTCTGTTTCAGCACTTGATTCACAGCCAGGCTCCTAGCCCCTGCCTGCCTCCTACCCGCCTTCCTTTTTTCTTTCCTTTCTCCCTTCGTCCCTTCCTTTTGCAAAGGTTTGCACAAAAAGCAGAGATGAAGGATGCGTACTCCTTCCCCTAAGACTAAGCAAAACCCTGACTTCCCTTAGGTGAAACTGCCAAGTTGCTTGTGCAGTATGGGAATTTTCCTCTCTGGAAAACCCCAAAATAGTTGATCTCTTTTTCCGATGTGTCATTTTAAACAACTACTATTTAGCAGGTGTGAATGTTTCAATTAAATAGCAAATGCTTTTAGAAGAGATGCTAAGCTTTTACAATGTCAGGTTCCATCCCAATCAACTACCTTTTCTCGCTCCGCTGATTAGGGTCAGCACTTTAAAATTAAAAAGCGAAGCCCTTGAACCCTCTGTCACAGCTTTATACACACTTGATAACATTAAAGGATCTTCCACACACCAAAGGGAAGTCAAACTGGGTCTGCATGCTGCTAATTTACTTCAGTTCTTTCCCAATTCCTATTCCTGTCTGAGAAATATCTTTTTGATATTTTTTGAAATATTTTCCTGAATTTCCAGTGATAAAATTAGCCCGTCCAATCTAAGGCTTTAGTTCTCAATAACTTATGTTTCCTTTCTCGTAAGACACAGTTCCTCTCTGCTGGAACTCCAAAGCAATCAGCTACCTGGGGATACTTTTCCCCAGAGACCTTTCTTAGCGTACGACATCAATTAACACAAAAGCAATTTTGGACCCCCTCCAATACAGTGCACTACCATCTGGTCTCCCTGGAACCTCTTGGAGAGGGGCAGATTTCAATTTGTCAAAACAATGCAAATTCCTCAAATTATTTTCAAATTATGCATGTTTACTTTAATGTTGTGCTCATTCATCTCTTAAAAGGTACTTCGCAAATTTCTGTAAATTGTTTCTCTAGCTGGCATGCTCTCTGTTGCTCTCTCTTAGGCACGTAGAAATTGGGGTTAGGAAGGCTAAAATTTACCTCTAAAGAAATAAGAATTTGTAAAATCTAAATAGCTTACTATCCAAGGGTGACAACAGATCATTAGATGTCTTTGCACCTCACAAACCTACACGCCAATTGCTCAGTGATTACTTTGGGGACATAATTTTTAGGCAGCAAAACATTTGCTTTTATTTGAGAGGTACCAAGTAGGCTCTTGCATCAGAGAAAAATGTCCTCTTTTCCTTAAGGCTTTGAAATTTCCTGATAGAATATAAGCAATTAATTTGAAAGTATTAATAAATGAAGTCATTTTCACTCATTACGATGAATTGATCTGGCAGAGTCGTTTGGTTTGAAAAGTTTTGGTGCGAGGATGAATGGCAGGAAAGATCTAAAGCTGTGCTGGCCAGTGGGGTAGCCCCCGACCACAGGAGGCTATTTAAATTTAAATGCCAATTAGAACTAAATAAAAATGAAGAAATTCAGTTCTTCCCGGTCACTAGCTGCATTTCAAGGGCTCCACAACCACACATGGCTAGGACCTACAGTACTGGACGGCACTGACATAGACTATCACCATGAAAGCTCTACTGGAGAGTCTGGTGAACAAAAACAGTATGCTCCAAGGGAAGAGAGGCTGACAGTATATGTGCAGGAATATTCTCGATATCAAAGATGGCAAATGGCCCCCAAGCAGGCAGAATAAGGGCAAAGATCAAATTTCAACTCTGCATGCTTTTGGCTGAGAGCAGGCCCTTTCCATCAGCATAAAGCATAACTGAAAGGTGTGAGAACACTCTGGTTCACTTGGTTTTGCCTCATTGAACAAACTTGTATTACTTTATTCATTGTGTTTGGCTAGTATCCACCCTTGTCTCTGCTGGTAATGTTCATCTCTCCACCATTCTCAGCCAAGTGGTGTGCAGCTGATTCTACCCATGGCTCCTACAAATGGCCCTGGGCTGGTGAATGAGTCTTGCAACTCCCTAGCCACAGTAAGAGATTAAGACATTCTGTCCTTGGAGCCTTGGCTCTCAGGTCTCATTAGAAGTTATTCTGGCCTTCTGCTTGAGGGACTGAGTATGAAAAGCTCCTCCTCCTTTTGCTAGAGTTGCTAACAGGAGATCACATAAGACTAGCAACCCTCTTACTGTACAAAAAAGGACTGCCTGGGACTGATGGCTACAGAAAAGACAGCAGGAGCAGAGGAGATAAGAATCAGGCTCTGGTGACTGCATGTGAGGCCATGGATCCATTTATGAGCAAAGCCAGATTTGCCCTGATTAATGCAATTCTCTCCATTTCTTACAGACCACCATCTTCTCTCTCATGAAGGAATATGCACATACACACACAGACATGCACACGGTATGTAACTGAGACCTAAGCATTGTCTACAGTAGATTAAAGAATGTTCCTAGCAAACAGAAGAACACCTGCAGAGGTCCTGGGGCTGGAAAGCACCAGAAAAATGGAAGGAACAAGAGAAAGTCAGTGTGGCTGAAGAGTTGCAAGCTGGGTTGGTTGGTGTGGCACAGAGAGAGACAGCGGCATGCTGTGCAGTTACACAAACAATGGAACAAATTGGACGTTGTTCCTTAGGCTGCCCCAGTAGACTGGAGAGAGGTAAGATTGAAAACATGGTGACTGCTTAGAGTACTCTGGTGGGAGATTTTGGTGGATTGGACTAGGACAATGGCCGCAGGAGGGAGAAAAGCAGGTGGATATAGGACGTAATCTGAGGGTAGAGTTGAAAGGTCTTACAATCATTTTTGGCTGGAGCGTCTATTTGGGTAGGTGCTCATTTACCACCAGGAGGAACTGAGGAAGGAAGAGAAAGTAAAACTCACTTCAGCACCCTCAGTTATTTGATGAAAAGGATGATGCGGAAGGTCCAAATTCAGTCCAAACCTATAAATGAATCCCATGCTCTCAGAGTTGGAAAGTGCCCCGAGGAAAAATCCAGTCAAAATTTAACTCATGCTTGAATCCCACAGGCCCAATACTATCAAAAGATTTTAACTGCTAACTTGTTTTTGGACAATTAGGGTACCACTTATTAGATTATAATAATGTTCCAAAAATACCATTTCTAAGATGAGAGTTTGATTCTATTCTAGGACTTTTCTAGCACTCTCGCTTTATATGCCTCTCATGCTTAAGAATATGTGCTGATTTTATTATATATGTCTTATGTGGTGCTGGTTTGCTTGTTTTCTTACCTGTTTCCTTGTGTATTTCTTTGTTTACCACATGAGCTAATAGGGTCACATAACATTGTAGTCTAATCCTGCATTTATAATTTCAAGTGACTCTAAATCACATGGTGAATGTAAGATTACATGACCATATGACACCATACTAATAATAATGGCCATTACTTAATAAATGCTTTGCCCAATAACACACATTAAACCAATCTCCACAATAATAATATGAAGTAGTCTTATTACCTAATTCTCCAGATGAGGAGAGTGAGTGCAGCCAGGTTGAATGATTTCCCAACATTTCAGAGAGCTGAGATTTGAGCTACAACATTTTCATCCGGAAGCTACAGTCTGATTCTGGGCTACCTTTTAGGTGGTATGACTAGGATGCATTCCACACCAGATGTGAGTCAGATCTTGGTAAACATGCCTGGTGATGAAATGCTACACATAAAGCATTCTTACCTTTCTGCTTAGGAAGCAAGTATGCTCATGGCAGAATGTCAGCTGAGGAGGCAGTGGCACGGGGAAGGATGGCCACACTCTGGCTTGGGCGCTCAAGAGTGGGTACACTTTTGGGATTTGCTGCTGGAGGTGGACTCAAGCAGCCCCGAGGAATGTGCAGCCATCCCATTTGAGGCTAAATGCAGGAATATGTGTCTTAAGTAAGAGAATGAGGTGGACTGACATGTCCTCCTGGGGAACAGTAAGGAGATCATTTGTATTTTGAAGGGTATGACAGTGCTTCATGTTTTGTTCTCCGAATGCAAGGGAACATTCTGAAGAAGTGATTTTTGTTTCGTTTTGCATTTGACTGCCTATTGGCTAGCAGAGGAATTACTTTATTCAATTACAGATCATTCAGATATCTAAGCAGGCCTTTCCATCTGTAAATGAAGACTTCTATTTTATTATATAGCTATGATAGGTCCAGGCAACTCAAAGCTCTATCCACAATAGAAATTTCTTTAGGCAAGTTGAAGTCATCTTTATCTCTAGCCTTCTTTCATGCAGTTTATTAGTGATGGCAGATTCTCTTCTGAAGCTAGTACTGAAAGCTCTATTTTCTCTATGATTTTATTTCCAATGGGTTTTAAGATTTTTGAAGACAGGAATTATGTCTTTATGCTTTTTTATACTTATCAAAGCAGCTTCGATAGTTCCTTGCTTGCAGTAGGTGCTTGTTGGATGTGAAGCACTTTAATATTTCATTATTTCTATATTTCATATCGTTTTTACCGAGACTTAAAAGGAAATATTGAGGGACTAATTTTCTATGCTCGCTGCTGCTGTATTTGGTTTTCTTTTTTGGACTTAGCTTTCGCTCAGGGTTAGAAGGCCCTGGAAAGTGCCAATGGTATTGTTGTCTTTCTAACTTTCATGTGGCAATTGATTTATTTGGGGCTAGCAAACCAGTCCTAACTGAAGTGGCTAATAAAGACAATATTAAATATATGAATTATGCTTTAGGGTTGATAGATCTTTTATATATCCATCACCTCACTTACATAGACCCTCCAACAATAAAATTATTGCCCTATTAGGATCTTCAACTGAAGCTTTCAGTTCTCAAGATTCACACCATGTTATGTGCAAGATCAGCTGATTGTCTCAATTGAAAATCAAAAAGTTTTACTGCTTCATCTAGAGTCAGTAAATGAATATTGCTATAATTTCAACAACTATGATATTGTGTCATTAAGAGCCTCTTCATTTCCTAGGAGTTGCATGTTGAGTCATCCAGATAGCCTGGTTATATCCCTAATAAACGTTTGGAGAGTGGCAGGAAATAGCCATTTCAGCAGGTGGCCCCGCACATATTTGCAGTGTCTGAACCTCCTTTAGGCAACACAGTTGAAGGCAGCATGATGAATGAGCAACCGCTGATTGGTCCTATTGTGCGTTTCTGATTCTTCTTCCTTTTTTGTTAATTTCTAACTTTAGTATGCAGAAGATGCTGCTAGTGATCAAAAGCAGATATGTGGCATACGCGCTAAGCTAGAATATAACAATGACATGTGGTCAGATGATTCTTGTCTTCAGGACTTATGGGCTGAGAGCAAGCTCTTATGGTGATCCATGTGTCAAACACTGGCTAGAGGTGTTGAAATTTACTCTTTAATAGGAAAACCCTGAGTTTTAGATGCACCATACAAAGAATAACTAGTACATTTCTGCCACCTCTTTTTCCCTGTCTATTTCTTCTTAACCTTAAGCGAAATAGTTCTTAAGAGTGGATGACTTGTCTAGCATCACACAAGATGGCATTTGACAGATATTAAGAATATTTCAATTTCTGATGATGTAGAATTTCCATTTCAAGTTTAGACTTAATATAAAACTTGTCACTAATGACTCAAAAAAATCTTGGCAAGATCTCATCACAAATGATGGTTTGCAATACCGAATACTAACTACGATGAAAGAAAAACTCTTCAAAAGCAATCACCTCAGAAGGAACCAGAGAAATGCAAATGAAGGCAACAATAAGATGCCATTAACCTTCATTTGATTGGCAAAAATACTCAGTGAGGACAAGGCTTGGTGAGTAATGGATGTAAATCAATGGAATTTCTTTTAAATGTTGCTGTGGGAGTTTAAATTGTTACATGCACTTTGGAAAACACTTTATCTCATAAAGTTGAGTATTTATATATTTTCCTGCTCAGAAATTCAATTTTAAATATACTGTTTAGTTTTAGTTGCTTTTCACTTTATAGAAAAGTTATTATAGGGGTTAAATTTTGGCGTCCAAAAGATATGTCCACCAGAGACCTAAAAATATGACCTAATTTGGAAGAAGGGTCTTTGCATATATAAATTAGTTAAGGGTCACATGATGAGATCTTTTTGGAATTGGGTGGACCCTAAATTCAAGGACAAGCATCTTAAAAGGGAAGAGGATACCTAGAAGAGGTGATGTGAAGCTGGAGGCAGAAATTGGAAGGATGTGTCTTTAAGACAAGGCATGCCCTATGTTTTGGATTGATTTGTGTCCCCCACCCTTGAAATTCATATGTTGAAGACCCAACCCCTAAGCTCTGAATGTGACTGTCTTTGCAGATATGGTCTTTAAAGAGTTCATTAAGTTCATATGAGGCCAGGAAGGTGAGCTCCAATCTAACATGACAGGGCCAGAACTTAACCCCTATAATAACCTTTTTGTAAAGTGAAAGGCAACTAAAACCAAACAATATATTTAAAATTGAACTGCTGAGCAGGAAAATGTATAAATACACAACTTTATGAGATAAAGTGTTTTCCAAAGTGGGTGTAACAATTTAGGCTCCCTCTGCAATGTCCTTATAAGAAGAGGACATTAAGTCCTAGAGATAACAAAGACATGTGTGTGGAAGGGGCTGATGACATGAGGACATAGCAAGATGGCAGCTATCTGCAAGCCAAGGAGAGAGGCCTCAGAAGGAAGTAATCCACCCCAAATCTTGAGCTTTGACTTCTGGTCTCCAGAATTGTGGAAAAAAATATCAGTTGTTTAAGTCACCAAAACAGTGGTATTTTGTTATGGCAACCATAGCAACAAATAATACTGAAGATTGCTGGTAATTAACAGAGGCTAGACGAGAGGTATGGGGTGCCAATACCTGGATTTCAGACATCTGGCCTTCAGAAGTGGGAGAAGATAAATTTCTATTTTGTTTTGAATCACCCAGTTTGTGGTCATTGGTTACAGCAGTCATAGACAACTAATGCAGCACCCCACCTGGGAGAAATTCTTGACTATGTGCACCAGCAGTATTGCTCTTAGACCAATGCAGGTGGGATCCCTCTCTTGGCCCCACCCACTGGAGGAAGCCGCAAATCTCAAACGTGGAAATGCAAGGGGCCATCCTGTCCCCTAGGTCACCATGCTTCTGAGACCTGAGTAGACAGAATAAGCAGAAGCTAGACCAGATCCTCCTCATACTCCTGGGAAAAGAACAGACCTGCCTTATCCCAAGTTGAGCCTAAGTCAAGCTTTTTTTTTCTTTTTGGTAATATGAGAAATTTTCTTGAAAATCGGAAAATGGTACTAATGAGAATTATAGACAAGGAACTTACCAGGCAGCATCCCAAGTCAAAGGATGCCTGTCTGAGTGTGAGAGAGTGGGTTTGTGTCTACAGCAGCAGGGCAGAGCCACAGCCCTGGGATATCAAAGAAAGAACGGCTCCCATGCAGAAGCCCCAGCATCAAAGGCCAGGCAATCAGATTCCCCAGAAAATGCAAACTGCCTCTCTTCAGGCAGTTTTGAGAGGTGCTTAGGATTATCTGAAAATTTCAAGTCAGAAAAGCAAGGAGCTAAGGAAAAAGTTTGCCTGCCTTGGCTTCCAGGAAAGCTTGACTTAGTCTGAACTTGGGTTCAGGTAGGTCCAATCTTCTCTCAAAAGTGTCAGGGCCAGGTCTAGGTTCTGCAGATTCTGCCTACTCAGGTTACAGAGGCATGGTGGCCCAAGAGACAGTATGGCTCCCTTGCCTATAGGTTGGAGATCCATTCCTGGAGAACAGGCTGTGGGTTCCTTGGTATAAGGAAGGCTGGGGCAGTGGGTGGAGCTGGATTTACAACATTTAGTGTGAGATAACCATGTGAGCCTCCATTTGTCCTCTTGCTCTGGAGCCCTCAAATTTTAGAGGTAGTTCTGTGTCAATCAGAATGCTCAAAACAGCATTCTGCGCAATAGCAAAAACTTGGAAACAACCCAAGTGTCCCCAGTCAAAGAATGGATGAATGCACACAATGGTGTATTACACAGCAGTCAAAATGACTGAATCACAACAATAAGGCACAATGCTGCTTAATCTTAGCAACGTGATATTTGGCGACAAAAGTAAGTCACAGGAGATTACATGCAGCATTAACTGTATAAATCTGAAAATAACCAAAACTCAAAATACCTGATGGTTAATGGTATGCACGAATTTGGGTTAGAAGAAAGAGGGTGATACAGTCACAATTCAGAGGAGGGATTTTTCTGGTTTGGAATACAGAGAAGAAACTCATGGGTAAATGTAAGTTACTGTGAATGGTCTAGATCTAGGGTTTGTAAGGTATACTCACAAGAGTTAATAAATTTGTATAATAAGTAAAAAAAGAAATAATAAAAGAAGCTCATAGATGAGTACAAAATAGGGATGGAGCAAGTGTTATTATTATTATTATTATTATTATTAATTTTTTTGAGACGGAGTTTCGCTCTTGTTACCCAGGCTGGAGTGCAATGGCGCGATCTCGGCTCACCGCAACCTCCGCCTCCTGGGTTCAGGCAGTTCTCCTGCCTCAGCCTCCTGAGTAGCTGGGATTACAGGCACGCGCCACCATGCCCAGCTAATTTTTTTTTTTTTTTTTTTTGTATATTTAGTAGAGACGGGGTTTCACCTTGTTGACCAGGATGGTCTCGATCTCTTGACCTCGTGATCCACCCGCCTCGGCCTCCCAAAGTGCTGGGATTACAGGCTTGAGCCACCGCGCCCGGCCGCAAGTATTATTTAATTTTCTGCACAAATGGTCAAAGAATTAAAGTACAATAAAATAAGCAATTAGCTTTTCTCATGCGGTGTTCTTCACCCCTAAATCTAATTTTTTATGCTGCTATTACCACACCTGACAAAGAAGCTTGCCCAAATAGAATGAGCACAGAAGTTAAAAAAAAAATTAGAGAGTTATATTAATTACTTAGTGCATCCAAATTCTTGCTTCTATATACAAATGCAGTTGTGTAGGTAACAGGAATATTTCAGTAATAGGAGAATGTGTGTGAGTTATTTTACCTGTGATAAGTTGTGTTCAGTATCTCTGTTATTGCCAAATAATTTGCCTATAACAAAGAACTGGATCATGTAATTTGTTGTGGCCTTTGAGAATGTTTCTGTGTTTGCCCTCCTTAACCATTGACGTTACAGTGTCCTGCTGTTGCTTTTGTTCCATTTTTTAATGTGGCATTTATAATTACAGTGCGATTCACTGGAGTCGTCTCTCTTTGGGCTCTACGTCTGCTGTTTGCACATAACGAAGGGAATAATGGTACACTTATTCAATTGGGGTGCCTTGAGATAATGAGGTCCTTGAATAGGTAACTCTGCTCAGTGTGATTCCTTTGTTCTCTTTAACTTGGTAGAAATATTCTACCTACGTGCTTGTTAGTATTTGGGGATAACTACATATTTTTGCCCCTGCCTACACACTTACACAACCTTTCACCTGACTTGTCAGTTTCAACCATAGTTGCTGAGAAAATGAAGCCGAATGAAAAGCTTCAGGTAGTTAAACTGTCCACTAGTTAACATTAAGCACTTTTTGTTAAGGGCAAGGTATGTAAAAGAAGACAGAAAATTTTGTTTTCATCAAAACTTTCACCAGAGGTAATAATGAGATTATTATACCTACATTTGAAAAACCTGCATGGTTAAAAACAGAGTCCAAGTCTCTTATTTTCATAATACTTGAAGAATGGAACATTGTTCCTTGAATTAATAAGCAAATGATTACTCTCTTCATACTCATATTTTCATTCTGGTCAGAATTTCATAGCTGTATTATTATAAGATCTAATCTCTTTCACTTATACAGTTTTCTTTTTCTTTTTCTTTTTTTGTTTCTTACGCTTGTTTAATGATGAAATCAAGATATGTTAAATACTGGCCTTTCGAGATGAAATCAGTAATGGTTACATAAGCAACATCTACAATCTTTTGCCTCAATTTCAGATATTTGCCTTTGTCAAAATATCTTTTCATTGTGTCCCATTAAATCATAAAGAATCCTTTAAGAGTATTCTTAATAAAAAAATTTTAAAGAGGAGTATCATTCACATTTCTTCTGTTTAGCTGGGGGTTAGGGGAAAAAAAGAGCTTTTTTCAAAATATTGTCATTATCACCCCAAATCCAACGTTGAGGAAGGTGGTCAACCACTGCTGTGGGGAAGGATAGAGATTAACTAGGATCTGTAGTACAGGTAGTTCAGGAATGAAACCTCTAGGGCCTTAACTGAAACTACGACTGTGAAGTTGCTTTGAGAAATATTACAGGATATTAATAGCTAAAGTTAGCAGTTTCTTGAATTTTGTGTTGTAAACAGAGAAGAGAGGGAGTAAAAGAAATTTAGAAGAAAAGATAGATCATGGAACTACAAATTTAAAAAAATGCATTGCTTACGAAGTGAAATTATTCTATTTTGATCAATTTCCAAATATCTGTCAGGTATTCAATAGACCATGTCCTACTAATACCCTACAAACAATGTCAGTGGTACCCACTACATCATCTATCTGTCAGAAGCCTGCAGAGATCTGGGGATGACCCACAGAATGGTCCAAATTTCCTCCTTGAGCCTGATCACTGGACATGAGCAATATTATTCTTAAGGTGAAATGCATTAGAAACAGGGTCGCAAAAATATAACCTTCCAGAACAGTTCTCTATCCGAGACTGGAAAAGCAGAAGGATTTTTTTCTCATAACCTTCTGTGGCAACTCGAGCTGAATTACTGATTGATGGAAACATTCAAAACTGAGAAACATTTTGGTCTTATCTAAGTTAATCAAAACTACAGCTTTAGCTCTTCCCAGTGTGTTTCAAAACAACAGGAACTCTGATTTATTGAGGGAACCTTTGGTAAGCTATTTTACAACACTCCTTCTCCAGGGAGACTCAGTGGTATATCAATTAGGCAATATGTGACATTCTGAAATATTTTATAGACAACTGTTAAGGAATATTTAAACGGGATTGAAATATAGCCTTAGATATGTTAATACTTGACAATAAAAGGAAAAAGAAATGTTTCCTCAACAGGCAAAAATTTAATAAAAGATAATACATAGATGTTGGCAGATAAAAGATAAAGAGGAACATAATGTAGAGAGAAGCACTGGTGTTTTCCAGTCCTAAAGGTAGACATGCTGAGTTGTCAGGTGTTTTTGAGATTAAATCTAGCACCATGTTTACGCCCTGTTGCAAACGCAATTTAGAAAAGGCTTAAAACGTGAGTAAATTTGATTTATAGTTAAGTGACTTACTTCAGTCACTAAATAGTAAGACTGGATCTAATTTTTCCTAAAGAAATAAATACTCATTGTTTAAGAATACACCACTCTTTAGCAGAAATACCAAGGAGGATTTAATGTTAGGCATGGCAGCCATGTAGTAATATTTAAACAAAAGTTTCATGAAAACATTGGTTGAATATAACTGTATAAAATGTTTTCTTAACTTTGATTTTAAGTTCAGGGATACATGTGTAGATTTGTTACATAGATTAATTTGTGTGTCTGGGGTTTGTTGTGCAGATTATTTCGTCACCCCTGTATTAAGCCTAGTACCCATTCCATTTTTGAATGTGGCATTTATAATTACATTTATGTGATCCTCTCCCTCTTCCCACCCTTCACTCTCCAACAGGCCCCTGTGTCTGTTGTTCTCCTCTATGTGTCCATGTGTTCTCATAGTTTACCTCCCACTTATAAGTGACAACTTGGGGTATTTGGTTTTCTGTTTCTGCATTAGTTTGCTAAGGATAATGGCTTACAGCTCCATTCATGTCCCTGCAAAGGACATGAATTCATTCTTTTTTGTGGCTGCATAGTATTCCATGGTGTACATGTACCACATTTTCTTTATCCAGTCTATCACTGAGGGGCATTTAGGTTGATTCCATGTCTTTGCTATTGTGTATCCAAGTTTTATATATGAGGATGTGATTTTTAAAAAAGATTTCTTTTTCTTTTGAGCTACAAAATGAAAAGGTTACTTTGATTGGGAGCAGGGTCAAAAACTTAATAGTCAGGTTTCATCAATGAGCAAAAGTTAGCTTATGTGTAGTCTGAACACATGGTGTGAATGGTAGAGACCTGTAGGCAGCTACTCAATTTCTCCTTGTTGTGGCTCTGAGGAAAGGCAGACCTAGTGTTGCCAGATGTTTGAGATTTTTAAAGATGCTTAAAACTGGGATCTGTAAGTAAAATCTTCCTATATTTGGAATCAGTTTACAAACAAACAGTGCAAGCTTGTCAAAACACATCTAGAGACAAAATATCAGCTACTTCTATATTAGATTTAGAGAATAATTTTGCCATGTTAGGAGTTTAGAAATAAACAGATATTCACATTGTTTCCTTTAACTAATGCAATACATGTATCTATTTTTAATAGTCTACAAGACCAAGACTTCAGTTACTTATCATTTTATTTTATTAAGCATCGGCTTTGTGTCAGGAACTGTTCTGGGTGTTGTGGATCTAGGAATGAGTGAGATAAAGCCCATATCTTCAAGGTGTTTATAACCTTGTGAGGAGTGATAATAAAACTCATAAAGACAAACAAATGAGAAATGCCCAAATACTTTTTAAGCACAGAGAAAAGATAGGTAATGTGATCCAGTGACTTGGGTGAAGGCACTCTGGCATGAGTGGCCTGGAGAAGCTCTCTATGCAGTATTATCCGAACTGAGACCCGAATGGCACATGGATTCAGTCATGCTAAGATTTGAGAGAATGGAACTCCAAGGAGAAGGATAAGTAAGGAAAACTCTTCTAAGAAGAATGCACCTACTGTGTGGGACAAAAAGATAAGAGGTCATTGTGGCTGATTTTGGTGAGAGAAGAGAAAAGAGTAGAGAACAAGTTTGAAGAGGAAGTCAGGACCAGATCTTGTAGGGCCTTTTAAACCAGCACTTTTTACACTTTAATGCACCTGTGAGTCACCTGGGGGATCCTACTAAAATACAATTTTTGGTTTATTATGCCTGAGATTCTATATTACTAACAAGCTTCCAGGTGAAGCCCATGTTCCTGGTCCTCCTACCATACTTCAAATAACAAAGCTTTAAATAATGGTGAAGAGTTGAATTTAATATTTAATTTGTACTTTTTTTTTTAGACAGAGTCTCGCTGTGTCACCCAGACTGGAGGGCAATGGCACCATCTCGGCTCACTGCAAGCTCCGCCTCCCAGGTTCAAGTGATTCTTGTGCCTCAGCTTCCTGAGTATCTGTATCTGGGATTACAGGTGCACACCACCATGCCTGGCTAACTTTTGTATTTTTGGTAGAAACGAGGTTTCGCCAAGTTGGCCAGGCTGATCTCAAACTCCTGACCTCAAGCGATCTTCCCGCCTCCCAAACTCCTGACCTCAAGCAAGCATCCCAAAGTGTTGGGATTACAGGCATGAGACACCGTGCCCAGCCTAATTCTACTCTTAGTAGAAAATCATGCATGGTGAAGTGGTAGATGGAACGAGTTTGCAGGTGGGCAGAGAAAGCCAGGGAGACAGTTAGAGACCATTTCAGCTGTTCAGAGAAGAGAATATAATAGCTTGGGCTACCATGGGAGATGCAGTATATATAGATTTTGAACACAGAGGTTATGGGCCTTTCTGTGAAATTCTGCTGTAAACAAAGAGAAGAACCAGGTTTCGGCATGTACATTTTTTGGCCCAAGCAACCGAGAGGATGTTATAGGACCAGTTTCTGTGATGAAGAAAACTTTGAAAAAAGCATGTTTTTTGTTAGGTAAGTGTGGGGGCTGGGGAGGAAAGCTATAATTCTATTTGGCCAAGTTAAATTGTGGATGCCGAACGGTTATCTAAATGGAAATATCTGAAAGGCAGTTGTAAGGTGAACCTGGTTTAGGAGACAGATTGGTGCTGAAGAAAAGGATTTGGGAATCTCCAGCATATTGAGGGCACTGAGAGCCATGGAACCAATTGAGGTGGCATAGATGGCGCATATGTGGGAAAGCACAAGAAGCAAGCAGACAGTTTGGAGTCTTTGACATTGAGAGATCCTGGGGACAGAGACAACCCAGAAATGGAGTCTCGGAATGGGTGACCAATGGATAGTCAGGAGAGTGTTTTGTGGGGAACCCCTAGAAAATAAACCATTTCCTGAAGAAAGGGGTGGACTAATGCTGATGGAGCTCGAGTAACATGAAGCTTGAGAGTGGACCACTGATTTGATGACATCAGCTTATTTGTAAACAAATCAAGTATAACTTTTTTAAAAAAACTGTTAGCTGTTTAACTCTTAACTAAAAATTACTGGTTTTTTTTTGAAAAATAAAAAACTAATTAGACAATTTCAGCTGAGTTATTATGAAACACATTATTGGATCATGTAGATAATTCACACTTGACTGTATTTATCATGCTTATTCATTGTGTGTAAAAAGCATAATAAGTTTTCTTATTTTTAAATCATTACATGATTTTTCAGTCTAGAAGCAATTAATCAAATGATTCTTCTTACACCTGGAAACAGCTTCCTTATCACTTTTGTATTCACTGATCTATGCAAGCCTTGAAGCAGCCACCACCAATTTCATTACTTAAAAAAAAATTCTCTTGCAGAGTTTATCTATAACCCTTCTGTTTATCTTAATGATCATTGTGTCAGGATTGCTAGAGGATGGCTACATCGTAACTGATGCTTATTCAGCATTTAAAGATTTAATCTAACACCCATAGGAAAACTGAAAAAAGTTAGTTACTGTTAATCATATTTTCCATAGCTCCAATGATCACATAAATATATACCACCTGAATCTTTATCTGTCTCCCAGCCTTCACATGATCTGATGGCCTGCTGGCAAGGCTGGACTAAGAATATCTTATGGTCTTCTTCCCATCTATGTTATTCAAAATAAAACAAAATTAAAATATACAGTAGCAGCAAAGTACTGTTTTTTTTTCCTGATTTTCAGTAGCTTAAAAATATCGTGTATAATAAAAAAATTTTGATGTTAATGCTTAAATTTTTTTTATCCAGTGCCATGTACTGCCGGTTCCCATTGTAAGATCCAGCCCTCATTTCAGGAGAGTCATGTGTACCACTGTACCCATCAACTTTCCTAACAAAGCAGTGTTGCCTTTAGACCAGCAGCTCTTAAGCTATTTTGGATCAAGTGTCTCTAAAAAGCTGATGGAGCCTATAGACCTCTAAAAACTACACAAAAGTACATATGCAAATATTTCCTGCGGCTTAATTTCCTTTCACTCCATGCTCATTTCTACCACATAGCCAGTTTATAAAAGCCCAGGGAGTGTCAGAACACTTTCATTCTTGGTTTTCATAATGATCACTTACTAATTGTAAAATGGAAATGCCTCCGAACTCTGCAACTAAAACAAAATAAGCTTTAATTCTGCTCAAAACAACTTTTAATGAACAGGCTTATTGTTTAGTTTGTATATTAAGTGATTGTGGCATAACTGGAAATGTGTAAATAATCTTTGAAAGCCAACAGATTGAAGATTTTGGCTTCAAGAAGTGAAGAAAACCTGTACTCACAAAGGAAGGCAGAAGCAAACCGAAATCAAACTGACATGGCTTACTTTGTCACATGAGGAAGAGGTTTGTCAAGGAACACCAGAATCCTATCTCATAATTTCTTTTGTATTCATCTCAAAGAAGACATTGTGGTAAGGCTTGAATCATTGAGACCATCTGTGTTAACAGCAAAAGGATTACAATTCTGCTTTTCAATTTTAAAGCCTTCTGAGCAGAAGTAACCTTCAGAAAAGTTCTGCAGATTTCTGCCTGCTGAGAAATTGAAATGCTGAGTTACTCTTGACACCAGCCTCCAGAAATGTTTCCTCCACACTGAAAAGTTTGCTTCTCCACTTCCAATCTTTCCTTCCAGAGAGGCAACCGGGACAAAAAAAAAAAAGATTTCCAGCAGTCTCCAAAATAGTAACTACAGAGACTTGACTCAAAAGTTTTACTTCTTTCTTTTAGCTGGAAATACCAGCCAAACCCCAAGTCAGTAACGAACTCCTTCCTGTCACATGGTGCTGAGAACAGGCTTCTTTCTTTCTGAAAACAAACAGAACTTCCTATTGTTAAGTCATGGGCTTCACTACTGGTCCTCTGTCAAGCATCCTTGCACAGCATTTCAAGTCTAGGCTTTTGTGATCAGGAAAAGTAAATTGTGGGTACATTCCAGCCTCTTTAAACTTAGTCATCTTAAAAAAAGCGCCATACGGTCTGTTGTATTTGAGGAGGAGCAGATTCAAGGGGCTTTCTCAGCTGTGTGTGTGTGTGTGTGTGTGTGTGTGTGTGTGTAAACAGCTTCATTGAGGTATAATGGACATATAAGAAATGGCACATTTTAAAAGTACATAATCTGCTAGTTGAGGTTATGTATACATCCGTGCAACCATGATCACAGTCAAGACAGTGGATGTATCCACCACATGCAAAATTTCCTGGTGCCCTTGTAATTTCTCCTCTTATCTTTTTCAGTCTCTCTTCCTAGGCAACCACTATTCTGCTTCCTGTCACTGTAGATTAGTTTGCATTTCCCAGATCTTAATATAAATGAAATCACATAGTATGGACTCTTTTTTCTTGGACTTTTTCTCCACTCAGCATAGCTATTTTGAAATCCATCCACATTGTTATGTGTTTCACTAAGTCATTTCTGGGTATTGCTGTGTAGTATTCTACAATACAGCAGTCTCCAGCCTTTTTGGTACCAGAGACCAGTTTTGTGGAAGACAATTTTTCCACAGACAGGAGTGAGGGGTGGTGCTGTGGTTTCATCAGGCATTAGATTCGCCTAATGAGTGTGCAACCTAGATCCCTTGCATGTGCAATAGGGTTCCTGCTCCTATGACAATCTAATGCTGCTGCTGATCTGATAGAAGGCGGAGCTCAGGGGTAAAGTGTGCTCAATTGCTGTTCACCTCCCCTAGTGTGGACTAACTCCTGATTTGGGTATTTTCTGTGTGGTACCAGTCCATGGCCTGGGGGTTGGAGACCCCTGCTGCTGTATGTTTGAAGAACATAATTTGTTTATCCATTACTGATGGACATTTGGGTTGTTTCTAGTTTAGGGCTATCATAAAAATAAAAGGTTATGAAGGTTCATGTACAAGTCTTTGCATGAACACTGGCTTTCACTTTTTTGAAGTAAATTCCTAAGAGTTGAATGGATGAGTCATAGAGTTGGTATGCTTTCAACTTTTAATAAACTTCCAAACTATCTTCCAAAGTTCACATACCATTTTTACATTGCTATTAGTCATGTGTGGGAGTTTCAGTTATTCCACATTCTTGCCAACACTTGGATGGTGAGTCTTTAAATTTTAGATGTTCTAATATGTGTGTAGAGGAAGCATTGTGGTTTTGGTTGTTTTTTTTTTTTTTTTTGAGATGGAATCTTGCCCTGTTGCCCAGGCTGGAGTGCAATAGCACGATCTTGGCTCACTGCAAGCTCCACCTCCCAAGTTCAAATGATTTTCCTGCCTCATCCACCTAAGTAGCTGGGATTAAAGGTGCCCACCACCACTCCCAGCTAATTTTTGTATTTTTCATACAGATGGTGTTTCACCATGTTGGCCAGGCTGGTCTCGAACTCCTGACTTTGTGATCTGCCCTCCTCGGCTTCCCAAAGTGCTGGGATTACAGGCATGAGCTACCGCGCCTGGCTGTAGCTTTGGTGTTCAGTTTCGTGTTTTGATTTGTAAGAACCTTGATCCATAGGCCATATTGACGCTCTGGTGTCCCAATATGTTTGTCAATGCAGATCAACCAAAGGTTGCATAAGATTCAATGTATTTGCTTTTCCTTGACATTGCCCTGAGTCGTCCAGGTTTGATGTAAACAAAGAATAATGACAATAGTAATTAAGGCAGATTATTTCTATGAAAAATGTTTTAGACATCATAGCATGGCAACAATAGTGTATTCCCATTATATCCATCCCGATCCATGTTAGGCGTAAAACGATTTCTTCATAATAGAATTGAACCTGGTTAATTTTTATTAATGATGATGTTTTGTTGTTTTCATCCCACATAAATATTCTTTAATATATAAGAAAGAAATCGAAGAAATGCTTCCTTGAAAATCCAGTTCAAATATCTGAAATCCTCTGTGAACTCCTTGCTTAAGCATCTGTGCTCTAGAGTTTTACTCTTTCATCTGTTGGGAAGGCAATTCCTTTGCTGTTTTCTATGTCTTCTTTACTGGCTCCACCTAAAGATCATGGAGCTGCTAGTCTCATTGGTCAGAGACCAAAACATTTATTAAATTGCATTGTACTGTGGGAAGGCTCCTAGCATGTTAAAGGATGGTACCCACACACAATGTCTCTAGCTGTCCTTTCTTGTCCCTTCTCAGTAAGACGCTCCCCAAGACACAGTAGGCCTGGCTCTCCGCATAGACCTACTATTCACTTTCTGTTCCAAGATGACTATCTGTGACTAGGTAGTAAACCAGACAGGAGTTTGTTTTCTCCATCTGGAATAGTCAAGAGCTTTAGAGTATGGGAAGAAAAAAGAAAGTAAAAGATTCCTTGAAGCTTCTTGGTTACAGCCAGATTTTTCAATGATGCTTTTCCCCAGGAGTCCTATTTTGATCAGGTCATGAAGTGGTATGTCCTTCCCCATTCTACTTGGCATTGTTTCTTACATACATTGTTTCTTGGTCAACAATTGTGAAAGAAAGAAGGGCTGAATAAAAGGATTTGTGGTTACAAATCAAAATGATCTCTTTATACTTCAAGGTTAGTTTATATTTATTCACTACCTCGTTCTTATTCATAATATTTGCAAGATTGGAGAATAATCCACCTCCAAACATGTAACTCTGGCAAACTGATGATGTTGGGTCAAAAGCAGTTGAGAAACGGACGGGGGGTGGAGGGGGCAAGTAGGTCAGGCTGACCTTCCTTCTGTTTGTAAAAGCAGGAGATAATGTTCACGTGTGAGAGATGTCCTCTCGATACTAGAAGGAAAGGAATATTTCTGTCATTAAAAACTAGAAGTTGAAGCTGGGTGAATCACGGACAGTCTTTATTACCGGTCTCCCACATAATTTGGTTGCTTTTTTCCCAACTTACTTTTGTTGGATTTCTTTGCTCATTTCTTTATGAAGCCTTCTGTGATGTAAAACTTACATTACACACATTTGTATGCTTTTCTTCTGTTGCACTGACTTGTGTTACTTTAGCTCTCAGGTCCACCCCAAAATTCCCGAAAGTGTAGAGGTAAAATTTTGCTTCCCCTAAACATTATAGTCTTTCCTCACTTTTTACATTTTTAATTTCATCTCTCCAATTTAGGTTTCTACCTTATCATACTTTGAGTCATAATTATTTTAAATCTTCCTGAAAGTGTGCATATTGTACATAGCATTCAATGTTCTCGTTAAAAAGCCCAAATATTGAGCAATAATATTAGATACAGCATAAGGGATATAACAATTTCTGCAAGGACTACCCCTTCAGTAATTTATAAACCAACATCAGAAAGATGACATAGAGTCAGAAGCGTTCAGGATAAAAATAAAAACATATGTGTATACATGAGGCCACCAGATTAGAAAAATGTTCAGAAAATTATTTACCTAAAATTCCCCAATCAAACTCATTTTGTCCAGTCTCCTTTTCCAAGACATATTACCACCAAAATCATTTAAGACAGATGGTCGCCTCTATTTTTAAAATGTTCTAGAGTTGATAATTTCGCAAGCTCCTTTGGTAGTCTGCTTCAGTGTTTAATCACTCTTACACTCAAGACGTTCTTCCTTATGTCTAATATATGATATCTAAATAATGAAATACACGGAGTGGAATAAGGAGGATAATTTTAACTCTCATAGCTGCTAGAACTGGAGACCTAAACAATTTTTCAGTGAGACACAGGATTCAATTATCCTCTCTATGGGGTTGACATCTCCATCCCTGACCTTTCACCCTCTTTATGAGTCTATAGTTCTTACTTTCCACAGGATATGGTCTACTGATTACCCTGCAGACATTTGGAAATTAAACTAATCAAAATAGGCTAATTTTGCTTCCTAAGGAATGCAGTTTCCTTGTATCTGTAGTTCCACGATCTACTGCTTCTTCTAAAATTCCTTTACTCCCTGTCTTCTCTATTTACAACACAAAATTCAACAAACTGCTAAATGTAGCTGTTAATGTCCCAGAGTATTTCTCAAAGCAGCTTCATAGTCACAGTTTTGGTTAAGGCTCCAGTGCTTTCATTCCTGAACTACCTGTACTACAGATCCCAGCTGGAACCTCTGTCCTTCCCTATGACAGCAGTTGACTAGATTCCTGGATATTGGATTTGTGGTGATAATGACACCATTCTGAACAAAGCTCACTTTTCTCCCCTGCTCTCCAGTGTCATGTTTTCTCCAGCCAGAGATGTCTCCTGAGTAGCAATGACTAGTATAAGTTTTTATTCTCAAAGTTCTTTTAGGTGTCAACGAATCCTTTCAAAAGGATTTAGAGATAATTAAATGTTAGGAAATACAGCTTAAAGAGCATCCCTTCCTAGAGAATGTGAACTTTAGCTGTGTTTGATGTGCAGGGAGGGATTGCCTTCCTGGTGTGTTCAGTTCACAGTACACCACAGGGCATTCTCTCAGGACCGTGAGCAGAGGCTGCTCCCCTGTCCCTGCTGCCTTCAAAAGAGTGGCCACTGGGCAACTTGGCATGTCTCCTCTAAAAAGCACATTCCCCTGCCTCAATGGATGCTCCTTGCTTTCCCACGACCAAGGGCAGATGGCGGCTCACTTCCACCCTACAGTGTGCTCTCTTGCCCCTCACAATCAAGGTCCCCGCCCCTTCTTTCCATCTCAGGGTGGCTAAGAATTGCTCCTTAGTCCTGTCACTGAAAATCACAGCTGCAGGTCCCAGAGTGAGTCCTTCCAACTTCCCCAGACTGTAAGGGTTCAAATAGCACTCATAATATAACAAAGGCGAAGGTAGGTGTCTGAAGAATCATATTTAGGATCACTCTCTCCCCACTCTCAGATTAGGAAGCTATGTTGAAGTTACTGATGGAATTGAAACAAGGTGGAAACAAAGCGAGGGGCACACATCGAAAAAGTCCTCAACATTCCACTTAGCATATGAGGGCAGCAGAGCTTCTGGTTAACAGTTGGGTCCCAAATGACCCTCTAACTCTTTATTTCTTTTATTACTGGTGGTCATTCTTGGCCACATCACTCAAATTCTTTGCCCTAGTTTCTTCATCTGCAAAATGGGATAGTACCAAGATGATAGGTGAGTTTTAGGCTGAAATATCAGGCACTAAGTTAGCACTATGAAGGGTTAGTTGTACTCACTGACTAAAGATAAGAGACGGCAAATGGAGGCTACATTTTCTGGACTTGGCACCAAGGAGAGAGAGAGGATAGAGTGGGTCTTCTTCCAGGATAGAAGTGGCTTCGGCAGGTACAGAGATCATGAAGACAGAGGCCTTGGCAAGGTGAATGGGACTTGATTGACTCAATGGATAAAAGGTGCCCAGAGCCTGGTGCCTGGCACTTCATCAGTGATGGCTGAATTTGTTAAATTGGTAAGGGTCTGTTTTTCCTCAGCTCTAGGAACAAGGAGAGAGTGTTGGAGTATAGAAAGCCTTCAGAAAGAAAAAGAGAATTTGATGTTAAACACATTGGCCTCGATATCTTTTATTAAGTAAAAAGGTGTGATTTGGCCGGGCATGGTGGCTCACGCCTATAATCCCAGCACTTTGGGAGGCTGAGGCGGGTGGATCTTCATGTCAAGAGATCGAGACCATCCTGGTCAACATGGTGAAACTCTGTCTCTACTAAAAATACAAAAATTAGCTGGGCATAGTGGTGTGTGCCTGTAATCCCAGCTACTCGGGAGGCTGAGACAGGAGAATTGCTTGAACCCAGAAGGCGGAGGTAGCGGTGAGCCGAGATCGCGCCATTGCACTCCAGTCGGGGTAACAAGAGCGAAACTCCATCTCAAAAATAAAAGGTGTGGTTTGCTGGTTAAACACGAGGAAGACTGAACGATATAGTAGAAACTGTGGAGAAGGTAGTTTTCACTCATCTTACTGAGTGCAGATAAGATGAATAAAGAAAAGTGTACTTGGGTTGAGTTGATTAATGGGTTATTGACCAATAACAGCCTAACATAACATGCTTTGTCAAGAAATTTCTTTTAAGAAAAAAGAACAACCTGCTTCTTTTGTTTTGTTTTTAAGGGAACTCTACCACTTGGCCTTGGATCTAAATGGAGAGAGTTGCAGAGTGAACCCCATTTTCCCAGATTGCCCGACTGCTGTCCCTTCCCATAGCTCCTCTGGTCTCCTTGGATCCACCAGTTAGTCCTCATAATGGTCATGTGAAGAATGTGTAGTTACTATTTCTGTTTCACAGAGAAGGAAGCTACCATGATCAGAACCGGAGGACTGAGGTCTAAGGGATTTCCTCAGGTCTCTGAAGACATTCAAGATGTTCTTTCAAATGCTAAGGATGTTCCACTCTATTTCGTGATCTTTAGCTGCGTAGAACTGACACGTACCATGGGTGCTTGCCTGTCAGGGAAATCTTTTAAAAATCCACTCATCTTAAGGCTGAGATAGCTAATGGAAACTTTGGCTGCAGTGGGTTGGGGGACTGAGTTCAAGTTTTCCCCTTTCCTCCACCCCACATAGCTAAATGCAAAGAAATAATTACTTTTCAGTTTCTTTTGACAAGTCCTACATGTGAACTCTGCATTCTAATGATTAAAACAAAAGCTGGAAGCCATGTTTTTCTTGAGTTAGAATTCTTGCTGCACCTCCAACACTCTAGGCTACCTGATGCAGGACACCCAGCCTCTGTGGACTTCAGCCAAAGCAAGCGACAATACTGGACAACATAGAAAACCTCCCAGAAAAATATCCAAGCCAGGGGACCTCCTGTTTAAATTAATAGAAAGAGTGGCTCACGCCTGTAATCCCAGCACTTTGGGAAGCTGAGGCGGGTGGATCACGAGGTCAAGAGATCGAGACCATCCTGGTCAACATGGTGAAACCCCGTCTCTACTAAAAATACAAAAAATTAGCTGGGCGTGGTGGCGCATGCCTGTAATCCCAGCTACTCAGGAGGCTGAGGCAGGAGAATTGCCTGAACCTAGGAGGCGGAGGTTGCGGTGAGCCGAGATCGCGCCATTGCACTCCAGCCTGGGTAACAAGAGAGAAACTCCGTCTCAAAAAAAAAAAAAAAAAAAAAAAAAAAATTAATAGAAAGAAAAGTAGTATATGGAGGAAGCAGAATAAATGTATAAAGACGTGAAATAAAGGTTTCTAATGGCTGAGAGTCAGTTATAGAGGCCAAATACACTGTCCTGCTGACGACAAGCGCGTGATTAAAAGAATCTTAGGCCTTTGATGGCAATCGCCTCATTTGCTATTTAGTTTTCTAGAGTTAATGACATTTGTTCTGCATTACGTTACTTTTGTCCTGTTTAAATAATAATTTTAAAAAGAAAAGAAATGAAAACACGAGACCCAGTGCCCTTGTGCCTTGCCGGAGGGAAAGTACAATGCTAAACAGTCTCGTTTTTTAGTATATCATCACATTTAAGATAGAGTGTTCTCACTACTCAAATTAACCTACAAGTCTCAGTAGTTCAGTGAATTTTCTTATTGGTCTTCATGATTCCTTTCCTCCAAACGGTTTTCCTGACAGATGAATGCAGGATGTCAAAAGCTTCAGGCTGCGATATACAAATAAGAACAACACAGAGGGGATAATGCAAACTAGCACTGAATTCGGAGGCTGCATTGGTTTTCTCTGCATGGCTACTATATAGTCTCATACTGTTGAGAACTGTAAGTTATAATGATTTTTTAAAAAAATTGGTCCATCTGTGAATCAAGTACAAGGCGCTCCATGGCTTCTCAAGTAACTTTTTTTTAGTTGAAATATACAACTTTAGTTGAAATATACATCTTTAGTTGAAATATACATCTTTAGTTGCCAAGTTCTGCACTTTTCCTACCTGCAAGGAAAAGTTGCAAAGGCAATTAGTGATCAAATCATAGGAAATATTTGTTTCCTACATTTTCTGGAAGCGGCAGGTAAGAAAGTCATAGTTTATAGCAAAATTGTGGGAAATATTCATTTGGGTAAATAATTGAATGACTGAAAAAAAAGAGGAATCTTTTGCCGCTGGATATGTTTCTTCTGCGTCACTCCCTTAATTTATCTCCTCGGACACTCATCCTCCTCAGCTTTACGGCATCCTGACAGATTAATCAAATCTAATAACAATACCAAAAGCAACCTGTTCTTGATGTTCTTGCTTTCTGCTGCTTAATACATAGCCAGCTGTATCCAAAGGAAAAGCTTTCATTAGGCACCTATGTTTGTGCACGTTGCAGTCATTATTAATGAAACAATGAGGTGCAATTGTGATTTTAAGAAGTTCTGCACACTTTTGTTTCAAACGCTGTAAGATGAATATTGTTAGAGGAACAGAAGTTTGGATGAAAGATTGAGTCCCGGGGTAGCCTATCACCCATCTAGATTTCTTTAATTTAGGGAAAGGGCTGTAGTAGAAATGTGAAGTTTTCTGCATTAACTTAAATCATTTCATTTTAAAGGGGAAGAAAATTCTAACCAATGAGAGGGTTCAGTTTATTTAAATGTGAGATGATTTATACAGCTATAAAAAGGGATGATAAGAATACCACTGAAAAATACTACTACTGGCATTTAAAAGGGTCAGCTGGGGTAGGAGGCATTTAGCCACCCCATAATCACCCTCAGTCACTCCCACCCCTGTCCCACAATTCGACATGGATAATCGCTCTGCTAAAGTCGCTTTGTGTGTGTTTTCTTTCAGATTGCCATTCCTAAACCGCACAGTTAGGAAAATATTAAAAGTTATGATATAACTGAAGCACTGTCATTGAAGCTGAACTTCGGTAGTGGGACTAAGGAATACAAAATGAGCTTAGCGGAGGCCAGTCTGGACAGCAAGGTAAGAGGACTAACCTGAAATGATGTCATAGAGACCTCCTCAGGAGTTAGATCTCAAAACAAGAATTTACACCTGTTTCAGAAAATCTGAGGTATTCTGGCTTTGTTAGCATAGAATCTGAGCCTCAGTGTGGGAAAGAAGTCTCACTGTCTTCTTTTGCCACCTCTTTTATGGCAGGATCCTTTGGTTTACATGTGAGATGCTAGAACCCCTCTTCTGGCTTTCAGGCAAGGTATTGCTCTCAATTCTGCCAACAAATACTCATTGAGTGACTATGAATATGTCAGTGCTACTCACTTAATATGCTTGGTGCTGGAGAAATATTGAAAGGCAAACAGAAGTGTTCACTGCCTGCCAGAAACATAGGAGATTGGGAATACAGCTCTTAATCAACTGAATCTTTATAAATGGATAGCTTCTTTGAAAGGGGCTATGAGAGTATGTAACAAGAGAAATTGATCTAGTTAAGAAGACAGAGGTGTCCTGGAGGAAATGGATTTTGAATTGAGAACAAGAACAAGATTTGATTCTAAAATCTGTATTAAGTCTATATGAGAGGTGGGATGATATTATTAGAATTACATAGATATTAGGAATTTGTGTGTGTCTGAAAGTTTTGAAAGGACAGACACAGTTAAGAACTCAGTATGACTGAACTTCTGGAATCAGCAGGTAAGACAGTCAAAGTTTATAGTAAAATTATGGGCAAGTTACCAAAACTCAATTTATTTGTTATCAGCGTAATTTCACTGACCTCAAAACACCATTGTGAGGGTAAGTTAAATAATGTATATAAATTACTTATCACAGTGACTAGGAGGTTTTTAACCTAAAGTGTTATTTTCAAGAATGGATTAAACGGGTAATGAACAATCTGTATAGCTGCCTGTAACTAGGGTGGACATACAGTTTATTGTCCAGGACAATTTTGAGCACAAAAAGTATCAGGATGAGAGGTATAAAATGGAAAGTGTGGTCACCCCATCTGTACTTTACCACCTAGCAGAGACAATGTCAAAAAGCAGCCAGCAGCACATCCATGGTGCACACACAAATCACAGCCGCTCCTTCAAAGTCATGCTTTTTAATACGGCCTGGTGGAACTATGCCTAGAATATTCTGACATCGTACCCCTCTGCACATATCATTTTTAGGCATATGGATTCTAGAAGGGAAATCCTGTGGCCATTACTGCTTTCCTTTTATTAATTACAAAGTTGATACCTGCCCAAATTAAAAAAAAAAAACACTAAAGAAGGGCATAAAACAAAAAATAAGTATCTTCCACCTCTTCCCCTAGTCCCACTGCCCAGGAACTATTTCTTGAATATCTGCCCAAAGATATTTGCATGTGCATGTGTGCATGTGTGCACATGTGTGTGGGTAGGTCTATTTATATATATGTAGTAATGTTACATGCGTAATAATGTAGTTCCTTTCTCTTAAGAAATAAGCATGTTTAGAATGAGTAGATTTTGCTCAGACCATGTAACTTTCTTCAAAGGTTACCTCAACAACACGCTTCCTACCTTACAGCCAATGACCTCACCAACAGGATGGCAGCTTTCCTTTTCAGACTCTGAGCAGCTTGGCCACCAGTAGGGGGTAGTCCTTGTGCTGCCTGGTGGCTCCACGACCCTGGGCTGCTGTTCTCAAGTTTCTTTCTCACTACCGACCGCAAAGGAGTTTTGTTTGTTGTTTGTTTGAGATGTGTCTCCCTCTGTTGCCCAGGCTGGAGTGTAGTGGCACTTTGGCTCACTGCAACCTCTACCTTTTGGGTTCAAGTGATTCTCCTGTGTCAGCTTCCCGAGTAGCTGGGACTACAAGTTCCCGCCACCACCACTCCCCTGACTGTGGGAGACTGTTTTTGTGGTTTAAAGTCATAGCAGCTTTGTCTCGATTAACTCAGCCCCCCTGCACCTGCTTTGGACTCCAGTTCATTCTAGGAAAGTACGTCAGTATCAGGCAATTCAGACTTATTCCAGAGACAGACTGGGAGAGGATGAGCGAGCACTTGTTCCCACACCCATCACAAATGATTTTTTTTCCCTCTCCTGGCTCTCTTTTCTTCTTCTCAATGCAAAGCATGCACAACAGCTGTGAATGTGAGAGACAGGCCCGTGCCCTGTGCAAAGAAAAACAGTCACCAGGACTTGGAAAACATTATGGTGCCTGCCATCATGAGCTTGTGAAACCAGGAACAATGAATACATTTAGCCATTAACAACTTTATCCCAAAAGCAAACATATGTGCTTACAATATGAGCTTGTGCTCATTGAGAATTAATTGCTTGACAGAAGTAAATGTAAGGCGGGGCCGGGTGCAGTGTCTCATGCTTGTAATACCAGCACTTTGGGAGGCCGAGGCTGGCAGCTCACTTGAGGTCTAGAGTTCGAGACCTGCATAGCCAACATGTCAAAACTCCATCTCTATAAAAAATAAAAAAATAAAATTTAGCTGGGCATTGCAGCAGACACCTGTAATACCAGCTACTTGGTAGGCTGAAGCAGAAGAATCACTTGAACCCGGGAGGCAGAGGTTGCAGTGAGCCAAGGTTGCCACTGCACTCCAGCCTGGGCAACAGAGCGAGACTCTTTCAAAACAAACAAACAAACAAATAAACAAAAACAGAAGAGAAAGTAAGTCAGAACATCATTTAAAAGAGGAAAACTGGGAGGAAGAAGTTCACCACACAGAGTAACAAGTAGAATATATTTCCTCTACAAAGGAGCCAATTGATTGATTGGTGAAATTTTGAATAAATGCAGTGGTATTTTTCTTGAGAGTTTGAGAGGGGGAAAAGCCAGGCCTTTGATATGTCTTACAAAAGACTGCTAAACGCAAGACAGTAGGAAAACTGGGATGTTTGAAGAATGAACTGCGGTGTTTGTTTTTGTTGAGAGGGAGTCTTGCTGTCACCAGGCTGGAGTGCGGTGGCATGATCTTGGCTCACTGCAGCCTCCACCTCCCAGGTTCAAGCGATTCTCCTGCCTCAGTCTCCAGAGTAGCTGGGATTACAGGAGCCTGCCACTGCACCCATGTAATTTCTGTGTTTTTTTGCAGAGACGGGGTTTCACCATGTTGGCCAGGCTGGTCTTGAACTCCTGAGCTCAAGCAATCCGCCGACCTTGGCCTCCCAAGGTACTGAGATTACATATGTGAGTCACCGCACCCATCCAAAGTGTGCTTTGTTTTGTTTCTTCCTAATTGATAGCTCCTCATTCTTCAAGCTACCTTCCTGAGGCTGCATTTTCCTTTCCTTCCTATGTATTCCATTTTTCCTGTTTGCCTTGAGTTGAGAAGCACGGGCAGGAATCATCTGTGCCTAGTTGTATGCCCTGGGTTTTCAAGGAAACAGAATAAATACAAGGCAGCTTGGCTCCTTGAATCATGTTCTGTGTTGTTTGCAACCAAACCACACATACATTTTCTGTCCCCTGATGTCCTACTTGGCAAAACCACCTCTCCTCATTTCTTGACTCAGAGCAATTCTGAAACTACAGGCACCATGGCTTCAGTAGGAATCGAGAGTTTATGAAGAGAGGCCACCAAGTCTGGGTCATTTCCTGCCTGGATGAATTCTGAGCCAGATTTATCCTGATACTGCATGGGGCTGGCCCTGGGCAAAATGATGAAAATGAAGCATCTACCCCTGCCTGACTCGCCCCCCATCTCTCTCCTCTCTCTATCTCATATCTCATTACCCTAAGAGCTCTCCTCTCAGGGGATCTGGGACTCCCAGGTTTTCTCCTTCTTCGTTCTAGGAAAAAAGCAGGGTGATCTTAAGCATAGTTGGGTGCTGGGGGCCCCAATTCTCCTATCTGAGCTGTTGATAGGGATTATCTTATTTTCAAAACTTCACTTATTATTTAGAGCCCTTATCTGCAAGACAGGAATAGTCTGCACAGAGACTCCTTGTAGTTTCACGTGGGGAGGAGCTGGTGGGCTCCACAGATGGGTTGGGGCGAAGACAGAGAAGGCCTGCCTGTGCCCAGGAGCCTCCCAGTGGGGGAAGTCACCGCCATGTGCTCCCTTTAAGTTTGCAGGTACTTCTCCCGGAGAACCATAGTGGCAGTCTCCCAAACATGGGGATGGTCCTGGGCACCCTGAACTTAGCCCAAGTAGGTTTACTACGAAGGAAGAAAACTTTTCCACTCTTGATGAACCTCGTCTCTTCTTTCTGGAGATGGTCTGTAGGAAAATGCTACTCAGAAATTCTGGCTTAGGAATTCCCCTCAGTCTCAAACACTTCTTAAATCTTAAGGCTACCATTATTCTGGCCATCTGTGCATTTCCGAAAAAAGATGCGGAATTGAAAGTTATTGCGAGGTTTTGGAGATAATTTACATTTCAAAATTCAAAGTGACCAATTTCGTATAGTTATAAAAGATTCACTAAGAAACCCATAACTCATCATAGTTTCTTTAGAACTTCAGATGGAATCCAATCAACCTTCTCATCTCATTGCCTGCCTACTTAAATCCGTAAAGAATACAGTTTCCAGAGTTTTCTCAGAAGAGACAGTGCATCAAGGAATATTATGGGAAAAAGTAGAATGTTCCTCTTAGGATTTCTAAACTTACAAAATTCGAGCTAGGTATTTTTAAAAGATCTCTATGGTGACAGTAGACAGAACAGTCTGGAAAAGAGTCAGGGTACATGTAGGGAAAGCGGTTAGGAGGTGTCTGTCATGTGACCCTGTTTCCATGTGAGGGCCCCCTCACAGTCACGGTGGGTGGGATCTGTCTTTCACCATTGCTGCCAACTTTCCTCTCCTGCAGCCCCCACTGAGCAGGAGCCTGACCTGGACTTGGCCATAGGCTGCTTCTTCCTGGGACTTCCATGTGGAGCAAATAATCGCAGGGAACCAGGGACAGAGAATTCCTTTGATCAGGAAGCACAGCCAGGGATGAGAGAAGGGAACCTGCCTTTCTCATGAGCACCATCTCACACTGATAAAAAGCTGGCTGTGTGCAGAGGCTTTTCCAGTGGCTGGTACGTGGTAGGGGCTGAATCGTGCCCCCTTTCCCCCTACTAAAAATTGATGTATTGAAATTCTAGCCCCTAGCACCTCCGAATGTGACTGCAGTGGGAGACAGGGCCCTTGAAGAGGTGAATAAGGTAAAATGAGGCGAAGAGGTAAAATGAGGCATAATGCATGGACCCTAAGCCAGCGTAACTGGGATTCTCATAAGAAGAAGAGATTAGGACACAGACGTTCACAGGCAGAGATGGCTACAGAGAGGATGCAGACTGGAGGTGGCCATCTGCAGCCAAGGGCGCAGGCCTCAGAAGAAACTTCTCCTCACTGCAATCCTTTGGTGAAGATGCTGAGATTACACAGTATAGAGAGGGAAAGTCTGAAGTACAGAGAGATGAGGGTGTTGCAGGAGGTGACATCCCTGGTCAGTCTGAGTCTAGTCTTGGCACTGGCAGTCTCTGGCACCAGGCCCTTCCTTGCTGCTGGCCAGTGCTGCTCTGCAGCAGGCTGTGGACAGAAGCTTTTGGGATAACCATGGGCTCACGTCCGAGGAGCCAGACTCTGGCTGCTATTCCTCTGTCTCTTGCCAGGGCTGAAAGCTGTCAGTGAAGCTTAGAGACTCTTTTCTCAGGGAGCAAGGAGAAAGGACTTCTTGGCGAGGAGGCCTAATCAGAGGGCTTGGGAGTTCAGGGAGAAGTGGTGTAGATCTCCAGGCAAAGCTGGACTTCCACATGGGGCTGAGAGGGAAAACACACACACACACACACACACACACACACACACACACACACACACGAAAAGGCATCTTCCCCACAGAGCTCAATCCTCAGAGAATGGCTTTCTTTATTTTAACTACTGACAGAGTCCTTGGCCCTCCCACTTGTGCCCTGCCCACCTTCCCAGCACAGAAACCTCTGGTTATTGGGCCTGACCTAGACACTCCCAGGGAACTAAAGGGCCCCTGGCCACAGTTTAGTCCACTGGCCTGGGGGGTAAGTAGAGGTGGGGGCTGTGGAACACTCCAAAGCACTTGCTCATCAATATGAAAGAACAATGAAAGATTGACAGAGTGAAGGAAAGGATGGAGAATGAAAAAAGAAATATGTTTTCTACATATTTCTGGGAACAAAATAGACAATTTTAAAAAGTTAGAATTCCTAAACAGTTTCCAGAGAAGACTATATATCAAAAATTAGATCAAATTTGTATTTTAAATAAAATAACAGAGTAGAAAGAAAAAACTCTCGGATATTAAAAATGTGCTCACAATCCCTCACCCCCACATAGAGCATGTAATAAAATGCAAACAGTCTTGGGCATCTTGGAGACAAAGTTGAGGCAGTCAGGGTATCATGCATACAGCAAAAAACCAAAAAACCAAAAACCCAAAGGTATAGGATACTAGAGAAAAGAGTATAGAGATGGAGGCAAGTTTCAAGGAGTTCAACGTTTAACTCACAGCCGTTCTAGGAGGGGTGAGCAGAGATGTTGGGAAAGAGCATGTAGAGGAGGAATAGCACAAATGTTCCCTTCAAGCATTTAAAGTGAAAGAACCGATTAGAATGCATGAAAGGTTTGCATGAAAAATTCTCAAACCTAGATATCTTAGTGGAATTTCAGAACTCGAAGGACAAAGAGAAAATCCTTAAGAAAAATCCAGAGGGGAAAAGAATGGTAGTTGCCAATTAGATGTTTATTCCTCATGTGCTTAACGGTCTAAAACAGCTCTCTGTGGGTGGCTTTTCCTTCCACATGCATTCAAGGACCCAGGTCCTTCCTCGCTGTGGCTCTGCCGTCTGCAGGAAGAATGTGTGGTGGAACCACAGTTGCTTCATAAAAGCCTTAGCCCTCTTCTCCACACCTTTCCTTACACTGCTGGTGGGGATGTAAATTAGTACAGCCTCTGTGGAGCACAGTGTCAAGATTTCTCAAGGAACTAGAAATAGAACCATGTGATCCAGCAATCCCACTATTGGGTATCTACTCAAAGGCAAAGAGACCATTAGAGCAAAAAGATATCTGCACAGTTCAGGACAGCGAAGAAATGGAACCATCCTAGGTGGGTGACTGGATAAAGAGAATGTGACATACACGCAATGGAATACTATTCAGCTATTTAAAAATGAAGTCATATCTTTTCTTTTTTTTGAGACAGAGTTTCGCTCTTGTTACCCAGGCTGGAGTGCAATGGCGCGATCGTGGCTCACCGCAACCTCCACCTCCTGGGTTCAGGCAATTCTCCTGCCTCAGCCTCCTGAGTAGCTGGGATTCCAGGCACGCGCCACCATGCCCAGCTAATTTTTTGTATTTTTAGTAGAGACGGGGTTTCACCATGTTGACCAGGATGGTCTCGATCTCTTGACCTCGTGATCCACCCGCCTCGGCCTCCCAAAGTGCTGGGATTACAGGCGTGAGCCACTGCGTCCGGCCTGAAGTCATATCTTTTGCAGCAACATGGATGGAACTGGAGGTCATTATTTTAAGTGAAGCAACTCAGACATAGACAAAGACTGCATGTTCTCACTTCCAAGTGGGAGCTCAATAATTTGTACCTACGGACGTAGCATGTGGAATGATGGACAATGGAGACTAGGAAGGGTAAGGGTAGGAGGGGCATATGATCAGAAAGTACACAGTGGGGACAATGTCCATTATTCAGGAGATTAATACACTGAAAGCCCCAACTTCATCCCTGTGCAATATATCCATGCAACAAAATTACACTTGTATCCCCTGAATTTATACAAAAAAATAAAACAAAACAAACGTCCTCTAAATGGAAGATATCACTCCTGCTTTGATTCCTGGCCATGTGTAACTGTAAGGAAGGCTGGGAAATGCAGTCTCTCTGTGTCCGTGGAGAAGATAAGCAGACTCTGCTGAAAAACTCACAGGACGATCATCAGTCTCTCTGCAGTTCGACAGCAGGCTGCTGAAATGGAGCTGTGGAGGTCATGATACAAAGCCATCCTTTAAGAAAAAGGAGTAGAACCCCAAATATCACATATAGCTCAAGCAAGTCAAGTGTAAGAGCACGGGTTCAGACAGCGTCTGTACTACTCAACCTATATGAAAAAAAATGCGTTCAAATTCACCAATTAGAATAATATACAATTCTAGGAAAAGAGGCAACATGATTTGCAAGCAAAAGCACAGTTGAGAAGGATCCAGCAGATGCTAGAAGGAAAATAATAGCAGAGGGAGTATACTGGGTTGCTTGCTAATGTCTTTTTTCAGTGGTACCATATGAAAGACTTAGATTTATACTTTATTTTTCGATAGGCCCAAATTCTATTTAGTTTTAGATCCCAAAAAAATGACATTACCATCGAACTGTAAAATCTGTTTATTTTATTTTAGGTCAACCTATAGGTATACCATGGAAGAGTTAACTATAATATAAATATAAAGAGTAAGAATATAACGGATACATCAGAAAGTAATTAATAAACTAAATTCTTGAAAGTTCTTAACGGAGATGTGGAGGTTCTAAATTTCCTAAATTAAGAAGAAAAACACATATGTAATGAACTGTTATATCTATAGCTACAAGGATAACAAAACACTTAAACTCCTGATGGTCTGTGGAGAGTGGAATGAGGGAAATGAGTGGGTGACTGGTAGTGGTCGAGAATGTTACTTCACGTTTTTCATCTTCCTACATTATAACAGGTAGAAAATTACTTGCATGAGTTACTTTGATAATAAAAATTGTCAACAAAATTCTAGCCAACGAAAAAATAATAGCATTTTAAATGACTGAAAAGCAGAACTTGATGCAGACGCTTTTAGAAATTCTAACAACTATATATTGGCATCTCCATAATTATTCACCTCATTCTCAATTGTGTTGCAACTAGATCTTTAGTTCTGTCAAGTACCTTCTCTAGTTCATTTTCACTTTTGCAAAATGAAGATCTCAACCTAAGTAATTCCTAAGTTATTCCTCTCCACTTCTAAGTTTCTATGGCTTTTATATAAGAACCTACATTTAAAAACAATATAATTCTACTTTAATAAAGGGAAGTAATTAATTTTATTTTCATGGTGGTCTAATAACCTGCTCTCGTTTCATCTTGTTATGGGGAGTTTGTCTCCAATGACCTTTATGGAACTCACTTACTTCTAAATCAATGATCATATCCTAATAAACTAGAGGACATTTATGTGAAGGTGAAGAGATTTTTTTTTTTCTTCCTTGATAGCCAAGACCTCAAGCAAAGTGATTAGATAGGAACTCCTGAAAGGATTTTTCCTCAACTGAACAGAAACATAAAAGCAGTTATCAGAGGTAGCTGTGGAATTGCTCACTGTGTATTTCACGATATTAAATTGTTGGGGAGTTTCAATTTTATTAATGGACTTTTTTTCTGAGTTCTCAATTTCTGTAAGATTTTTGAATAAATCTCTAAATTTCTCAGTATGCAAACTATGCCTATATGATATCTTAAATATTTTTTTTCTGCCTGTGAACGTGCATTTCTCCGAAGTCCATGGATTTGTTCTTTGAGATATTTGGGACAGGTCTGTTCTGAAGAATATACTTGTACCAGCAAGGGGTTCCCTCAGCACATAGAGGGTGCAAATAGGAGTATAATTTTAATGCTTATCTGTTTTAAAAGAAAAAAATACTTTAATCACTAAACAGGTATTAAAAGCATTGATTTTCTAATATAACCTGAGTTTGTTGTTGGTTGGGTTCAAATTTTGGCAGTAAATTATTTGGGCACTAAGGTGTGTGTGTGTGTGTGTGTGTGTGTGTGTGTGTGAGAGAGAGAGAGAGAGAGAGAGAGAGAGAGAGAGAGAGAGAGAGATGAAATCTCTGCCAGGTGACACTATATTATCCTTGGTCTAGTGCCTTCTGTATCTCATGCTTTCACTAATTCATATCTTTTTAGCAAGGATTTACAGTTTATATTATGATTACTACATAATTATTCTCTTCTTGAATGAAATAGTTATCAGTAGTCATGTTGCTATATAAATTAACATGAAGACGCATATTTCTTTAAGAAAGTATTTAAGAAAGAGGCCATGAGGAATGCTGGCCAGGATGTGGAAAAAGGGGAATCTGTGTACACTGTCGGTGGGAATGTAAATTAGTATAGCTACTATGGAGAATAGTATGGGGGTTTTTCAAAAACTAAAAATAGAACCACCATATGATCCAGCATTCCCAGTGCTAGGTACCCAAAGGAAAGGAAATCAGTATATTAAGAGACATCTGTACTTCCGTGTTTACTGCACTATTCACAGTAGCCAAGATTTGGAAGCAACCTAAGTGTCCATCCACAGATGAATGGACAAAAAAAAAAAAGTGGTACTTACACACAATGGAATACTATTCAGTCATAAAGAGCATGAAATTCTGTCATTTGCAATAACATGGATGGAACTGGAGGACAGTTTGCTAAGTGAAATAAGCCAGGCATAGGAAGACAAACCTCACATGTTCGCATTCATCTGTGGGAGCCACAAGTTAAACAGTTGAACTCATGGAGATAGAGAGTAGAAGGATGGTTACACCCCAGCAGCTGGGAAGGTAGTAAGGGGTGGGGAGACTGGGGATGATTCATGGGCACAAAAACATAGTTAGAATGAATAAGGTCTACCGTTTGTTTGCTAGCACAAATGATTACAGTCAATAATAGGTCATTATACAGTCAACACTTTATTATAGATTTAAAAATAATTAAGGGAGTATAACTGGAATGTGTCTAACACAAGAAATGACAAAGGCTTGAGGTGATGTATACCCTATTTACCCTGCTTTCATATTATGCATTGTATGCCTGTAGCAGTATCTCATGTACCCCATAAATATATACTCATAGTTTGTTCCATCGAAATAAAAAATAAAACAAAACAATAAGAAATGTACTGGCTGGGCGCGGTGGCTCAAGCCTGTAGTCCCAGCACTTTGGGAGGCCAAGGCGGGTGGATCACGAGGTCAAGAGATTGAGACCATCCTCGTCAACATGGTGAAACCCCATCTCTACTAAAAATAAAAAAAAAAAAAACTAGCTGGGCATGGTGGTGCGTGCCTGTAATCCCAGCTACTCGGGAGGCTGAGGCAGGAGAATTGCCTGAACCCAGGAGGCGGAGGTTGTGGTGAGCTGAGATCGCGCCATTGCACTCCAGCCTGGGTAACAAGAGCTAAACTCCAACTCAAAAAAAAAAAAAAAAAAAGAAATGTACTAACTGACCAAAAAAGTGTGAAACTGTAAGAAAGTAGCAAGTTCAAATCAAAGAAAGAAAAACTATTTAAGGAACATATTGCTTCTACCAGAGTTGTAAGGCAGTCACATGGAAACTTAAACATTTTTACATGATGTTTTTCTAACTGAATATAGACCTACTTTAGTTTATTATGTTTTAAATATCTTCTTATTTGTCATATGTTTCTCAAAAGAAGAGAAAGTGTCAATACCTTAACAATAAAAATCCTATCTGTTGGGATTTTCTCCCTAAGCCACTTCTCAAGGACTGAGAATCTTGACACGTTTCTTCTCATGAGACTCTCAGCCCATGTGTTCAGTACTTTTGTTTTTAGGAAAGTTTTTACTCAAGCATTCCAACTTTGGGAACTACTAACCCAAATCTCTAAAACTGATAGAAGTTTCTAAGTAGAAAAATCCTTATAAACTTGCTTAATTTCATATTTTATCAGAACAGTGGTTTATCTATACTTTGAATATTTTTGCAGTGTCTCTAAGGACACAGTACAAGAAAAACTATGCTACAGCCTGTACATAAGCCTGCTTTTTATTCCAGCCAACATATACTATAAAGATTTCTATAATCATATTGGTGAAACACATAAATATATTCTCTTTTTTTCTCCAAAAGGAAAAGAAAGATGTCAATAGTAGATCTAACAGGAAACTGGAATCTGGGATGTCATAAAATCTAGCAAAAGTTTCATATACTATAAAGGATGGAACAAAACACTTTGTACGTTATGCCGAATAAAAACAGAGCTTCGTATTAGAGGGAATAGCTTCTTTGCCTCATTTTATTGTTTTAATTATTATTCAAGAATATATAATTCATATCTAATTGTATTTACTCATGATCAATAACAAAAATATTGTAAATAAAATAATTAAAACAGGGCCAGGCATGGTGGTTCACACCTGTAACCCTAGTGCTTTGGAAGGCTGAGGCAGGAGTGTCTCGTGAGCCCAGGAATTCAAGGCCAGCCTGGGTAACATGGGGAGACTCAGTTACTACAATTTTTTTTTTCTAAATTAGCTGGGTGTGGTGGCAACCACCTGTAGTCTCAGCTACTCAGGATGCTGAAGAGGGAGAATGGTTTGAGCCCAGGAGTTCAAGGTTACAGTGAATTATGATCACACTACTGCAATCCAGCCTGGGAAATAGAGTGAGACCATGTCTCTCAAAAATTCATAAAATAAAATAATTAAAACAATCAGTAACATTTAATGAATACCCACTGTCACTGTTCACTGATTTAGCAATGCTTTATCTAGGAAATGAATATAGTTGCTCTCTGTCCCCTTCCTTTCTACTCTCCTGCCTCTAGCTTCCTTGAATTTCAAAGACATTAAGGAAATGCAATACTGGCAAATACAATTGAGGAACAGCACCAGCTGCCTCCTTTCTCAATCCACTATCTCCTTTCCAAGGAGACCATAAATCCACAGGACACCCCTCTGCAGCACAGCAGAGGACAAATGTAGGTCCACTCCTAAAAGACAGCTTCCTCAGCTGGGCAACATTGGCTCAGTGTCTCCCATCAGTCTGCTCATCAGAGCCACACTGCATGGTAGGACCCTTCTTCCCTAGTGGCAATCAATGTTCCTCCTTCCCCCCATTTCACGGGGTCAGAACTTCACGGAGGCTTGTGGGCTTTCACCACCTTCTCTGGCTCCATCTCTTTTTCCCTTCACGGGTGTTGCCTTCAATAAATCTCTTGAAGATCTAATTGTGTCTTGGATGTGTGCACCATGGAGGGACCCAACTCACACCACATCTGTGGCATCTCCTTAGGGAACTTCTCTGCCTTTACGTACTACCACTGCCTACAAGAAGCTAGCTTGCTCTCTCTCTCTTTTTTTCTTTCCTTTCTTTCTTTCCCTCTCTCTCTTTTTTTCTATCGTCTTTCTTTCATTTTGCTAATTATCTTTCTTTCTTTCTGAGACAGGGTCAGGCTATAGTGCAATGGTGTGATCATGGTTCATTGCAGCCTTGACCTCCCAGGCTCTAGTGATCCTTCCACCTCAGCCTCCTGAGTAGCTGGAACGATAAGCATGCACCACCACACCTGGATAACTTTGTAAAGAAACATTTGTAAAGATAGGGTCTTGCTATGTTGCCCAGGATCATCTTGAACTCCCTTTTATCTGTACATACCCCCAATTCTACAGAGTCTCTCTTTATAGGCTGTTAGGTCTGTTACTGTCTGTTTTGTTTCCTGATTTTTCCTGAATGTTTAAAACTGTGGCTGACACATAGTAGGCATTCAGTAAGAATTTAGCAAATACACAAATGTCAGTCCTGAGAAAGATAGGAAAACAGATCTGGTTCTTTTCTGTAAGATAGATGCGAGCTGACTCTTATTGTTCCTGACATCTAGTGGCAGGATGAAAAACGATCCTGAGACCAGAAATTATTTCATTGGCTGGATAAAGCCCACACCACAGAAAATGTCAAGAGGCATACACCTCAGGGCCTATTACACTTTTACAGGGTTAGTACACATTTCCAATTCTTAACTGGCTGTGTATTCATCAGTGAACAAGACAGAAATCCAATGCAAAAAGGGGAACCAACCCCAGGCTAGTAAATGAGTGAGAAAATAGGCTGAACCTTACCACGACAGATTCTACAATGCTTACATCCTATTCTATCCACTTGTGGAAACAAAAATGTACACATAAAGGCACAACACTTTCAACAACTTGCAGTATAGCAGCAACAGGATTTAGAAGATAAATAAGTCAGATATTAATTCCCAGGCTTTTCCATGGTCAAATAGAAGCAACCTAGCTTCTGGTAGCCCACTAGAACCCAACAAGAAACTTAAACAAGAACCTGGTGAAGTATATGCACACCATGCTCTCACCTCGGAGGACAAGACACAAAAATGAGAATGAGCAGGGCAGCAGAGAGAACTCACATTTGTTGTTGTTACTGTTTTTATTTCAGAGAGAGAGGCCTCACTATGTTGTCCAGGCTGGTCTGGAACTCCTGGGCTCGAGTGATGGTCCCACCTAGGCTCCCCAAAGTGCTGGGATTCTAGGCATGAGCCATTACACTGGCAAAAGATGACTTTTATCACTTTTCTCCTTGCTATTACTATGCATTCAATAAGGATTTAGTTTTTAAGTGCCAACTATGTTCCAGTTACTGTTGTAGGCTTTGGGGATACAAAAGTAACAGAACAGACAACAATTCCTACCGTTGGGGAGCTGAAATCTCTCATTCCTCTAATCCTCTAAAGGGTTACGACTTTATAGGTGCCATGGCATGACAAGGATATGCCCTTTGTATCACAGGAAACAAAGTCTGCTCTTGGGAACGGTGGGAATAGCAAGATCCGTGAGAGCTTGGAAAGGATTAGGGAAGCGGGATCTGTTTGTTGGTGTGGAACGTTCCACTAAACCATCTACTCCAAACTACTGAATAAAGTATCAGATTTTCTGCGACGGTTCTGTTGCCTGAGAAAGAAATGCGTCAGTACAAGACAGTTCCAGAGGGAATAAAGGTCCTAGGTACCAGATTTCCCTGAGGCATTTACGTGGGTTTGGGGTGGGTCATGCAGGGTCTACAATGACAAGAGGAAGCATGAGGATACATGGACCCCAAGATGGCAGCAGTAAAAGTCATTGGTAGCCAGGCGTGGTGACTCCCAGCATTTTGGGAGGCTGAGGCAGGTGGATCACCTGAGGTCAGGAGTTCAAGACCAGCCTGACCAACATGGTGAAACCCCATCTCTACTAAAAATACAAAAAAAAAAAAAATAGCTAGGTGTGGTGGTGGGCGCCTGTAATCCCAGCTACTTGGGAGGCTGAAGCAGGAGAATCACTTCAACCTGGGAGGCAGAGGTTGCAGTGAGCTGAGATTGTGCCACTGCACTCCAGCCTGAGCAACAAAAGCAAAACTGTCACACACATACACACACAAAATAGTTGGCATGAATGATTGCCCATAACCCTTCCTATGGGGAAAACATAGGCCCTAAACCTATCAACTGTAAAAAGGATGAGAAAAACTGGTAGATGCCTAATTATTCCTTAACTCATATTTTAAGAAACCCAATGCATTTCCTAGTTTCTGATGTAATATACAATTTCTTTTTTCCATTCTCGTCTCTTGGAAAACTTGTCTCTGACAAGTAAGTTGGCCAAAGGTGCTATGGTTTTTGTCAACTGGAGATGAAGATAGAAACTTCACAGTTTCATAGTTTTATAAGCCTGAGCAAATTATTTCTCCTTTTTGATTCTCATTCTCCTTACCTGCACAGTAAGCAATAATAGTATTTACCTGAATTTGATATTATATAAAGACCTAGTGTGCCACACACACAGAACACACCAATTTCCTTTTACTCTATAAAAGGGTAAAAAAGAAGTTGTTATCAGCTTTTAGTTTATGAAGATCCACATACTGTGATTTTTCTCATTAATTCTTAATCTTAACTAAAGAGATAGAGAAACAAAGCTTGTCTCATTGTCTTGTTTATTTCACCTAAAATTAGAATTTTCTTCTTTAAAATCACTTTTGGTGTTTTGGCAGAAACTAAGTCTGTATGGGGAAAGTTAGCACTGCTTAGTTACAAGGTGATCCATTTGAAGGCGTCTGTCTGATGTGGTTATTTAATAATTTATGCTAGAGTTAATAATTTATGTTAGTGTTAATAGTGTTAATTAGGTTTCGCATTTTTGCTGAAAGTACCTAAGTCAAGATAAAGTTTCTACCTTTGCAAGAGACAGGAGTGGAATATATGCAAATATTTTTTGAAAAGTCATTTTACAAATTATACATTAAATCTTTAGAATTTACAAGGGCACAGAACTTAAAGGAGCTGTAATAAAAGACTCTGGAAGGTGATGGGGGTAATCCTTAAAGGTGATGATGAAGAGACAGCCTTCTAGGTATCCTCCAGTCTGCCCACAGGCTTTGATAATACCTTAACTAAAATTCACTGAATGTATTTCTACTCGTATTGATCAGAGTATGGTGTCTAAAGTGGGATCATTTGCACAAATTCCTCAGATTCCAACCCCACCACCACCTAGCTTTTCTTTAAGAGAGTGGAACAACTTCATGCCCAGGTAAGTTCTGGGAGGCCAGAACCCTATCTGGAGTCTTGGAAGATGGCATCTTCACAGACAATTCCTGGTACCTGTTGGAATGCAAGCAGTATTAGAGGCAGGCTGGTCTTAGGCAGCTTCACTGAGCTTCTCATGGACCTAGAGTGGTATGGCTAAACAGCCTAATTTGTCCACAATTTTGAGAAAAGCACAGTTACTTAATCAAAAGGAGGTAACTTTGTGGTGGATGTAGTGTGAGCACGCAGCTGAAGAGCCAGATGTAGAGGCAGACATCTCAGAGAAGAATAACAACAGCTGAAAACCAGACGGGCCTGTGTAAACCACAGCTGGTGGCTGTGTGGACAGTTACCAGATGAGAACCATATGTGCTATCCCAATGCTACGATCCTGTGGAAGTTCAGACTTTTGATGCCCCTCTGAGAAGGGTGGGAAACAGGAAAATCTCAAACTGATGGTATTATATCCTGAAATTAAGCTTACCTGTCATTGATTACATAGATCTCTTCAATCAAGCAGAACGGAAGCCCAGGATTGAGATTCAGTTTAGTAAAACAGATGTTTTTTTCTAAACACGCATTTAGAAAACACTGAGTTCATTGGCAAAGGTATAGTTCACTTTCCCAAAACCTCACCTGAATGTCTCAGGTCAGTATCTCTGAAACATTTTTTTTTTGAAACATCAGTTTGATTTCATATTAGTAAGTGATTTGGAGAAAGCAACAATTTCTCTCATCAACAATTTCAGGGAAATATTGCTTAGTATATTAATATATTTTTAAATCGTGCAAAAAAGAAGCTCTTTCTAATTTTATTCAGCTTACATTTCCCCAAATTATTTGAGTTGAAAATATTTTTTTTTCTTTGCCAAACATTTATAAACCTCTTTGGGGGAAACTAGTTTTCTGTGGAAATAGTTTGACTCTGCATATCCCGCATGTAGTGGTATATGGTTTCTATCCCCTTTGGTATCCAATTTCAAACAATGTGTATGTGGTTGATTTCTGTCTCACTTTAAAATAACTAATTCAACAAACATTTTGGGATTACCTGCTATGTGCCACACTCTATCATTTTGGACCCCTCTTTTATTCATGGTTTCAGGAAATTCTTCCTTTCCATAAATCACAGAATTTCCTGACGCATTAACCTCATGGATTCTTGTGTGCAAGAAAATAAATTGATTAATTGCAATCTACTTTTCTGAGATAATTCTCTAGCATGAAATTATTCTAGCTAACACAGAAATAAAATCACTTATATGGTAATACCTTAAATAAAGTATTCTCGATAAAGTATACACCTAGTTACATGCATTCTTTAACATTTAGCTCAGCTGTTTCTCTTTATCGGAAGCCACCCTGATGCTCATCCTCCAGCTCATGACCTTGCTATATGCCCTTGCCTGCATGCCTGTAATAGTCTACATATACTTCTGCCATCACACTTCTTATATGGTAATCACTTTATATACTGGTTTCCCACATTCTAAGATTGACTTTTTTTTTTTTGGCAAAGATTGTTTTGACGACTGATGCATTTCTAAGACTAAGCATAGTATCTGGCAATATTGGAACCATTCAGTAAAATTCATTCTCTAAGTATGCCCCTTTTAACAATATCTGAGTTTAAGTATGTCCATGTAACTTTGATCATTAATGGTAGATTGAAATTACGCAGTGTTCTGGTCTAACAGAGAGAAGGCTATTAGTCCTCATTGCCTGTACTCTTCTAACCTGCAGTTTGTCCTCTGATGAAGGTCATGGGACAGTTTGAGAGAGAAAAAGCAAGTCTCCAACTTAGGGAATTATTTGAATGTAACAAAAATCAACTATGTCAGAAAACTGCAGCTGAGAACAGTTTAAATAGGCTGTAAATTATCTTGTTGCAAAGTGACATATTCATAAATAGGCAAGCTGAAATATTAACTTGATATATACAATTGTGGTAATATCTGAGGATTTGGAGGTCCTCAGATAAAAGGATGTCACACTGGACTAGACACATATTGATGAATTCCACTGTTGGCTCCTTCAATGAGAGAATAGTTTGATCAGAAAGCAACAAAGCTGCCCACTGAGATATTACAAAGAAAAAAGTGGAGATTCATTAATACTTTAAAGGTGAAACGCCTAATGTCAATGACTCACACAGCAGGATACTATGGCTTATGTAAATGGATGACTTCATTAAGGATACAAAAATATTTTGCAAATTATGGGAGGTCAGACATAGTGATTGACTGGGTTTAACTATGAACTCTTTTAATTAACATTCTACACTTTCACAGCTGAAAATCACTCTGTCCACTGAGACACATAGGGATGGAGGAAGGAGGATGTTTTTATGAAGTCCCCTTTTCATGTAAGACACTGGGTGATGAGTTATGTTCATACTGTTTAATGTCGAGCTTGGAAATAGATACAGTTGGTGTCATTTTATAGTTGAGCACACCGGACAGGGGGCTTATCACATGGGGTTTAAGAGCTTAGGTCCTGAGCTGGATGCACCTGGATTTCAATCCATGCTCTGACACTTTAATAGTTCTGCGACTCTGGGCAAGTCACTCAAGCTCTCTGTGCTTCATTATCTTCATTCCTTAAATCAGCAAAAAAACAGTGCTTCATAAGTTATTCGTGTCTTGTGTGTTTAGTAACCACTGAATATGTGTGTTGGTAATATTATAATGAATGACTCAGTCTATCCTGATATAGAAAACATTTTCTCAACCTGGTCAACATGGTGAAACCTCATCTCTACTAAAAATACAAAAGTTAGCTGGGTGTTGCTGGGCGCCTGTAGTCCCAGATACTTGGGAGGCGGATTAAGGAGAATCACTTGAACCCAGGAGGTGGAGGTTGCAGTGAGCTGAGATCCTGCCAATGTACTACAGCATGGGCAACAGAGCAAGACTCTGTCTCAAAAAACAAACAAACAAACAAACAAAGAAAAAAAGAAAAAGAAAAGAAAACACTATTTTCTCTGTGGTGAACTTACAATACACACAATTATGTGATTCCAATGAATGTTAGACAAGAATGCAATATGATAGAAAATACAGGGAGTAAATAGACCCTGGTGGTCTCTGTATGATTATATTGTATGGTCTATTGATTGCATTGTTGCAGAATGGCTCAGCATACTACACATTAGATACCTCACATGGTGTTTAAGGGCATGGACCTTATTTTGAACATAGAAAAGATGTCATTTTAAATAGTGAGACAATTTGGGGTTATTAAATGACAGTGGAAAATTGATTTTAAAAGTTAAATAAAAGTGAACTTATGTCTCTATCTCAAATGCTGGATTAAAATAAAGTCAAGATAAATGAGACCAATAATTGGCTTTCAGTGCCAAATTCCCACATCCTTTCTTTTGCTAAGGTAAAGACAATCTTTCAAGGTTTTTTAGGTTGAATGACTCCTCTCCACACTCCCATTTATTTGTTGATGTTCAAGAACAATACCTCAGAACATGAACTTATTTCAAAGTAGAATAATTGAAGATATCGTTAGTTAGGTCAAGATAAGGTCATTGAGGTGTGCCATAATCCAATATGCCTGGTGTCCTTAAAGGGGAAGTTTGGGCACAGAGGCACACACATAGGGAGAAAAACCATGTAAAGACGAAGCCAGAGATCAGAGTAGAGCTTCTACTGGCCAAGCAATGTTGACGATCGCCAGCAAAACTACAGAAGCTGAGGAGAGTCTGGGAACAGCTTCTTCCTTAAGGCCCTCAGAAGGAGCCAATCCTGCTGACAACACCTTGATCTCAGACTTCTACTCCCCAAAACTGCGAGACAATGAGTTTCTGTTGTTTAAGCCACCGGCCCCATGTGTGGTACTTTGTTAAGGCAGCCCTAGCAAACAAGTGCACCCAGGTTCCATCACAGCTAGTTGTGGTCATGTGATTAACTCCCAGTCCAAAGAACATTAGCGAAAGTACTCACATAACCCCCCGATGGCCTTAAAATTAAGAAGAAGGGCCCAGCACCTGGGTGACACCGGTAATCCTAGCACTTTGGAAGGCCAAGGCAAGCAGATCACCTGAGGTCAGGAGTTCAAGACCAGCCTAGCCAACATGGTGAAACCTCATCTCTACTAAAAATATCAAAATTAGCCAGGCATGGTGGTAGGCACCTGTAATCCCAGATACTTGGGAGGCTGAAGCAGGAGAATCATTTGAACCTGGGAGGCGGAGGTTGCAGTGAGCCGAGATCGAGTCAGTGTACTCCAGCCTGGGTGACAAGAATGTTAACTCCATCTCCAAAAAAAAAAAAAAATAAGAAGAATCTATTTGTTCTCTGTTCTCCTTTTCCCCACACCACAGACTGGAAAGTGGTTATATGGCTTGTGAGCCAGCTTTGATTCTGAAGATAAGGGCAAAGGGGAAAAACTAAAATAGAGAACACGATGGAAAATTCATGGGTTCCTGGAAGACTGCATATACCAGATTGCCTAGTGTTTCAGACCACTGGACCACCTCTAGAATATTATGTGAGATAGAATTAATTTTTATAGCATACTTTTGAATAACTGTGCTCTGGGAGTTTTGTCTTATACCAGTGTATTTTATTCCTTAGCCGATATAGTGAATTAAAATGATAAATGGGAAAGATGAAATTAAAAGAAATTAAATGTGTGTTGATCTGACTATATGTATATGAAAATTTGAAACTAAAAACTTAGGAGTAAGAAAAATTTTGTAACATGAAAGCAAAGTAAAAAACCATAAAAGATAAGGTTTCTATATCTGACTACAAAGAAATTTAACCATCCTGCATATCAAAACAAAGAAACTAATTAACATAAAACTGGCAAAACTATTTGAAATATGTGACAAATGTTTGTTAATACACAACATAAAGGACTCTTAATCTATAAAAATGATAAATACATTCCTCATGCTAACAAAATATAAAAGTATCAAAATCACAAAATTAAAAACAGATATGAATTAGGCAAAATTAAGAAAGAAAAAACATCTGCAATTAGCATGGATTCAGGGGAATGAGTATATTCTCTCCCACACTGCAAGTAGGTGGTTAAACTTATCTTCCCAGATGGTTTTTGGACAATATGTATCAAGAGGCCTGACAGTGTTATTCCTACTCTTGAACCAGAAATTCCACTTTCAGGAAAACATTTTAAGGAATTTATGTGAGAATAATAGAGGATGCATACTCACGTCAGTGTTATTAATAATAGCATAAATTAATAATAAAATGTCCAACATTTCTATAAATTGGTTATATGTAAAATGCCTAAGTAAATCACAGCATGTATCTAGACTGTAAGATTCACGATGTTCAAAATAAAACAAGAAAACTAAAGATATAGAATGTTACGATCTACTAAGTGAAGCAGGGATTTGTAAGGTAATAATGGAAAGAAAATTTATAAAAGGTTACAGAAAACTTATAGAAGGTGACTATTGATTGATTTTCCTGCCGGTGAAATTATGAATAATCTTAAATATTTGCTTTGCTTTGCTTTTCATATGTTCAAATTTTCTGCCATATTTTGTAATCAGGAAAAAAATCTAGCTACTCACCAAAAAGAATGCTACCTGCACCCTCAATTTCACTTTTAATGTCACACTCAAAGTTTTTGGTTCATTCGCACAGCATGTAGCTGAAACTGTCTTTAAATTGGAGATTCAACTACATGTGATTTGATTTTCTTAATACTAAGGGATAAAGGTCGTGACTCAAGCCTGTCATCCCAGCACTTTGGGAGGCCAAGGCCGTCGGATCGCCAGGTCAGGAGACTGAGACCATTCTGGTCAACATGGTGGAACACTATCTCTACTGAAAATACAAAAATTAGCTGGGCGTGGTGGTGCACGCCTGTAATCTCAGCTACCCAGGAGGCTGAGGCAGGAGAATCGCTTCAACCCGGGAGGCAGAGGTTGCAGTGAGCCGAGATCGCATCACTGCACTCCAGCCTGGCAACAGAGACTTTGCCTCAAACAAACAAACTAACAAAAAAGGATAAAAATTATTAACTTGCGGGAAGTCACAGCCTTCCTCCTCCCTCCCTTGGTGTTGTCCACAAAAAGCCTTAGAGCCGTGCCATCCTGTTTTCTTTCCTTTGCCCTGCACTGTGAGTGGAGAAAGAACTACTGTCTGCGTGGGCATTCCTGAGCAAAGCAGGCAGGGTGCTGGGCTCTGCCTTCCTGCTTGGGGGAACTTCACTCAGTAGCTTGGTCCCTCACACAGCAGAGTCATGCAGCTGTTAACAAACTGAGGTCAGTCAGTGGTGCTGCTTATATGGGAAAATTTTAACCTACTTCCTGAAGCACAAAAATGAGGTAAATCATATTATGTTTCCTGGGTCCCTGTGTGTATAAAAGGGTGTGAGTCGTAGACATACACGCTTGAATATGGAGAACGTGTCTCCGGGAAGAGGGATTGGGAGTTGGCATATGAAGGAGGAAGTGATCTCCTTTTACCGATAACCTTCTCTAGTGTTCAAATTTTTTTCCCACGTGTTTATATAATTTCAGAAATAAAGCAGATGAATGGTAGCCCAATACCGTGTTACAGGCGGAATGTTTGTGTTCCCACAGCCCCTAACTCATATGCTGAAAACTGACCTCACAGGGCATTAGGGTGGGCCCTCATGAGAGAGATTAGTGCCCTTACAAAAGAGAACTCCCTCACCCCTTCTGCCAGGTGAAGCCACAGTGCGAAGACAGTGATGTAGGAACTGGGATGCCAGCGCTCACCAGATGCCGAGTCTGCTGGCACCTAAATCTTGAACTTCCCAGCCTCCGAGACCATGAGAAATACATTTCTGTTATTCATGAGCCACTCATTTTATGGGATTCTGCTAGAGTAGCCTAAACAAACTAAGACAAGTCATTAAAATATAAAATATGTCATTGTTATTCTTAAAAATAAAGGCCATGACATTTAATAATTATATTTGTTTAAAGATCTAAATGTTTAAGTAACTTAGCATGCATAACATGTATTCTTTCCTTCTTTGAGCAAGCAAGGAAGCCTATGGTTTCCCAGTGCCTCCTGTGCGCGGTTTCTCAATGGCACTAGGCAAGCTGCACCTTGAAGATACAGACATAGTTCGGCTGGTACATGGCTGAGTGCAGCCTCCTAGGCACAGGAAATAGCAGGGGCAGAGGCACAGGGCATGGAGCAGAAGGGTGCAGGCAGGACGTTGCCACGTTAGAATTGATACCCGATAGTCATAATGTTAAATAGGTTAGTAATAGCTAACACTTCTTTCACACTTAGTATATGCCAGGCACTGTTCTGCATGTTTCACACAGTATTGATTCATCTACTCTTCCTAATAATGAAGAACAATTATTATGCAACTTTTAAAATAAGGAAATAGAGACTGGAAAAGCTTTAGTACATTGCCCAGAGGCACAAAAATAGTGATTGGCATATCTGAGATTTGAACTCGAGTCCTCTGAGTCTAGAAGCCCTTTAATCACTACTCCATGCTGCTGCTTACATAAAATCTCATAGAAAATTACAAGCCAGGCCAGGCACAGTGGCTCAAGCGTGTAATCCCAGCACTTTGGGAGGCCGAGGTGGGTGGATCACGAGGTCAAGAAATCGAGACCATCCTGGTCAACATGGTGAAACCCCGTCTCTACTAAAAATACAAAAAATTAGCTGGGCGTGGTGGTGCGTGCCTGTAATCCCAGCTACTCAGGAGGCTGAGGCAGGAGAATTGCCTGAACCCAGGAGGCAGAGGTTGCGGTGAGCCGAGATCGCACCATTGCACTCCAGCCTGGGTAACAAGAGCAAAACTCCGTCTCAAAAAAAAAAAAAAAAAAAAAAAAAGAAATTACAAGCCATAATTTAAAAGGTCCGAAAACAGATTGGATCAATTTGCCATGTGGGTCAATATACACATTCTTTTTTTATTAGGCTATTTATTTTTAGTAACTTTTTTTCCCCTGGTCTCAGGGATAAATCATTGAATAATCAGGAGATTATCAGAAAGAATCATAAGGAACAAATTTTAAATCCTTATGTTTTTCCTTTCATCATTAGTGGATAATTATTCCAATTACACTTTAGGAAGCACTTTGCTTATATGTACTCACTGGATTTGCGTATCATTTCTTTAATTTGAAAAGCAAATCAAATTCTTAAAGCAAATCCTTCACTGCCATCCTTTGAAATCTCAACAGAAGATAAACAAAGGTCGCTTGGTCAGTATGATATCTACCAAAGGCTACAGTAACCAACACATCAACATATTTACAGAAAAATAATAAGCAAGATTCACAATTATATACCTGAGGCTAAGTTTCCCAATTGCTGTTGAAATGATCAAATATTAAGCCATGGTTACAGTATTTCTTTTTGCATAAACTGGATTTTAATTCCTTGAAAACTTTCCATGCATGCAAGGTATTAACCATAAAATTTGATTAACCCAAATATCTTCTGTCCGACCCATGCCACATTGCAGTTGGCGATATCGATTTGCTGGTCTATGCATTTGGAGAACTGCCAGGTGTTTCCCTGTTATTGCAGAACTGACTATTGATTAATGTTGCAACCTCACAATGCAGGCATCACTGCCACCAAGAATGCTCTAGAGGGGTCCTCCCAGGCATACCTATTATTTCATAAATGCATCCATTTGGACTGACAGAAAACTGTCTGCATGGATTATGGAATGGTTTGTGAGAGGGAGTATTCATAAGTGCTTGCCTAATAGTTCATAATCCTGTATTGAATAGTTCATATACTAATTTATTACCCATGTCATGATCCATATTTGTATTTCATCAGAGCTGTGGCTGAACTGTTTATTCATGTTCAGGAATCACATCAATAGTGGGTTTTACAAGCCTCTTGGAATTTATTGTTGAACTCAATTGTGGAATGATCAGTGCTTTGACAGGACATCATACTCTGTAAGTTCAAATCTATATCATGAGATCGAGTGTGTTGACAAATTTTTGGCATGGAACTTCTATATTCTGTGTCAAGTGAGACTCTTGTCTGATGCTTTTACAAAGTACTTATGAAATTGATCTTCCATATAGATTTTCTCATACACTCTTTCAATACCTGAACTTTCTCAATAGTACTCAGGCATCAAAAATCAAATCCCTCCAAAGTCTCTATAGGGTCACATCTCCCAACTGCTTTGGAAACCATTAAATAGAACAAATTCACAGCCTCTCATGTGTAGAGGAATACTTGGGCATCAGCAATCACTGCAGGAATAAGGGACATGCAACTCTTTAAGCTTAGACAGACCTGAAAGTTCCTTCACCCTCCTACGACATCTTTATTTCTGCAAATCCAGGGAGAATCTTTGCTTTATTTTTATTTTCTAAATTTTAATTTATGTAGAAATCTATGGGGCGGGCAGACATGGTGGCTAACACCTGTAATCCCAACACTTTGAGAGGCCAAGTCAGGCAGATCTCTTGAACTTGGGCATTGGAGACCAGCCTGGGCAACATGGCAAAACCCTGTCTCTACTAAAAAGAAAAAAAAAAAAATAGCCGGGTGTGATGGTGCTTATCTGTAGTCCCAGCGACCAGGGAGGCTGAGGTGGGAGAAGCATTTGAGTCTGGGAGGTCGAGGCTGCAGTGAGCTGTGATTGGGTCACTGCACTCCAACCTGAGCAAGAGACCCTGTTTAAAACAACAACAATAACAACAAAAAGAAATATATGGAGAGGTGTGTACCTTGCCCACACATTCAATTTATATAAAGTAAGTTCAATAAAATTTAAATCATGATACATTTTCAACATGTGGTTTACTTTAGTTTTAAGCACAGTTCCATATATAGAAGTTGAAAAGGGTCTAAGGGGTCTATTACTTTGGAATCTGGCTGTGTATACAATGTAACTGCAAAGTAGGAATTGGCCTAGGTGACTATGCAAGGGATACAGCTATCTTCTTGTAAATACTGACATTTTGACCCACTGACTTTGTTTCTTGAAGACGCAGTGGAGACAGTACTAAGGATTCAGAGTAACTCCTCCACATTTTTACCTAGTCATTAAGCAAATAATGCTATAAGCCTGTTATGTAATACCTCCTGACACTGTTTCTTCCCAATATTACTCTGTTGACACTACATACTTATTGCAAATTTTCACAGAGAGGGCTAATGGGAAGAGTCCAGAATGTGGAATTTTTAACATTAGTGTCAAAATTTCCGAGATACATTTCTGACATAACTATCATTAAAAACAAGATTTTTTTAAACATCAGGGCTGTAGGGATAATATTATATGAAATCAAAGAGTTTTGGAGAGCTTTCACAGGATAAAAAGACGCTACATTTTCTTATTACACTAAATTTGGTGTACTATGCACTTGAGATGTTGCAAGTTATAAAGTCTTCTAAAAATGAAGACAATGCAAAATTTCAAAGAGGAACAAATAAAAAATGTTATGAAATCTCATGGTAATGACCCACTGAGGAAAGAATAACAGATTAATATTACCAAAAATGCATCAACACTTCTGGATGAAAAATTCCTAATAATAAAGAACTGAAGTGCAGGTAGAAAAACAAAGAAAACAGTAGATGTATTCATATTGGTTCTCTTTATATACTAAATAATGCCTTTTACTACAAATGCACATTAAAAATTAGTTGTCATAGAAAAAATGTGGAGTATATAATTTTTAAAAATGATGTAAGTCTTTAACCAGTAAAAAAGCTTGATTCTTAATATCTAGTTAGTTTCTGTTAGAATAGAAATAATGTGTGTATATCAATGTTAATTAAAGTTTATAAATTATTGTCAAATCTTCATAAAGTTATGTTGTAAAATTGATATACTGTACATTATTCAATTTGGAAAAAACCCCACAAATTAGAATCTCTGAGCATCCAATTAGTAAGCCATCAGGCATGAAATTTCACATTAATTTCATACATCAGCCTCTTATGATATAAAAAAAAATTGTCAGGTACTGAAGATATATGGAAAGATAAAAGTCATGGGAAGTTCTACAGTCTTAAGGAAGAAAATACAAAATAAAAAGATTTATAAGTTCTCCTTGGATTATTATCAACAAACTTGTTGGCAATGCAAATTTCACTGCCTATAGATTCAGAGCTGAGGAAAAACACGTTAAGGACAAACATCTTGAGAATAAAACATCCCTAAGGTAACAGTAAACACAAGAAAACCTGGAAAATATTTTTTGACCTGAATACTTTTTGAACCTGTCAGTCCAAGTACCTTAAGGTTTATAAAGGCATGACAGACTGGCTAGTTATTTATTCATCAATATCCATGTTCTCTCTTCTAGGTTCACTGATAAATTTCATGACATATTCTCCTTTGCATTTAAGTACGACCACCCAACTGAGTTCTGGCCCATAGCATGTGAGCAGAAGTGATGTATGTTGTATGCTATTTGGACCTCTAGCCTAATCTTGCACAATCATTTCATTCAATATCTGGCCAAATATAGAGGATATAGTGGAGAATTCCAAGGCTTTAGGAGATGGTAGACCCATAGGGAAGAATTCCAAGGCTTTACAAGATGGTAGATCCATGGGTAGAAGGAGCAAGTATTCCTGAACACTTGGAACAGAGAATGGACTAATCTTCATTGGACTGCAACCTAAACTTGAACTAACCTTTTCTATATCTTGTCATTGAGGCATTAAAGATGCTTGTTAAAAGTTGATTAATACAGAAAGCCTAGGTTAGAAGCAGATATCACTAACTTGCTTATATTGAATAATTTTATTTGTTTTTATTAAATATGGTCGTCTATTGGGTTATTTAAATTTGATTTCAAATTTCTAAAACATATCATACCTTAAATAAACAAATCATAGGAATTAAGACAGTAGGAGCAGAATGCTAAGTATGGTACTTTTCTGTCCACTTAGAATAAGCAGCAGCTAATTTTTAGTGGTTGAGATAATATGGTCTAGAATGAGACAGAACTCGATTAGCATCCCAGCTCAAGCAGTAACTAGCTATGTGACCATCTTGCACCAGTCTGTGAACCACTATAAATCTCAACTTTCTGCTCTGTAAAGAAAATAACAGTACCCACTTCATGGTTATGAGGATGAAATACGGCAATGCATTTAGAGTGCCTGGTCTCTCTACCACGTAGGAATCACTCAATAAATGTTAGCACTCATTACTGTTAGTATTAATAACAGGTAATACTGCTAGAAAAGGTTCATACTTTAAAAAATATACTGTACTACGGAAAACGATAAAAATATAAAATTATTACTAGTTAAATTCTATGTCTTGTCAGCTTTAAGGGGTGACATTTAATCTGGCGAAGTGCAGAGATGCAGTCGAAGTTTTGAAAGTAAACTGATGTTACAATAGATGGCAAAATGAGTGCTTATTCTGGAATAAGCACTTGAAGCTGGATTAGCCATTTAAATCCTTTCTTTAATGTCAACTTGCTTCCATATAGGCCAGTATTTCAAAGGGTCCGTTTAACAGGTTGTCAACTTCAGTAAGAAATGTTTTTCACTTTAGAAATCAAAGATACATTATTTTGCATCAAACATTCTCTGCTCATTGGCACAAGGTTTCCGAAGGCTAAATTAATACATAATTTAATAATATCCATGGGGTGAAATGGACATGGGAAATGGACAGAATGTCTGGTTTGGGACTACAGCCATTCAATGATAATAGTTTCTTCGATCCTAGGAAGAATTTGTCTTCGGTTCAGAGAGGAATTAGATTCTGTTGAATCTTTTCAATTTATGTTCTCATCATAGATATTAGTAACATTATAATTATTCTGCTCATCGTCATAGTATTATCATGCATGTAATTGTAACCAATTGATTGAAGAAGCTTAACTGAGTGAGTTTCAAGCAGGAAGCATATTTATTCTTTCTCAGCCCTCCCCGTTAAACTTACTTGGTTAATGTTTTATTTAGTTGTACATGTGACTGACATTCAGTGAGATACCCCTCACAGCTTTTCAGCGGGACGTTAGACAGTAAAAGTCCAGATCGGGGTGATGTGAATTTCACTCTATTCTAGTAATTACATAAGTGCCAAATATTTATTCAATTGAAAGCTTCTGCCTTTCCTCATCTTGGGCTGGCTTCAGGCTCTGCTTTTCCATGGTACTGCTCTACTTAACCTCTTCCTCCTCCTGCTAGCCCAAATACAGAGTCATTAGGTTAGGTTTCTATACAATAAGAAAAGCATGAGGAAAGATGGGGAAAAGAAAGCAGAGACAGTAGTTGAAGGCAAGTAATGAGGAGGAGGCATGGAAAGCTGGCAGAGGACAGAGAGTGAAGTAGTCATTTCAGAGAGCTGGGGGATAGAGCGGGATTGCTGGGCAGTGCTAAGAGCCCATTTCAAGGGAGAAGTCATGAATTTCAGGCTAGTTATTAGGGTTATGAGTTTTTCCCCAGCTTCATTTACTTCTTCAAAATTACTTGACAGCATGACCCACTAACAGATAAACTCCATGGGAACAAAGACCATTCTATCTCATTCACCACTGAATTGCCAAGGCCCAGGACCACGCTTGGATATACACATAAAATGTATTATATCTGTATTATATATATATATGTAATCTGTGTGTGTATATATGTATATGTATGCGCACACGCACACACACACGCGCACACACACACACACACACACACATAATGACTATAATAGCAACCTGGCTTTCCAGAATGAAGAGCTTAAATGTGCTCTAAAATCTTCTGGATCTCCAGGATCTAAGATACAGGGACTAGCCTAATTGTCCCAAGGCCAAAACCAAACACAGCATGTTCTCACTCATAAGGGGGTGTTGAACAATGAGAACACATGGACACAGGGAAGGAAACATCGCACACCGGGGCCTGTCGTGGGTGGAGGGTTAGGGAAGGGATAGCATTAGGAGAAATACCTAATGTAGATGACGGGGGGATGGATGCAGCAAACACCATGGCACGTGTACAACTATGTTACAAACCTCTGCACATGTACCCCAGAACTTTAAGTATAATAATAATTAAAAAAAGAATACCAGTTATTGGAAAAAAAATGTCTCTGCAAGGATGAAAGGAAGAACGAACTCCAAACTGAAATGTTCAAGCTCCGTAACAAGAGAGTTTCAGCAGTTCAAATATCACACACAAACATGATTTGTGCAGGGATATTTTTAGTTATCAGGAAGAGCATAGAAGGGAGTCAGAAAAAGAACCACTGACATAAGGAAGTGTGTGTGGTGTGTGTGTCTGAATGTGCACACACGTGTGCACACATGGAACTCCCTAAATTATGAAATAAATGAATTAGCAAATTTGTTGTAAACAAGCCAGTTTGGGAAAGCCCAAATTTGAATTTAGAAAGACTTTCAGTGCCTTTGAAGTTTCTTTTAAGGAAGTGGTTTTGGTACCTTTTTTCCCTCCCACTCCCTCAATTTCTCTCCCTTAATCTCTTACACAGTAAACCTTTTTCTTCTCAACCATCCAGAAGAACATGATAATAAAGTCCATACAGCCTACGATATGGCACATTCTCAAAATAATAACTCATAGAAGCGTTTGGTTTATAGAAAATCATTACATGCGCTGACAGGACTTTAGCGAGTGCTTTGAGGAAGCTCTTATGGGAGGAACTAATGATGTGTCTGAATCAGGGATTAGAGCATTTGCATTCATGAGCAAATTGGCTTTCTATTGCACATCACTTTCTAAACGATAAAGAAGGGGATATCGGAAAGATAGTGCTAATGCTAATGACACAGGAAATGCTTACAAAATGATACGCTGTCATATATCTTAATCTGTTCTTCTCAATATACTTAATCATGCTTGGGGAAAAGTAAGTGTAGTTTTCTGCCAATGAATAAGGAGTTGCCAATTTGATCATTTGGAAGAGCCAGTGTGACTTACATCAAACATGTTTGGATGAAATTAGGAAAACTTCCCTTATCTTATTGTCTCCATATTTACTGAAATACATTTGTTCAATGTCAGGAATAAAATTACTCTTTCTCTTCTTAGAGGTATGTATTAATGTTCTTTTTTTTTTTTTTTTTTTTGAGACAGAGTGTTGCTGTTGTTACCTAGGCTGCAGTGCAATGGCGTGATCTCCGCTCACTGCAACCTCCGCCTCCTGGGTTCAGGCAATTCTCCTGCCTCAGCCTCCTGAGTAGCTGGGATTACAGGCACGCGCCACCATGCCCAGTTAATTTTTTGTATTTTTGGTAGAGATGGGGTTTCACCATGTTGACCAGGATGGTCTCAATCTCTTGACCTCATGATCCACCTGACTTGGCCTCCCAAAGTGCTGGAATTACAGGCTTGAGCCACCGCGCCCGGTCGTACTAATGTTCTTTACATTTAACGCATTCATACACACACTCTTACCTCCCCACTCCACATACACATCTGCAAATTACTTAAGGCCTAATCATTTGAACCAAGAACTAAGAACCAAGTAAAGCATCTTGAATATTTTCCAAAACTCATGTGATAATATTTGCTGGAAAGAATACAGGCAAATTATATATGTATATATCTATATTATATACACATATATAAATTAACTGCCTACTTTGCAAAATAAAAAATAACAAAACCCCAGCAATTCTGGTTCAAAGAAAGTTTAGACATCTGCTATGGAACCTTTTTATTCACCATTTCCCATTTCCCAGCACAGTATATTGCCTATTTAGGCCATCTCTTTTCAAACACGGTTTGCGACAGCAATTGCCCTATATCACTGACAGAGGCTACTCTCCATGAAGTTTTCTGGAGTGATTGAGATAAAAATAAAAATGTTCTGATATTTTCCCCCAGGAAAGTGTCGGTGGTTGCCGAAGCTCAAATAAGCTTTAACTACATCCCACAGAGCAACGCCTCATAGTGTATTATTAGTGTGATCAAAAAGGATCAAAACATTTCCAGGAAGACCTAAGTACCAGCCCACATTAAACATTATCATGTGAATGTGCCATACAGTTTCCAGTGCCTGAGTGTGTATCTGCCTCAAATCGTACATTGATCCCAAGTAAGACCTTCATTAATTGTAACTACAAAAAGAAATTCTCAAGATGCCTTTTTACCTTCTTGGGAGTTTGTATTAAGTCTTCAAGAAAGAGCAGAAACAAAATATATGCTTCCTCAATCTAGGGAAAATTGAGTTGGGGTAACCCCATATTCAATTTAAGAATTTGTTTCTGCTTCTGTCAAGAGAGAATGGGAACATGCTACCATAACCTGCTTCCCAGGAAAAAAAAAAGAAAAGAAAGAAAATTCCTTATCCCTGTTTAGCAATGACAAATCCATCAAGATGCTTCACAGTATCAATGTATGCTGCGCTCCTTATCCAGTAACTCCAAGATACTTAATAGCATTAATCATCTGAAAGTTAATGGGGAATGAGCCCACCCACTTACAGGAAAGGGGAAATCAGGCACAAAACATATACATTATGGGTAGTTTGCAGTAGGGCATGAACTTGCTGCCAGGTAGATCTGAATTCAAATGCTAACACTGCTTGTCATTATCATGCACAATATGAGACCATTACTTCTCTCTCCATATTTTTCTTTATTTGCTATAAAACTGGAGTCACAATACAAACTGCTTAGATCAATTATGAGGAATGAATTTAATGACATATAAAAGACTTGGGCATGCTCTAGGCCATCTTTAAATATCCCTTCGCTTCCTAATCTGCAACCTTGTGGTCCTATCATGGCATATTTTTAATGCCAGTCATTTCACGTTCCTCTGCCCTATGGTATCTAGGATATATCAGTGCATCAGTGTCAGCATACACTGGACCTGAGCAATGAGGAGAGTTCAGAAACAGTCTATCATTCACCACCATCAATTCATACTGTTTAATCACAAAAAGATGGTTGCAGAGCATTTGCTTATTTCACTCTTTTGAGAGAGAATTTTCAATAATTCCATTACGGAGATACTAGAAGTTGATTTCCACGTGAACGCCGTCTGTGATTAAGAGCACTTCACTTTTTTGCTGTAGCTAGATGGTACTAGTCATTGGCTATGATCAGATTAGAGAATCTTTGTAAACTGAAATTTAGATTCCTGAAAAGCAAATCATCTGAACCCTGGGAATTTGTCTTATAATCCAAATCTCATACTGGGGGAAAAAAATCTGCCTCTCATGAACTTGACTGCAGTTCCTTCTGTGGACTTTATGATAAGACATTTTTTAACTTCAGATAAAACATACTGTCTCCCATACACTGTAACTCTTTTGTTTAGGTTACCACAATTTTTAGTCAATTGAAAGTGTTATCTAACACTTTATTGGAAAACCAGAAGTGCAAAATGAACCCCGAGCACTCTTGTCACCATGGGAAATGCTGACGAGACACATTATACACATTATATCTCTAAGTTGTTAAAAGAAAAAAAAAGTGTGTGGTTTTTCAAAATCACATTTGGGTATTAGGTGTACCAGAATCAGAGAAATTCAGTACTGAAAAGATATTTATAGAGACTCTAATCCAGCTTCCTTATAGACTGAGGAAATCAAGATAAGATTATTTTGCCCAGAGTTATATTATTAAATATGCAAGTCTGCCCCACCCCAATCTCAGGTAAATTTTGAATGGGATGAATCAAAGTATGGGTTGTGGGGGCCCAATGGGGGATATGGGATCCCTTAGAGCCTAATACGTGTTTTCCTGGAATAAGTCAGGTCATTACCTAACAATCTGGGGTATAGGAAAAAGTGATACAAATTTTAAAATGAATATACCATATGATCCATTTTAGAAAAGAAAATACACATGTTCACAAAACCAAACACATCCATATGCATATGTGCCTGGAAGGGCTGAGCACAGAGCGTGGCCCAACAGAGACCTGTGGAGAGAGGCTGGTGACGTCACGCAGGCTCTGGTCCATACTGGTCAGCCCCACAAGATAACTTATTTAAAGAAGCACAGTGTGTGCAGGGAGAAGCACTACCAAGGATAATAATGATGTAAAATGGCACCATTGCATGCTCACATCATTACACTGGAGCATAAAGTGGATGTGAGTCATTCTCCTGGCGATTGTGCCGGCTGTCCTTTGCCTCTTCCATGTTTGTGCCCCTGGAAGCTGACCCTCAGGCTTCCAGTCCAGGTCCCTTATCATGGGCACCATTTCTCCCTGGTCTGACCCACTGAGGGACCTCTGGCGGAGCAGCCTCTCCTGGGGTGGGTGTGTAGGGTAAAGGGGTGAGAACGGAGATGGAAGAAATGTGTGTGACCAGGGACAGCAATTAAGCTGAAGTTTCTGGATTCTTGGTGCCACTTTTTGGAAGCATGGATGTTTGTGAAGACTGTGTTACCATCACCCCATTACACAGACGTCAACTCTGCCAGAATGCATTTTAGGCTGACAGGATTATCCATTCTCCTCTGGACTCTAGTTACCTTCCATTTTTACCTTGATTCTAAGAGAAGGAGATTTAGAATAAATGTTATCATTAACTTGAATATTTGCCTTTTGTAAACACTTTCAGTCATACATTGAATATAGCAAATGCCCTGGACCAAGAACTTGTTAATGAATATTGACAGTAAAATCATACTTGCTCCAATGGCCTCTCTACTTTAAAATGTTTATTAATATTCAGAGACGGCACCATTCTCCCTCCTAGGGTTGAATCTCTCCTTCTTGGTTAGTCTTTTGCTTGTGAGAGGAACATCATCAAAAAGCTTCCCAAGGAAGCCACACGGAAATTACATTTCTGAGACCTCCTCTTTGCTAATTTTAAACCATGTCCTCCCTCAATCAGATAAAAACCAAAAGAAATGTTAAAAAGTGGGGATATCTTTGAAGCAAATATTATTTTAAGGTATCAAATCATAAAGTTAACCATAAGGTATTATTTTAAGAAACTGAATAACAAAATTAGCTATAACTAAGGTGTTGTTATATATTCTTAATGTCTACTGCACTAAGTGGGAAAATCTCATGTTTGCCTTTCAATATTAATGATCTTTACTGTCTAGATGCTTATAGGGTTATTTCTTTATTTCTGGTGTTCAGAAATTCCACACCAGTTTTGCTTGCTTTTTAATTCCTGCATGTTTTTGTATATGTTTAAAATAATTTTTGATTTTATATTTTCTTGTTCTAACTTTTTGGAATTTTTTATTAGTTGAATATTACATATTTTGGATTGATCCTCTAAATAAAATAGATTAGCCTGCTACTGATCATTTTATTTTCTGTGAGATTTCTTCAACTTCATCTTCCAAACCTACTATTATTTTTAAAACTTTTGATATTTGTATGAGTCATTTCTTTCTCTCCATATAAAATGTCATATTTTATGTTTCTGAAGATATTAATTATAGTTACTTTGATTTTATTTTTCTCTGCACTTTTTATCTTTTCTCTGATTTTATTTTACTTCCTTATTTTCTTCTGCTTTTCTGCCTTTCACATGAAGAGGGTTTTCTCCAATGTTTTAAAATTCTCAACTATCTCTTTACATTTAAGAATAAAGTGCTAAAAAAAAAATGTGTGTAGGACCATTTGTGCCCATGGGCAGGGCTAAGTGATGGATGATTAATGTTTTGAATATGGATGGTTCAAAGAATACTGAAGAAAAATGCAATGTGAGGTAGCAACAGCAGCAGGAACAAGTATTCCTTTCCCCAAGACACAAAACAAACAAAAACAAAAACGAAATTCAACAGAAGAGAAGCCATACTAGAAGGCAGATTGGAGACGGGGAAAAACAACTGTGTAGTATCTAACCTCAGTTTAGAAAGATCTACACGTCTCAGGTGGCATTTTGGCAGAATAGCTTTTTACTATGTGACAAAAAGAAGTGAGTTTAATGGTAAATTAATCACAGGCTGCTAATTTCTAATGCTGGTTGTGCAATTGTACTGTGAGCACAAGTTTCTTAGACAACATAATACATTTGCACTAATCAAAGGCACAGGGAGGAAAAAGAAGCTGCGACAGCTATATGAAGGGAGAAGGATGAGCTGGCCTGAAACAGGCTATCTGCGTTGACAGCCTCGAGGGGCCACTCACATGCACACTATCATGGTCTAAAAAAATAGATTTGCACTCAATGCATAAGAACACAAGGCCTTAGCAGTGGCCACCAGAGAGAATATGTCAGATAGGCAAAACCTGGCAATCACAGGTCATGTGTGAAGGCTTCCTGTGTGTGTTTTCAAGACACGGTGAACAGAATGGTCCTATCCTCATATTTACTCCTTGCATATATGTGCACTTTTTCTGCAAAAGAATTGTGCTTCTCAGTGAAGCTTCTTTATGCAAAAAGAATGGCTGTAGACACATGAAAACATATACTTCTTTCTCCAAATCAAGTATGTCATTAAGAAAATACAAGTAGAAATGATCTAGGACTATTGCGTAAAATAGATGCACACATCCTGAATCTCTTTCCATTGTTATTCTGCTGTAATGTACAAATAATCAAACATTTCTTTAATTGTAAGCAAATTCAATATATGCAGCATTCAGCAGGTTCTGCAAATAACCCAAAGGACTCTTTTAAAAATTGAATTTAGACCTTGTCTCATAATACATTTCAATTTCCACTTGATCTGTCACTTAAAGCCTCTAAAAGCCTCAGAAGAGTACTTCGTTTTCTAAAATCTACTATTATCCTTAACTTAAAATAAAAATACACGGGATTGACATATTCTGTGTGGGTGACCCTTTAATCTCCTAATTAAGAACCAATAATTTTTAATTTTTTGTTTAGTTACCCCCTGATGGAATCCCAGCTTAAGATGCCTTGTTTGATCTGTCCTCCTTCTCACAAAATAAAAGGGCTACAAACCAGGAACTAGTGAAACTGTTTCAAACAGGAAACCTCGTTAGGCAGAGGCACTGTTACGAAGGGGAAGCTTCCACATTAAAGTTTTACATATTTGTTTACTAGCAAAATAAAATGAGATAAACAGAACACACAGCAAGGAACCCAGGATTAAATAAAATAAATCTCTCTTGACTCAAACCTAATAACTTGCTCCAAAAGCTCTCATAAATTATTAGCTTCAAAATCACTCAATGTGTCTGAAACGTAGTGTGTGTCACTGATGTATTTGAAGTTCACCTAAGAAACTGTATCATCAAAATGTGCCGACAAAAACTGCCAGCAGCGATGCCACCTTGCAATCAATCACATATCTGTTTCAGAATTATAAAGTGTCTGAGAGCTATAATTTCATCTGCTTCTAGCTGCATATCATTTAAAACTTCATATTCTCATGCAGAAAGAAAAAGTAAAAAACGTGTCAGCTCCAGTTCCCTCTTTATGAAGACCCACTGTTTCACAGCACCGTCTGGCTTCCTTATTTTAATTTGTGTCCTAGAAATCATTTTTTATCGTGGACTTCGTGTGGTCCACAGTTGACGAACACAGTAGTATAGTCAATTCTCAATTATCTGTCTGAATGGAAGCCTATGGTGGTACCGATAATCCAAAATCACTTTATATTTGACTTTAGAATACATTATGTGAATTTTCCCTGGGAGGTTTACCTTCCTGCTAATGCATTGCTAGAACTAATATTAAAATATGTTTGCATTCCTTGAACACATGCCAACTGACAGCAGCAGGAAGCAACCCAGAAGTGGGCGGCAGGGGTAGGTAAGACTGGAATTAAATGCTTCTGTGAAGAATTGCCAATGTGAGTTTTTCAAATAAGGGTAATTGAGACTTGGTTACATACGAGTTACAGGTTTTTTTTTTTTTTTTTTTTTTTTTTTTTAAATTCTGAAGGAAAAAAATCACTTTGAAGTATTTGAATGCAAAAGACCATATTTTAAAATATTAAGTAATAGCCAGGTTATCATTTTAGCTTAACTAGTTAGTTATGGATCAGCAATTCATTTATTTTTAAAACATAAAATATGAAACACTCTTGCAAGAGTTTATATATAGTTAGAAATTTATTGTGATAGAATAGATATCCTATATCTTATTTACCACGATATGATGTTAAGAAATTATTTGCCATGATTATTTGCAGTCAATTCTTGAAGTATTATTTGGCATTCTGGTGTAACGGAATTAGAACAAAAGGCAATAATGAACTAATCTTCTCAATCTATTTTTAAAAATTAAATCATCTCATTGATTATTCCCTTTCTTCATTTCTCTTCTCACCACATGTTTAAAAACTGTGTCAATAGTCAGTTCAGTGAGTGGACTGATGGGCTTCATGACACCCTGAAATTTGAATTCAGGAAGATAAAATCATATTTTTCTTTGTAATTCAAATAATATATAATTACAGGAAGTATATTAAAGTATTGTGTTGCTCATTTGTTTGTTCATATGACTTTAGTTAAGAGAGAACATATGTAGTTATCATCATCAAAATGTGGCTAGCATTGCCCCTTGGCTTCATCAGCTTAATAGGAAACACTAAAAACTACCTCACAAAATAATTTCTCCAGGGAGCCAGGTTGAAGAATTGAGGTGCCAAGTCCTGTTTTATAATTGATACTCACCTACGTATTGGATTTGTAAGATTTGGCAGTAGGCCAATAGGTGGCTGGCAGTAGAATTTAGCTGGGAAAAGGAAGGTTGTGGATAAATGTTGTCAAAGTCAGAAAAGCACAGTGCAAGGTGAGCTGAAAGAGCTGGTCATCGGTTGGGCGCGGTGGCTCACGCCTATAATCCCAGCACTTTGGAAGGCCGAGGCGGGTGGATCACGAGGTCAAGAGATCGAGACCATCCTGGTCAACATGGTGAAACCCCGTCTCTACTAAAAATACAAAAAAAAAAAAAAAAAAAAAAAAAAAAAAAAAAATTAGCTGGGCACGGTGGCGCGTGCCTGTAATCCCAGCTACTCAGGAGGCTAAGGCAGGAGAATTGCCTGAACCCAGGAGGCGGAGGCTGCGGTGAGCCGAGATCGCGCCATTGCACTCCAGCCTGGGTAACAAGAGCGGAACTCCGTCTCAAAAACAAAAAAAGAGTTGGTCATCACATGAGAAAAACGCCTTCAGAAACTAAGTCAGAGCTTTGGACTGAGGAATCAACTCCCTTGATAGAGGAATCAACTCCCTTGATAGTACCATGAGCAAAATGTTGCTCAGACAATTATCTCCGTATCTTAAGGTCATTTTATTCATCTGCCACCTACTTCTGTATCTCGCCCTCCTCCCCCTCCACCTCCCCCTCCTCTTTCGCTCCCCTTCCCTTACATATTATCCTTTGTGTGTTCTAAGAGCTCCAGACCTATCTGGAAAGCTCTGTAATCCTGCTGACCAAAGAGCCCCAATCTCAAGCTGGATGCAGGCCCAGCTTTGAGTACCCATGATCTAAGGAATTTCTGGACAAAATGTGGAGAGAAAGAAGAAAAAGTGGGAATACATTTTATGAGACAGAATCTGGGAAAAATGTTTAGGGGCTGTGGCTTTCCACATATATTACATTTTGTGACTGCCTTGTTCAAATTTTATAAATTTTCTAAAGTTCGCATTCATCATTGCTCAAATGGATTTGAGTGTAGTTGAGAGTTGGCTGGAATAGACAGAGAAGGAGATGAACTAGGCTGCATATACGGTCTGAGGATGATCCAGTATGATGGGTAGATAATGTAGGGGATGGTGGAACCCTTGATGGACTTCAATGATTGGGAATGGACTTTGGTTTTTTTGGATCATGGACAATACAAAACCCATGATAGTCTCACCCCAACTCTAACATGCAGAGACATTTGAAACTGGCTATGAAAATAGAATATACTTTTAGTTGGAGATCAAAGGCTGGAGTCTTTGAGTGTGCTCTTAAATGAAGTAATTCTTCTGCTGTTATTGCATTAAGTCATCTAATCTAGGTAAAGCCAGTTAATCTAAATGTTTTCATATGAACTTAAAACCTAGAAGTTATCCTTTATTCTACAATTTACTGCATCTAATTCATCTACCATCGTGTTAGTTCTAAATACATGCAGTTCTCTCCATCCCCATTTCTGTTTGCCTAATCTAAGCTACCAGTATCTCTTTTCAGGGCAGCTGCAATAGCTTTTTACCAGGTATCCCTGCTTCTCCTACGCTTCATTCTTCACAGAGTTGCCATTATCCCTTCACAGATAGGAATCAAGTTCACTACTCAAAACCTTTAACGGCTTCCCACTTCTAGGATAAGACCCAAACTTTCTGCCATGGCCAGAGATCCTCCCAACAGGATTTAGATAAACTTGCTTCAGACAATTATCTGCCTGGCTAGCTGCTCTTCAGATCAAGGGAGTCTCTGCTTCTGGGTCACATTTTTCCCTGTACCTAAAATGCTCTTCACCTTGTTCTTTGAATATTTCATCCTCATCTTTTAAGTGCCTATTCAAAAGACACTTTCTACTTTATTTCCTCCAGAGCATCCTTCGTAACATAAACCATCTTGCTCCTTCACATTATTATAATGTGTCTTTCCACACTAAAATTTAAGCTCCAGGAGGCAGGGATGTGTAAGACGTCTTCCTTAAGATGAATGCCTGCCATGTCGTACTCAGCAAATGCTTGCTGAATAAATTCATGAAAGGTGGCATCTTTCCATGAGGACCCACATTCTGACACGAAGTATTGACCTTTCAATTTGCGGATGAAGAGAAATGGTCCATCTGAAATTGAGGCACATGGGGAATAATTAGCAGATGTAGACTGTGACCCAGAACTGAAGGCCTAAATTCTTTCTCGGAGTGAAATTATCAACAGCAAGAGAAATCTTTCAAGGAACTACGTTGCGTGTCTGAAGAAGCTGAGGTTCTGAGGGTTCTGGAGGAGTTGCGTTCTGATGACACATCCCTAGAGTTATCAGTGAGGTTCCTGGAGAGAGCGCAGTTAAGGGTACCATGAAAAGGCCACTTGTGGGAGGGTCATCCTTGACATCTTACAATTTGTTCTTTCTCTCATGTGCTGTAGCGACTTCGCTGCTGAAGGATGCAGTGGGATTATTACTGTAAAGTGTTCTTAACAGAGGGGTTGGAATGGCCAAACCATAAACAAACGGAGAGAATTCTATGACTCCTTTAAATCAATCAGAAGGAAACAGAAAGTCAAGAACAAGTTTCTTGAGTTTTGAGTGAGTTTGGAGTAGCTGCTCAATTGCGCTAGATTTTGAACTTTTAAGTTGTTTTTTAGAGACAGGATTTCTGGATTTCCAGCTCTCTGGAACCCCCTCCCACATAGTCGGAGCTCTCTTTCCCCTCCTGGATTTCCCCTCTGGGGTCCTGTTTCCACATGCTCTTCGTGGAAGTTTTCTTCTCCTTTTTCTCTCTCTGCCTAAATAAATCACTTTCTAAAAAAAAAAAAAAAAAAAAAAAACAACAGAGATAGGTTCTCGCTGTCACCCATTCTGGAGTGCAGTAGCAGTGATCACGGCTCACTTCAGCCTCAGCGTTCCCAGGCTCAAGCAATCCTCCCACATACCCAGGAATACAGGTGCATGCCACCATGCCTGGCTATTTTTAAAAAATTTTTTTGTAGAGACAGGTTCTCATCATATTGCCTGGGCTAGTCTCGAACCCCTGGGCTCAAGCAGTCCTCCAGCCTTAGCCTCCCAAAATGTTAGGATTACAGGTATGAGCCACCATGTTCAGCATGAACTATCAATATATATACTTAAATGGACTTTTCACTTACAAGCATTCTCAAACAGAAAATTTTTAAGCAAACATTTGAAAGAACAGTTTTAGATTTACAGAATTATTGAACATGTAGTTCCTATATTCCCACATTCAGTTTCCCTTCATTAGTCTAGTAATTTTGTTACAATTCATGAGCCAGTAGCAGAATATTCCAATTAATTTAAGGCCATACTGTATTCAGATTTCCTCTGTATTTCTTAATGGCCCTTCTCTGTCCCAGGATCCCACAGTGGGTACACATTGCATTTATAACGGTTTCTCCGTTTCTCAGTCTTTGTTTTTGATGATGTTGGCAGGTTTCCGGAGCACCGGTCAGGTATTTTATAGAATGTCTTGCAATGGGGATTCCTCCAGTGTTTTCCTCATGACTAGAGCAGGACAATGTGTGTGTGTTTGGGTGGAAGACCGCAGGGGTACAGTGATACTTTCATGATATAGAAAAGGTACGTGCCACCAATGTAGCGTGTTGTTGAGGTCAGCTTGCACTGTCCGGTTCAACGTCGTGTTTGTTGGATTCCCCCACAGCAGAGTCGCTCTTCTCCTCTCCCTGTCTGCTCTGTACTCTTTGGAAGAAAGTCACTATTCACAGCCACACTTAAGGAGTGGGGCATGTGCTTGATCTCTGCAATGGCCGAGCATCTACATCAATCACTCAGAATGTTTTACCACCAGGGTTGGTCATTTCTCACCCATTTATTTATTATTTATTTATTCAGTTGTTTGCGTCTATCAGTACCTGTGGCTCGTTATTTTTATTATTCGGATTACAATTCAATGGTACTTTATTTTACTACTTTTCTTTGTTGCTCCGATTGCTTCAGCTTTGGCCACTGGCGACCCTTTCAGTTGGCTCCTGAAATAAGCCCTTGGCACCTCCTCGTCGTGGTGTGTGTTCTGTCTTTGGCACCTTCTTCCTTTCTGGCACTACCACGACACTCCAGATTCACTTTGTATATTCCCCACCCCAGCCCTAGAAGCAGTCATTTCTCCAAGGAGCTCTGGTTCCCTTTATTGGAAAATGATATTAGAAACCAAGACCTGCATGCTTGGTATTTCAAGCAAGAGTTTTGATGAATAATTTGTAATATGCCCAAATAGGTGTATTTGTAAATAAAAATCTACCCTGAACTATTATTTAAATGTCATCAACATTTTTATAAGTCAGCTATAGAAACAGAAATAATTTCATCATATATTCTAGAGCAACTAACCCATGTTCAGTTTTGATATAAAAATCTAGGATTATGGAAAGAAAAATTAGTGACAGAGTAAATTCATCGTTTGGACCATTTAATGTCCATCTGCATTAATCAACATATCAATTATTTGCCTGCTTCTAAGATCTAGGACATGTAATTTATTTATTTATTGATCAATTTCCTTATTTATACACTTCCAATGAATAATGACAACAAAAAGTTGAATGTCACTAACATGGCTTTTCAGAGGAATAAACATATATTAAGTTTTACTGGAATGGAAAACACACATCTAATTAAGAAGAGACAATGTTATGTTTTTACTTTGGTTTTCTGCTATTTATAAAATGAGACTTTCTTTTTCAAAACTGCTTTTGAGAATGTATAACTTATCTTCTGCCATCATCAATTTGCTTTAAATAATATTGGCAATTTTTCACATTTTAACCATATCAAGTAAATTTAATTTTAAACATTGTAATAATTTTTCATAATTTAGATAGTCAAAGAACCTTTGGGTAATTACAGCTTTATTTCTATGATACAGGCTAGTTCAACTCCATTAACATGTTCTCTTTTTTTTAGTTTTCCTTAATTGCTTGATTTTTCCCATGCTGAAGATAAACTTTAAGAAAAACAATTTGACAATATATTACTGAGGATTCAGCGGTGAGTAAGTCATGAGCCTGCCAGGATTACTGGTTGGTGTGAAAAGTACAAAGAGAAGGATAAGTGTTTGATTTTAGCCTATATATGGGACAATATAAGAAATTTATATCCTCGACATAAGCCAAACGTCAAGCATTTTAGTTACTACTCACTTTTTCCCCAATAGTAGAACTAAAAAGCCACTTGGTTTTGTGTAATCTTCATAATTAGACAGCTAGCTCAATTAGATTACACCTGTTATTGTGTTCAGTCAGGATTTATTCAGAACAAAGATGTAATTATTCAGGGTCAAGTTTCAAGAAGACAAACGGTAAGGAAAGCTACTCTTAATTCTACTGTCTGAAAAGGGAGAAGAAAATGAACATTTGGATTGAAGGAGACAAACAACACACAGGTTTTTGTCTCCGTGATCACGGAGCACTGAAACAGCCCCAATTAGTTCTTGAGTTCATCCTCTATTTCCTCGTGCTTGGGTTTCTATAGGCATACTTTGTGTGCTGGTCACAGTTCAGATGTCACTTCTCCCTGGAGTTCCAGACACCTGCACCATAGTCTCATAGGTGTTCTGGACACACTTCCCTTAGTCCCCTGAGGCTACCCTACCCCACCCATACTCTGCTTCCCACATGACAATGAAATTGTTTCTTCTTTGCATGGACCACCACACCCTCCTCCCTATCCCATCCTCTTCATAGAGTACTCCAATAGTCATCTCATTCGCTTTTAGGTTCCGAGAGTTTACTATTGCTTACAAGTGCCTATAAAGCACTTAATAAAGATATTTTTGACTAGATGAATGTTTAATTAAACAAATGAATAAGTGAGTTAAGGAATGAAGGATTTTGGCTTATTCTGACCATGTTTGCTCCAAGCCAAGTACCAATTGTATTGTGAGAGCCGACCAATAGAATCTGTATATTCACAAACATACATGGAAGAAAATGGATTTAAAGTGCATTTTTAACATTTGAAATATTATTGTTAATAATATTGGAAATACTTCTCCATTGTATCCTTGCCCATTTCTTAGAAGGTCTAACAATTATAACAGAAAATATCAGGCTGGGAGCAGTGGCTCATGCCTGTAATCCCAGCACTTTGAGAGGCCGAGGCGGGCAGATCACGAGGTCAGGAGATGAAGAACCTCCTGGCTAACACGGTGAAACCTCATCTCTACTAAAAATACAAAAAATTAGCCAGGCATGGTGGTATGCATCTGTAATCCCAGCTACTAGGGAGGCTGAGGGAGGAGAACCACTTGTACCTGAAAGGCGGAGATTGCAGTGAGCCGAGATCCTGCCACTACACTCCAGCCTGGGCAACAGAGATAGACTCCATCTCAAATAAATAAATAATAAATAAATACAATTTAAAAAAAAAGAAAAGAAAAAAGAAACTATCATGTCCACAAATTATGATTTTTCTATTGTGACATCCTTGGGCTGAAACTAAAAATTCACCAAATATATCAATAGGTTTTTTTCCTACACCAAGCCTTCGCATTCCCCCAAATATATGAAGTGTACATTTCACATTCCCAAAGAAAATCATATTTCAAGCAGTTTCAGATTAAGCATTTATGTGTAAAAACTAGTTATGAATGTGTTACTGTTGGTAAATTAATGCAGACAAAGACAGGGTTTTGTCTTGGCAGCTTTAGTTAAATTTAGTTGTTGTGTTACCATATCTGGTGAGATGTGGTAGTGGAAAGCAGTTTTTTTTAGCCACCATCTCTTATTAGCTATGTGACCTTGGGAAAATCGCTTAGCTTTCCTCGTTCTTTGTTTCTTAAACTGTAAAATAAAGTTAATCCCATCTGCATCACCTGGAGGTTTTATGCTGCAAATGATTATAGGCAGAGCTGCCACCATAGTACTTGGAATATAAAATATGTCTAACGACTGTTAGCTGTTTTCTATGCTCTTTACTCTAGGTATACTTTAAAGTAATAACACAGTTATGAGATCTGTTAATTCAGTCTTTTTATTAACTCAGACTGGCCCTTATTTCAATGAGTTGGTCCTTATTTCAATTGGTGGGGTTTGCTGACTTGTTCATGTTTTTACGAGGACCCAGAAGCTCAGCGATTTCATCTCCCCTAGCCTAGATGACATTTGTAAATTACAATGTGTATGTGGTAGGAGAATGTCTCACGTAGAAGCTCTTTTCAGAGAATACTTGGCCATATTCCCAGGGTAAACTGCAGTCATAATGGCAATATAAAATTCTCTCTTGACCATTGAACCAGGAGTCAGGAAACTCGAAAGTGATAGCTATGGTGTAGACTGCCTTTCTTAATCAAAGCCCAACCTTACTCTGCCTCAGTATTTCAGAAAAGGTCATCTTCCTTTTTTTAAAGGAGGGTGAGGTTTTTAAAGTACTTTGAGCGCACTTAGGAAAGACAAATATAAACATATAAAGTTTTATTACTTAAAAAAATACTCTTTGCTTGTTAAAGGGAAGTCTTACTTTATCAGTACCAGTTGACCTATCTGAAGTTAGTAAGTTGATGAAGCTCTGATTAAGGTTTTATGAGGCAATCTGTAACACTGAGCAGGGTTCACCAGGGTCCCTTCCTATTTCCTCATTCCATATTTCTTATTGCGAATTAATACAGTACTTTCATGAAACCCTGCCTTTTTTAAGCCAATGGGAAAAATTCCATGTGCCTACCGTGCAAAGCTATGCTTTATTGAATAATTCTGCACACTAGAACCCACCAATAGTACAGAATAATGAAAGCTATTTTAAAGATGTATTAACTCCTAATGCTATGGACTGTCCTAGAAGAATAAAATTATTCAATAGTGCAAGCTTCTAAAGTACTAATGACATGGTAGAAACAAAGAAATTGACCACTTCCTCATGGGAAAGATGACGATTTATTTCTAATGTAACAGTTGCTTATCAGATTGCCTGTGTTCCAGAGGGCAAGGAGCCATAGGATTAAATGCCTTTTTATATTTGATGTGACGATATCTCCAACTCTGACATATATATATTCACACACACACACACACTCACACACACACACACACACATACACACACACACATTTAAACATGTAAATCCACAGTGATGAAATTCTAGAATGCTCCTCTCTTTGAGACACTACAGTGACATCATTTCAGAGAGCTGGGGCAAGATTTGTCACTTCAGATGATCAATAAGGGAGCAGCTTGCTCAGGATGTATGAATTATTTCTGACCTGCATAATGGCCGAACATTGCAATTACTCCTCATATGGGAACAAGAAGTGAAGAGGCCATTGAAAAGATGGCAGTGACTTCCAAATGTGGAAAAATGTTCATCTAATTAGTAGAAATTGAAAGGCACTAAGGTCAAACAGGTGGGACCCTAAGGTTGCGTTTACTGAGCACCTATTATTCAGCAGGGGTTGTGCTAAGCATATGGGATTCAGTAGCAAACAAGTCAGAGAAGGTTTTTGGCTTACATTTAACAAAATATAGGTGCGGAGAGAAGGCATACCGCAAGTAGTTATAAATCTGTAATAAGATATTGAGTGGAATTTTTTTATGGAAATGTGGCTAAAATCCAAAGCTGAAGACTGTAGGAGCAAATACCTTTCATCTTAAAAACAGCCTTCAGAAGCAGCCAAAAATTAGAATCAGACTTCTCCTTCCCCAAGGACTTAATGAAGAGATGTGGAACCTGCCTCCCCAGCTCATCTCAGTGTGTGAAAGGAGAGAACTGGGGTGGGAAGTGGAGGTTGGAGATCTTCTTCCTGTGGGGAATGCAGTGATCATAGAGGCTGTTTCTTCCCTTCCCAGTGGAGGCGTGAGAGGGGCATGCTAGTGTGACTAGTGATAAATGGGAGACAAGCATTCTATCTTCCGGGGTCAGTCGGGTAAACATCTGTTGCCACAATAGAGCTGATGATTGATTACTGATCAGTTGATTCATTTATTTATTAACTTATTCACACTAAATATCAACTGAAGCCCTGTTATGGATCTGCCAGGTATTGTTCAAAGAACTGAAAATCTTTTTTTTTTTTTTTTAGAGAGATGGAGTTTTGCTCTTGTTGCCCAGGCTGGAGTGCAATGGCGTGATCTAGGCTGACTGCAACCTCTGCCTCCCAGGTTCAAGTGATTCTCCTGCCTCAGCCTCCCAAGTAGCTGGGATTACAGGTGCCTGCCACTACACCAGCTAATTTTTGTATTTTTAGTAGAGACGGTGTTTCACCATATTGTCCAGGCTGGTCTCGAACTCCTGATCTTGTGATCTGCCCACCTTGGCTTCCCGAAGTCCTGGGATTACAGGCGTGAGCCACTGCACCTGGCCAGAACTGAAAATCTTGAGCTGAATAAAGCAAAGTTCCCAGCATCATGTGTGAAGTTTACTTTTCACATGTGTATGTATGTTTGTTTGTGTGTGTGTGTGTGTGTGTGTGTGTGTGTGTGTGTGTGGTTTGTCAATATGAACAATAAAGAGTTATAGAATGTGTCAAGTGGTGATAATTGTTCTAAAGAAAAATGAAGTAGGGTAAGGGAATGAGGGCATTGACTTACAAAATTAATATTTGAGGCAGGCTCTTGCTGTTACCCAGGCTGGAGTGTGGTGGTGCAATCATAGCTCATTGCAGCCTTGACCTCCTGGGCCTAAGTGATCCTCCCATCTCAGCCTCCTGTCGCTAGGACTATGGGTGTGTGTCACCATGCCTGGGTAATGTTTATTTTCCACCTGCCTCCCAAGTCACTGGAATTACAGGTCTGAGCCATGACACCCAGTGGGGCTACACATTTAATATGGGCATTTGGAGAAGACTTCGCTGGGTGATCTTTGAGTGACATCTAAAAGCCTCTAAGGAAGTAGGGACTGAGCTAAGCACGGGTAGCAAGGAGCATCTTGGCAGATGGAGGAAACAGGAAATCCATGATATCTGAGGCAGGGGCTTCTGCGGTGTGCTCGAAGAGCACTGAGGAGGTCAAAGTGGTGAGGGCAAAATAAGGGCAGCCTGGTTTGAAGAAAGGGTGAGGCTGAATTGTTTGCTATTGTAAGCCTTTACAATGAATCTACTCTTCACCTGGAGTGTGAAGCAGCCATTTAAGGGTTTTGAGCAGAGAGGTGATGTGACCTACCTTCCATTATCGCAGGATTACCCTGCTTATTAAGGAGAGACTCTAGGGGCCAAAATGGCAAGGGGAGCTCAGTTAGGAGGTTATGGCAAGAGCCTAGGAGAGACCATGATGCTGACTGGCCTTTAGGCCTATCTCAACTAGGACAAGAGAAGTGAGGCGTGGTGGAGTGCATGACCAATATTTGGTAATATGGCAAGGATACGGAAGTTCCCAACAATTGACATGGACATGACAAAGTTTCGTTGATACTGAACACCGCCAATCCCAACTACCAGGAAGGTCACCTGGTGGGTCAGGAAGACTCAGCAGCAAGAGGCGGCAGGTGAACCACTGAGCAGTCCCAACTGCTGAGTAGTGAAGCCAGAGTGGAAACACCCCAGGACTCTGCAACCCAGAGACTCTTTTTGGCTCCTTAAGATATCCACATATAGGCTCCATGAGAGCACTGGGTTTGAAGTCATGTTACCCAAAAGACATGGGTAGCTGCATAGGGTAAGCCAGAGAGGCTGAAATCACCAGCAAGGAGGGTGCTACAGCTATAGCTGTGGAGAAAGAAAGGCTCACCCTCCTTTCTGGCCACAGCATCTAGAAGAGCTGGAGCCTGTCAAAGAGAGGAGGGAGGTTTTGAATCTGTACAATGTGCTGTGAAAAATCTGATGACTTTTAATTTTAAAATCTTGTGACATTTTTCTTATACTAAAAGTTATCTATCTTTAGTTGAATATTTTCTTTTGGAGAGATTGTATATTTTAAAATACTGTTTAGAGTTTATGAGCATATATTGCATTTAAAAAAAAGATATAATCCCAGCACTTTGGGAGGCCGAGGCGGGTGGATCACGAGGTCAAGAGATCGAGACCATCTTGGTCAACATGGTGAAACCCCGTCTCTACTAAAAATACAAAAAATTAGCTGGGTACGGTGATGCGTGCCTGTCATCCCAGCTACTCAGGAGGCTGAGGCAGGAGAATTGCCTGAACCCAGGAGGCGGAGGATGCGGTGAGCCGAGATCGCGCCATTGCACTCCAACCTGGGTAACAAGAGCGAAACTCCGTCTCAAAAAAAAAGATATAGCTTCTGAAATTCTGCTGCAATTGCTTCCCTTCTTAAACAGTATAATAAACGCTTAGTCGTGATAGCTAAGTTTATAAAATCAGAAGTTTCAAGGACTGTTCTGAGTGGTAGTGTCTGGAAAGCTGTGGGACCTGTCAAAGATGCCCTTCACAGACTGGAGAGGAAGATGCAACAGGGCATGTGGGGAAATAGGAAATGGCGGGTGGAGGGGCTCTTCTGCCCTGAAGTAAACTGTGTGGTAAATGCTATGGAGGAGCATTGCAAGGCACTTTGGGAACACAGCTCAAGAAATCTTTCCTTCTCTGGGCAGTCCGGAAGGTTTTCCTAAGAAATCAACACTTTGGCTCTGATCAGTCACAGAAGACGTCACAGGAAAGCACATTCAGCAACGGTCAAGCTAAAGGTACCAAGGCAGGGAAACAAAGGTAATTTTTTGGGGGAAACCCTTAGGGAAAGTCTCCAACCAGTATGAAGACAACACGCTCACCAAAGGAACTAAAATGTCTTAGTTTAAAATGCTCCCTTCCTCACCGCACTTAGAAATTGGCTGGGAAATGTGTTTGGCCACTTTGGACAAGTTGAACTCTCCTTGCTTATGTTCTATACCAATTTAGAAAAATCTTCCTTATAACTCCAGACATCCTGAATGTTTTTTCTTTTCTTATTTTATTTTATTTTTTTGAGCCACTGTCTTCATCTTGCTCTGTCGCCCGGGCTGGAGTGCAATGGTGCAATCTCGGCTCACGGCAACCTCTGCCTCCTGTGTTCAAGTGATTCTCCTGCCTCAGTCTCCTGAGTAGCTGGGATTATAGGTGCCTGCAACCATACCCGGATAATTTTTGTATTTTTAGTAGAGATGGGGTTTCATCTTGTTGACCAGGTTGGTCTCGAACTCCTGACCTTGTGATCCACCCACCTAGACCTCCCAAAGTGCTGGGATTACAGGCACGAGCCACCGTGCCCAGCCCTGAATGCAATTCTTTTATAAATCTGTTGGTGTTTATAATTTTGTTTCAAAGTTGAAATTAACCACTTAGTTCTCTCTAGTCTTTGTGTGAATCTCAGAACGACTTGGAACATTCACTAGATTCACTGAGATCCAATTGTATTAATTGCGTTCTGGAGGTCTGGATTATGTTTTAGATTTTAGTAGATGGTTAATAGCAGTGGTTAAACGTGTCAACGATAATGGGGAAAACAAGATGGGAGTGGATGCTGATAGATCCAACAAGACAGAGTTTGGGAAGGAGGTGAAAATGAGAAAGACTGGGTCTGAGGGAAGATCTGTCTATGTCAGAAAAAATATTTAAAGTTTTATTTTTTTTAATTTAAAGGCAGGGGTATAGACATGCAATAAAATGGCTTTGAAAATAGTTTAAAAATGTACTGTGGATTTGGCAGTAGCTTACAGCTGTCTTGTGCCTAGTGTTGAGGGGCTGTTTGGAAAAGAAAAGAGGGTACTGGGAGGAAAGGAGACCCCAGAGGAACTTCCTATGCCCAATAACAGGTGTTGGGGGCTTCTTCCTCCCTTCTAAGGGGCCTATTACCTAGAAACACACGTTGGTGTTGAGGACATTGAAGGTGAATGTTGACCTTCTGTCCACCTCTTCTTTCCCCAAGGGTGACTGATCATCCACTGCACCCAGGAGAAAGAATCTGTGTATGAATGAGTGAACTCTTCTGTATTAAAAATGACAGTGGTGGGGGTACTGTGACACCATAACTCAGTGGCATGTAAATTCTTCAGTCCTGAGCGGGACTTTTGGCCTGGCCTGCAATCCTCCTCCTTTTTGACTCAGTATGCTGGTCTAAAACATAAGGTTTACATTTATTCCCTTATTTTAGAAACCAAAGCAGGCATTGAGTAGCTGGATGCTTGCTTCTTCCTCTCTGGCTCCTGCCCTGATAATGAGTTCTCCAAGAGCAAAGAGACTTTGTTAGGAGAGATTACCTATCTGTCTCAGTCCTTTTCCAAAAATGCCGGGTGGAAAAGCCATGTCTTCACATTTGTAAAATGCTGTTAGTAGTTTATAAAGGGGTTATAGACAGAATTTTGAAAACACACCACAGTCTTAAATCCTTGCGGCACCTAAAAACAGTTTGAAGAAAATCACCAGAAAGAGTTTTATATGCAGAATTCTCAGAATGTATAACAAGATGCTGAAAACAAATGTTATGCTGTGAGTGAAGTAAGTAATGCCAGACAAATTAGGTTAAAGATTGTAGCACTCAAAAGACTATACAGCCATTATAATCATTCTTGTAAAATGGAAGCCACTAAGATATAAAGTAGAAAGAAGTGTCCTCCCCTCTTTGGTGGTTCCATAAAGCTCTGACGTGTTTAACAGTATTGATTTCTAATCCCTTTAACTTTTTTAGATAGGGGCACACTCAGAAACGCTGGATACAAGTATAAGATAGGAATAGACTCAAATAGGATGTTTTGCTTCAAAGTTTCTATCTCCAACCAGAACCTCTTCTCCCCAGAACTAAATGCCATTTGCTATTTAACATTTTCCATTTGTTTGGCCCTTTGGCACCTAAAAGTCGACATGTTAAAAGTGGACCACCATTATGCCTTATTTCAGGAGATTCAAGTCAGGAATCTCAATGTCATTCTCAATTCCTCCTCATTTTTTACCTCCCACGCCCAACTACTGTACATCAGGCTTCCTGATCCTGGAAGCAAACATTCTCATTGTAACTATGATAAAACTCTGCATCTTAGTCCTCAAGCCCAACTTCAGTCTCCTCCATTTAGATCTTCAGGAGCAACGTTTTTGACGCATTTCATACACGTGGCTCTTCGTTTCTTTCATGATAAAATGACACATCTGTAATGATGTATATAAAACCCAGCCAGTGGGACCCCACTTTCTTTCCCAGACATGCTCTACTTCTATTACAACACATTTTTCTGCCCTACCTTGAAGACATAATGCTTTTCTTTCTGCAATATTTCAGCCGACTCCCACTCATCCTCACAGACATCTGAGGATGGCTGTGCAAAGCGACCCTTGCAACTGCAGGGGTGCTCCACATGCTGACAGCATGGCCTAAGTGCACGATGCCTCTCCGATTTGAGAACTAAACACCAGCACTGCAGTAATGACAACTCTGCTCCATCCTTCAGTTTTCTGCTTAAGTGACAGTGCCTCAGGGAAGCCTTCTGCACCCCCTTTCTCCAGTCCCGTGTACACATATTTACACATACCTGGTTGGGTCTTGCATTTTGTATTTCCACATGGGCTTCTCTGTTACAGCATTTAACATTTGTAACTATTTGTTTAATGTCTTTCTTCTCCATTATACTGAAAGCCCTAAAACGTAAGAATCCCAGCGGTCTTATTTGCTGTATTCCCAGAGCTTTCCACGGTGTCTAGAACTAGTAGGTGCTGTATTCCCAGAGCTTTCCACGGTGTCTAGAACTAGTCAGTAATAATTAGCTACCGTTCATGCCATATGTGTAAACTCCTGATTTAAAACTATAATGTCATGGAGCCTTCATTGCCCTCCCTTCCAGGAGAGGTTGAGCTTAGGGTAGAAAGAACATGAGATGAACAAAACCAATAGAGACAGACTCTAGGGGACATTTATGCATAAGTCCCTTGTCATGTGGATGGTTGTCATAGTGTCAAGGATAAGCCAAGAATTGAGGGAGACAGATTTTATCTGGCACCTTTGTCTTTGGAGGTCCCTCCTGCGCTCACTTTCTTTTTTTTTCACCTCTCAGATGATCATTGCGAGTTTGTGTGTATTTCCACCCCCCTTCCTGTCTCTATAATTTGAACCACTTGTTTTCTATGGGTCAGTTGAAGTTAAAGTCACTGTGGCTCTGGTTGCCGTCTAATCCACAGGGCAGAAAATAACCACATGACATTTAAATGTGTAATTGAAGGAGAAATTGATGGTTATTTGGAATGTACTAAAAATTGATGCTAAAAGTCATTCAATATGGATGAAAAGGCATGATACACTCTGGAAGTCACTAGTAATGGTATCAGAGTAAGACTTGAACAATTAAGGTTGACACTAAAAGAGGAAGTAGTAGAAACCACCTTCTACTTTGTGAAACACAGAACTGGTACAGGAGTCAGCCTAAAGGCCTTATGAGGAGAATCATAACTGGAACTTCTTAGATCCGTTCATGTTTTCAGAAACACATAACCCATGAACATACATGCACATGCGTGTCCACACACAACATTTATTCTTCCAAAGAATATGGCAGTTAAAGAGGCAATATTTTTGTTGTTCAATCAACCTCCATTAAAGATTAGTTTTATTTTTATGCTTATGTCTGTTTGGGGAATTACATTTCTATAGAATTTGAAAAGGAAGATGCATCTTTTCCATGTTGTACATTGAAGGTCCCCTTAAAACTCTAACAGTTGCTTGAGTTCACAAATTCTATGATTGGTAGCAATGGGGGAAAAGGGGGCTTTGTCTCTTCTGCTGGCAGGATCTACCTTAAGACCTGGATTTGTTAGGGTGAATATGAGGTACCTATAACTCATATATTGTAATATATATATATATATATATATATATACACACACACACACGTATATATATATAAACACACACACGTATATATATATACACACACACGTATATATATACACACACACATATATATATATACACACACACACGTATATATATACACACACACACGTATATATATAAACACACACACGTATATATACACACACACACGTATATATATAAACACACACACACATATATATACACACACACACGTATATATATATAAACACACACACGTATATATATATATACGCACATGTATATGTATATATACGTGTATATATATACACACATGTGTGTATATATATATATACACACCTGTAACTCACGTTTCTCTTCTGAGGAGAGATCAGTGAGAACTCCTTGGCTGCTTCGCCTTATGTGGGAAAGGCTGGCCACCTCCACACATTGACAGCTACTAATGAGAGATCACCTCCTAAGATGATTACTTGAAATAAGTTCCTTTGTAAAAATTAATCTACTGGTGCCACATAATGCAAAATTTCAACTATGCATTCATCTTATTTATTACCCTATATGTAGGGCTTTTAAGCATCTAGCTGTCCTGACTTCAGAATGCATGTTTTTATGATCACTAAGAAAGAAATAATAGTTTAATATGCCTTTTCTCTGACACTTAAAATGCTACTTTTTAAAAAGTATTCTTTCATTTGGAGAATAAATTAAAGCACAATTGTACGCAGTAATTATTCTGGTTTACCAGAATAATAAAGAAAATTAAGAGAAGAGCCAAACTTTATGATTTCAAAACGCTCCTGTCTGTGTCCTATTCTTACTTATTTTTGCTTTATTTCATGATACAGTTTGAATGACTTTGGTCTTTTCTTAAGGCCACATAGGAAGTTTGAATTTTAGAGCAAGGGACCTCTGTTCATGGACAACCTCATCAAAGAGTTCAGTCCAATTCTTCTTAATTCAACAAATATTTTCCAAGTGCCTAATATGTACCCAGCACTGTGACTCTTGAACTCTGGCTGCAAGTAGCCATCTCGCAAATGTTTGCCCCTGGTCACAAGGGAGACTAGAGTGCCCAATGAGCGGCTAGGTGTAAATGCAATACTTGTGGCCTCATGTTATCTGGTAAGTGGGATCTTCCAGGGGAAGCTCATTAACAGCACCTATTTATCTGGTGTCATTAGGAATAATTTATATTATAACGGAATTAATAACAACCCCCCACCCCACGTGATTATAAATATCTTAGGCTGTCAGTTGTAAGTTCTCATGTTTCCTGGAAGGATTTATGCCTCCAGTATTTACATTAACCACGTCTATTTTCCTTGAGTTTTCTGCTGGAAGTTAAACCTTCTTACTGAGGAGAATGGAAGCAAAACATGAACTGAGCAGTTCTTTCTTCTCTGTTTTCTGTTAACGCTACACTGTCATCATCTGAGAGCAGTTCTCTCATTTCCTTCTGGATTCTAGATCTAAACAGGCAGGAAGGCAGACCCTTTTTCTTCGTCTGTAGCCCTTCTCATTCCTTTCTGCTCCTGCCTTTGGACATGTAGGAGAGGCCCTGCTGGGGAGGAGTAAGAGGAGCAGAAGCAGGCTTCTAATCCCCACGCTGCCTCTCTCAGTTGTGGGGCACTGGGCAAGGTTTTAACCCTTTTGAGCCTCAGTTTTTTCACCTGTGAAATGGATTCAATAATCTCTGCTGAGCCTTCCTCGCAGACAGGAAAATATAAATAAAAGTTCTTTAAACATTTTAAAGTATAGTAATTATATTTATGCTATTTATAATTATATTTGTGCTATTCATATATAGTTAAATATATACATATATTTATATCAACTATATATGCATGCAGATATGTGTGTGTATATACTCGTGCGTGTGTTCGGTTATTAGCCCTTCATTCCACCTTTCAGCCTTTTTCTTCCTTGAGCGGCCCCTCAGGGAAGGAAGCTGAGCAGCGTGTATGCACACTTGCACTAGGGGGCAGCATTACACAGTGGTGGAGAGCACAGGTCCTGCAGTCAGGCTTCCTGGGATGGAATTCCACCTCCTCAGTGTAATACTTAGGAAAGTGACTTAACCTCCCTCGGCCTCACTTTCCTTATTTGTAAAATGAAGTGAATAATTCAGTCTACCTCGTAGGATTGTTATGAGGATTAAATGATTTAATGCTCATGAAGCACTTCAAACTGTGACACTAGGAAGAAGGCAACAAGTCTTAGCTCTTATTAGTTTTGTTACAGAGCAGAAAGTAAGTTAGCCATTCCAGGGCTTTGTGACTCTCATTTACTAGAAAGGGTCGAAAATCTTATCTCCAAATCTCTTCAATTTTGTTCACCTGAAGTCTATAGTGTCATGACGGCACTGTGCTGGAGGGCTAGAGGGTCCCTTTTCTAGTGATCAAGATAGAACTTATAATACTTTCACTAAAGGCAAGAATTTTCTTTCTTTAGGATCAAAAATAATAATTTTATACTACTACTTGATCTGAAAGTCATTGACTATAAAGAGTAGAAAGTAAGTAGCTTTATTTTAAAATGCTGCATTGGGTGGGGTATATACCAAAAAGTAAATGTCCAATATAAAAATATGTATATTAAATACCTATTTTATAAAAATAGAAAATTTTATTTAAATTACAGAATATTTTCATTTGACAAAATAATTTCATGTTTTCCTAAAGGTAATCAGAGATGTAAGGATTTATGACTTACACAGAGAATTTATCCTCTTTTAACCCTTTTTTAAAAATGGTTTAAAATAGTAAACAATTATTAGTACACTGTGGTACATCCATACAATGGATTATTGTTCTGCCATTAATATATTTTTAAAGAACATTTAACAACTCAAAAGTATTTTTAAGTTTAAATGAAACAAAAAGTAATTTACAGCTAGACTGCTTTATAAATTGCCAAATGTATACACATATATTACATTGCAAGAAAAAAAAGACTACAAGCAAATGTAACACAATGTAAAATATAACTTTCTTGGTGGGAGAATTATGAATGTTTCAATTATTTTATTCTGAAGATGAATACACACATGCATATATACACATATATATTCATACTTGTGTTTGCAAATTTTCATTCTGTTACCCTTTTATACAAAAAAAAAAAAAAAAAAAAAAACCAACAATGCCTGGCCAGGCACGATGGCTTGAAGTCAGGAGTTTGAGACCAGCCTGGCTAACATGGCAAAATCCTGTCCTTACTAAAAATACAAAAATTAGCTGGATGTGGCTGGTGGCTTGCACCTGTAATTGGCAGCTACTTGGGAGGGTGAGGCAGGAGAATCATTTGACTCTGGGAAGCGGAGGTAGCAGTGAGCCGACATCATGCCACTGCACTCCAGCCTGGTGACAGAGCAAGACTCTCTCAAAAAGTCAAAAACAAACAGTAACAACAAAACCCAAAAACTTGATAATAAATACCCCAGCTTTTTAGCTCATTATGTCTTCAGACAGGTAAAACAAAATGCTAAACTGGGAATCAATTTATAAAACATCATCAAAAATAAAAAGTTGAAAACTTTTAAAAATCATTCATTTGTAAAACCATACTTAGTGTCTGCCAGACATAAAGATAACATTCATGAAAACACTTAGTTGATTGGAATGTTTTGCAATTGTGGACCTAGCAGCTGGTCTCTGTGCAAACACAGCGGCACTGACTGGTCGCACAGAGGGCCAGAGGCGTGAGCTGCATCAGGGTGGCCGCGAGGACCCTGGGCTAAGCCACTGAGCAAGGAAGACGGAATTGGGAAGGGCTGTAGGATCAAGACAGAGTCAGTACTTGGCCATGAACTTTATTTCCTAATGAAACTATAAAGATATTAATATGTTTTTACTGCTACTCAAAAGAGAGGCCATAGACAAATTGAGTCAAAGGCTGATAGAGAGAGACAGAGAAAGAAACTCAGAGAAAAAGAGAGACAGACATGCTGGAGAGAAAGTTAGAGAATAGTCTCCAAGGAAGACAGAAGAAATTCACTGCTATAAATCTATACACAGCTGTCTCTGTAATAGTCTCAATTCCTCTTAACCAAGCCTATAGTTACAAAGTCCCAATCACAAGTGACAAGAATCACCACCACCATCACTACCACCACTACCATAGCAAAAAGAATCTCAAAACCTTGATAAGAGTAAGTGTCCTCGAAGAGTGCAAAGGACCAAGGCATGCGCCCACAATTGCACCCTAGATGGACAAATAGGATGAGCCCCTTAATCAGTGACGATGGGGCAAACGCTACTTCTACTCCTGTTTAGCTGAGCTTTACGTTTGAATCACATTGTAAAACTTCCAATTTCTTCCGGCTACAACTTAAGCAGATACAATGAAGTGCAATTTATATTCGAAGAAAAAGAGCCACACTGCTTTACCTGTCAAATGTGGGTTTGACAGGGTCAAAATACATAGCTGGTAAATTTTACATTTTGTACATTTTGAGGACTTCATTCCTGACTCACCACTTTTTTTTTTTAAATTGGATTCTTTTGTTAAAAATTATAAAGCAAAAATGATTAAATTCCATAGAACTCGTCTTCTTAGAAGGTTGAAAGAATGATTTCCTTCAAACAGGGAAATGGGCCAATCATTTAAATTCACAATTATGCCAAAGGAAAATAACAGTGAAACATTTCATAATACAATGTCTGTTTCCTTAGACTTGTTAGAGTCATTCTGCTAGTGAATATTTGGGTTTAGAACTGTCTGGGAAAGCTGAATGCAGAGATCCTAGAAAACATGCTTCTCTCAAACCTCCTGTATATTTAGTTAAGATCTATTTTGCTTTGATTTTCTCCACTAGAGAAAAATCAGCCCAGGCATAGGGCTGACATTGCCTTAGCAGGCTGGAGCACCACACCACTTAATTACCCACAGGGAGATGTGAGAAGTAGCCGCATGCAAGGTTTAGTTCTGCCTGAGGGCACTAACCCAGCTGCCCCCATTAGTATGTGATAAGAAGACCTGCCAGGCCACAGCTCTTGACTGCTACATTTGCAAAAAGGAGGTTTGTATTCAATAAACTGGTCAACCCCAGTTTTGTTCTAAAATGTCTATACAATAGAAACATTCAAGTTATACAAAAATGAAAAAACGCAGGGAAAAAGGTAACAGGCAAAGGGTTATTACAAAGGAGAAAACTGTCAGGATTTCTTGACATAAATGTTCCATAACATTAGGATGAATGATATACAATTGAGGTCTACCAAGTGAACCCTGGCAATTAATCTCTCCTAAGCAGCTCCTCAACCCCTTCAAAAGTCAGGGGGATATATGGTTTGAAAGCTTCACTTTTTGCCCTCTATTCTTCTGCATTTTTTTTTCTTTTGTTTATTCTTTTTTTCTTTTGAGACAGGGTCTTGCTCTGCCACCCAGGCTGGACTGTAGTGGTGTGATCTTGGCTTACTGCAAACTCTACCTCCTGGGCTCAAAAGATTCTCCAGTGTAGCTGGATCACAGGTGTGTACCATCATGCCTGGTTAGTTTTTGTATTTTTAATACAGACGGGGTTTCACCATGTTGGCTGGGCTGGTCTCAAACTCCTGGCCTCAAGTGATCTGCCTGCCTTGGCCTCCCAGGGTGTTGGGATTGCAGATGTGTGCCACCGCACCTGGTCCCCTGTCTGCATTCTTAATGGGCACTAATGTGTCAAACTTTTGATATTCTGTTTTTTAAAAACTGCTTAAAATCTGAATTAAACAATAGGTTAATGCGTGAACCATAAATGTCATATAATCCAGCAATTTCTTCTAATCATCTGGTGTTGGGGAAATACATTTTTAGCTACTAGCGAGAGTCAGGGGGCATATTTCAAGCTTGGCAAGCCACAATGCAAACCTCTAAGCCTTCAAGAGTTGCCATGGATTCGGGGAGCATGGGCCGAGGAGTGGGGCTGGCTGAAAAGAACCGCGCAAAATTCTGACCCATAGCCTTCCTCTTTTCCTCCCCACCACTTCCCATCTACTCTTTACCCCCTACCTAGTAAACCAACCTCCAAGCACTGAAAACAAAACAGAACGGATTAATGGCCCCTGTTCTGTTTCATTATTTATGCCCTTCTCATGTACCACACTAACCAAGGGATGCTCTTTGATGATGATATCTCCAAAGAACATTACTGTGATCATGGTATGTGCTGGGGAACCATAGATAATTAATCAGTCAAACTGAGAGATATGAATAAGAATAACTTTTGGATTTTGTAAAAGTAAATTTAATGCATTAAACCTGCCTGGAACTGATTAATCAAATAGCCTCTTTACTCATAGTTAAATCAGGGCATATACCACAGCTGGCTGCAGACCTACGCCTTCATCCCAAAGAAGCTGAGTTCGCTTTTGCTTCAGTTAAACCTTTCCTGTCAATTCCAGTAGCAAAGGTATTTGCTAGAGAAGTTTGGTGGAAGTTTTTGTTCTCCTGATAAATCCATTAGGAAATGAGCAACCAGTTTATCCGACAGATTTTCTACTCACCTTGTGAGAAACTGGTGAGTCATTGTCCCATCTTTATCTCTATTTGGGAAGTGAAGGTGAAAAGAATTCCATACTTCTACACCCCCCAAAACCATGTAAATCACTGGAAGGACTGTCCCCCCACATTTTCACAGGTTAATCTTTATAAAGAAAAATTTGCATGATTTTCATATTAGTATTTCGTGGATTATAAAGAAGGTAACCACCTTTGTCTTCTATAGCAGTAAACCACGTAGAATTCTGGGAGTGTAAGATGGAGAGGAAAAAGGAAGAGAGAATTGAACGGCCTTTTGTTTCTTAAAAAAAAAGGAAACCAACAAAGACTTGTTTCCTTTTCCCTTTTTGTCAAATGAAAGCTCTTCAGAGATGATTGAGCTCTTGTATGCTACTGTTTGAATCCTGTAGGATGGTTTTCTGTGTAGCTTTGCTCTAAGTACACCAAAGGACGCAGGTACTTCTGAAGGTTAAAACTACTTTGTGGCACATAGGGGACCTGTCTGAAGATTTCTGATCCTTGGGAGAAGAACATCATACTCCCCTCTCAGTTAGAGCTTGCTCTAAGGGAACACATTTGGCAGAAGGGGAGGGCTGGGGACTTTTGGGAAAAGGTAAATCAAGTTCCAGAAGTATATGAAGGAAAGGGACACCCAGAGAACGTACAATCCCATTTTCTGATAGTGCGGGTTGATTTGCTACTAACACAGCACTGACAACTAAATCAGGGCGAGTTTTTATTTCTAGTCCTTCCACTGTCCCTGACCCTCCCTGGCTCTCTCACTTTGGTCTTCATCTTACCCCTGGCTTTTTTTTTTTTAAGTTTAAAATGTTTTATTTCACAGCTCATATAAAAGCTTATATGTACAAGACTCAAGTAAATAGAGAGGCAGCTTTCAATCACAAATCAGATAGTAGTCTTTCAAATTCTACTGTGGACACACATTTAATGCACACATTTGAATGTTACACATACATAATTTTAACTATGCAGTCCAAGATCTGGGTTTTATATTAAATCTGCATATAGAAGACACTTGTGGTCAAATTTGAAGATTGGTAAAGCCAATTTCAAGCTGCTTCTATTCTGAGTGCAGGCTTCACTATTACAAATATGTAATGTTAAACTAGCAAAATAGTGACCTTGAAAGATGTCTTTGTCCCATGCTCAGACATTTGTAATCTGGGTCCATTTGCTATTTCCCTTCTTCTATAGTCTTCAAATTATAGTAGTTGTGCATTGAGTTCCCTCTGCATCCTACCGTTCTCCTTTATCTCAGCTTTCTATTACTTTGCTATTCTCTTCTTTCTGGAAAATACCAGCACAACAATTCCAGCAACAATTGCTATCTCCACAACCACAATAACATCGAAAACACCAGCTTTTAGAGGCTGCATTGAAAATTCAGGTACTTTTCATCAACATAAAACATTAAAGTTTGACCAGGATCTAGATACAGTTGTTCTCCATTTACATTCAGGTCCATTTTCTTAGAAGAATGAAACAAGGATTCACTTTAAGATCTTTTCCAAAACAATAAGCCACATCAGCTATGTCCACATGATTCCGAGTTTTGGTTCTGAAAACTGTGGCTATGACATAATTGGAGATTTCAAGAAGAACATATGCTGGACTTATGTATCTAAATCTCCAAATTTACCAGGCTTTTAATATTGGTTCAGTGCTACAAGAAATACTGAGTCCTTATATTTCTAACCATAATGGAAGACGTATCGCAACCATTTTTCTAACAATTGTCATTTCTAAAAGCAAGATGTTTAGAGAAAAGGTTGGAGGTCCTTTTTGGAAGATTAGCTTGATGAATCAGGGCGCAGAAAGAATAATTTTCATAAGCTCATTCTCATCATGTCAAAACATTTTAGAAGCTTGAGAGCAGATAATAAAAGTAATCTCATTCTTGAACCATGTATACAAGCACAAAATGGCTTCGGCTTTAAAGAGTACTATTATGATTTTTGCAAAATCTTCTCATTGATGTGAAATCATGTCGATTATAATGTGGTGATATTTTAAGTATAATGATGTATCTGCTTTGTAAACAGCACCCAGCCTGAGCAATACAGGCTCTCCAAGTTACTTTAGCAGAGGAAGGATAGAATGAACCATTTCATGCATGCCTGGTAATGACTGATGTGGAAAGAAGGGAGAAGAATTGCAAGCAAAGCACGACAGTGCTGAGGAAGGGAGAGAGTAGCTTGTATTTACATTTAGAGACTAGTGTATTCATGGGGATAGTGTGATACAAAGTGGTTCCAATGTTTAAGGATATTGCTGTACACAATATAATCTATCCTGGAGAGATTACGCATGTCAAGACAGTCTACATCCTTCAGTAGAGGAAATAACACAAAGCAAAATGGGAAACTTCCGTATAAAATCGATCATTCATTGCATATCCCATCAAAATAGCTTTATAAGTAAACTGTTTCAAGTAACCTTACTGCAAGCAACTTTTGTACACCAGACCACACTTACAAAGCTTATGTATTTAACAAGAACTAAAGGAAGCTAATGGCATTGGCAAGAGTTACTTTTGCTCGGAGCAGCTCACATCAAAGAGCGAGGAACCACGTCTGAATGAAGAAGCTGCCGTGCTCCTCCAGGATGCAATCCGCCTGAGTCTCACAGGAGGTGGTTCCAGTGTTGCAGAAGGTGCTCAAGAGACAGGGCGCCAGGGTCTCAGATGTAAAGAGCTGAATCTTGCTTTGACCCATGGCTGCTCAAATGAAGCCTTCTGATTTAATCTAAAGTATTCAGAGAAAGAGCCCTGGTGATATCAATCTCCCATTGAGGAGAGCTGTGTTTCCGAGTGGCTGACGGTTCTGGGGAGACCTGTGCACAGCAGAGGAACACATGTGGCGTGCCCTCGGGGAGTTTCTCTTTCTTACACGTTAATGAAGATTAACGTGTAAGAAAGTGCAGGCATCAGTGGAACAGATAATTAATGATGATTGATGATTTACTTTTAATTTATGCCACATGATTAATTCAGGTAAAACATGCAGATGCTTGGAACTTCTGGGGTCGTGAAATTGTGGAGCGTTCAACATGGTCTGGCAGGAGTCTACACCAAAGCCTTCATTGGGAGCCCGATATTACCCAGATTATAATTTTCGTTATGTAGATATTGAAAGAGAAAGCACCACCTGTTCAAAAGAAAAAAAAGTTCTTTTTCTTTCAAGATTGATTTTTTTTTTCACTTCTGCTATTCTTTTATTTCCTGAAAACCTTTGCTACTTTCTCGGGCAAATCTATTTAAGCACTTTTCCTGATTATTTTCTTACAAAAACCACAGGGTTTTTTGTTTGTTTTGCTTTTTTTGATGCATAGTTGCTTGCTAAACTGTGTTTCAAGACTGCCTTTCACTCGTGTCTCTTTCAATCTCCTTAGACATATGTGTATACAAGCATGCGCACACGCAGGTACCCCGTGACAGTTGCAAAGGCGAAGAAGGGAGAGAAGTATCTCCTGGGCAGAAATAGTCACAAATTCAGGCCGTAAATCCAGCCGAAGGCAGCACATGAGCATTTTCTCTTTCGCCGGTGCAGTGAGGCTTCCCGCGGCGAAGGTTGCTGCTGTACTGTGCCGAAGTGGTGTGTGAGGACCACATCAAATGATAAGGCTGTTTACAAGTGGTAAATTTAAGGCCTTTACGGCTCCTCAGAGTTTCTCTAAGGACGGCAAAGCTTGAAAAGAGAAGATTAGGGGCTTTGCCACCATCTTGTAGAAAAGCTTAATGCTTCATTTGCTAACCCAGAACCTAAAATGACTTGGGCGACGAGGTGGCCTCACAGGCCTGAGTTCCATGTGAGTATTTTTTTGCTGCAAATATTGGGAAATGAGAAGGAAATTCTGACTTGAGCAATTCCTAACCTTCCATGTGCCGAATGAGTCATGTGGGTATTGTCTGTTGGACTCCCACAGGCTTTGCTAAACTTCCCTCACTGAGGTTTTTTGCTTTCCAACAGCCTGCTTGTTGTGGTATTTCTATTTTACAGAATTTTATGGCTTAGAGGCACTGACACTGAAATTCAACAGCTAACACTCCTCCACCCAGCAACCCCCCAAAAATTCAAAAAAGTCAACAATATATTAATTTAAAAGTAATGCATATTCTAATTTCCATAAGTAGAAATATAATTGAACACCAAACAAAAGCGATGTAACAACCATCTATAAGCATAAAATTATTCAATATCCCACCACAATCTCAGAATAGTTCATCTAATCTAACATAATTTTGTTTCTTGAAAAACCTTAAGTAATCATAATTACAGCATTTTTATTTTCAAATTTATGTGTTTTGTTTTGATACAAACAGTAATGGGGAATAAAACCTTTTTCTTCTGATAGAACTAACAGAAAATACACAAGAGAAAATCAAAAAGACTTATTTTAGTGTAAAACAATTTGTACTAATTATGAGAATAGCTACAAGAGGGCTCTAATAAGTTATATTGTCCGAGAGGAAAAAGTAAATATACATTTGGAAAACTTTATTCGTAATTAAGTTACATCTTGCAGCTCCCAAACACACATCTGAAAACACAGAGCACCGCAGGATCTCTGCCTCACTCTGTTTTTCTTTTATTTTTTTTGCCTTAACTTTCATTGTTGTTTTCACTTCCCACAACCTGCTGCTGGTACGATAAGTTTTCACAGTAAGAAGGTGGTTTCCCACTGGACATGCTCGTCCAGCCGTAGATTTGCAGTCTAAATAGCTGCCACAATCTCCTTCGTCAAAGCTAGCAAATATTTGCCTTTTCCGTATGTTAAAGGTATCTTTTTTGTTCCTCACCAGTCTTGAGGTTTAATGCAAAACTAATCTCCCTGCTAAACTTTGTATCTTGATGAATATTCAATGTGTTTAAACAGATCACTGTCCATATTGTGCTACGGGCAGTTAGAACCCAGGTGCTTTGTTACGTAGCTGGCACCTTGGATAGGAGAGTACAATTCTCTCTGTATGACTGCTACCAGAGCTCTGTCATTCACGGACATACATGAATATATTTATTTATCAGTATGCATTATACGTGGCTAGGAAGGATTTTTATAAACAGTTTAACATTATAAAACCAAGCCCTGGATGGGCGCAGTGGCTCACCCCTGTAATGCCAGCACTTTTTGAGGCTAAAGCGGGTGGATCATGAAGTCAAGAGTTTGAGACCAGCCTGGCCAATATGGTGAAACCCCGTTTCCACTAAAAATACAAAAAATTAGCCAGGCGGGGTGGCATGCACCTGTAGTCCAACTACTCAGTGAGCTGAGGCAGCAGAATCGCTTGAACCTGTGAGGTGGAGGTTGCAGTGAGCCAAGGCCGCACCACTGTACTCCAGCCTGGGTGACAGAGCGAGACTCCATCTCAAAAAACAAACAAACAAAAACTCAAGCCCCATCTAAACCTAAGAAATGCCATTAAGTAAAGAATATACAACATTCTGTCAAATTCTAAATCTAATTATATTTTTAAAGGCTTAAAAAAAAAAAAGAAAATTGGCATGTTGACAGTTTACATATCCGTTAGTGAGGAATACTCAGTCTAAATTTTTTACCGCAAAAGCTAATGACCCTATTAACTCTAATTTGTTTACTCACCAGTCTGGAACAGTGTCTTCCACAGGTACCTCTTTGATGTTCAAAATTAAGCTTCCTAGAGGCTTGAGAAATTAAATGCTAAAGGAGGTCAATTTTACAACAGTTGCCTAAAGACAAGGATTGCCACTCCCATGTTGCTTTAAATTAACTATTTTTTTTCTTGACGAACAGATGAACACAAATACAACAAGATTACTACTCAACACATGTTAAACCCTCCTCCTGATTTGCTCGGATGTGATGGACAGCTTTGAATGAGTGCACCTGAGCGTGCTGGAAAGGGCTTAATTAAAACCCAGAATAATAGTCAATGCTAGATCCTTAGGCAAAATCTGAAATATACACCAAAATAGTATTCAAACTGAAACAAACCAAAATGAAATGGCATGTTCCGTAAACACAGAGAATCATTCTATTATCACTTGCAAAGTCCCATGTGGGAGAAAATTCAGTACACACTGTCATGTGTGTGAATCATTCAGGTTTTTCCCTGTGGTTCAGACATCAGCACTATTATGAAATAGTTGTGAAGTGGAAACAGCATTCTGGTTATTGAAAAATAAATGAACAAACCAATTGTAAAACTATTGGGATGTGCTAGGGGAATAAACCCTACCATAGATAGGTGTGTGCAAAGAGAAGTTTTTGTTAATATCCTGAGTCCTGTAGAGTTTCTGCAATAATTGGTAACAAAAGCATTTTGCAGAGGTACAGCCTGGCTCTGCAGGGCCAGTACTAACTTCTATGCTCTCTTTTCAGGCTTAACACAATTTCTCTGTCCACACCTTTCATGGGTACCTATTCTCTACACTCTGGGGCCATCTCCTTCCGATAGGAGGGTTATTTGACTTTAGAAAAGATTAGTGATTCAGAAATAGACATTGCACATACCATTCCAGAGACTGAAAATTGAGTAAGATAATGTCAATTCCTCATAAAATAAGAAAACAGGCCTTGGGTGGAAAAGGCCTCATCATCTGCTTCTAGAACAGTCTTGTCCTCCCCTCCATCTTTTAGTGAGCCTGAGGAATTTTTTTCTTTTTCAGTTCTTTCCAGTTTCCCAGTTTCCATTTAGTTACATTTGTTAAGAATACAATTGTCACTATTTGGCTGCTGAATACATGAAGCGTACAAACCAGAGGGTAAGCCCAGGATTTAATGGCGGGTATTACCATGGCTGAACAGTGGATCAGTACCAGAGAGGGTAGTTTTGGGTGTAGAACCTCTGGAATCAGGCTGCAGAGATTGGAATCCCTACTCTGTCACTTGATAAGTGGGTCTGGGCCAGTTCTTTTATCTATAAAATAGAAATAACATTAATATTTACTCTAGGGTGTTAAATGAAGCAATACACATACAATGGTTAGGATAGAACCTGCTAAAAGGCTTGTAAATATTAGTGACTATTATTATTTTTTGAGATGGAGTTTTGCTCTTGTTGCCCAGGCTGGAGTGTAATAGTGCGATCTCAGCTCACCACAACCTCGGCCTCCCGGGTTCAAGCGGTTCTCCTGCCTCAGCCTCCTAAGTAGCTGGGATTACAGGCCTGCACCACCACACCTGGCTAATTTTGTATTTTTGGTGAGACGGGGTTTTTCCATTTTGGGCAGGCTGGTCTCAAACTCCTGACTTCAGGTGATCTGCCTGCCTTGGCCTACCTAAGTGCTGGGATTACAGGCGTGAGCCACCACATCTGGCCGTGACTATTATTATTTTGGGGACTGGGACTAAATATCTAGCTGTTCAGTCTATGTTCTTATTCCCTTAAAGAATGGGATTTAGGGTCTGATTCCCTTACCTTAGCTCTTTCTTTTTTTAAAAAATGTAATTTCTGGGATACATGTGCAGGTTTCTTACATAAACGTGTGCCATGGTGGTTTGCTGCACCTATCAACCACTCACCTAGCTAATAAGCCCAGCATGCATTAGCTATTTTTCCTAATGCTGTCCCTCCCCCAACCCCATTCCCCAACAGGTCCCAGTGTGTGTTGTTCCTCTCCCTGTGTCCATGTATTCTCATTGTTCAGCTCTCACTTATAAGTGAGATCATGCAGTGTTTCGTTTTCTGTTCCTGGGTGAGTTTGCTAAGGATAATGGCTTCCAGCTCCATCCATGTCCCTGAAAAGAACTTAATATTGTTTGTTTTTATGGCTGCTTAGTATTCCATGATATATATTTACCATATTTTCTTTATCCAATCTACCACTGATGAACATTTGGTTTGATTCCATGTCTTTTCTATTGGGAATAGTGCTGCAATGAACATAGGTGTGTATGTATCTTTGTAATAGAATAATTTATATTCCTTTGGGTATATTCCCAGTAAGGAGATTGCTGGGTCAAATGGCATTTCTGGTTGTAGATCTCAACTCTTTCTTTATAAGAGTTTAGAACAATGTCTCATCATGGAAAAAACAGTGAGGGGGTAATGGAGATGCAGCAAAACCACTGAGTTACAAGCAAGAAGTATTTAACAGTGTTACAAGTAAAGTATTAGGACATGAATATTTTAAAGGGTAAACTGCAGTCACCTATATTAGCCACTACACACAATTTGAACTCTCAAACCACTATTTGGACTTCTGCTTAGAAGAGCACATTTAAATGTTGTTTTTCGCCATTTTTGTGGTCTCAACTCTGATAATGGGGCAGAACACATAGGCAGCAAGCAGAAACCAGGAAAAGAGTACACTAAAGACAGGCCTTTCCTGTGTCTCTATAGCAGATCTTTTCAACGCATATTGGAGAAGGGTCCTAGAAATACAGCCTTAGGAACATTTTGCTTCAAGTGTGGGCAACGGAGAAGGACAATGACCTTCAGTGAGTGCAATAAACTTTAATACAAGAAACGACAATTCCAACCTGATCCAACCACTTGCAATGAGGAAAGCAAAGAGAACACAGTAAGATACAGCAAAAGTGGCATTTCCCAATAGGAAAATGTGAGCCAAGGGAAAACAGACACAATTTTTTAATCATTTGCACAAACTAAAATTGTTCATACAGTTTGTTGTAAAGAGAACTGGAACTTGATGTGTGAGCCCCACTACACACTGTAGAAAGTTGGCTGTAGGTAGTTATGCACATGAACGTTTCATGCAACTCAAGGTTGACTTTACTCAAAGGCTGACTTGGACTTCGGCCCTGGCTGGTGCCACTTGTTAATAAGGCCAGTGCTTACAGAGTTCTCCTAATGTCTTTTGGCCTCAGTTACCTGGCTTATAAAATAAGGATAACCAAGACCTGTCTCACAAGTCTGATCCAAGGTGTTATTATAATATATGGGAAATGCCTTGTGTGCTGCCTGAAATTTCCATTCCATATCCCTTCTTCAGCCCTCTTGAGTGGCTACCATGCCTCAGGTTTTGCAATAATAAATATCAGAATATTTAGTAAATTACCTTTCATTCACACTCTTGAAGTGTACATTTAGCCTTTCTATGCAGATGGTTTTGTTTCTTTGTTCAACTTTGCTATAGTTATGGAACCCAGGAGTCCCTAGTCATGAACACCTGCCACGACTGATGACATGGACGAGGCAGATTTGGCCAGAATCCCCCATCTCACAACAACACACCTTTGCATGCTGCCTCAGCAAGGTTCATTGCTTCAAAGCTATGGTGTTACAAATATTTTCAAAGCCAAGTGAGCTAATGTAAAACTCCTCCATAAATGGAAACACCTTTCATTTTTATGAAATTCAAGGGAAAAATATTATTTGCTACTTATTTTACTTTTTTAGTAGGAAATTTTGTAGCAAAAGTACAGATTAACCTGGGTTGAAGAAAAGAGTTAAATGCTCTGAATATATGACAACCTTTCCTCCAGACCTGGAGTTTCCACGGTGATGTCAATGAGGTAGGCACAGAGTAAGTCATGAACCAAAGCTTTCAGTTTTAAAAAAATTTTAACTGTGATTACAATTTTAAAAATGGAATTACAAATCTTATGTCCTCACAAATACACAAAACCCTGTTGTGGAAAGGGTCAGAGTTATAAATAAGAGTCAAAATTTCCAAAAATTTTATTTGAATTAGTTTTTTGAGGGATTAAAAGTGTTTACTGTTTTCCAAACTCTCTTATTTCATATGATTAAAGGACATGTTACTTACTATGGATTGACAGGATTATGACTGTTGTGATTATGGTATTTCTTTATTTCATGTTTTTCAAATATTTACATGTCTCTTAGTTGATGTGGACAATTATTTTCTAGTAAAGGTTTAAAAGTTAGCTTTGCTTCTCTGAAAGGAAGAGCAATAAAAGAAAGGCTGTCTAATGCTGTGGTGTGAAACACCCCCTTCCCAAGAGCTAGCCTTCCTCAAGTGGCTGGTTTTAGGGACTGTTTAACAGTATGAACTTTAGGGACAAGAAAACAAGGGACAGGATTAGATGCAGGGAGGACCTACTGTTAAAGCCTCAGCTATGTTATGATCATGTGAAGATTTTCTTTTTAAATAAACAGTTCACATTTTGTGTAGCGTGTGGAAGCAGACGTTTGAGGTTATTTACTGCATGTTGTATTAGGGCCAGAAGTTTTCAGTGAGATGCACTCTTACTATTCCCGTCTCTCTGAACTTACCTTTTATAAGCTTGTTGAAACTCTTTCCTTCCTTTTCTTGATATATTTTCTTGTCACAAGGAATTGAAAGGAATTGCAATTACTTTTTTTATCTTTTGAGACAGAGTCTTGCTTTGTCACCCAGGCTGGAGTGCAGTGGCGTGATCTTGGCTCACTGCAACCTCCGCCTCCCGGGTTCAAGCCATTCTCCTGCCTCAGCCTCCCAGTTAACTGGGACCACAGGCATGTGCCACCATGCGGGCTAATTTTTCTTTTTTCTTTTTTTTTTATTTTTTATTTTTAGTAGAGATGGGGTTTCACCATGCTGGCCAGGCTGCTCTCTAACTGCTGACCTCAAGTGATCCGCCTGCCTCGGCCTCCCAAAGTGCTGAGATTACAGACATGAAACACTGCACCCGGCCTTATACCTACTTTTATCTGAGTTTTTTAGGTTAGTGTTGGTGTGAAATGGCACTAAACCCTGAGGGCTTCCAGTTACATTTTAAGAAAACTTTAGTTCTCATTGTTCTGCTTCTAGCTGGCAAAAGTAGAATATATAATTTCTACAGAAATTCTGAAGGGCAAAACTATTTTTTAAAAGTCTATAAGACCCTTACATTTCCTTTACATGCGAATATTTATATTGCTTTATTTTATTTTTTAATTACAAATGATTGAGAACTTGGTAATAAGAGCCCTCCAAACAGAGCACAGAGTTTAGCAGGCAGAAGATGCTCCAGAATGATTCAAAATGGTATAAATAACACCACAAGAAAGTATCAGAGGAATGTCTACCATAGGCAACTTTTCATAAACCATGGGAATGTCCTCCTTGAATGTGTAAGTTGCAAGAAAATGTGAGGAAACACTGTCTCTATAATAGAGATTTAATGCATTCAAATAGCCTTGCCCATTTGTTTCCTTACATTTCTGCTTGTTCTAAAAAACAATTATAGTCTCAAAAAGAAAGCAGAGACACTTAATTAGTATCATTCTGCAGCTGCTCCTTAATAAATCAAGATGATAAATATGTGTCTAATACGCATTCGGGGCTATTTCTAATCTAAATGAGTCTAGACTTGTGCACCTGATGCATTACATAGGAACTGGAGGGTGAATTAATACTATGACAGGAGAGTAAAATGTGCTTCACTATTTATTATTTATGTTTGGTGGTTTCCTATAAAAACACTTTTAAGTGCAATAGATAAGCTGGTTCACAGACTGCAACAGACATATGTTCTGGTTTCAAAATGCAGGTGGAAGCACAGGAGCCGGGGTGATAAATGAGTTAGTGAAGAAGTTGGATTTAGATGTTTGCAATCATTGAGCCTTTCCAAAGAGAAGTGAACTTTCATATTAAAAATGTAAAGAAGGAAACTGTAGCTGAACCACCAGACAGCATGAAAGTCTCAGTTATAGTAATTCATAAACACGCATTTCATGTAACAAAGATCCATCAGTTCCACACTCTTCTTCACTCTTGCATGGCACTTTCTTATTAAGAAAGAAAAGAGGGGGCTCTGTTTCTACTTCTGGTACCTGCAACCTGCTGCACTGTGCTTTGGGAATATAGACAAAAAACGTGTAGACATTGGCCTCAAGGGAACATGGTAGACTGTTCTAGAAGAGAAATGTTAGGTAACAGATGACCACAGCACAGCATAAGCACTACGGGAGAGACACAGGTAGTGACGGAGTGCAGAATGGAGACCACAGCCTGGAAGCATAGCCCGAATGGCTGGCCAGGAGTTTCCAGGGTGGCACAGGAGCTTGGTGTATCTGAGATGCTGATTTCATGAGGGCTGGTAGTGAGCAATAAAGAAGGGCAGAGGGCCGGGCGCGTTGGCTCAAGCCTGTAATCCCAGCACTTTGGGAGGCCAAGGCGGGTGGATCACGAGGTCAAGAGATCGAGACCATCCTGGTCAACATGGTGAAACCCCGTCTCTACTAAAAATACAAAAAATTAGCTGGGCATGGTGGTGCGTGCCTGTAATCCCAGCTACTCAGGAGGCTGAGGCAGGAGAATTGCCTGAACCCAGGGGGCAGAGGTTGCAGTGAGCCGAGATCGCGCCATTGCACTCCAGCCTGGGTAACAAGAGTGAAACTCTGTCTCAAAAAAAAAAAAAAAAAAAAAAAAAAAGAAAGAATGGCAGAGAACAGGGATGGATTGTGGACAGGCCTTTTCAGGGATGTGGTGAGGACTCCGAACTTCATCCTGAGGCTGATGGAGGTCCCCTGAGGGTTTTATACCTGAGAGTGATGCTTGGTACCCTGACGCAGACTCTTAGAAGCCCTCCATGCCATACTCAGCACATACTCTGTGCAGCTCTGGAGTGTAGGCCAATTTTGTCTCTGTCCCATTCTAAGCCTTACTTTCGGAAGTGTTTTCCATTACTGGATACACCCCGCTGGCATTTTGACCTGCTGGTGGCCCACAGTCCTCTACTACAGAGCCCCTGACTACCCTCTTCTCCCAGCAGGTCCCCAGGGCTGGTTCCTCTGAAAATGTCCTGCACTCATTGGCTACCTCTCACTTCTGGTTGGTATTTCATGTAGGCAAGTAAATAAGCATGTAAGTAAATATATGAATGTATGTATGAAGAGTTTACATTCTTGAAGTCAGAGTCAAATCACCCTGAGTAAGGTACAGATGGTGAAGGGGGGGGATTGCTGGTTTTAGAGGTGAGCCTGTGAACACAAACATCTCTTATGAGGGAGTGAAAGGAAGAAGTGAGAATGCGTTCTTGCTGTGCTCACTCATGGGCTCCTTCTGTCCTTCTCCTCTAGGCCTGAGCAGGGAGAGGCCCCCAGTACTCCAGTGTCTGCCTGCCCACGCTGGGATCCTGTGGGCAAATTTCCCATGTCATCATTTTCTGATCTGGGAAAGAGAGATTCCAAATGTCTGCCTATGGCTGCTGTGACAAGGTTTTGAAATTATTAACCAGTTTTGGTATACATTGCATGATTATATTGATAAAAATAATTATTCCTCTTATGACATAAGCTGAGCTGGTGCCATAGCACTGCCCTGTCTATGAATTTTGGTTTCTTAACAGAGAAGCTTTCTCCTCGATTCCAGGGTGAGGGCTTCTTCTGTCCACTGGACATCTCTGTGGCGTCCTTGGTTCCAGTGTTCACTCATATGCTTCTGATATTTCAATTATTTTCTTTTATGCTTGCTTTTTCTTCACCCTTACCCCCAAAGTAAATGTCTATATCTTAACATGCATACGGGCCTTCTTATCAAAAGGGGGAATTAGGCTGACTTAAGGACATTACCATATCAGACTTCAGTTCTGTATATATATCTGATATATATCACAGTCCTAAATATATCAGAATGAAGATAATTTAAGAAACCTGGACCATTTGCTCCAAAACTTTAGAGTGAGAAAAAGGATGAAGCTTATCCTTGAATTTTCCTCAGGGAATCACTCCCTCCTCACCAGAGTTCTGCTTTCCCGACATTTAAGGAACAAACATTCCAGTGGCTGAGTGTTACCTTTCAGATGCTCCTTTTTTTTTTTTTTTTTTTTTTTTTTTTTTTTTTTTTTAGAGGAAGTTTCACTCTTGTAGCCCAGGCTGGAGTGCAGTGTGGTACAATCTCAGCTCACTGCAACCTCCGCCTCCCAGGTTCAAGCAATTCTCCTGCCTCAGCCCCTTGAGTATCTGGGATTACAGACACCCGCCACTATACCCTGCTGATTTTTGTATTTTTAGTAGAGACTGGGTTTCACCATGTTGGCCAGGCTTGTCTTGAACTCCTGACTTCATGTGATCCACCCGTCTCACCTCCCAAAGTGTCTTTCTCTTTCTTAAATGCTGCGCTGACACTGTCCCTAGAAAGGACTGGGTCATTTCCTTTCATTTTTGTTGAAAGAGGATGCTTGACACATCTTTTCCTTCCTATTATATTTTCTTTTTTTTTTTTTAAATGTGTGGTTATTTATGTTTTTTATTGAGCAATTTTATCTATCTTTACTAGGTTTAATTTGTTTTATTTCGTGTTTATTTCGAGGCTACTATGACAAAACACTTTTGCCCCTTGGAAAATCTGGAGTGGATGGACCAGAAAATTATGGACAGCTCTGAGGGTAGCAGGGGGAAATCTCTCAGAGACTTGTTTTCGTGTCTGTTGTTTGGACCTCAGCTTGTTTTTCCTACTTGTTTAAGTGACCAGTTTTCTGACTTTGGCTTTAAATGGCCTGAATGCCATATCAGTGTCCAAAAGGAAGAAAAAAAATCAATCTAAAAATATTTTCTGCTGTGAAAGTTAACCACAAATAAATATGGTCTAACTTTTCAGTGTCTTCTGAGTTCCATGAAGCCAGTGTGTCACTATTTCCATTCTATGTTATAAGCATTGTGCACACACCCACGGAAGACATTTATATCACTATTGAACTCACATATGGAGGAGATGGTGCTAAGTTCTAAAGAGTGAAATTAAATGTTGACGCAGATAAGGCTCGAAAAGAGGAAAGTGAGCATTTAATTAGGGGGTTTGCTTGCATCTGTTCTGTGGCATTCAGTCTTAGTTTTATTTTGCTCTCTAACTCTGATGCTCTTCTACTCCACTGAAATAAGTCATAGAGGGACAAAAGTTTCCACATTCTCTTCACACTTCTGATTGTGGGGGAAGGACGGATGCACTCTGGACACTCACATGTGCTGCTGAATGAGCCGTCTGATTTCATCTACTCTTCCTTAATTTGTGTCAACTTTCTCTAAATATCCCTCACCCTTAGCACCTCTGTAAATTCCTTCCTTCCTATGTTCTGCTTTGCCCATAACTGAAATCACTCCACTTAGAGCAAGGCAGCTGTCAAGTTCTGTTCAATCCCTTTCCATTCCTTATTGTGACCTTAAGAAGGCCCACCTGCTGGGTGCCAACCACCTGCAAGAAGGTCAATTCTGTGGATGGAATCTATAATCAGCAGTGATCACACCCTAGGATTGAACTCAGAGGCTTAACGCTTTCTCGCAGGGGACAAGGAGACAAGAACTGAGCGGTGTTGGAAGTAAGCCCAAGGAGTTACAAAGAGATCGAACAAAAATATCAAAAGTTTAAAAAAAAAAAAATTGCACCTTAGCCAGAAAGCCTAAGCTTCCTAATTTTAGGAGAGAAACAGACTCTATCCAAGAAAACATTCATTTCAAATTTTTCATCCCACAAGTCAGAGGCCACCCCAGTAATTGTCTCTGTTAATTCACCCACACTCCCTTCAACAAACGAGTTTATTGCCCAGTTTTGACCTGTATAAATAAAGAAGGGTTGCCTAAAGTTAGGGTTTTTATAGGTCATGAAAATTGCCTTTCAGTTTCCACCTTTGCTTAGAGTATGTGAAAATGCCATGTTCCACGTGCAGCTTCTTTCCTCCTATGATCTTGGGTTGCAGGCTTAATTGTATACCTTTAAAACAAATTCATCATTCTTTCATGATTGGGAATTCCTACCCAAAGAAAGGCGGGAGGCAGCGGGGAGGTCAAATTGCCTGTACATGCTGCTCAATTTTGTTAGCATTTCCCCCTTCCCAACTTCTGTTTTAATCCTTGCCAAAAAAAAAGCGTTTGAAATAATCCCCATCATCGCTCTTGATGTCAGAAGTGCTTTTGGATTCATTGAAAAGAGTAGATTAACAGCAAGCAGTGACGGATCCAGTCAGAGCTTGACCCTCCTGGTATCAGTGGGATGACATGAAAACAGACCAAGCTACATTCAACATGACAAAAGTGGGCCAAAACAGGGAATCCTGCCATGTTTGGTACTTTTAGCTTTGTGCCATGTGACAATTAGCAGTTTAAAATAACTCACAATGTCACCCTTCAGAGCTGGTGGACAGTTCAGTACGCTTCCAAAAGGATATGTGTGTATGAATGCTGATGTGCAAATGATTAATGGCATTACAAACACCGAAGTAAACAACTAAAAAGTTAAATAAATAATTCATTGCTTTCCCCAGAACCCTCCCTATGGTCAACCTTAAAATACTGCTTGTAAGGCATAATACCCACTTCAATCACGTCAGCTGCCGATCATTAATTGCTTCAGAAAAAGACAATATTTTATCCATCCTCTTTGGAGTTCCAGTGTGAATGGGGAAGCAAAAGAGAGTGAAACTGAGTGAAACATGAAAAGCTTGATTTGTTAGGACCCCTGCTGTCTGAAAAGAGATCAAAGCTCAGAGGGAGGCTGTAAAACAGCCGAATGCACAGCACTGAAACATGGCCCGTGGCAGCTGCTCTGGGCACTCGCTCACAACCCAGGTGTGCCTGCAACTCCACTCTGCCAGCTGAATCATGGGAGTAGGCTGCCGCTCCTCTTCCTTCATTATTTCAACGGCAGTCACGGAGGAGATGCGGGCTCCATCCATCACAATGCACAAATTCACAGTGCGCAGATTCAGCACAGGCCTAATTAAAGCTTTTCCTTTCATTTGTGGAGATAATTAGACTTTCATCTCACCAGGAAGCTTCAGAAAGATCTATTTCTTTCTTCAATAAAAGCTACATCAAACAAAAGCAGATTTTAATCGCCTTTTCTTTGGGGCATGAGTCAATAATGAAAGATGTCATGGGTAACAAAAAATGGTGTGCAGAAAAAAAGAGAGAGGCGAAAAAAACCGCCTAAGCAATGTTCTTTAATTAACATCATGTTTGCAAACACCATTAATTTCTCTCATTAAAATGATTTTTATCTGCAACTGATTGTTGATAAAACAATCGATTTGAGCATCTCATCTGTTTCACCGCTATGCAAGAACCCATCTGCTGTGCTGTAAGGCAGTAATCACGCAGGCTGTTCAGCAACACGTGAGAACAATAAAAAATGCATGCGTGTGTGTCAGGGATTTGTGAGGCTGACTGCAGGGCCAGGGCCACCTTTCCACAGGACATGTATAAAAAATTACTTGGTGTCAGGCTAAAGGACAAAACGTCACAAAGTTCAGGAGTGCATAAATAAAAACACAAATTAATATGTGCGGGCAGAAAAGGCTTCATCTGTGTTTGGGAATCATTTCGTAAACAGATTCTGAAAAGGAAGGCAGGGAATTTAGATGCATTTAATAGTGTGTCTTTGGCTGGTGTGATGTAATTTCAGATGACACATGTGTGACTTGTCTACTATTTAAGAGACTCTTGGTGTTTCAAAAGGAAAATTCTCACCCTGAACGCTTTTTGAGAATTGTTGATCTTAGCTTTTAATCCTCATGACTTTAGCCATGTGAAAATAAATACTTCTGTGGAATAGAGATGCATCTGGAGAATCAGTTGTGAAATCAAGTTGAGAAGCAGAGGAGTGAGAGCAAGTATACATTGGAAACCTGTAACGCTGGACCAGAAGCCACGAGAGCAGGTACGGATACAAAAATCTATTTGGGCTCAAGGATAAAGGATTTGCTCAGATTCACCTGGAAGAATGAAACTTAGCCTTTCGGAAGGGAACCTCAAAGTGGTCTGGTCCTAGTTCCCACACCTCCACACTGAGACTTTGTAATGTTGCCTGTTGCTATTTTCGGAATTCTAGTAAGAGTTACTGAGACCAGAAAATATTGGAACACACACTATTTGTAATAGTTCTCAGAAAGAGTAACTTCATAGTTTCATTGATTTAAAGGTTACCCTAACTTCCAGTCTCTGGTGGTGATTCCGTCTTTCAGAGCCACCGTGTAAGATGAGAGTCATCCTCACTGTGGTCCTTCAAACCCTGAGAGGGTCTCTAGGTTTTCCCCATCCCTTGACTTCTCCGTGATGAATATCTCCTTCCTTCAGGCATTCTTTGGTGATAATTTTTCAAGGACTGAGTCTTTTTCTTCAAATATATTCCAGGGTGTCAGTTTCCCAATCAAGAGACAGCAGCCAGAAATGAACATCCCCTCCTGGATTTGGGCAGAACAGTGCCTCACCATGCATGTCACAGAGTAAAAAGGCCAAATATTAAAAGTGGATTTTTCTTTTCTAAGAAATAAGAATGATTTTGTGGAAAATCAAAACAGTGTTCTATCCCAATAAGTCCCTAAACTTCCTTACAGGACCAGAGGACAAAGTTTTCAGGAGACGTGTTGTCCTTCATTATCGACAGGGTCAGTCGATAATATAATTTCAACTATTTAATAAATTCAACTATATAAATAGTAATTTCAACTATTACTCTTAGGTCGTTATTGACATAGTATATTTGTCTTTTACATCCTGTACTTTAAGAGCCTGTACTATGGAAACTTTCTGCCAATGATAAAATCTTATCTTCATATAATCAAGCCAACTGGTTAAAAAATAATTTAAAAAAAAATCAATCTCTTCATTCTGTTTCCAGGACTGGAAATAATGTTTTGAGCTATTAAATAAGTATTGTACAACTGATAAAAATATGTGATTTTAGTGTCACACAAATTCAGGGAGGGAAATGAGGCTCTCTGTTATTTTTAGGATGTAAAAATATAATTTTGGCTGAAAGTTTGTGATAGCTGATGTTCTTAAGCAAAAACAGAAATGTACTAATAAAATTGGAAAAGTTAGTAGAGTACCCTAATTGAATTTTTGCTACAATTTTTTGCAAAGATGTCTTTGCAAAATCTTTGTCTTTGGACCATTACATTTAGACAGCTTGGGCCTCTGGTTCTTTTAATTTTCTAAGTAGAGAAATAGAAACATCTTTCTCATACAGTCCATCCTATTACAAGTTATAAACATTTCACTAGAAATAAATGCAAAGTTTGTTATCACTATTTTTCAGCAAAAACAAAATCATGCTGTAGTGTATCACTGCGACTTGAAGGGGCAACATGGAAAAAATAACAAACAGCTTTTTGCGGAAAAAAGGAAAAAAGAAAATAGATTCGCAACAGTTGTTCACACAAAAATTAAACTCAATCCTTGTGCATTTGTAGGAATCGGTATTATTCACTGTTGGGTGCCAAAGTCGCAACTAGAAACATATTTGCAATTATCTACTCAGGATGCACTGTCACACCTGCTGCCTGCTAAGGCTACCAGCATTTTAACAATTTCTTCCTGTGGGAAGAGCAAACACTGCCATTTCCAATGAGAGTGCTGTCCATTAGCCCGCCGATGAGAAGTGCTGAAAAGTGGTGTGAGCGTTCCCCAGAGACTGGGCTCCTCACAGCACACCTGATATTGAGCAGAGCAAATTGGTGTCTCGAGGTCATTTCAGAAATCAGATTATGTGCATGACAACACAAGGCACCGCTGCTATGCCATCTGCCCGGCCCACACCTGGCACGTTGAACCCCAAATGCTTTTTGCGGAGTCGAATCCGTGTGTTCTCCTGGGCCAGTGTCGCCGGCTCTGTCAGACAAAGATCAACTGCATGTCCTCACTCGGGTTAGCAGGGCTAAGCAAACAAATTTATGATGTTATTAGAGATTAATATGATTTTGCAAAACATACAATGGCTTGATACTTTGGTATACTTTGGGGATTGTCTTGATTTCTTAACTAGAGGAGACAGCTGTCCAAAATACATCCAGCACCGCAAGCTGTACCCAACTTCGGAGTGGGTTGAAGTCTTCAAGTGAAGTGTGTTGTTTGCCATTTAAAGTGTATTTCCCAAGGAAACACTGAATACAAGTTGGTTTGGCTCCTGGCCTGTGCCCCTAAATCCTGTTTAGCTAACTGGATTGTAGCTGAACTGTAATACTGCTAGAACCATCCTGAATTCTGGGTCTTTGAAGGGAAGGTGGCAATGGGAGAGAAGGAAGAGGATGAAAATATGGAAAAAGCGGGGAGACAATAGGAGAAAATAGAAGAAGGGGTAAAGATAGGGAGGAGGAGGAGTTTTCTTCGGCTTTCCCTAGAGTAGCGTTTCAAACCAGCAGCCCCTGTTTTCTTCTGAATGGGCTACTTTATTAGAAGGGTCCAGCTCTTCAGTGCTACATTAGAAGGGAGAACAGAAAAAAAGGATTTTGGGAAAATGCAGACCAAGCAAGAGTAAGAGAGGAGACAAGCGTGAGCTGGGGCTTATGCAGAGGCTCATTCCGTAATCGAGAGCAGCTGCAGGTCAGCTGGGGGCCATCTGGAAGTTGGGTGTTTCCCAGCCAGAGGCTGCTTCTATTCAGAATGGCTGGTCTGGTTTTCCTGCACTTGAACGTGAGGGCCGCAAGGACAGAGTGAGAAAATGCCTGGTTAACAACTCCCAACCCCCTGCTCAAGAGCGGTTCAAGTGTAAACCAGGTATCTTAAAGGATGATTAAGGGACAGTGCTCAAGTGGAGCCTGTTTTGTCACTAAAACCTTGGATTAACCGGCAGGGAAAGTGGAAATGCTGCTGTCACTTAGGAAAGAATAAGAAATAAACAGCACACTACACTGCTTGCAGACATTTCCAGCCAAGGAAGGGTTGGTTTCTAAGGAGCCTGAAGGTCTCCTTCTGAGCGGAGCAGGAACTGTGCAGAGAATGCAGCCATTGTGCTCAGAAAGGGAGGAAAGGCTTTACATGCTAAGCTCCCGGCTGAGAACCCTTGGCATGGAAAGAGTTTCTGTCCCCACTAATATAGACAGATCATTTGGCGGTAACTAACTTTGAGTGAAGAAAATTTCCTGGCTATTAGTTAAAAGCAGGTAGAGAACCAGGGAGCCCCAACACCAGACACTCCCCATCCTCTCTGCCTGAGGGAACCACTCTCCCTTTGGGTCAGAATAGTTTATTCAAACAGGAAAAGTTCCCTGATACACATGCATGCTTTCTACATAACTTGCTTTCAAGATAATATCTGACCCCTTTCATCTTTGTAGCCCTCTTTCTGAGGTTTCATCTCATCATTTGCTTTTGCAATCTACAAATAAAAATGGGGGAAGATGGGAGGAAATTTTACAGCTATGAACTATCTTTCATTGTATAAATGATCATGTTTAATATTTTAGAGACAGAGTCTCACTCACTGTGTTGCCCAGGCCTGAGTGCAGTGGTGCAATCACAGCTCACTATAACCTTGAACTCCTGGGCTCAAGCAATCCTCCAACCTCAGCTTCCTGAGTAGATGGGGCCAGAGGAGCAGGCTAGCACACCCAGTTTTTTTTTTTTTTTTTTAATTTTGTAGAGATAGGGGTCTTGGTATGTTTCCCAGGCTGGTCTCAAACTTCCAGCCTGAATGTGAGACCTCCCACCTTGGCTTCCCAGAGTGCTGGAATTATAGGTGTGAGCCACTGCATGCCCAGCTGGATGATCATATTTTCTATTTATGTTAGAGTTTCCAAAGTGTCTTCCCATTTTTAAGGAGAAACGAAGGTCAGAGGAGGGAAGCTGGAAATGGTCATGGCCAGCAAGTGGCCCGGGGTCTGATAACCCAGTGGGACGTGCTTTGGCTGGTAAGTATGACCAATGCCGACAAAACTTCCTCCTGAGGCTGTTTGTTCACTATTGCTCTGCTCCTTCCCAGAGCTACCTTTATTGGTGGCAGTTCACCTGTGAGGCCACCTCCCTGACTGGCCTTAGGAGGGTTTCTGTAGGAATTGAGCTTCCAGTAGGCAGATGCTAACTGTGCTCCCCAGCAAGGACTAGCTTAGCTATGCCCCTGCTTCCCCCTTTCCCCATGGGTCAGGTGAGTGCTAGAAGCCAGGCCCATAGCAATAAATGAAACCCAGCCTCCATCACAAGCAGGTTAGAACCACCCTGTGTGTTTCTGGCCAATGGAGAGACTGTTCTTCCAGGACATGAGACATATCATCTCTGCTCACAAATAGAGGATGCCATTAGGGAGAATTCCCACAAACACCGTTCTCAAGTTCCCACAGGGAACTTTAGGAAACCCAAACACCTAAGCCTGATTTTCTTGTTTTACTCCAGGCCCTCCCATTAAGAAGAGATCTCTGCTTGACTATGAACCACACAGCTTTCTGTCCTGTCACCTGTCCCCAGAGCTATATGATAAATTTGTTGGTTGTTGTTTATTAATAGACTTTATTTCTTAGACTAAGTTTGTAAGTTCATAGCCATACTGAGTGGAAAGTGGAGAGCTCCCAGGCACCCCTCCTCACCCCTGACAGCCCCTCAGCCATCAGCACCTTGTACCAGATGTTGGTCCACATGCTACAATGGATAATCCGACATTACAATCATAATCATCCAGTGTCCACAGTTTACACTGGGTTCCCTCTTGGCGTTGTGCCTTCTGTGGACTTTGACCAATATGTAGTCACCTGTCTCTCCACCATTACAGTGTCACTCAGAACAGTTTCGTTGCCTAAACTCTCCTGTGCTTCACCTACTAAATAAGGTTTTACTTCAAACTGACTGCATTGCCCAGAACATTAATACTGTCACTCCTTGAATCCAGAAGTCAGTGATGCCTGGAAATCCCACCTTGGATTCTACTAGGTATTGACATGGCCAGAAACAGGCACTCTTACTCTAGATGCTTGACAGTGTCATGGGCCGGACCTCCAGCTGCACTTGCCTTTCACCTTGGTTTCTTGCCCTCCTGACTTATGTCCCAGCTCGTCCTGTAGCTGAGCCTGCATGGGTTACAGTATCTGCATCCTCAGACTCCATATCACCAACTTGGATTCACTGAACTCACTTTATTTATGTTAAATTGAACTGGATTCTCCAATCAATTCATTGAATTGCCCTGTTTTCACCTTTGAACTCATAACTTTTTAGGGAGATATTTATGGTCATGATTGATCCTACACATAGAAAAAAAAAAAAACCCAGTCCATTTCCGCACTATCATTAAAAGAACTTTTAGGGCTTGGAGCCAGGGCAAGAAAAATCTACTTTCAAAAGGCTGGGACATCTCCCAGATCTTCCCTGCCCCTGCGTCTTCAAGTCATCCTGATGGAGGTATGAAACAGCTGCCTTCTCCACCATCTGCCTCCACCAGCAAGGTCCATACATGGTGCCAACCTCTTAAGTTGGCACCTTCAGCCAAGTCCTGAAGTCATTTTCTGCCATGGTAATTTCTTTTCTTTGATTGGCCCAGAGAGGGCAGCTGGTGACTCCATGAGGTGGGCGGGAAGCCAGGCATGGGCAGGTGGACAGTCTGGTCATTAGCGGCTGGGCCCCCAGGTAAAAGCCACAACAAGAGATTAGGGGTACTGACAAGTGGAGCAGGGGTTCCCTGTAACCATATTGCATATTTAGGGTTTTCTCTGAAAATATAAATATATCCCCAATGACTAAATAGGCAGCAGGCCCTGCTAGAATTATATGAACTTAAAAGAACAACCAAGCAGTTTCTAGGAAGACATCCAGAATAATTCAGTTCTAACCTCTGCAGTTGGAAAAAAACTACATCTGAGCAGAGTAGCTGTCTAGTATTATCAATAAAAGTAAATACAAATGGGGACAGAGGATATAAACACATGAATATGATACCTTCGAGTACAAATTGGATTATACTAAGTAAACCAGAGAGGATGACTATTTTATATTTCCTTTCTACCAATATTTTCCAGTAATATACAGTAAACATTTGATTTACAAAATGGAAGCGACTGAAATTTATAGAGTATAAGCAACTCAATTGTATGAACATCTGACTGATGATCCAGGGTGACTAACCTCTCTGGATTTGCAGTCTTTTCATCCACGGCCATAAAACACACAGTAACTCGAGAGAGCATTTTTGTTTTGTTTTGTTTCCCTCAGGGCTATCTGCCTGAGAATATCTGCAGCATTCTTTTTCTATAAGAAGTGGATTTTGCTTCACCAAAAGTTTCAGTGAAAAGCAGTCTCTTCAAAGAAACATAATTCGAAATCGCTAATTCCAAATAAAGAAAGTGTTGGAGAAGATGTGCTCGAGTAGTATGATGGGTCTGATTTTCTAGACTGCATCACTTCTAAAAGTTTACCTTTCTCCTGCCTGAAAGATTTCCCCATCTGAAAAGTCACTCATCCCTTTTAGCCCATGGATAAAACTGAGAACCATACAGGAAGCATCCAAGCCTCTATTTATTTTTCAAAGTTCTGAATGTAGAGCAATTACACCCATTTCTGATTGTATAGGTTTGGGCACATCCCTTTACCTCACCCAGCCTCCCTTCCATTGTCTGAGATATTTCTTGTGCAGTCATTGTGAATAGTGGAAGAAAGTGCAAATATTCCCAGCACTGGTGGGTAGATGTCTAAGTCTTCCATTCTAGTTCTCTTTCATGCCTCGTTCTAGTAGTTCTCGTAATAGGATGCTCACAGTCACTCACCATCTCCCACCTCTGTGCCCCTTCATGTCTGCCAGCCACATAGTCTCATTATACCGCATTTTCCTTGTTCGGGATAACAAGGATGGCATGCGATTATCAAGAAGTTGCTAAGAATCTCCGTTGTAACCCTTCCTTTAGATGCTAGGTTTTATTGCTGGATGTTATCATTGACTAAAAATAGGTGTGTATAGGTACCCTGCCAAAGCATTCCACATTAGTATGTTATTATAGTTCTCAATTAAAAAGTCCAAAATGTGAGAGAAGTCTGAGGAAACTCATGATACTGCTGTCCATTTGCTTATGACTATCAGTCTCAGGGGAGCATTGGGTTCTCACCCCTGGAGACATTCTTCCTTTCTATGACATCCAACAAGAGAATCATGGAGTTGGCAGTGGTCGTCTTGTTCAGTGTTTGCTATGTTGTGGGTCATTATCTGTTATTGGGAACTGAAATCAATCCAACAAGATGGAATAGCATTAAAAACTGAATTCAGCTAAACCAGACTAGAATAGAATATCTGAGTAAACTGTGTGTGATGATTTATTTTTTGAACAATTGTATTTCAATTCTATACACTTCTCTGTGTGAATACACCTAATATAAAATGTTTTTCTTACTGTAGGTCACAGTAAAAAGAAAACAATTGGAAATTATTATCTACCCCTCTCCCTAGTTAATGGCTTACTAATTAATACTAGTTAATGCTACATCATATCAGTGGTGATAAATTTTCCTGTTCAAGAAATTGTCAATGCTATTTTCAGGCCTGATGCTGCTATTGGTTCTTACAGTGAGCCGTATCTGTATGAGGTGTGGTTCTGTATCTGTATCATATTAGATGTGGCTCTAACCTTTGGAGCACCACAAGCTAAATTTTTCCCCCTTCCACATATTAGCCCTTTAAGTATTTGACAACAGCTGGAATTTTTTCCACTGATTTATAACATCTCCATTTTCTTCAGCATCTTCTCACGTGGCAACATTTACCATCCTCTTAAGCTTATGATGCCTTTTGTCTGAGAGCAGCAAGTGTACAAGTGCCTTCTTGAGATAGGATGCTTAGAACTGAGTAGAGTCCTTTATGTCTGACTTGCCAAATCAGGGTACAGAGGGATTTTCACCTCCCTGATTTTGATACCATACTTTTGGTAATATGGTCAAAAAACAAATTAGTTTTCTTTTTCTTTTTAGCTTTATCACACACTTGACTATTATTGAATTTATAATAAACTAAAATGGATTTTTTCACAGATGTTTCTGCCAAGTCTTACTGAGTCCTCTCAGAAATTCAGTTCTCTTTTTTTAGGGGTAAGGCTGTAGGTTGAGGACTATATTTCTGGTAGATTATATTCAAGCTGGTGTAGCTCTTCTTGAATCTAGATGCTTCTACCTCTGAATTAATTGCCTGTTACAGTTTCATACCACCTAAAACTTGAGAAGTATGTCATTTATGACCCTAAAAGCCATGACTAAAACTCTGACTAGGAAGGAGAGTACCCATTTTTTAATTGTTGTATTGTAATAGAAAGTCTGTGAGTTGACTATGTGTAACTCAAAATGTTTTCTATTAGAAAACACCATTATAAATGATGTTGGGTTTCAAGCTCATCCATTTTCTTCTTAGAGAAATACCTACCATTGAAATAGAAATAACATTTATTGAACTTATTCTTGGTCAGCAACAAATGTGAAATTGTAATTAATAGAAACCAAGAAGTGGGGAAGAAGGTTGCAGGGTTATTAAGTTTGATCATTGAAATAAAGCAAATCAATCTGTTATTTGTTAAAGCATAAAGGACATTAGGAACTGAAGTTTCAAGACAAAAGAACAAAACAGTACTCTAGTTTTCTGATTTCTTTTTCATTCGATTTGAAAACCCTTCCTCCATTTTTGCTTTTCTTCCTCCATATTTGGAGGACTGGGCCTCATGATCACTTTGTTTAGGCATTACAGTAAGATTTATCTATTACACATGGCTGCAGCTGCAACAATCAGGTTTTCTTTTATTTTAGCCTTTTCCTCCTCATCCATCCTAAGCCTCCTACCTGCACCTCTGACCAGTTATCACTGGAAGGCTGGATTAGGAAGAAAAAGAAAGAAATCTTCTGCAGGGTAGTAGATGGTCTTTCAAAGCTCATAAATAGTGAGGGATAGGTAGTTTCATTTTAACTTCACTGATGAGGGAGCTCCTGTTAAAAATGTAATGATTCCCAAGTCAAGTAACTGAGTCACAATGAATATATGTATCTATGTGCATGCGTCTGTATGTATATGTCTATTAGAATGAAGATTAAATATGTGTACATGTGCATATGTATATTGATGGTATCCTATCTCACGGAAAGAAAAATACAAATGCCTAGAAAGTCTTGAGCTACTTAATTCTTTATTCTAAATATTGTTTATAGGAAAAATACATCTATGGACTGTAATGTTCCAGTGGATGTGTAGGAGGCATAATAAACGCCTTTTATAATTGTAATCTAAAATATGGAAACAGTCTTCAGTGAAATTTATAAATAATAGTAATTTCTCTGTGTATAGTGTGCTAGAAAATTTTACTACTCAAAAGGTTGCTAGATCAACCTTGGATTATCAAGATACAATTAATATACAAGGATAATACGTGAGTGTCATGTATCCTCAGGGCTCATAAGTATAAAAACAGTAACACACTGTGAAAGTAATGGTAACACTTAGAGGTCCCATTATTATTAATTCATTTGACATTCACTGTAATCACACTGGTCTTAATGAATTCGTTCGGCATGTGCATATTACATGTACCTTCAAACACACGCCATTGTAAATCAGTGCTAACGAATTTGTAGAATTCAGATAAACTATGACTTTTTTTTAAAAAAAGCGCACATCTAAAATTATACACTGAAAAGTTACATCTCAATATTTTATTTTGATGGCAAGAAACAGTGTAAATAAGGAACAGTAAAAATAATTTTATTTTATCATAAAAATATATTTTAGTAAATGTTTGGTGAAATGTGGCCTGTGGGCTACTGATTTCCGAAGAAGCCCATTTATGTACATACAGATGTGTATGCATAGAATGTTCAGAATAAAACCCTAAAATAATGCATGGATGAATAGTGAAGAAATTGAATCATAAATGTACAAGCACTATAAACACTGAAGGGAAGGTAAGTGGAATAGCTTTCGAAGACCACCTTGTCAAAGATTTAATTTCGTCTGCAGAACAGATACCACATTTGCCATACCAGTCTTTTTCTGTCTCCAAGCTTCACTTCTTCTACTCTATCATTTGTTTTCCTTGGGCCTATTCAGATTTCTTGAGGCCCAGTGTTCCTTTTTGTGACAGCTCTAAGTGATCACAAAGTACATTCAATACCTACATGAATGACTAGGATAATATTAGGGGCTTGTCATTTTCTGGTCATTTGCTCTGGCAGGAGTCTGATATTTTGCTAGTAGCCACTCTGAATTCATTTAGGGGATATTTTATCTCCAAATGTAAACATAAGCACCCCAGGGAGACTGGATGAGCCAAGTTTTATGTTTCTTTTCTTTTATTTTTTAGAAAAATTTTGTCTCTTTCTACCCTTCCATAGTGCCTGGAATTTTGCTGGGCATTTTCTAGCTTTTTGTTAGTTTAGGATTCCTTGTGCGATAGTTATTTATATTTTAAACAAAAAATTCTCTCATGCATCCCCATATTTTCCTAGAAAGAAGTTTGTTCTTTGTTGCTGACCTTGCTCCTTTAACAGATTCATTTTACCTGCAGACAGGGGCACACAAACAAAATCTACGACTGTGGTTTTATTTTTATTCAACATCAACTTCACATGCAAAGTGTCATCATCATCACCATCAACACCATTGATGATATTTCAATGTCTTTTAAATATCACCTGTCTTTTAACAAAACAAAAATAAAACAAAAATTAATTCTGTCATTTTTGTGTTACCTTAATCTTCTGGCATGCTTACATTTGCAGATCTCATGTAGAATTTTTTTTTTCTTTTTTTTTTTTAAGAAACTGGATCTTGCCCCATTGCTCAGACTGAAGTAGAGTGACATGATCCTAGCTCACTATAACTTTGAACTCCTGGGTTCAAGCAATCCACCCGTCTCAGCCTCCCAAAGTATTGGGAATAAAGTCATGAGTCACAACACCTGGCCTCATCTGGCTGTTTTGATCTATGAGTTCTTATACAGGGAAAATAATTCTCGTACACATTAACACCAAAATCTCTCTGGTGCTTATTCTCCATTATGTGCCATCATAATTGCTCTGGGTTTAAGCAACCAAAATTTTTTTCCTCACAATGGTCTGGTTCATACTTATCATTGCTTCTCTGAAGATTTGGGGAAAACTTGTAATTAACCAAATGATATAGACAGAAAATTTTTATTATATAGCCAATATTCTTTTTCTTCCCCCAACACATACATAGAATTAAAAAGACATTATCTTGATATATGATCAGAGAAAGTAGCATTAAATAGATATACATGAAAATGTATAACTTCAAGAGAACTAAAGATTACCTGATCTAACCATCTCATATTACAGATGGGAAGAGTGGGTGCAGAAAGATGAAGTGGCTTGCCTGTCACCAAAGTTTGTTTGCATATTGTATTTTACAACACAGTTTAGCTGGGATACGAAATCTGTAGAACAAAGATAGAATCTATGTCCAATCATGTAAATAAAACTGAAAATATTCACTACAGAAATCATAATTTTTATCACAGCCAGCCAAAGATGTTTACGAATATTTTAGTAGAAGCATCATTATTTTAATAGAAAACAAATAAACAAACTTGCCAGAATTAGACTGCTAAATGCATTCTTTCTAATTTCGTTCTGTATTTACAACATTTTTATCACTGAAATAATTAATATATTTCATTTATGTTTCTGTACTGTCTGCATTTACTGTTTCATTCTCACAATGTCTCTTGGTTAAAAAGAGATGAACCGAATTTGTATAGACTGTTCTTCTGAGACTTGCTAAAATAAGTGGTATTTTGTGAAAAAGAGAAGCAGTTTTTATCTTTCTTTCAAAATGTGCACAAGCTTAATTTTATCACACCTTAAGAAGATCTTCAAATTAAAGAGGTCTTTTTCAAGAATTATGGCACAGACCTTCTCACATGCATACATGCACATGCCTATGGATTAGCTGTTAAGCATCCAAAGAATATTTTTAATGACTGTCTAAACATTATGGAAGCAAAGCAGCGCTATGTTTCCATAATAATAAAATTACAATTTTGCTGTCATTTCATTATTACGCAAACGTAGTGTTACTAAATGTAAATGCTAATAAAATATAAATGCTAATAAAATGACAACAAAATTTACCAACTTCTACCAAGAAGAAAGAGTAGCTTAAGTTACTTTGGCCAAATATACATTTGCTTCAAAAATAACATTCACTAGAACAGGAGAAATGATGAAAGTAACATTCTCATATGAGTTTTAATTTTTAAAGCTTTTTATAATAAGTTAAGGAAGTGGTATTCACTTTTTCCTTGTTAAGACCAACTGTCAGAATATATTAATGAGGTGATTTACATAAGTAGATAAATTACTAAGGTAGAAAACTACAAATTAATGTCCATTTTTCTGGTTTAAAAGCAAAATCATGCATAGAATAATATATTTTAATAGCACTCATCTCTGCAGACTTTCAACAATGAATTTCAAGAAAATCATTACTTAACCTACTTTTCAACATCCTTCAAAAGTGATTAATTGGCATGGCTATTTCTATATTTTTAAAAGAAATCTTAAAATACATATGTCACATATGGGAAATACTACCTGTTCCTTGCTTTTTCTAGGTATAATTTTAAATATTTGTGTACAATAGAGTTGAGAAATATGAAAAATAACCCATTTCTCATTATCTGGTCTTAGATTTTTTTTCTAACATTTGGTGTAAGAGAAGCAGAGAATATTATGAGAAAAAAATATATATATAAAGCAAATTCTATTTTATTTTGAAAAATCCTACATTTATTTTCTCAAAAGTGCTTCTACATTTGTATCTTGTAATGTGAAGATGAATTATGACTTCATTTTTTTCATAGTGAATTGAGCTTTTATTTCTATTTACAAAAAATGAAGCCTAAAACCAACCAAGAAAAATTGTGAACTTGAATTTTACCTTAATCTTTCCTGTTCAGTATAGCATTTGCCAGTCTCATTCCTTCTTAATAAGTCGATAAATAAGTGCCACACTTACTAAAATTTAGAAATTTTTTTTCAGTTAGACCATACTTTTTTTTTAGGCATCCCTTAATCATGAAGTCTCAGAAGGTATTTTTTAAAACTTACAAATAGAATCAAAATTAATTTGCAAGCTATTGCAAAATGATTTTAATTTTAAAATACATTACATGACACATTTGTTTTATATACAAAATACAAAATTATACTTTTTTGGAGGGTGGAGGGAGAAATGCATAGAAAATTTCAAATCACCAGAGAGCATGATACTTGAAAAATCTGAAGACAGATGGAAAATTATTTGCTCCATAGCACAACACTCTAGAGACTCATCAAAGGGTAAAAGTTCTGCACAGCACACATCACATTATAGATTCTCATTTTAAAAAAGTAACATGACTGGTAGTAATAATGTAAGTTATTACTGATAACAATTACCACCACTGACATTACTATAATTCTTACCAATATGCAGGGTGTTTTTACCGAAATGATTTTCTGTACTCATGACAAAGATCAGCATAAAATGAGGAAGAGTTTCTGTAGCTCTTTTTGACAACAACATAAAAATGACTATAACTAGTTCCGTCCTTGCCCTGGATTAGGGCAATTCATCCAGCGCATTGTTTCTGTATGGAATGCCATGCCTTATTGTATTAACTGATACCGTTTAAACTCAAAAAGATGTTTGCAGTATTAGCATTGCCCCAGATACATTACTGACTGTGTGGATGCCTCAGCACATAAGCATGGGCTGTCACAAACTTGCAAAACAGGCAAAGTGGAAACTGTGGATGGCAAGAGACCAGCTGGTAATACCGAGCCATCTCTAGGTAGACATTAAAATATTCCCTCCTCAAACTGCTAAGAATAAATAGGTTATCAAAAAATAGGTTATGTTCAGTTGCACAATTGGGTGAGTTTAGTTAAAAACAATGTGTTATATGTTTTAAAATAATTAAAGAGTAAAATTAGAATGTTTCTAACAGGAAAAAAAATGATAAATGCTTGAAGTGGTAGATACTCCCATCACCGTGATTTGATCATTACACTTTGTATTAAAATATCACATGTGCCCTACACATAGGTACAACTAATATGTATCTGAAATAACAAAAACTGAAGTACTTTAACTAAAATAGGTTACATTTAGAGAAGATCAAATATCTTAACTCTGTGCAAGCACACTACAATATACACTGCAAAATTAAAATGAATTTTATTTAACCTGTTCTCAAATCAAATGATTTGGAAATATTATAAATGTTGTTACTGAGCTAAAAATATATCCTGCTGTAAAATACATAAATGAAGAATAACTACTAAATTGTATGCTAGGTTTGGCTGAAAATAAAATTCTCTATGAGCTTTACTTTATTAATATGTTTAAAACCTGGATTTTAAAAAGGTGAAGTTAGTTATTTAAAGAACCTTGTAAGATTCTAGTTTTCTATACATGGAATTTCTGATTTTATACAAACACATGCATGCCCACAACTATCTGTTATTAGATTGTTTTTCCTATTATACTATGCTTTCTGTAGTCAAATATGTTGTATAGCTTCTTAAAATAAACAGTGAGACGTCCAGATGACTCAGAGCCCAAATCAAATGTTAATGTTCCTGAACTAGGAATATGACTATAAATAAATTACGGAAAGTAAAGAACCCACATTGATGATGATTTAAATTGTTTAGTCTCAGCCTTACTTGAATTTAACTATTGCACACACATGCACCCACACATGCCTACGTGCACAGACAATGGGACTTTTAAAAGTCCAATCTGGTTTCTCTATTTTTGAAGTTAAGTAGCTTATTCTGGAGCTTTCTGATAGCCATTGCCAAAGAGAGCTTTGTCTCATGAAAGGAAATTGGAAGTGATACAAATATGATTCTTTTAGAGACAGTGAAGTCCTAAAACTCAATATTGTTCATGGAGCAGAAAGAGGTTGAGGTTTTCAGGCCAGAGGCTGCCTTGGGCAGAAGCACTGGGCATTTGCAGAATTGCAATGCCATTGCCTGGAGATGAATGAATGGTTTTCTCAGCACCCTGCCAATTTCCAGGGAAGTCCCCTCTGGTCACTTGCCACTGGGTCTGTAAGCATTCTTGAGAGGACTTAGAGGACCTTGAGCTTAATCAAGGCAGCCATGGCAAGAAGATTTTGCTGCTGGTTGATTTCCATCCAATACAGGATGTGAGAAACAGCTCAGCCAGGTTTGTGATGAGGCAAATATCATTACTTTGGCAAAGATTTCGTTTTGAAAAATTTAACAAGCAGTATTATTTGGTGGCTCAAACACTGTCTGCTGTGTGCACTCAACCTGCCGAGTAAGAACACTGGATCTTGCAATGTGTTTATATTTGTTTATATATAAATAAACAAAACAGCAGTGAAGCCAACTTACTGAGAAATTTTCATAAAATCCAGTTTAATCTATTCTATTATCTAAGATGGCAAAATACGCTGTTTTCTTTAAGAGGCCACATAGGTGACTAAAGGACAACATGTTTACCAAAAGTTCTGGAAATTAATCCAAATCATGGTAAAATTAACTACATTGTCTACAGTTTTTTTCCCCAATTTAAAATCAGATTCTAAGTACTGCCGATTGCTGAACCAAAAAATGAATCTTTCCAGAGAAAGAGGTGCTGTTCACCCTGGGCTTTTGAAATCCCCACACAGATGAGAAATCAGGAAAGTCAGAGATGAGAAATGCTTGGACATGATCCACAGAAAGCAGAAAGGCGTGCTGCCAAACCCTGACTTCCCACCAGTTGTACTGATGGAGTAATAAAAATCACCATTGCTTCCATCTATAGAATACATAGTATATTTATGTATATACATAGTATATGGTGTGTATACAAAAATCTCATTTGGTCTTCAAAGTCACCATGCAAAGTGAATAACTTTTATTCCATTTAGAGGAAACAGATCTCAGATAAGTTAAGTAGAGGATGAGTACAAAGCCAAGAAGAATCCAACTGGCTGACTGCAAAGCCCAGGTTTATTCTACAACCTTCCCTCCAGAATCTCTGAGATGATCTACTATGCTCTTGAAGACCCAGCCCAATATGCAATTCAAGTCTTATTTGGTTGGAACTAGACATTTTTTGTGACTTTCAGGAGTCATTATTACCTCTAGAGTTTCAGAAGCCCAGCATTAGAGTGAGAATATTTTTTAACATCCACATTGTTCCCCAGAGGCAGGTCCTGCCAGCAGTGTTTGTTGAAGCCTGGATGCCATACCTCTTTTCCCTGCACACCCTTCAGAGGCATACAGGGGTCTGCATAGACTGTGGCAGGACCACCCACATACAGTTTTCTGGACCCTGTGCCTTCAATGGATAGGTTCTGAATTTCTGGGAGGTCAAATATCCAGAGATGTTTCAGATATTGCCATGCTATGAATGTGTCTCTTCTCAAATTCACATGTGGAAATTCTAACCCCAAAAGTAATATTAGGAGGTGGTGACTTTGGGGAGGTGATTAGGCCATGAGGGAAGAGCCTCCCTGAATGGAATTATTACTTTTATAAAAAAGGCCTAAGGGGACCCCTGGCCCCTTGTACCATGTGAAGACACAGTAAAAAGTTAACTGCCTATTAACCAGGAAGAGGAACTTTACCAGATGCTGAATCTGCTGCGAACTTGATCTTGACATCCCCAGCTCCAGAACTGTGAGAAGTAAATTTCTATTGTTTATAACCCACTCCACCTATGGTATTTTATTACAACAGCTCAAACGGACTAATACAGGTGTGGTTGTCAGATTTACTCATAGGCGTGAGAGTATTAGAGCCTGAAAAATAAATAGTCAAACAAAAACTAACCACCAGCCAATCTACTAACCTATTTTAACCAAGTGTATTGGATCCATCACACTTTTGCTACAGCCCCTCTGTCTTCTAGTGGAAAATGTTTTATATTCTCTAATTGCTATAGAAATTGTTTTAAGAACAAAGATTCTATATTATGCATGTTTATATTCCCCATGATTTTGTACTTATAATTGTGATTTTAAACAATTGTGCACCATATTTATTTATCTTGGCTTATTTCCATCTATAATGATTCATATTTAAATTTTTACTCACAAACAAAAATATATCAAGTATATATTTTAGAAAAATTACATTTAACTTTCTGTTAGAAGATTATATTTTTAACCTATAAGAATTCATTAACACATACCAGATGCCAAGGTAATTGTACATTATTCTGGAATTTGAATACTTTGAAAATTACATAGCTATTGTCTTGAGGTTTATTTTCTGGATGTAATCTACCACACTGCTTTTCTGTTTAACCTAGAACAATTTTTTATGTTAAAGCTATGCACCTCTGAAAATAGAGGCTGGTAATGAAAACTGTAACACAACATTAACTGTGGTGTTGTAAATAGAGGTGCTATAAACTTTCTTTATAGAGATCCATCTAATGTAAGTACATAAGAAAGGGCTCAAAAGCTTAAAAAGACTTAACTTGTCCTATTTGATTTTATCTGCGATTCATTTAGCTGAAGATAAGACAAGTGCAAGCTAATGACCTCCTTTTTTATATATCTAATTTTCAGCTATGCTTCAGTATGATCATATACACTTTTAAATGAGCCATATTCTTCACAGCTAATTGGTGGGGCCAGTGAAGTGGATCAACATGCTATGGTACTTTGTCTTATTCCCAGTTTGAGTCCTTACTGGGTATTTAAGCTGACAATGTGAATGTGGCAAGCCTCCAGATTTCAGCTGTGCTGGCAGCGGAGGCCACTCTGAGAGATGGGCAATATGGCTTCTGTGTGTGCCATTCATCAGGGCAAGCATTAAAGGAGAAGAGTGTGTGCTTTGCAACCTTCTGTACCTGGTGTGTATTGCTTTCCTGCTGAGGTGTGCTGGGGGAGCGAGGTCTGAATTCGGTGTATTGTCAGGGTGGTGAAGTGTGAATCTGGTGTCTTGTCAAGAAAAGAAAGATATTTTTGCAAAGTGTTTTCACAAAATAAAGTCTTAGATGAACTCATACACATATTGCAGGTTTTTTTCTCTCAAGTTTTTGAATGGCATCTTAATGTCTCTATTCCTATTAGGAATTTCACATCTTAAAATTTTCGTTCAGTGGCTTAAGGTAAAAATTGAAGTCTCTGAAATGAGAAATCTTTGAATTAAATATTTTTGTTTTAGTAAGGAGTGGTTCATTTGAAACAGTGTTCCAATTATTTTGCAGTATAAATTAGATTTTATCTTATTTGACTTATTCAGTAGGCATTGCTTATGTATTTCTAAACTAATTCCAGGTTGATCAACATTGAAATGCTTGGTTCCACAACTGTGATATTAGGCATTAGTGAAGCATTAATGAATTAAGTGTGCTCATTATTTCTCTATGCCAATGTCATATGTTAATGATGTTATCCTTGTAATCTACCTAGAATGTTTTAACAATTACTTTAGTATTTGAAAATATACATTAAAATATTTTAAATTTCCACTTTGAAAATCTGTTTTTTTTTGCCATCAAATAATTCTGTTTTTCACAAGAAATTAAAAATCAAAGTGATACTCATTTTTTTTAAAAAATCTTCTTCCACCGTGCCTTTAGTACATCTAATATAAATTAGACAAGTGATGAATAATGTGCCAGCAGGAATCGCCTTTCCTTTGGCATTAATCTCTTAGTTTTATATAGAAACGTTACTATTTCTAGCTTTGAGAACACAAATGTGTACGAAGAACAATGAGTTATAGACCTGAGCGGTTACAGACAAGTTAAAATTCAGTTTAAAAGTGTCCTTATTTTAATACGTTATTGTGATTCTTAAATTAGGAAAAGGTATCAGCTAAAATTAAAAGTTTGTTTTAATTATGTTTATTTTTATAGAGACCATCAGTGACTATCATTTAAAATCATTGTCATTGGTTGAAACGTATGTTTTAAATTCTCACTCGGAAAAATTAATACAATTGTTAAAACAAGGAAGCTTCGGGCTGTCAATTACTATTACCTAAAGAAAAACACCTTTGGTTTTATTTGGGGTGATCTTTTGTTTTATTTTTTATCTGTATCAGGAGTCTTTCTGCCCTAAGTAGATATGTATATTGTTTCAGTTTTCCATTTACAAAATAATCCTTGAAGAAATCTCATTGACTTTTAATTTTCATAACTCTGTATATCAATATTTAACAGAGGTAGGTAATCATTTCCAGCATAGCTAGCCTGGCCTTACATAAAATTAGGCAGGGTAGGAAATTACTTTCATTACCGCCTCTTTCCCTTATCCTTTTCAAAGAGGAAGAAATTAATTCATCTGTTAGGCTACATGTAAAAAAAAAATTAGTTCTGATCTTTATATAGTTGTGTAATTTAAATTAGTACCTGATTCTCTAAAGTCCACAATTTAGGACAGAACAGAATCTACTGCAGCAACTAATTAAACACTTACTGTAAGGTTAAGTTTTTCATTAAATCAATAGGCCCCCAGTGTCAGTTACAAAGCCCTAATTACTATGCAGTAAATTTAGATTGAATTTGAATTAAGGACTGATTTCAATCTAACTGCAGCATGTAAATATTGTAAATTACTAGAATTACAGTTCAATAAAATTGAATGAATTTCATTTTAGATAAACCAAATGCAAATGAGAAGAAAAAAGATCTGATGAAAATTCCTCCAAATCTCTCGCCAAGAAGCGTCACACGTCACATGGAGGATATTGTTTTGGCTATGAGCATGTCACAGCTCAAGAGTTCCTTTAACATGTTTTAATATTTGATTATCTATAGGAAAAATGAATAAATGTAATCTCTCCCGAGTGATCAAGCAAAATGATGGTTAATGTGACCGCTTACTGTGTTGCTTTCGTGTGATGACTGTCTTGTTGTGCGAAAGCACAGTATGAAATCAGGTTATCAGGTTATAACTAGCTGGGATAAAATACGCACACACAGGCACACATGTGAGAGCTGGAAATACAAACCAAACTGCATTCTTAGCACAAGTCAGATCCTTTTAAAGTTAAAAAGAAAAAATCAAATACGCAGACACTACCCCTGCCATTGAAACAATGCAAAACTGAAAATAGCTTAAAGTTTGCGCACCTTTGATTTTGCTTTAAATATGTATTCTATGCACAGAAAATAGACTAAAAAATTAAGGAATCATGACAAGCTTTGACTACACAGAAAATATGTTTACTACCAATCATCTGTTGGAGAGAGAAGTTTGTTGATAAGGAGCTGCGTGTAACACACAACAATTACTGCATAGCCTTTTGAAAGGGAAGGCTGAAGGGTTTTTAGACTAAGATGTGTCACGTGGCTGAGACTTGTGTTGATACCACTGCTATGGTGTTTCTTACTTTACCTACCCTGGCATTTTGACTTGAGCTGAAGAAAAGCCAAATCAAATATAAAATATCAAAATTATATATGTAAAACCATGTCTGAGAAAAATCTAAGAAAATATGATCTATAATTAGAAAAGCAATGAGCTTACAATTAAACTTTAAATCAGTCATTTAAAAATCCCTCTGAATATTACATACCTTTTGTTTTTAATTCTTAAAGATATTTACATTAAACTTTTTCTCAGAATTATTTCTAAGACTTGTAAATGTATCTGAAAGAGTTCTGCCTTATTACATCTCGGGATTTAATCCACAGAATGACTATGATTTTTTTCTGTCTTCCTTTCTGATTAGGTTCACTCAATTAGCATCATAGTGTGAACATACTAATTGCAACAACAAAGGATAAAATTATGCCTCTCACCAGAGAAGTGTCACAGCAATCTTAAGCTGTAAAAATAGTAATTAGAAAAAATACGTTCCCAAAAAGCAGTATTAACTGGCAAAAATGATACAGGTTCTGGACAATTTAGTCTGAAACTGCTGGAGAAGTATGTGTTCAATCTCAATCTGCCTGTAGATATTAAGTTCTTCCAGTATAAAGCCCCAAATTGTCTTTATACTTGTTTCAGAGAAGAACTCAGACTCATCCACTCACAGCTGTATTTTTATATTTCAATAACATTTTTCTGCTTTTGCCTGAGAAGGGTATTAATATGCCCAAAGAATGGTGTCAATTATTTTTTGCATCTGGGATACCCTCTGTTTCGTGGCACAAAAGGTGGAATGTTCATATCTTACTCTAGGTATTGGCCAAACACCTTATGTAAGAAAGAATGAGTGCTTGGGATTGGCCTGTGTTTTGCTTCCATTTATATTTCTTTCTGTCTCTTTAAAGAAAGAAATATAATTGAAGAACGGTAAATCAGGCAGACATACAAAATGAAAGGTTGGTAAAATACAGAGACAGGACACAGGAGGTGGATCTTCTAGAAAGTACCTGGTGAAAGTGAAAGTGACCAAAAGCAAAGGTGAGGATATCTTTCCTCTTAGAAAGGGAACCCATTTTTGAGAGAGAAAGGGGAAAATCATTTCTCTACAGTCATCAATGAAGCATCTCTTTAGTTCTTCACTCTCAGTAAATATAAATTAGTAAATAAGTAGATCAAAACCTTATATATAGGAATTTATAATCCGTAGGAATCATACATATCTCCAACCATCACTACTCATTTCCCGTATGGTTTCAATGATGAAAACGAGCCAAATAAGCGTATAGATTACAGTGAAACAAAAGTCAAACCAATGCTTGCAGGAACAGCAAAATATTTACAGGTTAGGGAAGTTAAGGCAAACAGCATTTTGCATTGATGTATTAAGTGATAACAGGATGATAAATGTGTGAGACTGATTTTCAGCCAAGGTGTAGAAGGGAGAAGTTGTCATTTTTTTTAAATTATCCATCGTTATGCTAATTACCTTGATCTGATTACTGTACATTATATGTATCAAAACACCATTACATACCATATTAATATATACAATTATTATATGTCAGTCAAAAATATAATTATATACAGTTTTTAAAAAAGCATCCATCACAACTTTTCCTTATTAAGTGAAGGCAATCAATGTTGTTTTCTTAAGGATGGATTATCAATCGATACTTCCTAATTGCTCTGATGTTCATTTCTATTGGAGTAGCCCTCATGACTGCTTTTCTAATTAACTAACAGAGAATCAAATCTGAAATATATGGTGACCTGGCAACATTATTTCTAGGAATTTGTTTTTTAGACATTTTTGAAGAATATATGAAGTTAAATATCAAATTAATGATAAAATTAATGATAATTCACCTTTATTGAGCACTTACCATGTGCTAGACACAAAGAATACTTATCTCTCCTTTTTGCACATGAAGAGACTAAGATTTAGAGAGAAGAAAGTGCTCAGAGCCTCAGAGAATAAATAATACAGCTGAGGTCCTGGCCAAACTGCTGGAAGAGAGAAGGTACTGAGAATTGGATTGCACAGCCAGCCTGCGGTCCTGGCTAGATTGGTAGCTTTCTGGTTTACGTGGTTTTACTTCAGATAATTAACCTCTCTGGGCCTTAGCTGCATCACTGTAAAATGTGGGATACTAATAACTATTTTCTAGGATTGTTGAGCATATAGCAAATGGCCATGCCTCTTCCATCCTTCAACCTATACAGCACATTTATTGAAATATGTTTCCCAAATGGAAAATTACAAATAACTTAAATATCCTTGTGTATGAACAGACAAATGTAGATGATATTTTAAAAAATCTTTCTTTATTGTCACATTAAGCTATATATTCATGGAAAACAGAGCCTGGAAGGATCAGCATCAATATGTTACCTATGAGAAAGAGGAGAGGGTAGTGGTAGGAAATTTTACTTTTGATTTGATACATTTGTATATTCTGTTATAGGTAGACTCTATTACTTCTGATATTTTAGAAAAAGCAATAAAATTAACAAAAAAAAAAAAGGAAAAGAAAGACAAGAATTTTTAATTTTTTCTTTTTCTTATAAAACTCCACAAAATTCTTAGGGCACTATCCTCAAGTAGGTAAGCTTTCATTTAGCTTTTTAATTTTGATTTATCATGAAGTACTTTTTAAAGTCAATTTTATTCTAGTGGTTTCATGGTAAATGACAATCATGGTAAATGACTTGATAAATAACATGGTAAAAGAAAAATCTCTAACTTTGAATATTCATTTGCAGTTTTGAAACATAATTATTTCCTTTACCCTTTACTTGTGCAATAATGCTGCCAAGACCCTTCAAACTTGTCATTCATATATAAGTGAATGACACACATTAATAGTTCTAATAAACATATATATAACTGTTAATATACATCTATATTATAGATCAATGTATCTGTATTATACCTCTATATGTCTGTAGCTATATAGTTTTACCTGGATATATATATTTAAAACTATATGCATGGTTTTATATCTATAAAACATAACTATATAGAGAGACAATAATATATATATCTCTATTTATATATATAAAGCTTTCATTTAATTTTTAAATTTATACCAGAAGTGGGAACTTCATGCATATGTTAATTTTGACCGAAAAAAACTAAAAACTCTTTCTTTTAAATAGTGCAGCCAACTTATTAACAGTGGATGTCTACTCTAGAATATTATCACCAATTCATTCACAAAATATCACTAACATTAACACTGAAATGTATGTTTGGTTAACATCAAACATTGATAGCAAGTGTCAGTAAAAGTTAAATCTGTCTTTCAATTTAATGGTTGATTTTAACCTTGTCTAACTTAAATTCAGTTTTATACAGCAACACATTTTCCCATTAGTTGCAAATTTAGACATAATTAAAAGCTTTATCTGCTCATTCTCATACTTTTTGTGAACTTCTACATGAGCAACTATTTCCAGGTGGTAATCTGAATGAATAAAACATTTGTCTTTATTTTTAAGGATAATGAGCAGAAAAGAGAAGAAAAACAAATATTTTAAATAAATGAATGTAGTAGGATCCTTAGCAACTCAGTTAATAGGAAGTGATCTAGGTTTCTATGTAAGACAACTGTGAGCATAAACTCATAGCTGGTCCTGAAAAAAATATTGGAATTAGCTATCAATTAATTTTATTTGTATCATCATACAAATAAAATTTGTGATTTGTGGTCATACAAATAAAATTAATATTACTGGTCTCTGTGATTGCTAGGTAATCATTGGTCACTGTGATTGCTAGGTCACAGCTAAAAACATACAGTGAGATAGAACTTAGAATTTCACAAAGCACTTTTCCAATATTCTGTCACTCATTCAGCCTCTCATCCACCCAGTGAAATGAGTTAGGGCTATTTTAATTATTCTCACGTGATAGCTAAAGGAACTGAACTGACATATTAGAATGTAAATTTTTTCAATCTCAACCTTTTCATAAAAATAAAAATATATACATACATGGAGAATAGGTCCAAAGATGTTTATTCAGTATCAACAAGTTAGGACAAATCATGATTTTATGTTAAAATGAGTCCTTTTAAATGTTTTCATATAAAACTATAATTTCTTTGTGTGTTTTAAAAAAAATTTATCTGAAGGAGGCCATATTTCTGAAAGTAAAATAAAGTGCAGGACCATTTTTCCAAGAGAAAGGAAGATAGGAGGGCTGCGCAGACAGATAGGTCCAGTCTGACTTCAGTGATTTTTAATAAAGTGATTTTAACTTTGTTAAAATAAGGGTTTTTTAATTCCTCGGGCAAAGACCACAGGGTTTTTCTCCAAAATCCTTCTCCTAGTTTTCACAGCCATGCTATGTACAGGGAATTTGTTATTTGCTTTGTGATGGGCGGTCAATGGAAGCATCTGGGTTCTACAAGAGAATGCTTAGTTGCAAGTCTTTGCCTTTTGCAACGTGTATACCAAGGAGAATATTATCCACTATTCCAATTAGCATTCTTCAAGATGTTCATCATGGTTACCTAACATGATGTTTGCAAATATCACTGTTTAAAATAACCATATTAAATTAAATGTTAATATTAGAATTTTTTTTCAATCATTTAAAATTTGGCTTTAGCAAAGTGCATTAATTGGATGGCAAACAACACCAAGCATTGATCTAATTAGAATGTTCTTCACTACTGAGTCAAATTCTGACTGTTTGCAATGTGACATTTCTCTCTACTATGTGTAAAATCTAGAAAAGAAAAACTTGCATAAGAATGTGCAAGGCATTACTTATTTATATGTAAAACCCTTATTCTATTTTGTTATTTTAGATTAAATCCCGTTTCAATTCTATTCTCTCAGGGAAGCATTAACAGTTTGAGCTCAGCGTGAAAACCATCAAACACTTGAGCTGAAATTTAGATTGGGCAATTTTGTCTGGTGAAGTAGAAAAGGACATGTGGAATGGCAAGGAACAGAATGGCTTATGGAAAGGCAGATGTTTTAATAATGTGTCATCTAGTGGGAGTTTTCAGATATCTAAATTTAAATCTCGTGATATATTTAAAGAAAGTATGTTGAAGAGAAAGTGCCCTTTTACCAAAAGAATTAATAAACATATCTGTCTTCAATGAAAACGAAGGATTGAAAATGGCTGGTATATTTTCAAAAGCAAAGGTTGAAATCAAAAGCAGTTACAACTTGGAGCTTGCAAATGTGAACAGACATCATGGATGTTCAGAGCTTTCATGGGACAACATGGCATGTTGCAGCAGTAGGGGCATGATCGAGTTCCTAGATGTCTCAGGCAGCAAGGAGAAGCAGCAACATGACAAAGAAATTCTGAGTCCACTTAAAGGTGACATTTTAATGAAAGACCATACTAATGTATGTCTTTAAATCTGTTCTTTATAGCTTTTTCAAAAGCCACTAGTAAGGTTATTATAGTACCGTATGATAATGTTACATTAAAATAAACTCCAAGCTTGTAGCACATTTGCATTTTATGGACTGATTTTCATGAGCAAAACTATAATTGTTGCTTTTTGAAGAGAATGGCTACACATAAAGTACAAGTAGTCTCCCGATCTGCTCATTTATGAGCTCTGTTCCATTAAGGATAATTGAAATATTTGCTACTAGCATTTAATTGATATGGTTATAATATTTATGGAATGTTTGGAGACAACTTTTAATACAATCCCATTCATTTCTCATGTACACAGGAAGCTGCAAATATTTTTCCACTGTTAATGATTTAAATAGGCTACCCTGTCTTTCTGCAAAGGACAGGGGAACAGTAAGGCCATTTAAAAATCTCTTAATGCACACTCAAAAATATAACACCAAAATTGTAGACTCCTGTTTTTCTCCTTTAAGTATTCACGTGGTTCAGAATGTATAAATATGTATGAGTAATGGGAAGCACCGTCAGCAACAATGAATCACACCCAAATGCTCATGCTCTCACGCTTTCCAATTAGTTGGATCCCAATTTTTCGTTCTTGCTGACAGAAATTTGGTGACTGAGGATTTCAAGTCTTGAGTAAAATATTTTACCTCTATAAGACAATTATTTTTTAAAACAAATGCACCATCTGAAAGCAACAGTCGGGTCATATATTGGGTGACTTCAAATATTTGGCAGTGGGAAAAATCATTTAGGTAGATATGTGAAAGTTTTGGCTATTCAAACCTTCAATATTTCTCATAAAATACCCAAAAAGTTATATTAGGGAAAAAAGCAAGAAAGTTTAATCTGACTCAATTTTAATTCCCCCTAAACTTTCATATGAAAATAAATAAATTGAGGAACTGTATCCTCTAATTATATAACGCAGTAAATATATTGGAAGGGGGAAATGTAAATAATTTTAATGCAAGTATAAATATCGCAGCTAGAAGGGATCTCAAAAATCACGTACTCAATTCCTCGATTTTCAGGATTTTTTTCATCTCAAGTTCTTATCTTAAATCACTAGATCACAGGAGCATTTTTGGATTTTGCTGAGAGCCACAGAACTAGGCAGTGGTGGAAGAGAAAATGTAACTGGCACTGAGTAGAACTTGATAAACATTCTTTCAATAAGTGTTTAAATAGCTGAATGAATGAATGAATGAATGAATGGAGTTTTTCTTTCTTCTCTTGAGCAAATTACCTCTAAAAGCCACATTTTTCTTCTTGATAAAATAAGACAAATAATGCTGGAAACTCTGTAGCTTTTCAGCTCAATGTAATAAATCAGGTGTGGAAAGCATGTTTGTTATATGAGCTGTTAGGATTGCTGTACTTCATTTGGAGAGATGAGTGCCAAATCCCAGCCAGAGACTGTCCTTCTGCACAAACTTCCAAGGTAGAAAGGGCTTCTGTATGAGGTTTTTCCTCTCCTTTATGTGGATAGAAGAGGTAATTTTGAAGCCTCAGAAACCTTTACTGTGGCCATCAGCAACTCATTCAAAACATATTTATGGGGACATTCTTTAAGAAAGTGTAACAAATAGTTCTCCAAAATGGGCTGTGCATTCTTTTAAGCTTAGCACATAATTCTCTCTCACCTCTCTTGAATGGGATGTATAATTTAAGATTATTGCATGCTGTGTAGGGAAAATTAATGCTGTTTTCACCCCTCTTACCCTGCAGAACATGAAACAGATAACTTCCAAAGCTGCTACTAATTTCCTACCAGATGCTACTCTCAGGGTCAAAGGCACTCAACAAAAATATTTATCACACCCTGAAAATAAACCAGTCATAATTTGATAGTATTGCATGTCGGTCACTGTCTGGAGGGAGGAACCTGGCCTCATGTCCTAATAATCATATATTAAAAGCCGCATGGGTAAACAGGCTCAAGAATGAGTTGTTGCTGCATTTGGAGCCAGCCTGAATAACACCTCTCCCACTTATCTAGCATTTCAATTTAATATTCCCGGTACTAGGGTTGCCTATATTATCAATGTCAAAAAAAAAAAAAAAAAAAGTCTTATCTTTAACTTTCATTCCAGGGCTTCAAAAGAGCTTTGAATTTGCATCTTACTCTAGGGAAGATGTAGCTTAAACATTTTTGCCCAGCTTGCTCCATTAATTTCTGAGGAAAATGCACCTACTGCTGTGACTATGACAGTTCTCAACCTTGGTGTTTTTACAGGATGTCCCTCCCCAGGGAACAGTCAGTACCATTCTGACTTCCCCGCTGGAGCTGCACCGCCTGCTGGGTAATCAGCTCAGCGCTCTGCAAGGGGAGACCTTGCTGGGGTGAACCGGGTGCCCCTCACCAGAGCCAAGGAAAAGGAGAACATCAAGCTTTGGGGGGTAGAAATGTTTTAAGTGATCACCTACATTCAGTTTGAAGGATAATTTGCGGATGCCTGTATTGGCGTGATTATTAGCAGCACTTAGTACTTTTTAAGTACTAGAAAGCTTTAACTTAAGATAATCTTCATCATACCTATCAAATATTTCTCCCCAATTACTTCCATTGAGTCAGGAACAAAATTCATTTTGTAATGATTATCTGACTCAAGTAGAGCTGATTTTCTATAACTCTAGGTTAAAGCCACTGGCAAGGGCACAAAAAGGATTATTTTTCAGCAGTTTTCATCCCAGCTAAATCAGCAGATGATGGCATCTATGATGCAGAGTGATTCTGACCTAAAACCCCTCTCATTGTTAATGTGTCTCACATCTCAAATACGCCATGGAGGCAAAAATATTGTATAGACATCTCTACTGTCCCCAGAGAGCAAAAGGACAGGTTTAGGAATTCTTGATTTTTAAGCTTTCTGTCAATTATGCAACAGCAATTGCTCAATTAAAACAACCCATAACTCTGTTTCTTTCTTCATGGGATTTCCATGTGAAAGAGTGCCGATGAATACGGAGACAGTGGATTTATTTGCATGGCTTTGTTGTGTCAGGTCCTAGTAGTTGGTAGGGGCCCAAATAAATAAAGACACCAAACAAAATTTCTGAATGCTCCAACATGGGAAATAGAGGCTGTCATTGATGGATAGTAGAGATTATTCAGAGATAAGCAGGTGTGTGTTTCAATGTGAAACAGAGTAGATTAGGCTTTGGTACATCAAAAAATTACACTCAAAATCATCATATTCTCTTATAAAATAGACCTCAGGTAGGTGCACCTTCTATCTTTTGAGGACTATGCTATTACTCATTTTAAGATATTTATTGCACAGTTATTTAAATCAGTGTTTTTCAAACTCTTGGAGTACAAAGTCTCTTCAGTGGCCAAGGTTGTAGGTGGGGAATATGAGGTTGGGGGTTGAGAGGTTCCCGTCTCCATTTCAATCAGAACAACTCAGAATTTATCTGCTTTGTCTGTTTGGCATATTAGATTTCCACATAAGAAGGAAAAATGGAAAACTGCTGGACAGAGCTATGAAAACTTTCTTTACATTTGGAGTCTAACCAGAATTTCCCATTCAATATATATTCACCGAATGGATGAATGAACTGTGTGTGTAAGTTGATTCTATTTCTCAGAATGACTTTCTTGTATTTTACAGTGTATCATTATCAACTGGCAAAATGAATTTGTATTTTAAAAATTGAGCCCATCACAATATTCTATGGTAATTTTTTTTACAGTATCTACATCTATATTCGTGGGTACACATACATAGGTATGCATGTATACATACACAATGGCTAGATGGTTAGAGATATATATTGAAAAAAAGCAACCCATAGCTGTGTCTTGTCCTTTTTTAGTCAATCTTTGTAAGAAGATCTAAAATGTGTTCAAGAATTTATTTTTTAATTTTGTTTTTTTGGTTGTTATTTTTTGAGACAGAGTCTCACTCTGTCACCCAGGCTGGAATGCAGGGATAATCACACCTCACTGCAGCCACAACCTCCTGGGCTCAACTGATTCTGTGACTTCAGCCTCCTGAGTAGCTGGGACCACAGGTGCATGTCATCACACCCAGCTAAGTCTTTAAAATTTTCTTTTGTAAAGACAGGGTCTCCCTATGTTGCCCAGTCTGGTCTCAAAGTCCTCGGTTCAAGAGATCCTCCCACCTTGGCCTCTCAAAGTTCTAGATTACAGGCATGAGCCACTGCACTCAGACCTAGGATGGCTTTCTTTTTTAACAATTACCTCAGCCAGAAGTGTGCCTGCGAAAAACATCCAAATAAGGAAGCTGATAGAGCCTTGCCTTTAAAATTTTAATATTTTGTTCAACATAGATTATTTTACACTCACTTTGATTTTTTAAACATTATTTCATTAAAATACTGTTTAATGAAAATTTTAACGAAATAAAATGTTTAATGAAATATTGTTTAATTAAAATGTTTATTAAATTTTTGGCACCTTCATCTTTCATTTGGTGTCTGATGGAAGTGCCTCAATTGCAAGCAGGATTAAGAAAAATTATGTCTAGATCAGTCAAATCCGGAACTATCTCTACTGTTATGATGGGAGTTTGCACAAGCACTCTTCTAAAATGCATTAATTCAATTTATTCTTACAATAATTCTCTTCATAACAGATATAATTATTTCTATTGTTCTGCAAGGAAACCAAGGCACAGACTGTGTAGGTAACTTCCTATAATAGACATAATTAGGAGGGAGAAGAGCCCAGGTTCAACCCAGCAGGCTTGCTACAGGGTAGGGCTCTTAACCTTCATGCTGCGTTATTACCCAAAACACAATGAAACAGACAAAGACCCAATGTTCCCACCCCAAATAACTCAAAGAACAAGAACATGCTCACACTCCCACTTCCTTGTCAGGAGGATTTCCTGTCCTTGCCCCAGCTTCCAGAAGGCACCTCTCCTGTGCCCAGGAATCATCCCCTTCACTGGCCTCTTTTTCCAAAGAGGAGCCTGACTGCAGGCATTATGGCAGGGGGCCTTTTGGGGGTTCTGCCATTCCTGCTCTCTACTCGTTGTTCTATATTGAAGTAAAGGGAATACCTCTGTCGCATGGGGTATTACACATTGCCCCTAGGCCCCCAAGTTCTCCAGCCACTTGAATGTCTTGTTATAAGGGTCCTTCCACCTTCTGCCATAACACCACCTGTCGCCCTACTACCTCCCCGGTGTTTTCATCCCCACTGTCCTCTCTCTCAAGCACTTGTCCAACAGCCTCCTACTTCCTTTCATAAACCAATGACTAAGTAAGTAAATACACTCACACATATCATAGTTTTGGACAGGTCTGGGCAGGTGGCTGTAGGCTTTGTTGGGGTTCAGAACATGATACCCAAAAACCTTGGAAATTGAGAAAATAGTGGAAGCAGGTAGGTCACTCTTTGACCTTCTGTCTCCTTTCTCCCAGAGAGACCCTCATGTGACAAGTGTCCTGCCTTACACCTGGAGGAAAAAAATGCCACATAAGGACACCAAGAAGAATCTGAACTAATAAGCTTTGCTAAGTTGCCCCTAGGTTATTGCCATTAGATCATACCCTCGTGTCCCCAGTCACACTTCTGCATGACTGTCCATAAAACTACACAACCGTCTCTAGGTCTTTAGGTCTTACCTTTCTGAAGACTCACATGTTTCATAAAACTTTGGTTAAATACATTGGGTATGCTCTTTTCTTGTTAATATGTATTTTCTTACAGAAATGTCAGCTATAAACCTTGCAATAGGTAAGGAAAAGCTAGTATTTTTCTCTCCTATAACCGTATATGCCAATATTAGGATACCTACAGGTATCTAATGGGGCACCTCTTCCTATAAATGCCTGAAGCTGGGTGACATTAAGGTATTTAAACCAAAAGGAGCATCCAAGACTTGATCCCAGGTTTTATAAACCAAGTTCAAAGTTGTATTTGTTTGTTCCTTTGTTTGTTTGTCTTAACCTCACCATGACCGCATTTAAATACCCAGGACAACAGCCCATACAATTACCAATTCAGTAACTGAAGGGAAGGGAACAGGGCTCCAGTTCCTGAGTCTTCCTGTAGACTATTGCAAAATAATGTTTTAAATAAAATAATTAAAAGACGTAAATCGGTAACTAGAAATATGATCATCTCTAACAAATGGATGTGGAATGTGAAATGTGAATTGAATTATCCTTCTATCTATCTGTGTTTGCATCCTCTATTGCTTGAGGTCATGTACTTGAACTCAGATTGGTAAACCTAAATTCTAGACTCTACTTTTTCCTCGAAATAATATTTTTATTAATCATTAAAAATGCAATACTTAAAGTTCTCTTAAAATTAACAACATGGAAACTAATAAGGTAATTTGTCATGCCAGTCAAGGAAGAAGCATGAGAAAAATCAATATGCATTGCTTCTGTTTAAGCTCCCAGTAGTCAGTGCGGATGGGGGCCGTTCTATTATCTTAAGAAAAAAAAACAAAGAAAATTATGCAATAAATGACAAAAATTTATGTCAAAAGGTAAGACAGTAACTGGGACAAACAAATTAGTTATTTCCTGTCAAGGAGGTAAAATTATTGGTATTTGATAAAACCATTTTTACCTTACAACCTGTAGTGTTGCCTCTTGGTGGGCATGCTTTGTAGCCCACCAACTGTAGGCTGTTGGAATTTGGCTTTTCAAGGTAATTATCATAGGAATCAAAGAACAAAAAATGGGAATAGCAAATACTTTTAGCAAATCATATTACCAAAGGGTTGATTAATTTTCACATGTTTCTAAAGAAAGGTTGAAGAAGTTTAAATCCAAGATCTTTGACAGAGGAAAAAATTGATATTTAACCTTCAAATGGAAATCCTGAGGAAGAAATGTTCAGTAGCCCAATCAGCCTGGGCTCATATAAGGCTGTGCTGCTCTAGGAGTGAGAAGGAACACATTTCTGGAATTTTGTAACTACATCACTGAGCAACCTTATAAGGTACATTTCAGTGACCAGGCTTTTATTCCACAGTGACAGAAAAATAGCACTTTACAAGGGAAACAACTTATCATCAAGCACATAATGTAAAACAAACTCCAGTTATATATATGTTTTGTGTATTAAAACTGGAAGAGTTAAAAAGAGGGCTTTCAAAAGCTTAAACATACATTTTACTCCAAATTTATTCTCCACAAAGACTCTGTAAACTGATAATGACCAAACATATTTAAACTATTTTCTCTCTATAAAAGCTGACTTACTGTATAGTTGAACATACAATAGTTTCTTTGAATATTTTTTTTTCTTTACAGACTTCATAGCTGAAGCTATCTTTCATTTTTCTCAATTAGTAAAACTTGCACTGTGAATTGGCAGAGAGAAGACACAGTCACATGTTGGGGAAGGAAAACATTACATTACCGCATATGTTATGATCTGAGATGAATCATATCTACTGGAGTGATACTTTGTGCTGTACATACTAATCAGACGTAATAATAAGGAAATAACACAGGGTCAACTGTTTTCTTGTATCTGTACATAAAATGACTCTGGGGTTATAATTAAGTGATGTTTTAAAGGTTTAAGCATAAAGATAGCAAATCTCAGGTGTAACCATTTAATGATTTTACTCATTCATTCCTCTTTGAATAAGAATATCATCATTAAAGGGAAATCTGTAAAATACTGTTATTTTAAAGTTCTGTTATTTTAACGTAACAGGAAAATAACCAGACAAATTACTTTCTACTCAATCATTCACAACCATTTTCTGGAATTGGTAGTTAGCTTTTTTTATGCAAGACTACAGACACTTCAAAATGGCTTACAACTTTTCCAACAGCTTGCTCTTCTGGCCATGAACTGTGGCTTACTACCCTTAACTATAATGCTATTCAAAACTGTTCCTGGACCCAGTTTCTTAGAAAAAATATACAAGTGTTATGAGTAAATGTTTTTAAAACTGATTGCTTATAAACAAGCTTCATTTCTTCCAAGTTGAAATATTATATTTGAGCCAAAGTTAAAACATTGTTTTCTAATTGCCACAATAATTTGTAAAAGTAGCAGTCACCACAAGTCATATTATATATATATGTGGAGAGAGATGTACATATATTTTTTTCTTTCACATGTATATGAATAAAAAGAGAATTTAGTGATTCTGATTGTGAAACTGTAATGATGTTTATTTCAGTTCAAATATTACCAAGATTATATTGTACTCTCATGCCAGTAAGCACAGCATTGCATCACACCAAAACAGGGTTTACGATACAACCAGAGCAAGCCAATGGAAAATGTATCCATGACAATTGACAACTACAATAAAGCCATTTGATTAAAAAATAACTTTTAGCTCTTTGTGTCTAACACCTTCAGTTCAATCATTTATTAATTTTACAAAGAGACTGTGTATGTACTGAAAAAATTCTGACATCCAAGTTGACATCTAACATTTACAAACTGATACACTAAAAGGAAGCAAAAGGCAAATTTACATAGGAGAGAAAGATGGGTCCATTGGAATCAAAAGAGGTTAGTAAAATGTGACAACTTTTCCAGAAACTGTGTTTGTGAGGAAAGCTGAGGATTCCATGTGAAAGCACATTAAATCAGTGAGTGCAAAGGCAAAACGCTAGCAAAAAAAAAAAAAAAAAAAAAAAAAAAACACTTATAAAAAGCTGAAATTTAGATTGGAATGATAAAAAAGATGGGCATCTACATCAGGGAGTTGGCAGCAATATGGAGTGAGAAACAGATCTAAGACTTCGTTTGTCTGCTATAGATCCTGGGCATACTAGTTGGAGAAAAATTCCAGCACTAATGTGTCATACTATACAAATGTAGTCACTGAAGGAAGCTAGCGAACTGAAAATGGAGACGTTTCAGAGCGCACTAGACAGATGGTGGTCAAACATGCAGGCTCAGTTTGTCTTCAGTTGATTGGAATTCCTATCTGAGGATGACACATGCAGAAACAGCAATCACTCTACCTGTGCCCTTGATTGTGTAAAATAAAATGCAGAAAATTTAAGCATGTTTGCAATAACTGGATATAAGATGTAAAAAAGATAATAGGGGAAGGTAATAAAAAGAGTAAGCTAGCTAAGGGACTAGCCCATCTTTTGCTTTTTGCTTATTTATTTTTAATTTTTAGTTTTTAAGAGAAAGCCTCACTCTGTTGCCCAGGCTGGAGTGCACTGGTGCAACCACAGCTCACTACATACCTCTGCCTCCTAGGCTCAGCCTCCCGAGTAGCTGGAATCACAGGCATGCACCACCACACCTGATTAATTTTTTTTTTTTTTTGTACAGATGGGGTCTCCCTGTGATGCCCAGGCTGATCTTGAACTCTTGAGTTGAAGTGACCCACCTGCCCCGGCCTCCCAGAGTGCTGGGATTCTAGGTGTAAGCCACCATTCCAAGCCTTTATTCTTATTTTTACATAGAACTGTGGGGATACAACCTGAAACTGACCCAAATAGTGTTTTTGGTTGTAAGGTCTAAAATTTTTTATTCTGGAAAATCTTTAACATATATTATATAGGGTCAATCCAGATAAAAGTACTGAAAATATCTGTGTCTTTGAATGACAACTTTTATTGTCATAAAAATCACTAACTTAAGATTTTTTAACACTAAAAAACACTCACGTCACAAACATCTTTTAAATATTTATTAATGCTAATGAGTCCTCTGCTGCTTCTTTCTTTGTGTTCTTCCCTGTTCCTTTTGACTCAGGCACAAGAGTTACAATTTTCTTGTACATGTCACCTTATGCTCATTTTCCTTATTTCTCCCTTATCCACACTTGAATCTCTTTTTCTAGAAAGATACTTTGCAACTTGAATTTTTTTTACTCTATTAAATTACTTTTTGTACCATACTAATTTTTTTAATTTATAGAAATGGAACAATAAATTATAATAACTAGACATTAGTCATAATATGTTTGTGATCGAATCCCTTGGATAACATGGTGATTTAAACATATACTAGTAGGCCAGGTGCAGTGGCTCATGCCTGTAATCCCAGCACTCTGGGGGCTGAGACAGGCAGATCACCTGAGGTTAGGAGTTCAAGAGCAGTCTGGTCAACATGGCAAAACTCTGTCTCTACTTAAAAAATTAGCTGGGTGCAGTAGCAGGCACCTGTAATCCCAGCAACCCAGGAGGCTGAGACAAGGAGAATCACTTGAACCCAAGAGGCAGAGGTTGCTGTGAACCAAGACCGCATTATTACACTCCAGCCCGGGGTACAAGAATGAAACTCCGTCTCAAAAAAAAAATTCCAGGAGACTCAGCCTTCTTCCACATAGACAATAGTCCATACACATTTAGGTGGATGTCAAGAATTCCAAGCAATTGCTTGGAGTTAGCTATGGCATGTAGGTGGCTTCTGAGGCACAATCCCAAGGTAAAATATGGAGTCAATTGAAGAGTTTTAAATAAGTCATTTTAGAAGGGAATAGGTCCTTTCCCAAGGAAAAGCAAATGGCACAGTGTCACAGTGGGACCTAAAACCACTGTGGCCCTGTCCTTCACTCTGTGACATGGTGTGGTGTGATGCATGCATCTAGCAACTTCCTCATGTGAACTTTCCTCCATCCAATGCTCACTGTAAGTGCTAAAGTAAAGGAGGAAAGTGGAGTTACAGTGCTATTCAGAGGTCTTGGGAATGTCAGTCCTATTGCTCTTTTAAAATATTAGGTTGGTGTAAAAATAATTGCAGTTTTTGGCCAAGCACGGTGGCTCACACCTGTAGTCTCAGCACTTTGGCAGGCCGAGGTGGGTGGATCACAAGGTCAAGAGATAGAGATCATCCCGGCCAACATATGAAACTCCATCTCTACTAAAAATACAAAAATTAGCTGGGTGTGGTGGCACACACCTTTAGTCCTAGCTACTTGGGAGACTGAGGCAGAGAATCCATTGAACATGGGAAATGGAGGTTGCAGTGAGCAGAGATTGTGCCACTGCACTCCAACCTCATGACAGAGAGAGATTCTGTCTTAAAAAAAAAAGTAATTGTGGTTTGTGCCATATATGCCTACAAAAATCAAACTTTTTAAAGTATAAGTTTTATGGGCTCTAGAATTCTGCTACGAAAGGAATATAACATTTATGTAAATATTTTTGCATATTTTTATAATTCTAAAATTATTTAGTTCTTTGCATTTGACTTAATGTGATGTCACCTTTTCTGACTATCTTTCAAGGAGAGAAGTTCAAGAATAATCAACATAAAGAAAATTGACTCAGTGAATTATAGTCACAAACAAAGTTTAAACTATAAAACTCTTAGAAGAAAACATAAGAGATAATATGCTTGATCTTGGGTTAGTTGAAAGTTTCTTTTTGATATAACAGCAAAATAATAAATGATGAAAAATAGATCAATTGGACTTTTTTTTTTTTTGAGAGATAGTTTTTCTCTTGTTGCCCATGCTGGAATGTAATGGCATGATCTGGACTCACTGCAACCTCTGCCTCTTGGGTTCAAGTGATTCTCCTGCCTCAGCCTCTTAAGTAGCTGGAATTACAGGTGTGAGCCACCATTCCTAGCTAATTTTTGTATTTTCAGTAGAGATGGAGTTTCACCATGTTGGCCAGACTGGTCAAACTCCTGACCTCAGGTGATCCACCAGCTTCAGTCTCCCAAAGTGCTGGGATTATAGGTGTGAGCCACCATGCCCAGCTACTTGGACTATTTTTTTAAATTAAAAAAAAAAATGTGCTTCTAAGAAAACAATTAAGAAAATGAAAATGCACAGAATGAAAGGAAATACTAACAAATCATATATGTGACAAGGGAACTTGCATCTAGTATACTTTAAGAACTCTTACAACCCAACAATAAAAACACAATTAGCCCAATTAAAAATAGGGTCAAGAGTTTCAATGGACATTTCTCATTTTTCAAAAGAAGACATATATATGGTAAAAAAAACACCTGAAAAGATGCTTAACACCAGTCATCATTAGTCAAAGACAAATGCAAACAATGAGACACCACTACATACCCACTAGACTGCCTAAAATAAAAAGGACAATGACAATTGTTATTGGGAATATGAAGACATTGGAACCCCTGTATATTGCTAGTGTATTATAAAATAACACAGGTACTTTGGAGTAGAGTTTGCATATTTTCAGAATGGTAAGCAATCATTTGCCATGTGGACCAGTAGTTCTGCTTCTGGATCTATATCTATGATAAATAAAAACCTGTGCCCACACAAAAATTTTTACACAAGTGTTCATAGTAGCGTTGTTCATAGTAATCCAAAAGTAGAAATAACTCACTGTCCACCAACTTATAAATGGATAAACAAAGTGTAGTATATTCATTAAGTGGAGAATTGTCTGCCAATAAAACGAATAAAAAGTACCGCTACCTAACACAGTACAGATGAACCTTGAAATCATTGTGCTAAGTCAGAAGTCTGGTCAAAGAAGACCATATCTTGTATGACTTTATTTGTATAAACTACACAGAGTAGGCAAATCGACAGACATTGAAAGTAGACTCATAGGTGCCAGAGACTGGAGGAGGGGAAAATGAAAAGTGACTGCTAATGATTACAGGCTTTTTATGGGTGGGTGATACAAATGTTTTAAAATTAGATAAAGATGATGACTGCACAGCCCTGTGGAAATGCTAAACACTACTGAACTGTCCACTTCAGAAAAAGGTGAATGTTATGGGTTATAAACCATATCTCAATAAAGCTAGTACACTAAGAAATTTGCTACTAACAATCACAACACCCACAATTTTCTAATACTGATATCCATGTTTATTTAAACAAATATGTATTGAATGCCTACTATTTTAAATATAGCTCCTAAATAAAAGAAACACATAATTTTTACCTTAAAGAGAGAAAAATCCAGTTGAATGAAGATAGGTGAATTGGGTTGGGCTGTAGGAAAACCTAACACAGCCATGGAATAATATGATGGAATAGGAAATATTCATAGAATGGGAAATGCACAGACTATGATAAAATAGAGAGAATGTATACAACAGGAAAGATCAAATAGGACACGTGACCAGGGTAAATAAATTGGGAGGGTACTACCAATGCTGGTCAACCAGCATAAGCATTAGGGAAGATGTGGTATTTGACAAGCATGTTAAAGACAACAATTTTGATAGATAGTATTGGTGGAAAAGGACATTACAGGTGGAATAAATTACATTTAAAAAAGGGCCAGGGGCAGGAGGGCGATGCTGTTTTATATAAATTGTGGGCTTACACGTTGCTGGGTCATAAGGCTCTTGTGAGCGAGATCAGACTATGATAATGAATTAAGCCATGTTACCAAAGGTCTTGAATACTAAGATGAGACACGTGTGCTTCTATGTAGACAAGATAGAATAATTCAACCTGTTTGTTTGTTGTGGAGTAACATTTGATCTATTCAATCCAATACAGGTGATACCCTGATACTGAGGCCACAGGGATGAATAAGATGAATACATGCCAGTTTCTGCCCTTAAGGAGCACATTATACAGTGATACAGAAAAGTATACCAAACCTCAGCATGCAATGTAGAATCAGTGTCATAACTACAATCCCTACAAATGGAAACACACGGAGTGGGAACTTGGCTCAGCTGGAAAAATGTGGTCAGTAGGAGTTTCCCAGTGGGAATGACACATGAGGTACATTTCAGAAGGAAAAAAGGAAGGAAAAAAGCCAAAAGAAACAAACAAACAAAAAATTCTACTCTAGGAACAATTTAGTAACAGGGACCAAATATACCATCCTGCCTTTAAAAAATTTGAAAACCAGACAAAATATTTGAAAGGACAGTTTTCAGACACTGGATGACAGCACACATAGGATTCTGATCCTTATGAAATAAAAAAGTAAGTCCTAAGATTGTCCCAAGTTACTGCCTGGAGGCAGTTTTCAAGCCACAGCACAGGAAGTGAAACCTCAAAAAAGCCTAACCATCTTGCTGGTAGAGGAGACAGAGAACTTAGTTGAGGGAGTCCAAGGCAGCCATGACAGGCAAGGCAGGGAATTAGAAAGGAGTCTGGAGGTCAGCAAATGGGTCCCATCCCCTGGAATCTTTAATTTATACATAAATAAGGGGAAACTACCCAAAGAACTGCTACTGGAAATTCCCAGATATTACTCAGGGTTCCGAAGAGCTTATGTTCTCCTCATCTAAAAGGAAAGACATCATGGCGTGTAAAGAATGTTGTATATTTCTCAAATGGGATATCATTTTAGTATTGAGATTAAACTAGTCCTGGTTCAAGTTGCTTTGGGCCTTCCCTATCACAGCATAAAAGCAATTCTACAAAAGATCAAATCAATTCCAAGTAACTTAACTATTTCCAGGACAGGGCTCAGTAGTTTTGCTGGAAAGGAATATGTACAACAGAGTCTAGAATCCAAAAATGTAAAATTCATAATGTCTGGCATCCAATTCAAAATTACTAGGCACACCAAGAAGCAGGAAAATATGACTCACATCCAGAAGAATAATCAAGCCTTTGAATCAACAGATTTAGACATGAGAAAAGACGGAATTATCCAGAGAGAACATTGAAACGACTATTACAAACATAGTCCAGACACTCAAGAATGTTGAGGAAAACACAAAACTAATGAGGATAAACATGAACGTTAGAGAAAAGAAATCCGGTGGAAGCTCTAAAGATGAAAAATGCAATATTTGAAATGAAAAAGAAACTGGGTAAGATAAAATAGCAGATAGTACATTGTAATAGAAAAAAATCATTGATCTTGAAATTGTAACAATAGAAATAATCCAAAATGAAGTGCAGAGGGAAGATTGAGAAAAAATCAGCAGAGCATCAATGACACGTACAGCAAGCTATTTAACATAGGTGTAATAGAGTTCCAGTAAGCAGTAGCAGAAAAGAAAATATTTGAAGAAATTACGGCTAAAATTTTTTTCCAAATTTGAAGAAAATTGTAATCCCTCAAACCAAAGTAACCCAATCAATTTTAAATGCAATAAACAAATACAACCATACCAAGGCACAAAATAATCAAATTTTTAAATAACAATTAAGATAAAAGATTTAAAAGCAGACAAAGACAAAACACACAAGTGTAGCAGAAGAAACATAAGAATCACAACAGACATTGCAACGGCAGGTATGAAAGCTGATTGACAAAGAAGCAAGATCCTTCTATCCTGGAGAAAAATGATAAACAAAAGGCAAGTCAACCTAGAATTTTATATTTCTAATGAAAATTTTTTTTAATAGTCTGATACAGTGAAACCTTTTCTCATCAGATAAGGGAAATCTGAGAGAATTCATTATCGGCATTACAAAAATATTAAAGGATGCTTATGAAGCAAAAGGAAAATCATGAATGTCGGAAATTTGGATGGACATAAAGAACCAGATATGCTGTGTAATAAACAGAAAATAAACAAAATTTTAGTATCTTTAAAAGATAACTGACTCTTTAAAATGAAACCTAGCAATGATGCATTACGGAGTTTATGCCATATGTAAAAGTAAAGTGTGTGGCTACACTCCTGCAAAGAAAGGAGGGAGGAAATGAACGTACACTGTTGCAAGTTTCTTACCTGGAGGCGAAGGGGTGGGATGTTACTGAAAGTAGTCTGTGGCAATTTAACTGTGTGTATTGTAAGCCATGAGCAACCATGAAAAAATAAAAAACTATAGCTAGTAAGGCAATAATACAGATAAAATCTGATACTGAAAATACTGATTCAATTCAAATTAAGTTAAATTTAATTTAATTTAATTCAAATCAGGAAAAAATGTAAAAGGAAAAAAGAAAAAATATCTGGGCAAACGGAAAAATATAGCAAATTAGGAGATTTTCAACCAGTTGCATCAATAATGACGTTAAATATAAATATATTTGTATGACCTATAATATATAAAGAAAAATATCTACAGGTAAATAAGCACCAATTAAAAGGTAGGGATCATCAGGTAATACAAAAGTACAACACTCCACTATATGCTGGCTACAGTAAACCTATAGATAAAATCATATTAATGATGAAAGACTCCATGCTTTCTCCCTAAGATCAGTAATAAGGCAGGTCATCTATTCATACTTTTACTCTAGGAATTTGGAAATTAGAATTAAAACTGTCTTTATTTACAGGATGCAAAATTATCTACTCAATTATCCCATGAAACCTATAAAATAGTTCATAGAACTAGTAAGTGAATTTTATAATGTTGCAGAATACAGTGTCAATTTGCAAATGTCAATTGTATTTCTATGTATTTGCAACAAACAATTTAATAGTGGAATTTATGCTACAATGCCATTTCAAGTCGCATCAAATGTCATGGAATATGTATGGATAAACTGACTAAAATACATACAAGGTCTTTATACCAAAAACTGCAAAACGTTGTCGAATGGAGAAAAGTGAAGGGAGGTAAGTGAAGTGCAAGTTAGTGAAGAGAGATGCCATGATCAGGGACAATATCACTGATGCATCAATTTTCCCAGATTGATTCCTATTTTAATGATATTCCAGTAAAAGTCCCAACAGATTTTTAAGGTTAAAAAGAAGATTCTAAAACTTACATAGCAATGCAAGGAGCTAAAATAGCCCAAGTAATTTTCAAAAGAAAAGCAAAGTGGGAGTGTCTATAAGACCAAACTTCCAGATTTACTGTAAAACTATGTGAATGCAATGTTGGCATGAAAACAGATACGAATATCAGTGGAATGGAATAGAGTCTACGAATAGGACCCATCTTATGTAGCCAATTTCTGATCCCGGGTAATTCTGTAAGGAAAGCATGTGCTTTTCCACATGTCATGTGGAAAATATTGGCTATCCATATGTAAAAAGATGACTGTTATCTCATACCATTTACCAAAAGTAACCTGAAATTCATAAAAAAAATCTAAATATAAAAACCAAAATTATGTAACTTTTAGAAGACAATAAGGGGAAGATTTTCTCAGAACAGAGAAAGACTTCTTACGTCAGTTACCAAAGACTCAAATCATAAAATAATGATGAAGTCTACCTAATCAATTTTAGAACTTGTGCTCTTCAAAAGGCACTTTTCAAAATATGAAAAGGCAAGTCGTTCTCTGGGAAAATAACTTGCAGAACATATAGAAAGAACTCCATACTAAATATTAATATATTTTTAAATGGGCAAAGGAATTGAACAGACAGTTTACAAAGAAGATATTTCATAACTAATGAACACATAATAAAATGTTCAATGTATTTAATCATTAGGGATATGCAAATTGAAACCATAACCAGATACCACTATACAACCCCTAGAGTGACTAATAACGAAAAGACTAACAATACTAAGTTTTCGTGAAAATGTGGCACAAATAACAATCTCATGTATTGCTCATGCAATTACCAAGTGTTAAGGCAACTTTGGAAAGTGATTTGGCATTTTCTTAAAGGTAAATATATACTAAGCACAAGACAAAGAAATAACACTTTCTAGGTATTTACTCATTTACTAGGAGATGAAAATATATGTCTACACCAACAATTTTACTCAAATATTCATAGCATCTTTATTCAAAATAGCAAAGGAATGGATTACAACTTTAAAGTCCATTCATTGGTGCGTGAATAAATAAATCTAATGTGGATTTGATGAAGTACTGCTCAGTAATACAAAGCAATGTACTGCCAATCCACGCAAGGAAGAAAATCTTTATGGAAGATCATATACTGGGGCAAGGCATCATATGAACTGGATGAATAAGAAGTTTTTTGTTTTTTTTTTTTTTTCTTTTTAGGAGAACTTTTCTACTTTATTACAAAGAGAAGCCTTTATGTGGTCAGAAAACACAAGATTGATCTCTTTTTTCTCTTCCTATGAAATGCTGCTGTTCAAACAGCCAGTGAATTGTCTCAGTTCACTTCTTTAAGTCCCATCACATTCACTTGGGTATAGATGTCCTTGGCTGCTGAAAATCTGGCCCTTTTAGTGCATAAGGCGACAAAGTCCCCTGACCAGCAGTTCGAGTGTCCCATTTTCATATATTGCATCAATAAGAAGTTTTGAGGAAACAGTGGGGAGGTCACTTGGTCATAAGGTCTCAAATTAAGGTTGAACCAGGAGAGAGAGAATATGCAAAGTAAACTGTTCTTGCATTCCACGGTTTTGAGTAAGTTGTCACAGGTAGCTGCAATGTATGCGTCTCCTGTTTTTTCAAAAAGCATTTCTTTATCTAGGAGGACATTTCATTCAAGCAGTTTACAACAGTGATGGGTTGGGTTGCAACTTTAATTTGAAAGTTAGAATAATGGACTACTGGGGCAGATATTGGGGTTGAAATGCAAATTGTGGCCTAAAATATCTGCACAAATTCACTGTTCTAAAAGCAACAAACCTCACGTAAAGATCAGTTTTGTTCCCATTTCTGAGGAGTGGTAATATTCTATCTTGTAAAATAATTTAAGATATGCTACTTTCCCTTAACCCTCATTTAAGATTCTTGGTGAATACTGAAAAGAATATATTATCTTGATTTTTAAGCTAACATTGTATACGAGGATAAGATTTCCAAGATTAGAAGGTTATTATTCCCTTTATAAACCAATTATTTGCGGTACCATAGGAATTACTTTAGGACATTTTTACAATGTGAACTCCACTAGTTCTTTTAAAATTTGCTTTAACAGACAAATATTTAAAACACATACTTGTCAATGTATATGTATAGTTAATTTTAAATTTAAAAATAAGCTATGTAGTGGTAATAGGAAAACTAAATCAAAGTAATTTTCTACTTTTATTTCACATAGTAAGTTACAAATGAAATTCACACCTAGAATCTGGTATTCCTTATGTGAAATCTTTTTAATAATTATAAGCATTCAATTATATAATCTGGACAGGATATTAAAACACGAGAATAAGAATTTAATTCAATCACATTCCTCTTTTAGAATACTTATACTTGATTTTTTTCTTTGTAACTGACTATCTGACTTCTTTAATTTGGATATAACTCTTGTGTCACATATAGACTATCTACCATGTCTTCCTAGAGAGGAAAAAAAATCAATGAAAACAGTATGAGGAGCTCCAGTAAGCCTGTTTTTGATGAATTATGTCCTTAAAGATATACCCTGTATGTGGTTCAAAACATATTGATCAGTAACAACTGTTTCTGTAATATCAATAATGCACTATTCTCTTGAACTTTCCCTGAAGTGACAGGGTGTAATCGAGAGAGCCCTAAACAAAAAAATTGACTACCAAGAAGGAGACAGAATAATGAAGTTAACTGAAACTTCCAGAATAAATACTAATTTTAAACTTGAGGGAAACATATTGATGTCTCTGTTTGCATTGCCCTTTTTTTTTTGACTTGTATCTTTCATAATAAGCTGCTTACTGAAGGAATTGTTATATTACCAAGTTTAAGCACCTATAGAGTCCATTTGAGATCTACCTTTGTATATGCTATTAAACATTAAGAAATTAGAAATAAATAGAAATCATTTTGAAACACCGCTTTCACTATTTGAAAATCAGATTTTCCTAATATAAAGTACGAATGTAGAATAAACTCTCCCTATAATGTTTAACTTACTTTCTCTTGCAGTGTTTTATTTCATGACCAATTAAGTTATCAGGAACGCCAATATTTTTAGAGGCTCCCTCTAGAGGAAGACTATTTCTGATTGATGCTGTCTCCTAGATGTGGAGTAATTTATCTATTGAGTGTTCAATCCACAAATAAATTACCCCAGTGAAAGAGGTGAGCTATATAGTGTAACTTTCTTTTCCAAATGTCTACCATTATATGGATAGTTTTTAATTAAATTTTGAATTTATTCAGAGAAGTCAGAGAATGAAGACTTGCAATTATAAATGTACTCATGATTTTTTAAATGCAAAGATTTCAAATACATTATTCATCCAAAATATTTTCTAAAATATTATAAACAGAAAAATTTTAATGTTTTATACATTTTTTAAATCCTCCTCCAAAAATTCTATAATTTACACAATAGTACATCTAATCTTAATTCATCAATAAAATTATTGAATAGATAATCACAGCACCAGTATTGTCCATTTCTACTATCAATTAGTTTCCATTTATTCATCTTGCTCACAGGTCTATTATGATAGAAGAGTTGGTACAGAGATACTAGCTTAAAGTCCTGCCTCTTGCTTTATCAACCTAAAAACTATCAAAAGAAAATGACAAATTTTGACAAAAGTTGTTTTAGTAGTTCTGAATTTTCTAAGTCCTTATAAATCATGTGTTCCTTCCCTGGTTTTAAACTCTTAACTGCCTTATCTGTGTTTTATGTCAACATCAGAACAAATCGGTTAAGAACTTGCTAGGAATAGGTTAGTGGTCCAGGGCTCTCTAGAAAATCCAAGGATAAATTGAGGTTTCATACATCAGGGATCAGAATACTGGCTTTGACATCTGACAGAATTCAGACCTCAACTCTGTCACTTAATAGCTTCATATACATATATATACATATACACACATACGTATATGTATATATACACGTATGTATGTGTGTATATGTATATATGTACATATATACATATACATATGTGTGTATATATACATATACACATAAACACATACACTATATATTATATATACATATATATAATTTTTAAAATTTTCATACCAATCAAACCTTTCTCAGTATCATATTTTTACATTGTGAAAGTTGGGAACAATTATTAACGAATGACAACTTAATGAGATATGCCACATAGTGTCCAGAAGATTCTTTGGTAAAGAGACATGCTCGGTGAAAGCTGGCTGCCTTTGCCCTTCCCATGATAGTATGGTAATGATGATTTAGCTTTCAAAGGTATGAATATAGCTGATTTCTATGTGCTAGAGAATAAATACTTAGACATCGCTCTAAACCCCCAACCACTGATAAGGCTTTGTTCCATCAAATCAGCACCAATATTACTTATACGATACACAAGCAACCAGATAATCTAAAGTTTCGTTCACAAGATTGGTTCCTATTGGACTCAACATCTTGAAAAGTGATTCCCTTGAATACTAATCCAATATTAAACTTTGAAATACTAAGTCTTTTAAATATGTTTCTAGAGGACTTCATGTTTTATAAGCCTTTGTCAGATGTTACTCAAACATCTTCTTATTGTATTTGATATTTTGCTGTTAATACTTCTGCTTGGTGGCATCATATGGGGATGTAAGAACTTAGAAATATTCTTTTGAAGACTCAGTGTTGTCATATCATTATCTATCCTTCTAATCCACTGAAACAAAAGACAGCACTTAAAGTGGATGAAGAAAGGGGACTTCACTCTCCTCACTCTATCTAGATTAGCAGGTTACCTCTCTCTTGCATTGGTTTGCAATGCCTAGTACTTTTAGAAGAAAAAAACCAATCACACGTCTTCTAGTAACCTATTATAAGTTCTCTTTTTGTACCATTTTAAACTGAAATCTTGTTTAGCACCTCCTCTGATCCAGGTTCTGTTTCAGGCGAGGGGGATACAATTTTTATTAAATAAGGTTACTTGTTTCGCATCTGGAGGTTGAGCGGAGAATAATCTGGGGGCTGGCACACAGTCATGCTGAGAAACGTGTCCTTAGGTGATTTTGTTGATGTGCCAGCTTCATAGAGCATACTTAAACAAATCTTTACTATAACCATATCACGTATCTAACCATAACAGTAGTAGGTAGAGCCGACTGCATACCTAGGCAGTAAGGCACAGCCCATTGCAAACCTGTACAGCAGGTTACTCCATTGAACACTGTAGGCAATTGTAACACAATGGTAAGAATTTGTGTCTGTAACGTAGAAAAGGTACACTAGAAAAAAAATGGTATAAAAGATAAAAACTGTACATATGTGTAGGGCACTTATCACGAATGGACTTATAGTACTGGAAGTTGCTCTGGGTGTCAGTGAGTGGTGAATGAACGTGAAGGCTTAGGACATGACTGCACACTAATATAGAGTTTATTAACTTTGTACACCTAGGCTACCCTGGATTTATTTAAAACTTAAAGTAACTGCACTATGATGTTAGGATGGCTATAGTACCACTAGGCAATAGGAAATTTTCAGTTCCATTATAACATTAGAAAACTACTGTTGCATATGCCGTCCACTGTTGACCGAAACTTTGTTAAGTGGTACATGACTGTATAGAAACCAGTTTAAGATAATGTGCCCGTCAGATGTTAGAGTAAGGAGCATCTTGAGGGGTATTTCAGAATGTCTAATGTTAAGGGGCAGGAAATAGTGTGCTTTGCTTTAGGAAGCCTTATAATGTTATTTGAGCTTAAAATATTAGTATATGAACTCCATGACATTAATAATAATAATTATGCCATTAGATCCTACTTATTAAATACTTAATAAGCAACAGATAATGTCAGTCTGGTTTTACAGACACTACTTCTATTAATCTTTACAACCAGGCATTAGAACTTCTTATTTTTATTCCTGTTTTACAGATGAGGGGTCAGAAGGTGCAGAATGTTAATGAACATGTCCATGATTGTTAGCTAGAATATACCACAGTAGCAGAACCACATTTTAAACCCAGGATCTTCTGATCACTGTGCCAAAGAGTCTCCTGTGCATTTCTACTAAGACAGAGCATTCCTGTGCTGGCCAAGCAGAGTTCCTGAAGATTTGACTGTCATAGAAACTTCAAGTATCCCTATAGGACTAATGGAGATTACTGGACTGAAGACTTTGCTGCTCCCTCTCAAATCATGCAGGACAGGACAGCACTATTCATGAGCACTCCTGCTTTGCCTGCTGGTCCACATTCAGTCCAGTAGATCATCTCTTCATCCTCCTCAGGCAGGCAGGAGGAACTACACTTTGAGTCTTGCGCACTAGTTACATCTCCCTTGACCTTGTGTTTTTGCTACCAACTATGACATGACTCTTCGTTAGGAGTTTGGCAATGGGCTCTCTCCATCCCGATCAGTTCTGTCCTCAAATGGTATCATCTGGCCTCACCATGTCTTCATATCCACATTTTTAGTGACCTTTTCCTCCACTCCACCTCAGTTACCCTCTCTCAACGTCACAAAACAGGATGTCCGCACCTAAAACTCCACATTGAAATACAGAATTCAGACGATCGACAGTCTCTCCCTCCACCTAGCTTGTTTGCCCAGTTATTCTCACTGAACCTATTATTTGATTCCATCAGGACCTTTACACCAGTGACTTCCTGTCTTTGCTTTGTTTCCTATCTTAGTATCTATGGCCTCATTTGTCAGTCCCTCTCCTGTCATCATCTTTCAGTCTCATGTACCTTTGTTTCTTGCACAGCTATTTGGAAAATTCTATTGTGAATTAACACAATGGTCTGAGTTTTCCTGCTCTAGAGCTTCTGGAGAAAATCATTCAGCCCTCTCAATGCCTAGAGTCATCAATCTTAATACCCTCTCAGTAATGCTGGGCAACCCTACTGTATATTTCTCTAATTTCTCTTTTTCACTGAATGCCAGGATTATTTCAAACATTATTTACTCAGCTCAAGCCTATGACTTTGTATTTCCCCATTTCTCTCAAGACTATCTTCCTTCATACAAACACTTCAATATCCCGCAACTGCCACCAAACCAATGAAGTCTTTTGGCATTAGCATCCATGCTTTTCTCTTTCTTTTCGGTGACAGTGAAAATCATAGAACTTTTTCTTTTTAGGACTATGCTCTGCACAAAATTGCTGGATCTCATCTCAGCATTTTCTCGGGAGTTTTAAACTACCATTTTGTGTTAGTTTGTTCTTATGCTGCTAATAAGACACACCCGAGAGTGGGTAATTTATAGAGGAAGAAGGCTTAATTGATGCACAGTTCTGCCTAGCTGCGAAGGCCTCAGGAAACTTACAATCATGGTGGAAGGGGAAGCAAACATGTCCTTGATATGGCGGCAGCAGGAAGTGCTGAGTGAAAGGGAGAAAAGCCCTTTACAAGACCATCAGCTCTCCTGAGAACTCACTCACTATCACGACAACAGCAGCATGGGGGCAACCTCTCCCATGAGTCAGTTACCTCCCACTGGCTCCCTTTCTTAATGCATGGGAATTATGGGAACTACAATTCAAGATGAGATTTCGGTAGGACACAGCCACACCATATCACATGTTTTAAAATTGCCATTTACTTCACAGTTTTCCCTATACATTCCTATCCTTTATCTCACAGCCAACTTTGGAAACAGATGTATGTGACTGTCAATCCCATTTCTTCGATAGTCCATAGAACAACCATCGTCAATATGGATTTTGCCCTCTCCTCTATCAAAACTCTGTTGCAATGGCTCCTAATGATGTTACTGTTTTTAAATTCAAGGGATACTTCATAATCTTCACCTCACCGTGCTTTTAGCACATGTTGAAACGCTTTCTTCTTTCCTAGGCTTACCTGTGGTCCACTCTCCAGATTTTCCTCCCACTTCTCTGGCTATTTCTTCTCTGTCTCCTCTGCCAGGTGCTCCTTCTCTACCCAGCCACCAAAGCTCCGAGTCCCTCAGATAGCTTTCTGTTCAGGATCTTCAACCAAAAGCACAAAACCTCCCTATGTTCTCTCCTTGAGCAATCTCATTCACTATTCTGGCTTCAATTGCCATCTAAAAGCCAATGTCTGTACATTTAGATCTTTGGCCCAGATTTCTGAGTTCTGAACTAAACTTTTGTCAGGATATATGCATCTTAGATATTTTGCAGCTACTTCACATTAAACATAAAAACAAGGAACATCACCATGGGAACATTAACATTCCTCCATCCAAAAACATGAGACTCACTGTCAACCTTTTTCGTCCCCATCTTTAACCCACTCAATCCATTCTCTATCTGATCCAGCTGGAATCCATGGACTTGTCTCCAGTTCCTCCTCAGACCCCTACACCTTCACTCTTTTCTTCTTCCTCAACTGGTATAAAATCTTCCAAATTGGTCTTTCCATATTCTTTCTTTTCTACATCTCTTCTGACCTCCACACATCAGCCAGTATGATGATTTTTAATGGAAATCTGACCTCATCACTCTCCTACCTGGAGTACCCTAATGGTTTCTCATGGCACTTGGAGGAAAGATCAAATTTCTTTAATGGTGTCCGCAGGCCCCGTGTGACCTGTCCTTCACTAACTGCACCAGTATGATCTCTTCCTGTTTTTTCTCTCTTTGTAGTCTGTGCTCTTGACACCTGGGTTCCTTTGAGTTCCATGAGCATGCTAGGCAGTTCCTCAGCTCAGGAACTTTGTCCATGGTCATTTTACTGCCTAAAATACACACTCCTCCTTACATTGCTAATTCAAGCTCAATATCACATCCTTTATGCAACCCTCACCCTCACCCTCTATAATGATGGTTGCTTTGCCTGTTACATGTAAACTCAGGTAAAATGTTGGACTCTAGTTTTTTCATCACTCGGAACAAATTGTGATGATAGCATAGTGTAGGTGTAAGCTCCATGACCCCCAACACCTGGAAACATGATCCCCGGCACACAAATATGTATAACCTGAAAGAATGCTGCTTACATTAAACTTCTTTAACTGAGAACTAAAATTACTTTTCTTCAGTGTTTCTTTTGTTGCCATCATTTAAATCAATTACAGCTTACAACTGAAAATTATTACAGCGGCATATTCAAAGTGAGATTTTCATTCGCCTCCGTAACGCCACATGCTATGAAAACATTAGTTCCAGAATCATGCATCTAGGTTTAAGAATGAAGATTCAAGAGGTGCAGGCTGATGTTTTCTATGCCTTCTACTGAGGAAGGCTGTCAAAACATGAAATGAAATTTAAATGATGACATAAGAGTATGAGAAACTGGTGTCATCTGAACAAGTCAGGTCACATTCTGAATCAGATGCGCAAACACTCAAATAAGCAAAATGATACTGAACAGCCACATGCTTCTCCTTTTATCTTGGCAAATTACCTTGATCCAGAAGACAATAATATTGTTAGGATGAAAATGAGTAGAGGCTCCTTTCATGTAAAAATCCTTCTATCCCTACAAAGAAAATGGTTGTCTTCCTTCACAAGTTGCTCTTTATTTTTTTGAGACCAAGTCTTGCTCTGTCACCCATATTGGAGTGCAGTGGTGCGATCTTGGCTCACTGCCCCCTCTGCCTTCTGGGTTCAAGTGATTCTCCTGCCTCAGCTTCCTGAGTAGCTGGGATTATAGGCACCCATCACTATCCCTGGCTAATTTTTGTATTTTTAGTAGAGGCAGGGTTTTACCATGTTGGTCAGGCTGATCTCGATCTCCTGATCTCGTGATCTGCCTGCCTTGCCTCCCGAAGTGCTTGGATTACAGGCATGAGCCACCACACCCGGACATTTAGATGTTTTATTTCTGCAAAGCTACACAAAAACTGTTTGCAATGAATATTACACAGGCATGTAACTGACTTTATTACCTACCTTAGTCACATGGAACAAATACTCAGATGTTGTCATAAATAATAGAATCTCTTGTATTTTTAATTATAGTTATTTACCAAAATCACACATTTGATTATAAATGTTGCTATGGAGACATCATCAGACAAAACATAGGTATATGTCTGAACTTAATTTGGACATTCATAACTTTCAAAGGCTTAAGTTTTTTCTGGCTAAGTGATGTTATTATTTAATACATAATATTTTCTAAGGAAATGAAGATAGCATTTAAATATACCATTTCTCCTACAGACTAAATAGTATTTTAATGGTAATTTACTTAAAAATATGCAGAATGACATAAGCATTTAACTAAAAGTGTACCATATTATTTTGCTCTGAAAGGAAATTGTTTCTTAATTCTATTTAAATTCTGCAGAAACTAATGAATGTAATCAATGAAAGAACATGAAGACAGATTTTTATATGTTTCTTTTTTCCTTTCTTTTTTTGATATAGAGTTTTGCTCTGTCTCTCCCAGGCTGGAGTGTAGTGGTGTGATCTTGGCTCACTGCAACATCCGCTTCCTGGATTCAAGTGATTCTCTTGCCTCAGCCTCCCAAGTAGCTGGGATTTCAGGTGCCCATCATCATGCAAGGCTAATTTTTTTGTTGTTGTTTTAGTAGAGATGGGTTTTTCACTACGTTGTTGAGGCTGGTCTTGAACTCCTGATCTCAGGAGATCCGCCCACCTCAGCCTTCCAAAGTGCTGGGATGACAGGTGTAAGCCACTGTGCCTGGTCCTAATTATATGCTTCTTTCTAACTTTCAACTCCACTTATGTTAAAATATAATTTTTAATAATATTCTTATGACTCCCCCTTCCTTTTTGAAATAATTAGATTGCCCAAGTAGTAACGCAGAAATAAAATCTATTCCAACTTGACAGACAGGAGCTGCATCTCAGGATCACAGTGTGGAGTTACATCAGCTCAACCCACCAGCAATATTGAAAAATGATATATATCATATACCTTCACAAAAGGAGAAATACTACACCATTTTAATTTGCCAAAGCATTCATGCTCTTAATTTCATGAGGGTATTTTTAGTTTTTAGTAAATTGGAAAAGGTGATAGGTGATAAAGTCAAAAAATAAAGTGTAAAAATATGGTGTAAAATTCTAGCTATATGTAATACCTATAAAATGTATAAAAAAGTTCATTTCCATTCCAGTAACACCTGTGACATTTAAACATTCTATAGAATTTCTGCTTTCAATCTTCGCCAGTATCATATGCTGGTATTTACTCAGAGACCTTAAGACAGTTGAACACTCAGAGGGGGTATGGTGCAGCAAATAGTAAAATTTTTCGCTCTTCTCCTTGTTATAATTCTTGTTTGTAAAGTGGCTGATAAAATTATAATTATGTTTACAAAAACTTAACATTTTAAATCAAAACCTTTTGAATGACCACAGTAAAAAGGGGGAAACTGCAGCTTTATAAAACTTTGTAACATATTCATAATCACCATGACCAACGTTAGTATAATAATAAAAATTAGATCTACATATCATACCTTCTGAAATAAACTGCTTTTATGCAGATGAATAGAATTTGCTCATCAACATGGTCAATATCCTTGATTTACATTTAACAATCTCACTAGCATACAACAGATGTTCCTTCACATAGTTCACTACGCACTTGTTATAGATTTTTTTCCTGGTGACATTTATCTTTCCTGTTTTATGAACCAAAGCTGTTTTACATTTTCTACCTCTTCTGTATAAAATTCCCATTAATAATTACTGGATTTCAAAGACTCCTGGCAGCTGGACACTTGATAACTGATGTTAAAAGAAATACGATGGTAAGGTTGAAGACAGACAAAATCACCTTCTCTCTCTCTGCTTGTGAGCTCGCATTTGGAGCATTGCACACTTACATGCACACAGACAGATATAGCAAGATGTAACTGATTTAAAGAAGTACTACATCTATAGGCAGGGTGCAGAAAAAGTATAAAGACAGAAGGTAGTTTGACAGTTTTTTAGAAGTTGTGTCTGAAAGAATGACAGGAATGACTAGAATATCAGAAAATAAGTTCTTCCCAAAGACAGAGCTGTCAAAGCTGCTGGCCTCACATGGGCACTTACCGCTCCGCAATCTTCCTAGGAGGCCGCTCGTGAACTCCAGGGTAGGCTGGCTGTCAGCAAACTCAGCGGGCTGTGCCTAGGCCTCCTGGCTCACTCTGCCAATGCAAAGGATGGTGGCCACCCAGCCTTAGGGTGCTCTTCCCAGGAAGCAGCTGGTCACCTGGAGAGAGAAGGGCATTTTTTTAAACAGGGACCAACAAATCCCTAACAGTGACACATGGGTAATTCACATACATTGTACTTTATTGGTAATTCTTCTATTTACACATTTATAATAATTTGAGTTTTAAAGTAGTTTTCTGGTTCTCGTCTTGCTGGCATTGGATTTAATTTTTAGGCTATTCAAGTTACAGCATTCAAGTCTATTGTGATAATGTGTTTGGGCATATCTAGCTCATTCACTTTGTAATAACACACATTATAGATTATGGGAGAAACAAAAAATTTCACATATGTAAGGATTTTTCTTTATAAAAGGACAGATTATATTATTACATCCAGAGAGTGTGAGAGAGCACAACTGTTGTGAGAAGTCCCTTCCTCACTCCTGGCATTCCTCTGATTTTAAGGCTACTCCATTAGTATGACAATGCAGGCAATTTCTGCTCCCCCATTTCTTCTGCCACAGGGAAGGAGAAATGACTCTTTAGATTGATGAATTTATGAAAAATTCCTGGGTGATTTGAGGCCGGACTCTTCCTTTCTCTTTCTCTTGGGAGCTGGCCTCTCTTGAGAAAACATTTGTCCTTTGTCGTTTTCCTGTATGCCATAAGCTTATTGAGGGTCAGGTTCCATCCAGGATGTGGGGAGGAGTGAGAATAGTGGCCAAGTTGGTTGTATAAATTCAATTCAGGGGAGTGCTGATGACGGGCACTCTGGCACTAGTCACGATTCCTGCTCCCCATCTACCTCTCCAACCTCATCTTGTGTACACTACCCTCATGTCCACCATCACACTTGGAAGAGTGGCCTTTTCCAATTCCTGGAGCATGCTGAACTCTACTGCCTTTGGCTCTTTTTAAATTTTTAAACCTTTATTATTATGGTTTAAGTTCTGGGGTACCTGTGCAGAATGTGCAGGTTTGTTACACAGATATACACGTAACATGGTGGTTCGCTGCACTTATCACCCCATCATTTACATTAGGTATTTCTCCTAATGCTGTCCCTCCCCTAACACCCCACTCCCCAACTGTTCCCCTCCCTGTGTCCATGTGTTCTTATTGTTCAACGTCCACTTACGAGTGAGAACATGCAGGGTTTGGTTTTATGTTCTTGTGTCAGCTTGCTGAAAATGAGGGTTTTCAGTTTTATCCATGTCCCCGCAAAGGACATGAGCTCACCTTTTTTATAGCTGCATAGTATTCTATTGGGCACTTTCCACTCACATACTCTGCCTGGAATGCTCCTCCCATTAATTTTCACATGGCTGCCTCGTTTTTACCTTTCAGCCGCGATTTGAGTGTCACCAGTTCAACTGGTCTTCTTTACCACGCGACCTAAAAACTAACTCTCCTTCCACGACTAAAGATTGTAATAGCTCATTGGGTTCCTTATATTTAACTCAATTTACCATTATACTGTGGCTATTTTGTTGGTTTGGTTTCTTCTCCTGGACTCTATGCTCCATGAGGGCAGGAATCATGGTTATTTCATTCACTTACTACATGGTAACTATTCACCCAACATTTCTAGAATACATAATTGAAAAGGCATTGGGAGATGTGAAATTTTTTAATATATTTAATTTCTGGGAGATATTAAGAGGGACAAAATAGTTGAAGATCATTATGAAATGTTTTTGATATGAGAGTATAAGAACTGTGGTGTCAAAATGACAGAATCTTCACAGATTAAACAAGGGAATACCCAGAAAACATATAAAATGTTTCGCTGTATCACACAATGTTAGCAGCCAATAAACAAGCTGGAAATGGAGTGCATCATTCACCAGCATGTTCTTGGAAAACTTTGCATGAAGCAAAAAGTATTCACAGAAGCTATATTACCTTTAGAATATTGTCAATAAATTCCAGCACAAGGGATATTCTCCAAAGATATTCCAAATGGCTAAGAGGAAAACTGAACAGATTATTGCAGCATATTCTTTGGGAGATGGGTATACAGTGTGTGGAGCCAACACAACCTAAGTTTTCACACTACTCAAAAGAATTGAGAAATAAAATAGTTCACGTGGCTTTCCTCGTGAGCCAGCAAAAGCCATAGTAGCTGTAACTGTGATGGTGGCTACAGCCTTGAAGACCATGGCTGTAGTGCCCACACTATTTGACAGCCTCCAAACAGGGAATAAAACCACAATTTGTAACATGTCATGATTGGTTTTGGTGAATGGCAATTTACTTTGCAGATGAGTTTTTAGTAATTACATTTACCAAGGAATGTTTTCTCGGCTTATAATCAATTCTGTATCCCCTTCTAAATCCTTGACTAATAGGAAGACTACAACAGCAAATAGGGTTTCTGAAAAAAACACAATCCGAAACTCATTATCGAGTAAACTACGACTGAATGGGAAAGGAATAGAGCCGCATTTGTCCACTTTCTGGGCTTTCCAGGGCCACCAGCATGGGTTGAGCTTTGGATCTTCTTTGATACCAGTCTGGCCCTGATCAGAATGAAACACCTGGCTCGTCTGGGGAGGAAGCTGTGCAGGAGATACTGAACCAACTAAAATCAGGCTGCACACGGCCCCAAAAGACTAGAATTTAGCAAAGGACCTGCAATGCAGTTTGATTAAACAAGGACCCCAGAGACGTCCCATGCACTTCTCAATCTCTAGAGACGAGAGACGTCCCATGCACTTCTCAATCTCTAGAGACGAGAGACGTCCCATGCACTTCTCAATCTCTAGAGACGTCCCATGCACTTCTCAATCTCTAGAGACGTCCCATGCACTTCTCAATCTCTGGATTTTGTTGGGATTTGATGTATGGCAGTGAGGGAGGGGGTTTATATTAAGAGGCAGGGAAATTTCACCACCAGGACAGTCTTGAAAGTCTTGGAGTATAATTCTCACTATGCAACTAAATAATGTTCAATTAAACTGTAGATTGTTAACCGTCCACAGATGCTTACATTCCATTTTACAGATGCTTACATTACATTTTACAGATGCTTACATTACATTTTACAGATGCTTACATTACATTTTACAGATGCTTACATTACGAAGGATATTAGTTACTATAAATTCAGTGCTTTTTGAAAGCAAGTTATTAAACAATTATAAACAGATTGTGATTATATATGTAAATAGAATGATACAAAATATAAAATGTAAATATATAAAATAGAAAATAGAAAAATTTTAGTAAAAATGTAAATATATTGGTAATATAAATACATCAATAGATGCACTTATAATAACATACATATTTATGGATATATATTTTTCATCCTGAAAAAAAATTCCTTAAAACAGTGAGAAATAAATCACTATACAACTGTACACTTCAATTTTTCATTGTAGCCTTTTTTCACAAAATATTAGAGAGTTTGTTTTCTTTTTTTACATACAACAGCTTGCCTACATCAATACAATTATCACATCCAAACAGATGCAAAGCTCTGTGGTATTCATAAATACATGATATCTGAACTTGTTTTATATGATGTGTTTTCTTGCGTGTGTGTACATACACAGAGCACTTTAATGTGCTTCATTTCCAATGTGTGTGTTCCTGGAAGGATTCCTGCCCATAGAGTGACTGTGGAAATGAGATATTTGGGCTTTCATGCCATTCTCCCAGAGTTTGGGTGCACTGCCAACATGTAATGGAGATTATAGGTAAATAAATGACTCAATAGTCAACCTTCTAGAAATGGTCGTATTTAGCTTTCAGGGTAATGTTAACTTCACTGTGGTATTAGTAATCTCATCAACTTTTTGGTTAGGGATGGATAAATAACTAGCTTTTAGTATGTAAATTACCAACAAAAACGTTTTGCAGAAAATGGGTCAGGTTAGAGATGTAAATGAGGCCTAAAATGTCTCATTAGGTTTTGAATTGCTTTTTTTCCCCAAGCATTATAAATCTTGTAAGCTTTTGGGGTAATTTTCTTGCATGAATAAGCTCGTAAGGTCTTTTCCAATAATAAATGAACTAAAATACTTCTCAAAACTAATTCCGCTTGAAAAGATAGAACAAATTGAATATCAAAGTATAATTTATTTTAGAGTTACTCAATATTTCTGTTTCCTAATATTTTTAAGTAATAAGTCGTAGAGAGCCCATGTATAGATTTCATCATGGACATTGTGTTTAGGTGCAGAGAGGTATCTCTATCAGTGGTTCTCCTTTAAAATCAATTGTATATTTGAAGGATGATTATCAGATCTTGCAACAAATTATTAACTACAGACTATGAGTCTGTCTTTTGTGAAGGAATGGATCTTCTTTGAATTAGCAAAATGTCTTTCTGGGTCTCTTCTGACAAGTCCTATTTGTAACGCTCATTACTAATTCACATTTTCCAGAACAAATATTACACAAAAACATGGTCTTGCTCACAGCACTGCTCTTGGGCCAGCTTGCATAGTTAAAGGATAACTGTGGATCCACAAGCAAGGCGACACTGCCTTAGATCTTAGGAGATGCTAATAACACAGCATCACATTAGAATGTGACTGTCACTAGGCAGTCTCACACATCTCACTTTTGCCACATTGGTTTCTATTCTACAAACCACTAATTTACAGCAGTCTAAATCAGCCCTGTGGGACAATGTAGGAAGTGTTTGTCGGGTACTCTCATCTCTCACAGCATCGCCAATGTTTAGGACAGTTTACCATTTTAGACTCATGACAGAGGGCTGCATTTTTGTCACTATAAAAGCTGCAAAAGTGAAACAGTAAATATGCAATTACAGCAACTACCTATATTTAACTAGCTTACAAAATCTAAAAGGGAAATCAATCAACTTGTTTTCATCATTTGGTTTGTTTCTGTGTAGGGCCTAATTTAGTATAAACGAATATAGTTCATGATTACAAAACCTCGTTAGGATGGATTTTATTTCAATTGCCAGCAACAATTTGCCACTCCCAAAGAAAGTCACCTCTTTCTCAGATATCCACTGCAGTATTTGCCTATTCCTTTAGACACTGATCAGAACACTTCGCTATATAGCAAGCTTTATTACAGATGTTTACAAAACAAAGCCTTTTCTATTTTCTCCAAGCAGTCCACATTATATGCACGTATGTCACACTTTCTTACAGATAGTGTTTATTGTTTTACTAATTGTATACCTGAAGAAAAAGATATGAGATTAAATTATTCACAGAGAGACTTAATTTACATTGGCCTGAGCTGCCTACTCAAGTTTTACCAGTAAATAAAAGAGGTACTCACATGTTTTAGCAAAGGGTAAGTGAAGGAGGCGACAGAAAATACAGATGATATTGAGACCTCATCTCAGTGGGTTAAAAGAACGGAGCTACTCAGGTGTTATGCCGCTGTTTTATGTCAGGTATTTTGATGGAAGATAGTTACTTCAGATAGACAGGGCAGATAATCTGACAGAGAAATGTGAGTCCCAACTCGTATTTATATAGTCTACATATTGCGACGTCACCTTTTTCTGCTCACTACTTACGTTCTGTTATTGGCTTCCCTAAATCTTACACAGCGTTTCTTGTCTAGCTTCAGTCCACTGGGTATTCCTTCTGCTTTCACGTTGGTTATACCTTCTTGTGCAAGTCTAGCCCGGCTCTTTACTCAAAGATTGACCTCCTCCAAACGGCATTGGGAGGCAGAAAGCACATACCACCATCCTATTTTTTGGTTACAATTACTTATCTAGCTCTCTTATAAATGCACAAAAGACTGTACTATATTTTCCAATTATTTAGAAATAATAATAGCCAAAATCCCCTGGACACTTACCATGGGCCAGATGTTCATTTTATCCTTCAAATACTCCAAGCTGCAAGTATGATTATCAGTCCCACTCTCTAAATGAGGTCTCTAAGGTTTAGAGAAACCAGGTACCTTGGCCAAAAATATATAGTACGTGGTGTTACCAGAACTTGAATGCAGACAGAATGACTCTGAAATCAGTACTTATGTATCATTAACAGAGTCTCTGTTAAATACATATTTCGCATGCTCATTCTACCTTCTAACACAACTTGTCACCTGTGTTTGAGTATATAAAATCTGGAAGGGTTAGAACTCTGGTGCTCTCCTGAATCTAGACCAATGAGTCTTTACCCCAGCTCCAAGTTGGGGAGAAGAAGTCAGTTGTCTTTATATCTTTTTTATATAAAGACAGATACTAGCTGGAATGCAGTTTAGGTGGTAGCTCACTATGCCCCTGTCATTTATGTGACTATGTAATATCGCTGGGAATATAATTATATTTTGGGGTAAAGTCTTTTGGCATTATAAGTTTAAGAATTCCATTACCAATAACATCTCTCATTTGTTTAAGTCCTTCTAACATCCAAAGTTTTCACAAACACCAACTCATTTTCTTCTCAATGTAGCTCTCTAAGGTAGGCAGAACAAATATTATTATCATATTTGGCCAAATGAGTACAGAGAAAGGATGGAAGAGAAATTGACATTTTCTTAGCGTCAACTACTTGGGAACATGATTCTAAGTACTTTACTGAAGTCTTCCTTTCAGTTCTCATACCTTCCTTATGGTGTATCTGTCCTTAACCACACTTTGCATAAGACACAATTGGAGTTTGTAGCGTTTAGTTAACAGCTTGCAAAAGAGGCTAGACGAGAGATTAGAAGTCACTGAGACTCTCAATTTTTCCTTATAACTCAAATTCAGTTGGCAACACTTGCTCATTGATCACACATAGCCTCGTGTTATCAGATATTTCATGCATAGGTTGGCATCTTGTTTCTCTGGGTAGGTCTTCATTTGGTTAAAAGAAAAAGTCATGTGTCATTTTCTTTGAATCACTTAGAGCGCACACTTCTAAGCCACGCATAAAAGGCCAAGTGAATATAACTACCGAGAATTTGAATGTGGTCTGGAAGTAAGAGGTGGCTGTCCTTGCTTATACTTTTACTTGTTCACCCAGCAACTATATCTCTCAAGCAATTGCAGACATGTGCTGTGATCTTAGAAATTCCTATTTATTCCTGGGACATTCCTCCTTAGGTGAGATATTTCAAGGGCCAGAATTTGAACCCATTATATTATCCTATGTCCCCTGAGACTCAGAGAGTCTAAAATGGTGTGTCTAAAGTTGTGACTAGTAAGTAGCAAAGGTTAAACCACATCTTTGGGCACCTCTTTGCTCTGTACCTCTGTAGGAACTAATGTTTGTAACAAGTTGCTATTTGTATGATGCATATAAAAGTATAGACTGGGGGTAGTGGCTCATTCCTGTAATCCCAGCACTTTGGGAGGCTGAGGCAGGAGGATTACCTGAGGTCAGGAGTTCAAGACCAACCTGGTCAATATGGTGAAACTCCCTCTCTACCAGAAATGAAAAAACTAGCCAGGCGTGGTGGCAGGCACCTATAATCCCAGCTGCTCAGGTGGCTGATGCAGGAGAATTGCTTGAACCCAGGAGGCAGAGGTTGCAGTGAGCCGAGATCGTGCCACTGCACTCCAGCCTGGGTGACAGAGCGAAACTCAGTCTCAAAACAAAACCAAACAAAAAAAGCAAAGTATAGATCTCTGAAAATTTGAAGAATACTTTTTACTTAGTAAATAATCAGTGTAATATCATGATGACAAGTGAAATTGTCAAAAAAATAAAGTCATTTTAAAATAACAAGTTATCACAATATTGATTGGTTAGAACAAGAAGAAACATTTACAGGTTATTGTATGTAACTAAAAATCAGTGAGCTGCATGTAGGAAACATGACATTTTTTTCTCATTGGTCTTAGTCTGTGTACATGCATGTGTTTATAAATAACATTTTATTGTGAAAGTACTCATTCAAATCAGCTTTCTATTCATGAATCTCATTTCATTTCCTTCTGACTCCCTCACGCTGTTGATTTGCATAAAATATAATTCTCAAAAAAAAATATGAAGTTCAGTTGCATCACAGTACATAGCATATATTGGTCAAACAACATACATTTGTTGAATGAAGAAGAATGATGATAGGCCAGGTAGTTTCATCGCACTGGCTGAGCCGACCTTCGCATAAGATATAGTGACATGGAGAAGGGAATTATGAGGAATATACATTCTTAGCCATATTTCATGAGCACAAGAAAGTTAGTTCTTCAGGCAGCTTTGGACTGACTCACTTCTCTTCCCTTTCTCATTTGTAGTTATAAGAATAACTGCAGGCTGGTTATGGTGGCTCACACCTATAATTCCCACACCGGAAGGTTTAGGAAGGAGGATCCCTTGAGGCCATGAGTTTGAGACCAGCCTGGGAAACACAGTAAGACCTCAGTTTGTACCAAAAAAAAAAAAAAAAAAAAAAAAAGCCAGGATGGTGGTGTACACATGCAGTCCCCGCTTCTCAGAAAGCTGAGGTGGGAGGATCATTTGAGCCCAGGAATTTGAGACTGCAGTAAGCCTTGATCATGGCACTGTATTGCAGCCTGGGTGACAGAGTGGGATCCTGTGTCTAAAGAAAAGAAGAAGAAGAAGAAGAAGAAGAACTGTAGAATGTGCTAGGAATACAATATCTTGAAATAGGGAAAACCTCCTGGAAATAGCCAAGGCTTATTTGTTTCTCTCAGAGGAAATGCAACATCTTGAGATAGGAAGGAACTGCCAGGAGAGCTGAGATTTGTCCCTGTCTGTCTCCCCTAGGAGCAGAACATCTTCAAGGCTTTCTATGTGAGTCATGTGGCTGGCCCCGAGATACATAAAACGGTTCCTCCATCTGTCCCAGGGAGCTTTCATGAGTCTTGGGAAACCATCTCATAATGGATCCTGGGTGTTTTTCCCCTGTCCTGCTCGGCAGTAACTAATAAATCTCCTTTATATAAAACCTGTTGCATGTGAGTGTATTCTGCTTCACCAGACTCAGACAACTGGCAAAACTACAGCCCAGGTGCAGTGGGGATTAGTGTTCAACTCACTCCTCGTGGTTGGCAGAGTGATAACCTTTGCTATCACCTACATGGTGAAGTTCTCCCCTGGGATTACTTATTAGTGAACCTGCTTCCCAGTGAGATCACAGATTATATCTGAATCTCTTTTCTCTATATACCCAGCACCTCGTAGAATATCAGGACCATGTTAGGCATTCAGAGCATATTTCTTACATGGATGAATGCTTCCTGCTCACAAGCAGCTTGTAATCCAGGGGAGTGGGCATATGGAGAATGTTTTTCACGGTCTTCCCCATTGTGGCCTCAGTTCTTAAAAAGGATGACTGGCCTCTTGCATGTATCAGGGAAGAAGCATTGCCTTTGCTCTTACTCACTCATCAGTTAGGCACACCCATATTCCAGCCTATGTGTTCTGTTGGATCCTCTCTGCACATGGGTTGCAATATTTCTTTTGATGCCTACAGGCCAGGGAAGGGTTTTCCCACCCTATGGATAGACAAGAAATCACTACTTCTGGCGAAAGGTTTGCTGTGTAGTTGCAACCGTTCCCACGCATTTATCTGAAGCTCTAGATTGCGCAAGAATATAGCAAGAAGCTCAAGCCCCGGCCACGTTCTCATGTCCAGCTTGCCACTTGCATCTTATTTACATTCTTATCTGATTCCTATGCCTATTCCTCATTATTTTTCAGATGTATTGATCATAGCCAAGTCACACATGACCCAAACCTTAACGGTAGATGTGACATGTGCTTAGAGTTGTTTCAGTTTTTCGAGACAAGCTAATTTGATTTTGTTGCTCAGTGGGAAGGCTTGTTATAACTGTGTATTGAATGATTATTTTCAAATCTTGTTTTTGACGTTTGTCAAAAGTACCTAATGTTTTAGCTAAATACAGTTCAAGGGGTCAAAATTTTCCCACCTTCAAGGATTTAATGTTCGATTCATTCTCCAGCCTACCTCAAGTCCAGCCTGAACTATTATGCCTTACATTCTCCCCTAACAGATCCCAGCAATTGGTGATCAGGATGAAAATGCCATCATTTCTGAGAGTCAAGTCAGTTATAGCAGAAGACAAAATGGGAAAATCTGGCTTTGCCTCTATGAGGTTTATGATGCTAGCCAAGTCATTTACTTTCGCTACACACTAGTGTTTTCATTTGTAAAATTCGGATGTTAGGCAGTTGTCTCACAGATATCTTCCAGTTCTAGTCCTCCACTGTGGGAGAGTCCAGCTGGGGCATAAGATCCCACAGATCTCTAATTGCTTTAAAGATTCTGTCAGGAGACAAATTAGATTGCACAAGATTCAGAATGCAGACTAAACTCACCTCACCTAATGCCATCCGTTAGTTACTTTTTGATTGTTGCCATAATGGCTTTTGAAAAGTCATCCCACTTTTGGATGGTATCTTTTCTATTGTAACTACTTTGCCACCAAAAATAAACACTAACAATAAAAATTAAAACACCTGGAGAAAAAAACTCTGCAATAAATACACTATATAAAGTTATATTTTGACATTAGGGTATGAGGCAAAGGTAGAATATGTTTGAATCATACACCATGTTTGGATGAAGGCAAAAGGTTTTTACTCTGCATAGATCATTTTTGTAAAAGAGGTGAAGAGTACCATTTTTATAGATTTTCAGTCTGATACGCATGTGCTACTTCCAAGTGTTTCCAAGGGCTCTTATACTTTGTTAACGTGGTGATTTTAGACTAAAATATTATTTTTAAAGTTCAGTTTGGGAGTAAAAAAATCCATGAGCTCTAAAATAGTTTCAAAATTGGCATATAAAAGGTGATTATAGTATACTTTTGTTATACTACCTTTTGTATACAAATAATATATAAATTTAAAAAGTATGTTCCAATTCTTTTTACTTATAAAAGCTTGCTTGCTTTTACTTTCAATTAACATTTTTTTTTAAACTAAGAACAATTTTGAAGTATCTTGGCTTGGCATGAAATGTATCATAAATTTACCTAAACAAATGAAAAGACATTACTATTTTTTACTTAACTCTCTTTTAGAAATTTAACTTAATGGAAGGTTTTCAGGAATAAGTTAAAATTGTAAATTCATAAAGCAAGGGATAGGTGTATTCATGTCCATCTTCTGACCTAAATACATTTGTATCTATTCCATTCTGAATATTCTGATTAAAAGAAAGATGTATTCCTCTTCAGCAGACTGTGGCAACTTCAAAGCCTATAAATGCACTCCTGGCATCTCCGTTCCAGCGAGGGTTACTGTGTGCGTATGTGTGTGTGTGCGTGCATGCACATGCACATGCATTGAAAGAATTTCAAAGCTAAACTGAGTTTATAAAGAGATATAGAGAAAAGAGATGAGTGTCCCTTTAATAAGCAAAAAATTGAGAATTAGAGAGCATAGACCTAGCTGGAAAAGGCCGAGACAGATGAAAATTCAAGCTGCCTTCCCACTCATCAGCAAAACTTCCCTCTAAAGTTTCTACTCAAAGGTCTAACTGCCTTTACCTACAGCTCTCTGCCCTCTGGAAATGGGAGAAGGAAGGAAGGAAAAGAGGAAAAGCACCTTCTTTCTGGAAACCTGTCCTTCAGTCTCTGACAGGAATTTACAAAAACAGGTGCAAGCTCACATCCTACTACAGCAACCGAGTTTTGCCACAATGATCTACATATGAGTAAATACGGCTTCTATCAGCATGGTTTGTATAGTGTTAGGTCCCGAACACTTCTGCATCTGAGTCTTTCCATGTGGTCTTCATTCATTTCATCTGTAGTACCCACATAAATTTTCTTTGGCATGGCTGTCCCATTCTCTAAATCTGGGTTCTCAGAGGTATCTGGCTTCATCAAATCTCTTTTATGAAATATATATCTACTTCTGCTACACAAAAACAATAGGTAATCAGCACTCTTTCTTGCATAACACAGAAACGTAATTTATCTATTTGAAATTTCTATATTTGCTTCCTTCATTAAGCATAATTTTTATCAATGTTTCATTATAATCAAAACCAATATGGCAAAGTCGCAAAGTGTCAAATATCTTCAAAAATAACAATTTAATGGATGATACATGAAGGGGAAAAATCATCATATAATAGGCTCATATCTTCTAAAAATGTAAAATAAAAACATAAAAGCATCTTAGAGAAACAGTTATATATGGTAACATTTGCATGAATCAGATCTTTCAATGTGAGTACACTATTTTAAAACGATCAGAACTCCCAGCTTGAAAAGGCTTGTTAGGTTTTTACATGCTGCTTATTTCTAAATAATTTTCCTGACCTGTAGTCTGCTTAACTCTCAGTTGCAGTGTAGCTCAGGGGCTCAAAATATTGCAATTTCATCATCTCCTCTAACTCAGACCCAAGTCCTACCTGCACATGAACTATGATATCTTACAGGAGGTCAAGGCACTCACTCACTACAAGTGTTCCTTACAGAGACTGTGATGTTGTCTAATGTGCCTGCTCACAACAGCAACCCCAAACAAGATATCACATTGATCCAGCCGTCACTGGAAGCTGGGCCTTGTGGAGGCAGAGAGAACTGTCTTGCAGGAAGAGAGACCTGGTCGTGACATGTATGCACACCCCACTCGGGCAAGAGGCAGCCGTGCACTTGTCACTAGCTTTGAAGGCAGCTCTCTTCACTGACACAATACCCAGCAAGGACAGGGAAAGGCTGCAGAGTGTGTGCTGATGGCCACTCTCTAAGGACAGAGGAAGAATAGAGAGTTGGGAAATTGAAAATAAATAATACAACTCCCTTTCTGATGTAAAGTGCCAAAGATTTCAGGAGGGAATGCAAATCCAGCACAAAAGACCTTTGTTTCCTTCGCTTGTATTTTGACATTTTCCTAGAATCACTTGATAGCACTCACATTAAGCTTCATTTCAGATTCTCATCCGAAGTCAAACTACCAGATGCAGCAGAGTGTGACAAAACTTTCTGTAAGAAAAGACCAGAATGAGTGTTTTCATTTGAATTTTTTCCCTCACGGTTTTCCGGAGAAGACCAATTAAAAAAAATTAAAGGTCACATTAAAAAACAAACGTCATGCTAATAAATGACTTTGTTCCATCAGTACAGAAACATGGGATGGAACATTTAATTTTTAGCAACTCTCCAGCTATCCTTGTAATTTGAGTCATATCGTGTGTGCTTTTACGTCATCGCGCGCAGTTTCACCATCTATGATAACTCTAAGTATGAATATGAACACTGTTAGCGGAGTCAACTGTCAGATACAGTCAGGAGGATTTTCACAAGCAACGGAGCGAAGCTGTAACCGCGGTGCGTGCTGTACATTTGCAATAATTGTGTAAACGCAGCCTTCTTATGGAATCCCACACAGCACATTCTAAAAACGCGAAACTGTGTTTGAAGGATAATGCTAAATGGTGTGAGCTATATTTTCCAAAGACTGTACATCAGGAATCTACGAATAAAGAAATAAAACCCAGAAAACAGCATGTTAAAGCCTGTTTCCTCTCTGAGGTTGCATTAGAGTTATAGAAAGAAAGAAAGAAAGAAAGAAAGAAAGAAAGAAAGAAAGAAAGAAAGAAAGAAAGAAAACCAGGAAGGAAATCAAATTTCTATTTTCACAGGCAATAATGTGTTGTACAATTTGCAATTAAAAATAAATTAGGCACAAAATCTGCAACAGATTGTTTTTAAACTTTCATTAAACCTCTTGAGTTATGCTTCTAGATGGAATGTGCTAACAGAAATGCTAGGGTTGAAATGAGTTTCTGGCATATAAAATAAAACTATGTCTTCAATCTACAAAAATTTAATTTACAGCTTAGCTGATTGGATGTAGCATTTTAACACCATTTTGGAGGTTTAAGAACAGCAAGTGCCATAATCCTCTGAGTATTTTGATCACTAGCACACAAGCATGTAACATACTTTGTGTTCAAGGGGAACCTTTATCCAGGATGCAAAGCTGGTGCTGAATTATAATCACATTCAAAAAGATTCCAAGCCTGTGGGTATTAAGCTTTGCACTCTCAAGCTTAGCCAAGAAGATTTAAGCAACCTACTCTGGGACCATACGGTTGATCTGATAAGAGTATTCTAAGACCTTGAAGTTTATTTTTATCAGAAGTTTTGCATTCAAGGTCTCAAACATTAGACCTTTTTAGTGCTAATCAAAAGTGTTTCCTTGCAAGCTCCAGCAATGACACTTATAAGCAGATGGAATTCATAAGAGAGAGAGAAAGAGGAGAGGGACAGGCACCATGGTTTACCCCCGAAATAAAAGAAAATCTTGAAGGTCTAAAAACAACTTCTGATGTCTTAGATGTTATTCCAGGTTTCTTTGCTGTATTAGTCTGAAAAAGATTTGTCAGGTATTTTCACTACTCAATTTAAATAATTAAGTTATTTAAAAGACAGATGCCATCTGTATCATAAGGCAGTCAACTATTTTGCTGAACTTTTTTTGTCCCAATGATTCAGTGAGTTATTTCTGGAGCAGGTGCTGCTCACATTCAGTCTGTAAGAGAAGCTGCAAGAATAAAACAGAGTTCAGAGTTTATTTTTACATATTCTTTCATGAAAATTATAATTGAACATAAGAGATTAACAGGCAGCTGAAGAATCACATCAAACAATAATATCCAAATTTCCCTCTCTTGAAGAGATAAGAAAATAAAGGTGTAGACAGCCGGGGTCTCTGGAACATCCAGAACAAAAGTCTTGGACCTCACATCTCATGTTCTTTCTTTGATCTTTTATAATCAGTGACTATTACGGGAGTTGTTCCTCTTACATTTATGTCATTTTGATTGAAAAAGATAAAGGACTGAGATAATTTTACAACAACACTCTATATATTCTTACTTCGTCATCATTTGTGGGTTTCTTCCCTATTTTTAACAAAAAAAAATGCAATTGAAACTGGCAATATTTTGATGAAGATCCAAGAAATATTTTTTTTTTTTCAATTGAAATAGAAGTTTCTCACACATGTTTTTAAAATACACACAGTAAGTAAGGCACAACTTATCTTATTCATGGTCATTGAGGCTTAGTTTGATCTGTTAAGGTCTATTTGGGCCTCTTTCATCAATGAAAGTGTGTGACATAGTCACAGCTTTTGTATCTGGTAGGCTCAACTGCCTGGGTGATACAGGGGGCATAGTTCAGTCAGAATAAGAAAGAGGCAGGGGGATTAGGCCTAGGCTAGATCACATAGGGAAAGGTGCCTGAGTGGTGTATGGGCTGGGTGTAGTATGCCCATGACCCAAGACGACCTTAGTAATTCTCTGCTTCTGAACTGAAGAGCCATGTTGACTGATCAAGGCAGGTGGTAGATCCAGTGAAGATCTATCTGGGAATACGAACTCAAGTAGATACATAGAGATCCTAGCCAAGCAAGAAGAGAAGTCAGAGATTAAGTTTAGGGTTTAAGATTCAAATTGGGACTGGGAATAGCAGTAGGTGTATCAATGCTTCATATTCATAGTGTCAGAATCTGGAAGCAAAAGGCAGGCCTGCATAATGATACCATCAGCACGTACATAACCATAGCCCCTGGGTATAGCCTGCTTTCAGCCCCAGTTTCTAGCAGGCTTTGCAGTGTTGCTGAGTAAAGACTTAGAATGATCCCATTTTTTTCTCCATCCCTCCCTTTGGATGGAGGGATGGAGACAACTTTCTTCAGATGTCTGTGATTGCAAAAGGGATAATTCCTCAGTGGTGACCTCAGATTTTAAATGATGAACCTGCTGGCTATAGAGGCTTCCTTGATTAATTCAAGAACAAGGACAAAAAAAAAAAAAACATGTACTGGTGTGTGGGGAGTTCACAGCCTATCCAACAGCGGAATTAGGGTCGGGTAGAAATAGTAATAAAATACACAATTATTGCAGTCCTTTTTTCAGTCATCATTATGTCTGATCTCTAGGATATCTGACACCATTGAGAAGCCCCTGATTTTGAAATCTCTTTACTCTCCTATTTCCTGAAACTTCACTCTCTGCTAGTTCCTCTGCCTTTCAGACTTTTCATTTTTACTGTCCTTTTTGGATTTCTCAACATCCTTGTGAATTATCTAATTATTGGGACATTTCAGTATTCTACACTTGGTTCTTTGCCTTTCTCAAATACCTTTCCTGGATGTCCTTACTTTATCCCATGAGTTCAGTTTCATCAAATCCTGTTGACTGTGTTTCTACCTTCAGGTACTAGCCCTCTTCTGAGATCCGGAGCTGCATTTCCACAGCCAACTGGACATATCCAATCTAGATGACTTTAAGTACTTGAAAGCTAAAATGTCACACACTGGACTCCTTTCTTTCTTTCCATTTCACCCCTTGCTTCCCTTCCCTGCATGCCTAAGCTTGTTCTTGCTACTGTAGTCTTCACCTTGGTGAATGGGGCAATTATCTAACCAAAGTGTTTATCCTGCGGTCATTTTCAAACCTCTCATCCTCTTCTCTCAACCTGAAACATGTCTCTCTGGTCTGGGGTGGCTTCTCCTGTCACCTTGCTGCTACTCTCATCCTACCCACTGTCTCACCATCAAACTTTTACAATAACTCTGGTATCTGTTTCCTCCATTTAATGGTACTCACCATGTGGTCCAAGAAGAGCTACATTAGCATCATGTTTGCTAGAAACATAAACTCCTAGGCTCCATGCACACCTGTCGAGTAAGAAACTGGGTGAGGAGCTGGCAGCCTGTGTTTTTCACAAGTGCTCCAGGTGATTCAGAGGAATGCTCAATTTGTAAATTACTGATGCCGTTGATCCCTACTCTACTGGTTGAATAACTCCCTATGTAAGAAATCCAACTATGTCATTCCCTCATGCACAGATCTTCTGTCTCACTGCATTGCCTCCGTGATGCCTGCTGTGAGCAGTCACTGGATTTAGTGTTTTCTTCTTAGTCATTGTTTGTGTCAACCAAATAAAGTCCACATAAATCTTTGTGTTGCTAGAATATCTCCCAAGTTTTTAGGGTGTCTTATTAAAAAGTTTTTATGAACATACGTGCACATAAAATAGAGTACAAATGTATTCAGATACTCAAATGACTTCCCCACAGCCCATTCAGACCAATGGCACAAGAGATTGAGAGAGTTAAATCTACAAACCTCCTTCACACTAATCAATCTTGAAAGTTTTCTTTTCTCAATTCTATTTGCAGTTCACCACAGAGCTGCTTCCCAAGCCAGTGAAAAGCCATACCATGACACAGTACGATTAGCTGGTGTCTTCTGAAAAGCTCGTGTGGTGGTCAATAGTGCTGTTTACCAATCTTCAGGGCACAAGCTCCTCCTTCCGAGTTAGGTATGCTCATATACATTGTTTTGACTAATGAAATTTAAAGTTAGAGATGTCTTTCACTTACGATGAGTGTTTTATAAATAACCAGTGCACAGCTTGCCACATCTCTTTCTCCTGGTCATGGTCTCTAGCAGCACTCAGGTGGTGGAGGGTCTGTTAGCCTGGGCCCTCCAGAGAGGATGATGAGGAGCTGAGGCCTGAGAAGACTGTGATAGCTATGTGTGGGAGTGAGAAATAAACTCTTGTTTCAAGTTACTGAAATGTGGGGTGTCTGTTCCTGCTGTACAACCTACCTACTCAGAATGATTCATTTCACTTTCTTGTTCTTGGACCCATTCAGTAGTTACTCTTTCCTATAGTTTGTGCACAAAGAATAATAAATTCACCATTCAGTCAATTTTCCTTATGATATCACAGATTTGCAGATGCTATTTTCTGTGCTTGGAAGACTTAACATACATTTTTACCCAGAAAATTCCAGCTCATTCTTTGAGTCTCAAAATATTCAATCTCCTGGTTGTTTTCTACTGACTTCCTGGGGCAAAGTCAATTGTTTCATCCTGTCAGCGATCACGGCAATCTTTGTATGTCTCTGATATATTTTGTTTCATGGCTTAGGATAATTTAATTGTCAGGCTTCTTCGCTTCTTACTAAATGGTAATTTTCTCAATGATTGGTGTTGTGACTCACTCATTTTTAATCCATCAGGGGAATTAGTTATTTTAAAGGAACTTCAAAACATCTTATGCATGTTTATAAAAATATACATATCTAAAATAATGTATATAATTTAAATATATCTCTCTATATATTTATATTCAGTAGTTTTCTAAACTTTTTCCTTATAGTCTTTAATTTTTGGTTCTTTTACCCGATGTCATATTAGATAAAGGTCTTCAGGAAGCAGTCAGCAATAATCCCCACATCCTTTGCTTAGGTGGCAACAATGACTTGGTACAATTAACCCCTTGAATATTGAAACTACAAATTTATATAGCAAAAGTGACAGTTTTATGAGCGAACTCACCATACCAAAATTACAGTTTTTATCTCTTTCACCTGAACACATTATCTTATCTGACCATAGCATCATTCATCTGCCACTTTTTGCCCACTCCACAATTTTGTGAAGACTTCCTGTATTTATTCATGTCAGTTTCATATGTCATTGCCTCAAGCAGTTGAGTTCCGTATGCTAACAGGTATTTCATCATGGATTTGCCCTTTGTACATCGTAAGTAAGACTTCCGTGACACACGTTCCTTGGCCTGACCTTGCCAAACAAACGCTGCTTCCTCTGGATGCAGTCCAATCTGTTGATGATGCATCATTGTTCTGAGACATCCAGTACCATGTGACTCTTTCATGTTCTTTCCTTTTGAGACAGAGTCTCACTCTGTTACTCAGGCTTGAGTGCAGTGGCTTGATCTTGGCTCACTGCGACCTCCGCCTCCTGATTCAAGCAATTCTCCTGCCTCAGCCTCCTGAGTAGCTGGGATTACAGGTGCCACTACCATGCTTGGCTAATTTTTGATTTTTTGGTAGAGATGGGTTTTCACCATGTGCAGGCTGGTACAGGCTGGTCTCAAACTCACCTGCCTCGGCCTTCCAAAGTTCTGGGATTACAGGTGTGAGCCACTGCGCCGGGCCTCCTTAGTCTTCTTGGCTTCCCATAGCCAATCCAGTATACGACTCCCTTCACATTTATTTCTTCCATTCTATGTTTAAAAATATATCTGAGTTCTCATCTATTTATCCCCCAAATAATTCTAAGAATAAAACAACAAAACTAGATTCTCAAAACAATATACTAGCTATTCCTTTGCTCTAAGGCCTTCAAAAACTCTTACCTTCACTATAAACCCAATCTTTTTAGTGAATTATATAAAGAAATCCACACATGGTCTTTACTTTCCATTCTACTGTCATCGTCCATGTGTCTCCCTGTTTAAGCTTCTTCAGTATAACACCCCTATATGGCATTCCACGAGTTGGCCTTATTCATTCCGACTTTTGTTCCTTTTGCGCATAGGCTGCCCCCTACTAAAATTATTTCACTTGTTCACATTGCCTTAATAACTACTCATTTTTCAAGATAAAGCTCATTTCCCTCCTTCATTAGGTAAGACCTTTCTTGCCTATAAAACGTTTTTCTCATTTAAACTTATGGTACCTACAAAATACATTATTCATTGAATAATTATGAAATAACATTCTTACTTTTTGGTCTCAGTTTAATTGTCTCCCTGACCATAGGTTTGCTTGCTACTGGGTTGCCTTATACTTTTTTTCCAGGAGTTTTTCTGATATATTTAATAATCAGGATAATTTCAACAACTTATTGAGGACATCCTGTATTGGATGAGCCAAACAAGAAGCTGTCGGTTATGTACTGTCATTGCTTCAGGCCTCTGCCAAGGACTTCCTTACCCTTAGTTCTCTCTGCTTTTTTCCATGTGACACTCCCTCCCTAGAGGTGTGCAAATGTCCAGAGGGCATCCAATCAGTGGGCTGATCAGCAGCCTAGATTGGTCCTGACAGTAGAACTTAGTTTACCATGGTGTTGAATATTGGAACAGTGGTGTCAACCAGATTCCTCTTCTCTGGAATTTTGGACTTTAGAGATGGAAAACAAAAGCACTGTTTAACACAATAGGCAACTGAAGCAGAAACAGAGAATAGCCCTTTTACTACCAAGGTAGAGCCCTAGAATCAGGAGAAGTTTGCCTTTGCAGAGGAGACAAGCTAGCCACGCTGGTGGTTTCCTGATCTGTGCCCCAGTCTCTGAATGGGCCTGCATGCTGGCTGAGCCATGTGCCTCACGGGGCAGTCAAAGCAGCTTACCTGAGGCCTGTAAGACTGTATGGCCCTATAAAAAGTATATGAGACCTAAAAAAAACCCAAAGGGCTAAAAAATGCAAACATGAAACTCATATAATATGTATAAAACATCACAAGACTTGGTATTTATAATAATTTTTTTTTTTACTTTTGAAAAGAATGTACAGGTTAGATTTTCTCATGTATTAATGATATATTTTCCCTATGCTTGCTGACCCCCAAGGACATAGACAGCCAGTTGTGAATTTGTTACTCATGGCCAAGTTATTTTAACAGCAGAATTATAGCAATACTTTCAATTTTGGTAAAAGTTTTTATTTACCACAGATTGTTAAATTCATTTTTATATTTTTGCTATGACATAAAATTGGGTCTCCAAGTTAAGAGAGCTCAGAACGCTGTAAATTCATTAAAAAAGATATCTTGTGTGGCTCATGCCTGTAATCCCAGCACTTTGGGAGGCCGAGGGGGGTGGAACACGAGGTCAAGAGATCGAGACCATCCTGGTCAACATGGTGAAACCCTGTCTCTACTAAAAATACAAAAAATTAGCTGGGCATGGTGGCGCATGCCTGTAATCCCAGCTACTCAGGAGGCTGAGGTGGGAGAATTGCTTGAACCCAGGAGGAGGAGGTTGTGGTGAGCCGAGATCGTGCCATTGTACTCCAGCCTGGGTAACAAGAGCAAAACTCCGTCTTAAAAAAAAAAAAGATATCTTGTGTTTCTATAGGCCAACCCCTACCTTCATCCTATTAACTGAGATAATTTTAGTTTGCCTTAATCTCTTTGCATGTAAGAACCTGATATACACACTATGAATCAAATGCTTTGCCTATATCACCTCCAATCCTTACCATAGGCCTATGAAAAAGTTTTATTCATTTTGTAAGTGAGCACATAAAAAAATCCCCAAGACTTGGGGGTTAACTTTAGCCTCAAAAGCTAGGACATGGAAGAACCAGATTTATGCTCATCTGTCAGGCTCCAGAGTTCTCTCTCTACCATGCTGCTTCCTCATTGTCAGTTGCTCTCCACCATTATAAAACCTTTCATTCATTCATTCATCATTCATTCATTCATTGAGACAGAGTCTTGCTCTGTCGCCCAGGCTGGAGTACAGTGGTGCAATCTCAAATCACTGCAACCTCTGTCTCCTGAGCTCAAGCCATCCTCCTGCCTTATCCTCCCAATTAGCTGGGACTACAGGCATGTGTCTCCATGCCAACCTAAGTTTTATATTTTTTGTAGAGATGGAGGTTTGCCATGTTGGCCAAGTTGGCCTTGAACTCCCAGGCTCAAGCAATCGACCTGCCTTGGCCTCTTAAAGTGCTGGGATTACAGGCATGAGCCACCACACCTGGCTGGTAATCTTTCTCTATGTTTTCTTTTTCTTTTTCATTCAATTATCTAACAAACAATTTAAAAATAGGGGTGACAGAGGAGAAGAAATCTGATTGATGCTGGATGGACCTATCACAATAGGCTGTGGACTGATTTACCATTAGCTCTCACATTTAGTGTGTTCCTTTTACTTTTAGATACTGTGTTGCATGAAACCCTTTTGTTCTTTGATTTGGTTTTTCATTTTTGTTTGGGGGAGTGTTTTCTCCTCCTTTACCCAGACTTCTTTAACACCAGTGTGTTAGCCTGTGGCTAGAACACCCTCTTCCTACCTCCACCTCCCCTCACTTTCATATGCTCTGACATACTAACCTTTCTCTGATTCATCTCTGTTGCCCCTACAGAAAGGTCCCAAGAGGGACCAGTCAGAATTCCTCCCTGAAGCCTAGGTTTCTGAGACAGGTCTCTGTTACCTCCTCTTTAACGACTTCTTAAAAATGTCTAGAAAGTCTGGAGCTCAAAAATGCATTCTGTTGATAATTTCGTAAGCTGACAACATAACGTCACGACAGGGCTGCGCTAAAGGTTAGTACTTGTGGTAGCAGCTCTGAGTTGATTGAAGTTGCTACCACGTGCATTGACACCACATCAATAATCAACCAGCGTACGGGGTTGAATGCACTTTCTACTCTTCTATGAAATTTACAAAGTTTCTTCTTGGCTTTGTATCATGCCCAAAGGGGTACTATTGGGTTGGTTTATACCTACAGTATAGAGGAAGAAGCCATTTTGTTTGGCAGGTGTGTCAGAAGGAAGAATGATGGCAGCTGAACAGCTGGGATAGGTCGGAAGATACTCATGCTAAAATGTGGCTATCCTCATGTTCATCCCAATTCAATCTTGAACCTTTCCATTCATTGGCTTTGTTTGACACTCATATCCCTTGAAGATTTTATTAAGTTCAACCATATTCTGTCAACTTTTCCAGTTTAAGTGGAATCTTGTATTTCTGGTTCATTATAACAAATCCCTCCCTCAAATCCACCCAGGACGTTGTCTTTATCTGGGGCTCTTCACTTTAGCAATGTCTTGATATAACCCTTGTATAGTGGAGAGAGTCTGTTTCTTCCTGTTTGTATAAAAATTCTGGTAAGAAAAAAATATTTTCTTCAATCCAAGAATAAGTTACTATATGTAATCATGTGTAGCTCGCTGTTTTAAACCTCAAATTGTAGGAATGGTGTCAGGATCAGAGAAAATGAGATTAGGTAACAGTTGAAGGAGACATGACAGTGACCAGAGCAGCCCAGGTCAAGGTTAAGGGCACTCCAATTTCAGGCCTGGAGCCAAATGCACAGTGATCTTAGGTTCCACCCCTACCTTCAGCCTAGAAATCCATTAAATAGCATCTCACTATGCAATCAGCCCGATAAAAATAAGGAGCAAGGTGTTCTCTTAAAAGAAAAAGAGGTTGTAAAACAGAAACGTAGATGATGGATATGGACAGGAGAGAGGCAAGCTGGTGCCTCCTGAGTGATCTTGGTGACAAATGGAAAAGAGAGAGGGTGGAGGGCTTATTGTCTGTGTGAGCCTTTGACTTTTTTGTTTGCTGTTTAATTTAATATCTTAGTATTTTTTAAGCCTCCTCGAGGTTTAATTGACAAATAAAATTGTATATATTTAAAATGCACAATGTGATGATTTGGCATATCATCAAATGATTAAAAAATTGCCACAATCGGCCGGGTGTGGTGGCTGAAGCCTGTGGTCCCAGCACTTTGGGAGGCCGAGGCGGGTGGATCACAAGGTCAAGAGATCAAGACCATCCTGGTCAACATGGTGAAACCCCGTCTCTACTAAAAAATATACAAAAAATTATCTGGGCATGGTGGCGCGTGCCTGTAATCCCAGCTACTCAGGAGGGTGAGGCAGGAGAATTGCCTGAACCCAGGAGGCGGAGGTTGCTGTGAGCCGAGATCGCGCCATTGCACTCCAGCCTGGGTAACAAGCACGAAACTCCGTCTCAGAAAACAAAACAAAACAAAACAAAAAAGCAAAAAAATGGCCACCATCCAGTAGTTAACACTGTCTCACCTAGTTACCTTTTTGTTTTTTCTTTTATGTTTGTGGTGAAAACATCGTGGTCAAAGGGTAGAAAACCTTCAGCTACAGTCTATGCTCCAGCCACGAGCTCCCAATGCCTGCACTGATCCTCATTCCTGGATAAAAAATTAGAATCCATTATAATTTTTTAAATGTCTGTATTCAGCACTGCCCCTCCTTCCCTACTCCATCCAGGTCATGCCTTACTTTTTGAAGGGTGGGACCCAGGCTTCAGTACTTTCTGTGGCAAAAACTGCAATAGCTTTTCATCAACCTAATAAAAGATAAAAAGTTCTGAGAGTCTAATGCACAGTATAGTGATGCTAGTTAATAATATTGCATTAAACACTGAATTTGCTAAGAGAGGAGATCTTGAACAGCCTCAGATCATTTTGTCATTGGTCTAGAGACTGCCAAGCTACGAAATCAGAGAATGTAGGGCCAGTAAGGACTGAGGTTAGGACAGCACCAGGAAGATGGTGGCATCAAGCCTGTGATCAGTCCAGATGAGAACCACAAGCTAATTCTGAAAGTCAGAATCACATCCACATACTCAGCAATGACAGATTCTGAAAAGAAGGAGAAAACAGTAAGTCAGAAGGGCGACTCCGACCTGGACTCTGTGAAGAAAAGTCAGAAAAGGAAATAGGAACAATGGTTCAAGGACTTAGAAAAAATTACGGGCACAGAAATATGCCTGCTGCGGTGGACAGGGCTTGTATACTAAGCCACATTTCTGCTGCAATAACAGAACTTTTACAGAATCTTGATGGGAAATTATAAGCAACATAGCTTGCTAAGAATGCCAAGAGGATCCTCAACCACGGCTGCATATAGAAGCCATTGAGAAATACTTAAAAAGTACTGAAGCCTGAGACCTACCCTGCAAAAACTAAGTCATGGCCAGGATGGAGTATAAAGGAGACGTGGTACTGAATACAAACATTTAAAAAATATTTGTAATAAATTCTAATTTTTTTTGTCCCGGAATGAGAATCAATGCAGTCATTGGGAGCACCTAGCTGGAGCACAGACCATAGGAAATGAGAAAGCACCAGCAGTTTCTGGTAGATATGCTTCTGTTTATTAACATGACCTCAGATTAGAAGGACCTAGATTACAGAAGTTATGTAGGAATTGCAGCACTGTCTGTACACTAGACATTTACTCCCATGACACTAGAGACCATGCCTTCTTGTTCTCCTCATTATATTTTTACCAACCAACACAGTGCCTGGCCCATAATAGATGCTCAGTAAATAATATGTGGACTGAATGCATGGATTCCCAGTAAGAACTGGCCCTTGTACTTTGAGTTTACTGATTTTAATTGATATCTACTGTGCGTTGTTGGTAAGAGCATAGGGCTTACTTTTGCATTTTAACTTTCAGGTAATAATTTACATCAGTCTGGCGAAAGTTAGGGAAAGAACACAAACTCTTAGTATTTAGGGTTCAAATCATAGTTCTGTCTCTTTCTAAGCAGGCAACACTTGACCATCCATTTAAGATCCCTGGCTCTGTTTGTGGATTTGCAAAATCAACTCATGACTTTGAAGAGCTGTTAGGAAGATTAAAGATAAGCACGTAGCCAGGTGTGATTGCTTACACCTGTAGTCCCAGCTATGTGGGAGGGCAAGGCTGGAGGGTTGCTTGAGCACAGAAGTTAGAGACTAGACTGGACAACACGGTGAGACCCCATCTCTGAAAAAAATGTTTTAAATAAAAAAGATATAAGTATGCAAGGTTTGCAGAGAAGCCCTTGGTGATCAGGAAGTATTGTTATGAATAATGAGTTATTATTAATAATAAATGTTATTTCATTCAACAGACCTGAATGTAGTAGCTCCACATTTATCAGGTAAGAAGTTGATAAGGACCAATGCTAACAATAAATTAACAAAGTTATAAACTAGCACCTTTAAAATATATTTGAACACAAAAGAAAATACTTTTTCATATGGGATGCAAATATTATCTTTCCTTGCTGTTCATGGTATCAAGGCAACCATTCTAAATAAGGAATAAGGAAGTTAAATATAATATGCAGAGAACTTCGAAATGTACCAAACCAGCTGGGCGAAGTGGCTCACACCTGTAATCCCAGCACTTTGGGATGTGGAGGTGGGTGGATCACCTGAGGTCAGAGGTTCAAGACCAGCTTTGCCAACACGGTGAAACCCAATTTCAAATAAAAATACAAAAATTAGCTGGGTGTGGTGGCCGGAAACTGTAATCCCAGCTACTCAGGATTAGCTGGGATTCGCTGAGGTGGGAGAATCACTTGAACCCAGGAGGTGGAGCTTGCAGTGAGCCGAGGTCATGCCATTGCACTACAGGCTGTGCTGCAGAGTGAGACTCCATTTCAAGAAAATACAATAAATTTTTAAAATAAGAAATATACCAAACCAGAATATTTCTTGGATACTCTGAGAGACAGAAAACATTCCACAGTTCTGTTTGAAGAATTACAGTCAGGCAGTTTATAAAAGTACCAGTATGTTCAAATTTCTGAAGCATTGGAAGAGACCTAAATGTCCTAAAAATAAGAATAAGGGTTAAGTATAAACCTTAAGAAAATATTATAAGAAATTTTTCTCCCTTCAATTAGTCTTAGTTTATAAGACAGAGATAACATTTTTAATTTTTCCAAATAATTTAAGAAGTACCTAAATCTACACTTTGGCTTAGGACTATATCTTTAAAATAGCAAAGTATTTACAGGTGTCTTAGATAGGACTTCAAGCTTTTCAAACTTCAGAATAATTTCTGATTTAATCTTATCATCCAAAATTTTATAAGCATATACAGGCAGAATCTGTTGTTAGGAAGCGGAGTCCAGGGAGCAGTGGCACACAAGAAATTTCAGGGGCTGAGCATTTATTTGATCGTTGGTCCACAAGAGTCCACTTCACAAATGAGTGAGTGAGAGCCTGATTAATGATGTGCTCACATACAAGAGAAGCCCAGGCCTCCCCTGCAGCAACTGCCTAACTGAAAAATCAGGATGGAAAAAATAGGAGAGGGCAGACAGAGAGAAGTGTGTTTGTTTTCTGGGGTAGCAGTCTTTCTAATGTCGCTGCGCTGTGGAGCTAGTCTTTTTCTCTATGTGTTTATAAAGATCGATCAGAGTTAGAGCAGCCTGAATATATTGGGCCAGTACCACCAGTGAGATAAGATGGACAGGGAAATTAACACAAGGGAAAACTGGTCATTTTGGCTAGAACATAGCCAAGGAGGACCTCTAGAGGGTAGGCTAAGTTGTGTCCTTAGAAGATTAAAGAAAATGTCCACACCACCACCATCTTTCATAATGAAAGATTAGAAACTACATAAATATCAGTCAAAAAGTGTTTCAAATATGGTATTTCTGAATGGTAGATACTATGTGGCCTTAAGGATGGCATTTAAAATGGACACATTTTATTTTCACATATTTTAAACGGACATGTTTTATTTCACAAATTTTAAATGGACATATTTTATTTTCAGAAATACTTAATAACATGCAAATGTTTCACAATTGCTGCAAATCAAAGAAGATATACATAGAATTATTCTATTAAATATATATATATATAACATAAAGACCTTTATATGTGTCTGTGTGTGAGCATGTATAAACTGACATAAACACATACACATTTATGCATATTGTAGTAAACAAAATAGTAAAACAGAAATATCCTAGAAAACAGTTATTTTCAGGTTATGGATTTATAAGTAATCTTCACTTTTTTTTTTCTTAAATATCTAACATCAGGATTTGGAAGTTTGGTGGACTTAGCTTCAAATTCCAGCTCCTGAACTTTCTAGGTACATGCCCTTGAGAAATATACTTAACTTTGCTGAATGTCATTTTTTACACCTTTATAAAATGAGAAACAACCCCTTTGCACACAGGATTATTTTGGAAATGATTTAAGATTACATTTTTAAAGTGCTTTCCACAGAGTCTGGTATGGAACAAATATTCTTTCAAGGTAAATTGGTAGTATCTTTCATCCTACAGAAAATTTGAATTGTGATTAGAATTTTTTTAAAAGTCTGTTAAAGAAGAAATAAAAAGACAGTATGAGCAACAGAATAAGAGCACAGTGTGGGAAGGGAGCTGAGAGGAAGGACACAAGACATTTGACCAGGCAGAGCTTGGAGAAGAAAAAGCAAGTCCCGGCAAACCCTGACCAGAGAACAGAGGTGGAAGAAGAAAACACCTACAGAGCATTTTATTTTACCCTTGAAATCTGATCAGACATCAGTGGCTTTCAGGGAGCAAGAAACAGACAAAATAAACAAAGGTGGAGACAAAGGGTTCCAGTGTGAGACCAAGAGTCGAGCTACTCCTGGGAGAGACACAATCATGCCCCTGTGGAAGAATTCACATTAGTTGAAACATCACTTTTATTGTTTAGTAAATCTTTATACAATTTATCTCAAGTATAGTTGGTTATTCCATAATAATTACTTCATTCCCAGAGTTCCCAAATCAAGAGCTCCTTTCTGGGACCATTCAGAATGTATATAGAATGTTCTAAGCCTGTATCCCCAAGCTGAAGTCACTCCAAGGGATGCCAGGCAATTTTTTTCTTTTTCCCCTGTAAAAATTACAGCCAGGGCAGAGGCATTTTTCTAACACTCTCCTGACTTTATTCTTCCTGAGCAGAATCAGTTTAAAAAAAAAGCTGCTCTCAAGAGGAAAATCCTAGATTATTTTTTCCTTTATCTCTGCTTAGCAGGTAAGGATACCTCCCAGAATTAATACCAAAAGCAGAGTCTTTCAGTTACATGAAGACCTAAAAGTGATGAACTGGTGTAACTCAAATGAACAATCTGAACACCTTGACTACAAATTTTCTGACACCTCCATCACCAAAAGCAGCTCTCTGTGAAGTTGGAACATCAAAGATCAAGTTTAGAGTGGTCAGATATTTATGATATATTTTTCCTAGGGGAGTTTCCTTTCATAGATGTTCAGGAGACAAATTCTGCTCTGATAGGGTGAATATGAAAACAGAGCACATTATTTCAAGGTTACGAAGTGAACATATTCTTTGACCTTCAAGCAATAACATGTTAGAGGTTCTGCACTTTTTCTTGGAACTTAAGTTAAAACAAATAAGATGTTACTATTGATGAGGAATAGTCAACTATGAAGTAGACATAGCAATTTGGCAACTATTCTTTCAGACTTTTTCTGCTTAGATGGGGAGGATCAGAAAAAGTAAAAAAATAAAATTTAGCATGAGGACATAGATGCAGCAATTTATGGCCTCACAAAACATTTCAGAAAGTGCTGTGGCTTCTTATTTACTTGCATTAGCATAAGCAGTTAACGAACAATTGCATTCCTTATTCTCCCATTCCCAATGTTTTCATCTACCTACTAGTGAAACCATTCATAAATCAGCTAGCAAGGTGAATTTTATTAGTGAATTGGAAGAGTTAAAATACAGTTGAATGCCCCTTTTTATTTTAGCCTCTTAATTTCTTAAAACTTTATTCATTCATCAGTGTGTTCAATAAACATAATAGAGGCTTGCCATGAGCTGAACATTGGCTAAGCAAAACGACCATCTCTGAGCAGTTTTTCATCTCCTTTGTATTCACTGGGGATAAAGACAGATACATGAAGCAATAGTTGACATGTGATTTGGAAAGCATTAGGTTAGATTCAGGGATGCCCAGGATTCTCCACCATACAGAAGATGATGAAGTGGAAGCAGGTGATGGCAGGAATGGTCTACCAAGAAGAGGACTTGGCAAGTTAAATCTTACAGGTTAAGTAGAAGCCACTGTTGTTTGGGGTGGAGAATTAGCCACAGGCATGTACAACTGAAGTAAGAAAAATGGACTGTTTTGTTCATAAACTCACATAGACTGAGATAATCAGTAACTGACTTAGCAGACCCGAGAAGGCTGGATCTTATATCAGCAGTGGAGAGAGCTTGGAAGTGGCCTAATTTGCAGCATGGAGTTGCCAAAGAGCACACGTATTGGTTGCACCAAGTAGCCCTGGAGTTGGTACACAGAACGTCGGCTAAAATCTGCTTAAGTAGCAGTTAGACCTGCAGATCCTTGCCACAACCAGATTACTACCTCTTATTTCTCCCTAGCACAGGAACAGAGGTTCAATCTCTGGAGATGGCAAAACAGAGGGTTCTTGACTGAAACACTAGAGTGATTGAGAAAGGAGATCACATATTGGAAATACGCATTCATGTGATGAATGTTGAGTGAAATTCAAAAATTTTAAACTCACTTAACTCAGTATGCTGGCAGCAAGATTTAAAATTTCAAGGCAGGACATTGAAAGAACCTTCTCTGGGGAATCTGGCCAGCCCTGACTTTGGGGGTTCTCTCATGGAGCTGCTCAGTCAGGCCAGCCCAGAGTGGGAACAACAGTATGCAAACCTAGCAAAGCACAGAGAGCTTGCATTTATTTTTTCCTTTCTACATTTTTAGACATAAGTTGACCACAAAGGTTTCTAGACTTTGAGGAAAATACAGAATACAAAAGGCAAAGACGAAAACAAGAAAGTAAGCATATTTGAAGAGACATAAGTCATGCAAGAAAAAAAAACGAAAAATGAGACTCGTTAATTAATAACAGTAGCTTGAGATAAACAAGAAAATATATGCCCCTGTGACAAAAGAATAGAATATTATAAAAAACAAAAACATAGAGATTTTACAATTCCTCTGAAATTACGGGTACAAGGTAGGAGGAGGCTTGGTAAACAAAATGTTACAAGAAAGTAGAAAAGAAAAGAGATGGAAAAATGGAGACAAAAAATAAATGATTTTTTTAAAAGAGGACTTATTCAGGAGGTACACCATCCAAAGAATGAGAATTTTATAAAGGAAGATTTAAGAAATTTGAGATAGTGAATTTTCAAAGGATAAATTCAAACAATTTCTATTAAACTAAAAAATGTGATTTTACATACCGAAGTACCTTACGAGAACTCAACACAATGCATAGAAATAGATTCATGAACATTTGATTCATCATTATGAAATGTCAACATTTCAGAAAACCAGTAAAAAAAAAAAAAAAAAAAAAAAACAAGAAGATCCTATAAACTTCCAAAGAGAGTTAAAAAAAGATTGGAACAACATCTTAAAAGTTTTGAGGAAAAATATTATTTCTAACCCAGATTCTATACACACTCAAACTGTCAATCAGGTCTGAGAATGTGATGAGAGAGATTCCTTCAAGATGAAAATGACAGAACATCTCATTATCAGAGCACAATGAGAGAAATTTACCCAATGAGGGAGAGTTTGAGATTCAATTAAAGATATGTAAATAGAAAATTAACCGAATTTTTATATGGTTAGAGTATGTTTAGTTTTGTGAGAAACTGCAAACCATACTATTTTGCATTTCCACCGATAATGAATGAGACTTGCTGCCGCTCCACAACCCTGCTAGCACTGGGTGTTGTGAACTCTTGAACTTTAGTCATTCTCTCTATATGTGGTGGTATCCTGTTGCTGTTTTAACTTCCAATGCCCTCGTAACATATTATGTTAAGCTTCTCTTCAAATGGATAGTTGCCATTGGTGTGTATCTTCTTTGGTGAGGTGTCTGTTCAGGTTTTCACCCATTTGTTAACTGGGTTGTTGTGTTCTTATTTTTGAGTTTTAAAAAGTTCGTTTGCGTGTGTATTTTGGATGCCAGTCCAATATCCCTTATCAAATATGTGTTTTGCTAACATTTTCTTCCAGCTTGCAGCAGGTATTTTTATTCTCTTAGCAGTTTTTTATTCAGAGAAGTTTTCAATTGAATAAAACTAAATTTTTAAAAATGTGGGATAATTTTCAATTTCAAAGAAAACCAAACTTTGTAGAAAAAAGAAAAATACTCATAATACAGGTTTGCTCTTAGTATTGTTTATATAGTGTAACTAACATGAACAATATATTTATTTAACCAAATTAGCTATAATTATATTAGAATAATTGCAAACAGGAATGTTTGTGCTTCTGTGTGGTATTAATGCCAATGAACGAAACTAAATAATCTTCTTCCATTTTGAAAACTGAAGAGACAATGGACAAAACTGAATAATCAAGAAAGAGCAGTATAATCATATGATTAAAAGTTATTGGCCAGGCACAGTGGCTCCTGCCTCTAATCCCAGCACTTTGGGAGGCCAAGGCAGATGGGTTCAAGACCAGACTGATCAACATTGTCAAATTCTGCTTCTACTAAAAATGCAAAAAATTAGCCAGGAATGGTGGCACGCACCTGTCATCTCGGCTACTTGGGAGGCTAAGGCAGGAGAATTGCTTGAACCCAGGCGGCGGAAGTTGCAGTGAGCTGAGATTGTACCACTGCAATCCAGCCTGGGTGACAGAGTAAGATTCTGTCTCAAAAACAAACAACAAAACAAAAAAACAGAACGAACATCAAAAATAGTTGCTTCTAAAAAGCAGGAGACTGGAAAAGTGAAGGTGAACAAATTTTTTAACCAGCTTTGTGGAATTATTCTTTATATGCATATATAATATATATAAAACTAAATGTTAAAAATTAAGATGATTATCTGTCAGCCAGAGAGAGAAGAAAAGAGGCAGACGAGACTATGTTCTTTGCAATATTGACTTGGATATGAGCAAATACAAAGATGACACAGATCTTAATCTTCCAGATTTGTGCCAAGAGTCACTGTGTCTGGAATAGAGATGGTTGTCTTAGATGGGTTTTTCTAGAAGCACAATCTGAGACAAGGATTTGAGTCCAAATAGTTTATTTGGGAAAGAGTAAGAACACTGATAAGGAGGTGTAGAAATCATACAAGGACGTAAAGCTTGCCAATAAGGTGACCTCATTAAATCAGCTACCGCAGTGGGTGACAACACCTTAATCACGTGGGGGAAATTCTGGTAAATGGTGCAAAACTGTGCATGGTGCACTGAAAGCTGAGAGGGTTGGGACAAGACACCGACAGAGTCTGCTATGATTGTAGAAGGAGGAGGTAGAAATTAAACAGGAATATGGTGACTCCATATAAATTGGCCTCATATTTCTGTGACTTTACACACTGAAGATATCAATCAAATCATACAGTGCTGTTTTAAAGGAAGGAAGCTCAATTTTCAATCACATATAACTGAAGTCATAGTATAACCTGTTAAGTATTTTAATTCATGCTTGGGGGATTCAAATATATCTGAATTTAAACTATAGTAATCCTGAACCCAGTATTCATTTGCCAAAGCTTATTAACATCCACATGATTAAATGCTATTTTTCATCAAACATTACAAAAACTTTCTTCTCTGAACAATATTAATAGAAAAGATTAGAGAAAGAAGTAAAACATTTACGAAAGAAACTCTAGGTTAAATTCATAATATGAGACATTCTATAGCACAAGAGATTCATGTCTTGAAGCTATCAATGCCATGAAAAAATAAACCATGACATTCAGAAAATGAGATGAGAGAGAATGAAAAACCAGTCTAGAGTGAAAAAGATATAATGCCAAAATGCAATGCCTAAACAGTGATTGGATCCTTCTGTAAGAGATATTTGGGGACAATTAAGTAGTTATTAACATGGACTCACCATCAGCTGGTATTAAGAAATCTTTATTAATTTTGTGAGGTGTGATGATGGATTTGTGATGCCATTATATATGATTTGACTATGTGTCCTCACCCAAGTCTCATCTCAAATTGTAATCTTCACATGTCAAGGGAGAAACCTGGTGGGAGGTGATTGGATCATGGGGATGGTTTACCCCATGCTGTTCTCATGATAGTGAGGAATTTCTCATGAGATCTGATGATTTAAAACTGGCAGTGTCCCCTGCATTCTCTCTCTTCCAGACACCTTGTGAAGAAGGCACCTGCTTCCCCTTTGCCTCCACCATCATTGTAAATTTCCTGAGGCCCTCCCAGCCATGCAGAACTGTGAGTCAAATAAACCTTTCTCCTTTATAAATTAACCTGTCTTAGGCAGTTCTTTATAGAAGTGTGAAAATGGACCAATACAGGAAATTGGTACTGAGATAACCTGAAAATGTGGAAGTGACTTTGGAATGGGGTAATAGGCAGAGGTTGGTAATTTGGAGGGCTCAGAAAAAGAGAGAATGATGTAGGGAAGTTTGGAACTTCCTAGAGACTTGTTGAATGGTGATAGTGATATGGACAGCGAAGTCCAGGCTGAGATGGTCTCAGATTGAGATGAGGAACTTCTTGGGAACTAGAGTAAAGATCATTCACGCTATGATTTAGCAATAAGCCTAGCAAAATTTTGAACCTGCCCTAGAGATCTGTAGAACTTTGAACTTGAGAGAAATGATTTAGGGTATCTGGTGGAAGAAATTTCTAAGCAGACAATCATTCAAGATATAACCTGGCTGCTTCTGAAATTGTTTAGTCATATGTGTTCACAAAGAGATGATTTGAAGTTGGAACTTACGTTTAAAAGGGAAGCAGAGAATAAAAGTTATTTGGAGGCTGATCATGTGATAGAAAATCAAAACCCATTTTTCTAGGGAGAAATTCAAGCCAGCTGCAGAAATTTTCATAAGTAATGAGGAGCCAAACGTTAATAGCCAAGACAATGATGGACATGTAAGTGATCTCTGCAGCAGCTCGTACCATCACAGGACTGGAGGTCTAGGAGAAAAAAATGGCTTTCTGGGATAATTCCAGGGCCCAGCTGCTCTGTGTAGCCTTTGGACTTGGTGCCCTGTGTCCCCGGCATTCCAGGTCCAGCTGTGGATAAAAGGGGCAAACATACAGTTCTGTTGTTGTTTCAAAAGGTGCCAGCCCCAAGCCTTGTTGGTTTCCCTGTAGTATTGGGCCTGTGGATACGCACAGTTCAAGATTTGAGGCTTGGAAGACTCTGCCTAGATTTCAGAGGATGTATGGAAATGCCTGGATGGCAGAAGACAACTGCAGGGGCAGAACTCTTAGGGAGAACCTCCGCTAGGGCAGTGTGGAAGGAAAATGTGGGGTTGAAGCCCCCACACAGAGTCTCTTCTGGAGCACCACCTAATGGAACTCTGAGAAGAGGGTCACTGTCCTCCAGACCCCAGAATGGTAGATCCACTAAAAGCTTGCACTGTACATCTGGAAAAGCCACAGGCACTCAGTGCCAACCATGAACGTAGTCCTGGAGGCTATGCCCTGCAGAGCCACAGGAATGGGGCTGCCTGAGGCCTTGGGAACCCGCCCTTTGATCAGCATGCCCTGAATATAAGACATGGAGTCAAAGGGAATCATTTTGGAGTTTTAAGCTCTAATGATTGCATTACTGGGTTTTGAACTTTCATGAGGCCTGTGGCCTCATTGTTTTGGTTAATTTCTCCCATTTGGAATGGCAACATTTACCCAATGCTTGTACCCCCATTTCTTCTTCAAAGTAACTAACTTGTTTTTTATTTTATCAGCTCATAGGTGGAAGAGACTTACCTTGTCTCAGATGAGACTTTGTACTTGGACTTTTGAGTTAATGATGGAATGAGTTAAGATTTTGGAAGACTGTTGAAAATGCATAATTGGTTTTAAAATGTGAAAAGCACATGAGACATGGGAGGGGCCAGTGGATAGTGATATAGTTTGGCTCTGTGTCCCTGCCTAAATTTCATCTCTAATTGTAATCCCCACATGTCAAGGGAGGGAGCTGGTGGGAGATGATTAGATCATAGAGATGGTTTCCCCATGCTGTTCTCATGATAGTAAGGAAGGTCTTGTGAGATCTGACGGTTTAAAACTGTCAGTTTCCCCTGCTCTCTCTCTCCAGCCACCTTGTGATGAAGGTGCCTACTTCCTCCTTTTCGGCCATGATTATAAGTTTCCTGAGGCCTCCTTAGCCATGCAGAACTATGAGTCAATTAAACCTCTTTTATTTATAAATTACCCAGTCTAAGACAGTTCTTTATAATAGTGTGCAGATGGATTAATACACATTGCATAATGAAGTATTTAGGAGTAAAGTGTCATGATGTCTGTCACTTACACAAAAATGTTTCAGTAAAAGAAGCAATAGGTAGTACCTCTAGCTTATGAGATACATGCTGTTCATTATCTTATTCCTGTATTATTGTGTATATTTGATAACTATTTTAACACAAAGTTTAAGAAAGCAAATATATATGTCGTGTGTGTGTGTACAGACATATATATATATACTTGCAATTATGAGATTCAAAAAATATCACAGAATCATAGAATTTGCAAACTGTAAAGACTCTTAAAGCATTTCCTATGTAGAGAAATCAATGATCACAGAACGGAATTGAGTCACCTAAACTGACAATGCAATTTCTTTGCAGAAACAACAGTGGTTTGAATATATGTCCTTTTCTCCTTATGCCCAATATTTCCTTCAAAATGAGATTCAAAGCTAATTAATCTCTGTCATCCTTTCAGTCCCTAGAACATATCCATTGGATTTAAAATACATCAATCATTTGTTTATAGAATAATTTTATGTTTTCCAAATCATTGCCATAGAAAGTATCTAGTTTTCCTCAATGCAGCAAAACAAATAAGGTCAAATAACTTTCAAATCAAACATTTGTAGTTGGCTGAAATTATTTTGCAATTTATAGCTGAAAACAGAACAGTAAACAGCAGCTATAAAAAGCAGTAAAGAATTAGCTATATGATTCATTTTTTTTTTTTGGTTTAAATCCATGTACTTTACCTTCTCCATCTACTCTTTAACTCGAAAATACCAACATTTAAGTTCAGCAATACCGAGTCACCAATCCAAACAAAGATGTTAAATTTTAAAAGTGTGATTCTTTAGAAGGAAGGTCAACCTCCTCATCAATTAATCCTTATTTTTCATAATAAAAAAATGTGGGCAGCTGCTGAATCAGGTACTTGGACAAACATTGCTGCCTATTTTGTAAAATCAGCTGTAGCACATTTGTGCATGGAAAGAGTAGCTGATTTTGCAAGATGTTGAAATATACAAGCCACATATGGTTTAGTGTATTTCCCACTGTATTGTTATTTTCAACCAAGAAAACACATTAGGCATTTGTCTCATCCCTCTTTGACTAATGTTTTCTTTATGCAAATGATTGCCTTAAACATACAGCATTTGGCTTCTTTCTGTAACAGAGAAAAAAGAACTACTTGGGCCAGGTGCAGTGGCTCGTGCTTGTAATCCCAGCAATTTGGGAGGCAGGTGGATCACCCGAGGTCAGGAGTTCCAGACCAGCCTGGCCAACATGAATTGCCCAAGAAATTATGAAGTGTCTTCACAACAGTCACACTTGTTGGTGGATTTGGCTACTTTGTCAAAGTTTCTTAGTATTTAGGCTATTTTTTTAAGGAAAGAAATACATTGTTAGATTTACCCATCCACTAGTATGTATAACCCTTCATCCATTTTGGATGGTAATTTATCGTACAGTGTTTTGATGGTTAGACTGCTGTAGAAATTTTCCAAGACATTACACATCTATAGTAGAAATATTATCTAATTGGGAAACTCATTACAAAAAAACAAAAAACAAAACAAAAACTTAAACAAACTGTTAAATAAAAAGGATAAGAAGAGGCTTAAAGAAAGGAAAACACACATGAATGAACTTTATAATAACAATAATTTTTAGTAGTATAAATGTGTTTCTGCCTTGACATTTTTCTACATGTTGCCTATCAGCCTATCTTTACCTAACATTGTCAGATTTTACATATTTTGATGATGCCACAGAAATAAAGCAAAGTACTAAGATAAACGCCTTTTTTAAAAACATGAAAACCTTTCATCTCTAATTACTTCCACCTTAAACTTTTAGAAACACCTTCAACTCTCCGTATATTTCAGCAGCTACTTTGCTTGCTGCAGGGGTACATGTGAGTCAGTGAAAAAGGATGCAGCAATATAAACTCCACTGTTCCAAGAAGTTATATTGCCTCCCTTCTTCCATGAAGACCTCCCCAGAATCCCAGCCCAACTTGATATCCTCTTTTTTAGAAGTTATCTTTTTCTCCTCTTTATGCAAATTTTTAGACACCCTTTTTTTCAGCATTTTAAAAATGTGATCACTGGAAGCACACTTAGATATCATTCGAATCCACCTTCTTCATTTAACCAATAATTAAACTGAGTCCAAGAGAATGTATGTTCCTTACAGAGTTAGTAGTAGAGCTAGGACTAGCAAACCTTAGCTTCTGACTCCCATTTAAAAAATTTTATAGTACATTACAGACAATCTAAGATTTAGGCAGTTGATATCAAATGCTTCCTATATGTGTTTTTTTCTCTACAGAACAGGGGGTTGGTTACTTGAGAGCGGGTATTACGTTTCATAATTCTTTTGCACAATGTACAGTATCTAAAATAGTACAGTGCCTAGAATATGCTTAACTGAAGTAAGTTGAAGGAATTAAAACATCTTATTGCAAGGAAAATATACTGTTACAGTATAATGATGTCAAGGGAAATATTCTTTCATGAGTCATGCCCCGAAGCTTCTAAATTTTTTTTCTCCTCATTATTCTAGAATATTGCTGAAAGTTTTCTAATTTTTATATAAAGACTTATTCAACATAACTCAGTATTAGACATTATTAGCTATAAAAATATTAGTATTATATAAGATTTTGGGAGGCAGAATTTGGGTACTGTCTTGGAAGTCAACATTGAGGGCTACAAAATATTCAGTCTTTTAAGCAAGACAATGTAGTTTATTTTCAAAAGGGCAGATCTAGGATTCCATTGTTTCCTGGAACAATTACAGCTTTAAAACAACTAATCATGGAATTGATACTTTTCCTTTCTGTTTCAGATTCCTAAAGTTTGTTGCTTATTATGCATTTTCATTTGTTCCTTTTATGACACTTGTACATTTCAAAAACCCCAACTGAAAAACCTCATTGTCTTAGTTTGTGTTCCTGAGTCTTAAAATCAACAGGAATTACCAAACCTGAATACCAGTCTCCAGGCATTGCTCATTCTAGGGCATTACGTCTTGTTTAAAATAACAACGGAAGAATAGTTTAGGAGAATATTTTTCCTGTTAATCTATGTCTTTTTACTCCTGGAAAAAATGTAATCATTAGTTTACTGTACATAATCATCCAAAAAACATTCTGAAAACAACCCAGCCCATAACCGTCCTGCTGTTTGCCAGAATGTTTAGAAACTTCTAGGGCCCCCTTTCTTCTATCGATTCCTTGTAACAACAAAAACAACAAAAAAAGCCAAAAACATTGCACAACTCAGAGGATTGTGTGTTTTTTTTTTGTTTGTTTGCTCATTTGGGAGAAGGAACTACATTTTTTGCATCCAAAACTGACAGGTTAGAAGCTGTAAATATGGACCCCAGTTCATTATGAATAAAATGACCAACCTAAAACCCAGATGGAGACTCCCCTGCAGCCCTGGGATTGATCTTGCTCATACTAGGGAAAACCTCAGGTGATCTAAGAATGGTGCTGAAAATGTGTAAATGGAACTTCTCTATGTTCATATTCTTGCAGTTTTTAGAGCCGTGTTCTACCTTGTCTTCTAACATGAATAAGAATTAGATGAATTATCTTTCTGGCTTTTGTTTGGGAGGCAATCTAAATTGCCTGGAGACTAGGATGAAAGGTTATTTTTGTTGTATTGGGGTTTTCTTAGGTGATAGTTTGAACTGCAGCATGGTTTTCTAGCATCTAAAAATGTGCCCTCATATCATAATTCTTTAAAAGACTTATGTGGATGTACATATTATAGGTAGAAATATATTTAAATATCTATATATATATTTAGTATGGGGGTAATGGGATCTGATATGGTTTGGCCCCACTCAAATCTCATCTTGAATTGCAGTTCCCATAATCCCCATGTGTCATGGGAGGGACCTGGTGGGAGGTAACAGAATCGTGGAGGCAGTTACTTTCATGCTGTTCCCAGGATCGTGAGTGAGTTCTCACAAGATCTGCTGTATTATAAGGGACTTTCTTCCCTTTTGCTCGGCACTTCTCTCTGCCATCATGTGAAAAAGGACATGCTTGCTTCCCCTTCTGCCATGATTTTAAGTTTCCTGAGGCCTTCTCAGCCATGCTGAACTGTGAATCAATTAAACCTCTTTCTTTTATAAATTACCTAGTCTTGGGTATGTCTTTGTTAGCAGCATGAGAATAGACTAATACAAGTCAATCTCTGTGTTCTTTTGTCCTTCAGCAAATCTTTAGGAGGCTTTTTACAAAGGAGGAGAAATGTTTTGTAGTGATTTGTGCAGATTTAAGCATATGGTCAAAGTTTCTGTGTGTGTGTGTGTGTGTGTGTGTGTGTGTGTGTGTTGTGTGTGTGTCTCTGTGTGTGTGGCATTTCTAGGTCTTTACAAATAAATGTGCAGGGCTGGCTGGAGACAGGTGTAAGCAGTGTGCTAGCATCTGGCTTCCTGCTTTGGCTCCAATCATACAGGTAGCTTTTCTCTAGCAAAGCAAATTATTAAGGGATCACAGTTCTGATGCTTGAATAAACTGGGCAAGCCTAAAGGAAACTAGGAAAAAAAGAACAAAAGCCCACTGAAACACGGGTCAATGCAACGAGTGCCAGGAGTGCCCAGGTTCCCCTCCTGCTCTTCAGCTGTCCTCTCCCTTTGCCTGTCCAAGTGTTGGCCCTCGCCTTTCCATTATCTGTGATGTATCTTGTCTCCCTGACTCCTCATGCTGCTTTTGTCTATGTCTGCAAAGGCAACAGCATATATGTCCCCAGGGTTCTGGGGCACCTGGTGGGCTTTCTTTTCAGTTTCTTTTGCAATGTTGGTGCTAATCACTTTATAGTTGTCCTGGCTTCTCAATGAATGGTAATGTACTCAAAGCATGTCAACACAGCGGCAAGTGCTATTTGAGATACTGTGGTAGAGTGTGTGCCTTGCATCTCTGGGTTTTGTATAACAAGAATTAGGGCTATTATATGAAAAGGTAGGTTGTGGGAGGCACTTTTGGTATAGAAAAAGAACTGTTATAAATGGTTTTATATAGATTTTGGAATGAAAATTCATGGAAAAATAGGGGTAGAAGGGAAATTTCCTACAATAAGTTTTTCAGTAGGATCCTAGGCTAGCATCTTATATACTGGGAATCCATCAGGTCCATGCAAAACTCTGGGACAAGATGCCAGATTGAATACAGCGGCTGGAAGAGCCATGGCTGTGGCTGTGACAGGTGGACAAGGAGACTCAAATGAATTTTTTTTTCTTTCTTGGTGTTGTTTTGTAGGATGAATGCTGTGCAGCTTTGTTGGTTTGAAGGAACTAAGGAGGAAGTAGAAAACAAAAGAAGAAATGCAGTATCCATATACACTGTTGTTGTAAATGTAATTTTGAATGAGAAGGAGCAACAACGTTGTTTTATTGGTGTCAAGTACTAACCAAACACCTATTTCTTGAAAGACAGTTTAAATAACCCACTCCAGTGTGAATCAACGTGCACGTGAAATAGAGCAGCACCCATAACCAGCACTCAGGCAGGACTACACACTTGACTGTAAGTAACCATGGTTCACATTGATGGAATCACTTTGAGCATCAGCTCTCTAATGGTGGTGGAGTAGATGATATTTAAGGACCTTCCAGCTGTAACTGAAGTTCATGAGTTCACAAGTCAGTGGTATGATTTTGATTATTCCTGCCTACTAGAAGAAATTCCCTGAGACATAAAAATAGAGAGTAGGATTTCACACTCACCTTAAAAACCCCTTTAAAGAGACCCGTATCATCTGAATAATTTCCAAAAAATTATAAATTTTAAGAAAATAAATAATTATGGAATTAACCACCTCATTATGGTTGATTTGTTGAACACGTTTTATTTTAAATAGGAAAAAAAAAAACCCTGAGTTAAATATACTCTGACTCCACTCTAATCTTGGGGAAGTAATTTAAGTTCTCTGACCTTGGTTTTCCCATCTGTAGAGCAACAACAAGATTTCTTTTGTAGAAATTTTTGGAACACTAAGTGAAATAGTGTCTATGAAGTGGTCAGCAGAGTGATAAAAGCTTAGATCCTCAATCAGTGATCAGTATTTTAATACTATATGTGGGCTTTTAGAAACAGTTAAAATTGTACATTCATGCTATATTAGGTGACCTGGGGTTTATTTTTGTATTATATACTCTTATTTTATCACATCTAAGTTATCACTGATTGTATAATGCACTATAATTTTGTGTATCACCGTGAAAAATAACTATAATTCAAACTATGACACAATATTCAGATGCCACCATTTGTAAGATATATCCAAATTTCAAAAGTGCTAGAATTTGAGAGGCATGCAGCTTAAACTTATTATATATAGAGTGATAGAGTTCTTATTTTAAATTCTATGTGGGATACATTTTAACATAGAGTTGACATTGAGTTCTTAATAAAGTTCTACCTGAAGATATGTTCTGTTTTATGATATGTCTGAAATATTAAAAAGGATAGATACATGATTGTATTTTAATTTTCATAGAAATGGTTCAGTCCTTCTATGATGTTTATCAGGTCACAGATATGCTTATTTCATTCTCCCAAGTACATTCTTTAAGAGCAAGGACCTTATCATAAATTGCTATATAACAGCTCTATCATTCAGCACCTAGACTTAATTTATAATAGGTATTCCATATATATTTTAATTGGTTTTTGAAAGTGTCTTCATGGACACTACAATTATAGTCATTTAACAGTGATTATATTGTCTTATGTTGGTGTTTTTATTGTTTTTTGCTTGTTTGAGTTTGTTTATTAAACATTGTACCATACATGAGACAACGGATATCATTTCTTAGACTTGAATGTGGTGACAGACGCCAGATCCTACTGATTTATATTTACTCAGATAAATGCAGCACTTGGTGCTGAGAGAAACACAATAAGTGTTTTTTTAATGGCTGAACAAATGATTTTGACTTTTGAATGCCTCTGTGTCTATTGAGAGCCAGATGTGATATCAAGCATTGCCTAAGCACACCCCTGAAATAATGCCTAATGTCTTACTTTATTTTTTTTTATTTTTGAGACGGAGTTTCGCTCTTGTTACCCAGGCTGGAGTGCAATGGCGCGATCTCGGCTCACCGTTCCTCCGCCTCCTGGGTTCAGGCAATTCTCCCACCTCAGCCTCCTGAGTAGCTGGGACTACAGGCACGTGCCACCATGCCCAGCTAATTTTTTGTATTTTTAGTAGAGACGGGGTTTCACCATGTTGACCAGGATGGTCTCAATCTCTTGATCGCGTGATCCACCCACCTCGGCCTCCCAAAGTGCTGGGATTACAGGCTTGAGCCACCGCGCCCGGCCCCCCATGTCTTACTTTTATCTGGTTTCCCGGGAAGCAGTGGCTTTGTCTTCAACACATTTGTGTAGCCCTACTGTTAAAGCCTGCTGGATTTTCAGGGGCCAGTAAATAGTCTTTAGTAATAGTAGTTTTCATAATTATATTTTCAGCTTGATGGAAGGAATATATTCTTGTAATCTAAATTATTAATTGTGTTTCAAAATTATTCTTATTGCCTTACCTGTGTTTCCCAGTGCTAGAATTAAAAATTTGAAATTATAACCTAATGAAATTATAACCTAATAAACAATGCTTACCATAAGTCAGTAATACCAGAGGATAGTTTAGAGATAAAAGGTTGGGTATTTGGAGCCACAAATCTTGAGTTTGATTTTCATCAGCTTTTCCTGTTGTGACATGGACCAGGTCATTCAACTTATGGTAAGACTCAAGTGAGATGCATGTAAGTGTGTTAGGTAAGCCGTAAGTTGTAAAATACAACTATATATTTGGATTATAACAGTAGCAAATTGCTTATTTTTCTCTTAGACAGATACAAAAATGATAATTTGAACGTGGTTACAAAACGTAAAGTCACCTCTACTTTTTGTACAAACTTGACTTCTCCAACTGCAATGAAACTCCAGTACAAACAGATTATGTCATTGAGCCCTCATATATAAATACAATTATGTTACGCACTTTAATGATTTCAAAAGAATAAAGGCTTTCTAAGACGTTCTTCTCAATGTAACATGATCCATGATATTTTTTAAACTCTTGAAACGAAAAAAAATTGCCTGAGGAAGTGAAACAGAGTCAGTTTTCATATTGGCACGCTATTTCATGAGCATCAGGTGAAAACTTTTCAGGTTTAATGCTTTATAATTCTCCCAGCTGAAGCTTTAGAACTTCAAAGCACTGTAGAACATTTCAAATTTCTCTTCTGCCCATGAGAAAACCTTTTGCATTGAAAGTTGCTTTCAACTGGAATCCTATATTTGGTATTACACAACAGTGACATATTTTTCCAAGATTAAAATTACACACCAAGAATGTAAAGTTGCTCAAGCAAAACCATTTCTATTAAAAATGTTCCCACTATACACTATGAAGAGCTATGACCTTCTCTTGTCCCTAAATAATGCTTACTATAATAAATGTAAGAACCATTTATAAATTCCATATTTGCCTAAGAAATACCCATATTCTAACCACCTGCAATTTACAAAGAGGATTTACTTAGGCATAATTATGTTTCCTTTAACCAGTAAACAATAAATCTACCACTGATTGTAAAGACAGGCGATCGGTGGGGATTATGAAGAAAATGACATGAAAATCAATATGTAATTCCTGGGAAAAGGGCATACTATACTTTTAATTTGAAATCCACCAGTGGCGAAGTCATGAATATAAAACTTGCCTCTGTCAAAATAATTTGTTTTCTGTAAAACGAGGAATCATCCTTGGTTATCTAATACTTCAAGAAACAGTGTCTTAGCCCCTCTCAGAATCTGTGTGATGCTGGCCCCCTTTGGCAACTAAAAGAGCTCTTTGAACCATAGAACAGATGTAATGAAAATTGGTTCCATTAAATGCAGCTGGTAAATTACAAACTGAGAAATTAATGCACCATACCACGACTCTAGGGGCTAAAATGAATCAAGGTGTGGTTGCCAGATGCTCACGTTTCCTCACCACCACCCCCAATAAAAACATCTCTGTTTATAGATTTGTTTAATAGAACATAAATCATTGGTTTAGGCAATGAGAATTATGAGATCATGATGAGTATCAGTCCACTAAAACAATAGTTGTGTTATAGTCACGTAATGAAATTTTAAAGGGAATCAAACCTGTACCGTGTAATTCTTAAACACTCCTTTAGCTCAGGGAATGCACTGAATTTCCAGGAATACTCACTATCCTAGGATATGCTATCTCTGAATTCCAGAGGGAAGGGAAAGTTGATTTGATCCCATCCACAAACAGCATGCTCCTTTGTTGATCTCAATTCAATTTATTCCAACTTGATGTGCTGCTGGTGGCTCTACTAGTAGAACCTGACAAAAGTCCATTTAGCATCTGTTTGTGAGGTGCTCTTCAATGGTTCTGAGTAGTCCTCTTGAGTCATTAGCTAAACATCGTTTCAAAAAACTACACTTGCAAGAACCCCCCTGTGAAGACTTGAGAGGAGGGAACTGAAAGCATATTCCTAGGTAATTCAGGCAATTCCTGGGATATTTCTCCCCCACTGCCCTTCTTAAAATAAACAAACAAACAAATAATTGCCAGAGGCTGTGTTTCGTTAGACTTCTGCTGCATTGTAGATGTACCTGCAAAGCATTCTGGAACTAAGATGGTTCAACTTTGCTTATTTGAAAATATCTAGGTTTCTTATTAGTCATTTAATGCAGCGAATTAGTTCACTCTTTTCAAAGAAAATAAAATTTAGTCATTTAAAACATATTTTTATAGTAAGTAATTCAGTTCCATCGTGGAGGATAGAGGAAATACTAGAAAAAGTTCAAAAGGGGATAGAATTATTAGCAAAATTTGATTTTCCAAGCAGAATAATAGGTATATGGGTATCATTACATTTTATTTTTCATATGTTCAAAATACTGCATACTAATATTAAAATTTAAAAATATTTTAATGGACTTACAGCAAAAAATGTTATGAAGAGAATTTTTGGGGGAATGGGGGTAGTTATTAATATCCTAATTTGCTCCCTCACTGAAGTAGTTTTAAGTTTTCTGGGATTCAAACAGAGAACAAAGATATGCTGAATTATATTAGTAAATATTTGTGTGTTCTATTTTTCCTTGCCTAAAATATGTGGCAACATATATATGCAGCCTGAGTGTTTTATTTACGGATATTATGGAATTCATTTTCTGCATACCTTCATTATATAAAGGTATTTCATAATCCACAAAGGTAGACTGGACAAGAATATGATGTAGTTTGATTTAGGAATTGCAACAATAAATAATGACCTAATTGCATACTAATGTAGTCACATTTTCTTAAACTAAACTCTGTAAATACAAATGATTTAACATGTACCTCTCATATTCCTTTAAAGCAGCTGTCAGGCACAAAATAAGCGAATACCTTTAATTCCTATATACAAAGAAAAGTGGTACAACAAAATGAAAAAGCATATACAGTTTTAGGCATATGTGATACACATCACACATTCCATAGTAACCAATTACAGTGTGTAGGTTGGGGTGGCCTATTTACTTTTCTGTCCAATAAAGCACTATTCTAATTAGAGCACTGCATCATACAGAACCACACTACTTCCAGATAAAGAACTTTCTGTGAAGTGCACAGATATGGCAATATGCATGCTGTATGCTTTATAGCTATTATAAGCATGGAGCAGCGACAATTTTCTATTGTTTTATAGTAGCATTATTTCCACATACAGAGACATATGCACTAAATGCATGCAATTGCCCACATACTCCACATGCTTTATAATACCTATATTTCACCATTAGCAATTTCTCCTTTGAAACAAATTGAAATTCTTCTTGATGTACAGATATGTTATTTCCATAGTTCTACAAAGGTCACGTTTCTAGATGAGTAAAAACAAGTTGGTTGTTTCTCGAAAGCTCTGAAAGAGTAAGTAAAAGTCTATGCATACCTAAGCATTCTTTCCTCCTTATAGGTATTCATTTGAGAATTTTTTAGAAGAGATTTTGATGTGTGTGGTAATTAATTGAAATAAATGAAAAATCTGCCTTATCTCCAGACTAAATTTGCTTCAACAGCTGCTGATCCTCAAGCTCTGAATGTCAGCCAATTAGTGGAGAAGTTTTCCATGGCTGCTGCCCTAACCAGGCTTCCTGTCTGACAGCTCCATTTTCAGCCTCAACCAGGGAAGTAAAACTTTAATTTTATATTTTTCATTTTACACAGAAATAAAATCAGCAGATAAAAGATGTTGAGTTTTTTCAGATGATTGCTCACCCAAAACAACACAGCATGACATAACACATGACCAAAAATAAGAAAATAGTGTGGTTTTTGAGGTTTACCTAATCTTTGAATAAATGTCAGCTGATATATTATTTTTTTCACTGGACATAGTATAGAGAATTTCCCCCCATTTTAATATAACAGATGAAGAAATGAGAGATGGGAAAATGTAAAATTTAAGAATTGCACATTTTGAGGCACTTAGCAGCTTGTTCTAATCCCCTCCAAAATTTCCATAACAGTAAAGGTAGAAACTCCCTTTTGGATTATATACAATTCAAAGTTAAACACAATTTTTTTATAGATCAAATTATTATGTCTCATCTAGATTTTCATTTCTTAAAATCTGGTGAAAAGGAATGACATAGGGCCCTCTGTGTACAACCCAATTTCCTAAATTTTTAGTTTACACTGATGCCTATACTTTGGCAAATGCATCGGGAAGAATATCACACATAAAGACCATACAGTAGTTTATATCATTGACAGAGGCACAGTTAGAAAATTTCTGGTTTGCTACCCTTCTGCTGTACAGGAAAAAGTCAATTCTGGTAACTAAAGTAATAGTCAACAAAATGCTAAATCCTGTTTCTACTGTCACTTTCAAGATGCAATATACTTATACCTAATAATGGGAGACGGCCTGTTTGTGAACACGTAGCCTATGAGCAGAATGAGAGGTGAGATTTAGCCACATGGAGAAAGCAAATATGATTCCAAGCACAATGAAGTTAATTGGAAATAAAATGCATAACATTTATTGGACTTTAAAACAGTGAATTCCAAAATAATTAAGTTAATAAAAGAGTCTCACTCTTTCCTGAACTAAATTAAATGGCTCCAAAATTAATTTCATTGGTTTTTTAATTCACTGTTAACTCAATATAATGAGCTTTTAAAATTAACTTCTTTGTTTTTGAACTCACAGCAGAAGTCTATAAATGAAGTTTTAACTCATGAGTTAAACTCAACTTTTTCCAGATTTAGGAAGTAGTCATTTGATACGTAGATAACAAAGGCATGTATAAGACCTAGGACATTTTACTTGAGAAATTCATCCTAGAATGTGAAAGGACCCATTTACTTATATAGTTGCCCCACAGTGTCCTCAGGAGAACTGGTTCCAGAACACCTCCCCTGCATACCAAAATTCATACCCTATATAAGTCCCTTTTATAAAACTTATGCACATCATCCTGAATACTTTAAACTGTCTCAATTATTTATAATATATAATACAATGTAAATATTATGTAAATAATTGTCATATTGTATTGTTTTAAAATTTGAAGTATTTTTATTGTGGTTATTTTAAATTTTTGCAATATTTTAATTTTTCTTTAAGTTCTGGTATGTATATGCAGAACATGCAGGTTTGTTATATAGGTATACACATGCCATAGTGGTTTGCTGCACCCATCAACCTATCATCTACATTAGGTATTTCTCCTAATGCTATCCCCCCATCTCTGATAGGCCCCAGTATCTGATGTTCCCCTCCCTGTGTCCTCATGTTCTCATTGCAATGTTTCTGATACACAGTTGATTAACTGTGGGGATGAGCAACTTGCAGATACTGAGGGCAACCATTTTATATCGGCTATATGGACATGAGAAAGGCAAAGTGAAATCCATGATTTCAAATAATGATCTAAGAGATAAATATATAGAAAACCAAAATGAACTTTCCAACTCTGGCAAATGGCATTTCAACAATGATCTAAGATATACGTTAACAAAGTAATTTGGATATTATATTTCTAAAATTCTATCCATTCAGTAGCCCAAATTATAAGCTTTCCTATATCTTCAAGACAGCAAGAATTGTATAATCTACAATTCATCCTGACATATATATTAAAATAAAAGCAAAGCTAGGCTCAGTGCCTTGCACCTGTAATCCTAGCTACCGAGGAGACTGAAGAGGAAGGATCATTTGAGACCAGGAGTTTGAGACCAGCCTAGGCAACTTAGCAAGAACGTGTCTCTAAGAAAAAAACTAATTAGCTAAATAAAGGCAAAAGAAAACACATTTTGCATGTCTTTTATTGGGATAGTTGCATAACAAAATTATGGAGATTGATTTACATTTCAGCAACTTAAATTTGAGTATCTGAGCTCTCTGTATATTTGGAATCTATTATTATAATGAAATACCTCTCATATTTGTATTTTACTTTCACTTTTTATTGCTACCAGTTTGTCCTAGACATTTATCAGCCCAGGCTTGAATAGTTCTAATAGCGCCCTAGTTTACCTTCTGTCTTCCTGCACTGGCTCCCTTTCTCCTTGGGAATGTAACATTTCGGTTGTTCTCTATGGAACACTCCAGCATCAACCATCCTATTCTAATCATATCACCTGCCTTCCTTGGCTCATTCCAATTTTTCTGCTTTCAAAGCAAAGATCACTATCTCCTGGAAGCCTTCTCTTACTCTGCCTTCCTGGCTAGGTTAGGTGCCATTCCAAAATACAGGGTTTATTACAGCTCTTTCTTACCACTGCTGGGCTGTGGGCCTTCTTTTTGGTGAAAAATGGGTGCCTGCTTTTTCATATTTGAATTTCCAGTGCTTAGCAGGGTGCATGACGCATAATTTGCATCCAATAAATATCCGTTGAATGAATAAATCCTTAAGCACTGTCAGACTACTACTTCTTAAAGCTTGCCTCCACTGTGTTACTTTTTGTTGAAGAAACTTCTCTTTCACGTTGCTTCATAAAATCTAAACTCCTTTATTACCAATAAACTTTCAGTTTCCTCAGAGTTCTAACTTTTTTTCAAAAATGTTTCCTATGTCCGTCCCCCTGCCTAGGATACTTTTCTCTCACCTCAGTTCGTATTTCCCGATTCCGACATCTTCAATTTTATGTAAATCAACACTGACATTTTCATTATTCTCAATGTATTTGCCATCCAGTGTAGCTCTTGATTACTGTATTAATTTTGTTCCCTAACTAGATGGTAACACATTGAAGGTAGCAACTATTAGGTATTCCTGATAAGATTATAGGATCATAATCTAGGAAATAGGATTATAAAACAACAGGTTGAGCTAAACATATCACCTGATTCAGATCCCTACTTTTTTTTTTTTTTTTTGAGGTGGAGTTTCGCTCTTGTTACCCAGGCTGGAGTGCAATGGCACGATCTCGACTCACGGCAACCTCCACCTCCTGGGTTCAGGCAATTCTCCTGCCTCAGCCTCCTGAGTAGCTGGGATTACAGGCACACACCACCATGCCCAGCTAATTTATTGTATTTTTAGTAGAGACGGGGTTTCACCATGTTGACCAGGATGGTCTCGATCTCTTGACCTCGTGATCCACCCACCTCGGCCTCCCAAAGTGCTGGGATTACAGGCTTGAGCCACCGCTCCCGGCCAGATCCCTACATTTAAACAAATAAGTTCTTGGGGCTAAGAAAGTGATTACATCACATGTCAAACCAGGACCCAAGGGTGAGGTGAAGATGACCCACATAGCTCCTGTGTTACAGTACAGCCTGACTTGTCATTGCTTGACCAATATATCTATTTAATTTTAGTTAAATATCTCATTTAAAACCCTATCTATAGATTTTCCAGATACCCCTATCCCACTTTGTAATCTTAGGTGAGCTACTATCTCTAATAATTAGCATTATAGGAACGCAATTCAAAATTTGTAAACCTGGAAAATTTTTCTTCATTGATTTCATACTACTGTAGATGCTTAGCAATAGCCTGTTCCAACAAAGGGCTACACTAGAAGCCATGAACAGAGCAAGTATTGGGAACACGGAGATGCAGAGAGCACCCAGCTTCCGCTGAAGGCTCCGAGGAAGACCTCGGTAGGAAGCTGCAAAGGGTTGTGTCTTGATCTGTGATGTGTGATCCCTGGGTATCGGTTTCTGGAACACTCTCTCTGATCCTCAGCTGGGTCCCCTAGCTGATAAAGAGTGCTGCAGCCAACCTCATGGCCGCTGTGCAGGGGGCCCATGATCTCTGGTGTCATCACTACACTAAGAATGATTCTAGAAGTTAGAGCCACTGTTCAACTGGTTCAAAGGGATAAAAGAGATTGGCCTCCAATGTCACTGTAAATGTCCTTTTCAGTAAAGTCTAGATAAGACTAAAAGAAGAGTGAAAAAAGTCCTTTAACCTTCATCCCAAACTTCCCAGGTGGTTCCCACTAAGACTCCAAATCCTGGCTATGTATTTTTTTTAAACCATTGTTGTGTCATCTCTTTGGATGTTTCCTTCCCCAAAATCGTCTGACTCATATATATCTGAGTATAGGTATGCACTGACCCAGTTAACCTCTGTTAGTGTTTATTCATTATTTGAAAACTTCCCCTAATTAATTCTAGTATGTAGTTCATCAAGAAGTTTACACAAAATCAATTGTACATCTATTTGAGTTATTCTGTTTACTTTCATTAATTGTGTAAGTTTTCTTTTTATTTCTTACTAACTAATCTGTCATGCCAACACATTTATCTTCACTTCATATTTTTCAAACTTCTGGTCTCAAAGTTTTACATCTTCTAAATCATTTTTTTAAACATTTGAAATGTATCTGTAGTCCTGGATCAAACATTTATTCATTACTCACATTTAACTTTCTCTAGCAAGTTTTCCTAATGACCTAGGGATAAGAACATGTTTTCTTTCATCTGGAGCCTAAACAAAGACAATTCCCAATAAAGTTGACATACATCCTTTAAAAGTGCCTTAAAACAAAGACATACACAATATCTGCCTTGGTTCTTGTGGTGTAATATCTCAGAAAGATTAGCAGTCACACATTTTGTGTGCATTTCATGAGAGTATCTAGTATCACATCATTATAAATATTTGCTCAGACACAAACTTCAAAACTGCAAACTCTCCATTTTAATATCACAAATATAGTAAGATATTTGCTACAGTAAAGGTAAGGTATAACACAGCGATAGTCTTCTTTAATAATATGCACCGGCAAGATATTAGATCAGGTAATTAATATTGTCTTTAAGGTTAGCCAAATTGGTGGTCATTGGAGAGGTAATTAACAAGGCAAGTTAACATTTCTACCTTCAACACATAGTTGCAATCAGGAATACAGGACTTAACTCTGGGAAAATGAAGTGCATTTCTTGTATTATTTTTCTTAATTTTAAATCTTTAATGCTTCAAAAATTAATTACATTAATTATACCAATAGGATCATTTCTCGTATTATGCTGTCAACATGAAAAGAACCTTTAGAGAATTAATTCTGGTTACCTAGCCCCCAGACTCTAACATTAAAACCGTACATTTACTATATTAAACTTCCAGGCTTGGGCAAAATAAGATGTGCATGTAAAACAATAGAAAAAATTTAGTGTGGGTCTAATTAATTTTTATATTTTCTTGCTTGGGGTTTTCTAAATGAATGCAGTAATTTCTATGTAAATGCTTATATCATCTCATATTTTTACTTTAACATGTTTAAGTTTTCTGAGAATAAATATATTTGTTAAATTCCTGGTGGGATGTTTCTCTCAAATGGCATATTTTTAAAATATCAATTTTTATTTGTCTAAAAATCTCTTTTTATTATGGCAGATTTTTATAGGTGACAGCATTTGTTCAGGGATACTTCTAATTATTTAGTGTTTGCTTCTTATTTTGTTTTAAGAGTAAAGAGAAAAGAAGGTATATGATTATAATAGCAAGAAAATAAGCACCAAGTGAACATAAGTTATGGAAATGCAACTTTAACCCAGATATTTAATGCAAATATGAACAACACTGTTTTACTGTTGGAGAAATGCAGTAATGGGCAGATACCTCTGGAAGTACTGTAAACTATATTTTGTATTATGTTCCACATTTACTTTGCAGAAATAAAATGAGTAACTACTTGTGTAACTGGGAATTTGATTCACATTCACAAGAAGCCTCAAGACACAAAAAGCTGAGCCATACCTAGTGGATTGTGGTAGAATGAGTGAAGAAGGCACACTGCATGATTTTTTTTCCTGCTATTACTCTTATATTTATTTCATATACAATCTATTGTCTCATGATTTCACAGATAATTATACAGGAACAGTTGACTTGCAAGAAAAATATTCTTAACATGGAAGCTTTAATTGTAACGCTTATATCATAGAACTAAAAATAAAAAAAAACAAAGACACTGCCCTTACGCTTATAATCAAACTCTACATTTAATAAGGAAGTGAATAATTCACATGCCTGTGTTGTCAATAAACCATACTTCTGAAAACCCTAGGCTCAGGAAATGATTCTCTGTGTTTAGGTATCACAAATAAATAGCATGAGAGGATAACATATTATTTGAATCTGAGTCTTTACCACTGCAGTGTTTATGTTTTCAAAGGTTATCAGTGCTTGAAAAAAAGAATTAACCCAATTACACAAGTGCATGTTTGCTCCGTTATATGATGCATTTGATGAAGTCAGATCTGGATATGTCATGATAAAACGAAATAATCATTCCTGATCATTTGAATGTAAAATGTTTACTAATATTTAATAAGAAAATTAGTATTTTTATTTATGCTGGGATATTAGTTCATATGAGATAATTAGATGTACATACTTAGGCTTAATAGCTAAAAATGTTAGCAAAATATAAGAGGGACAGAGACAAACAGAACAAAATGCTGTAAGCTACAGGGCAGAGACCTTGTCTGTTCTCCTCGTTCTCCTATCTTTTCACTGCATAAGCTATTTGGGTTTGAATCAAAGGGACCAAACACTAGATTCCATATGATAGAGTGACTTTGAAGTTCATTGAAAACAATATTTAATTCATATCAACTAAGTAGTAGATATAATCCATGAGAAAATGTAATTGGAAGTTGACACTCAAGAACTATTTCTGAGCACCTACTATTTGCTAGACATTAGACACAGAGAAATGAACAAGCAGATACAATCTGCGCCTTAGCAGGAATTCATCATGGGTGGAGATGGATAAATATTTTATGAATATTTCACATGTTGTTAGTTCTGATGTTAAGAGAGAAATAAAGCAGCGTATAAGGGACAAGTTATCCCCAAAACATTTCTATTTTCATTTTGGTTATTTAAAAATAGGTGCCCAGGAAAGACCTCACTAATACGCAGATATCCGAACCGGATGAAGAAAGTGAGAAAGCAAACCATGAGGACATATGATAATTACATAATAATACAGAGGCCCTGAGGTAAGAATGGTTTTAGACCATCCGAGAAAAAAACCAAGAGAGCCACGTGGCCAGAGCCCAGTGAGCAGGAGAAGGGAGGAAGATGCAGTGAAGGCCATCACCCAGGGCCTCAGAGGCCACAGTAAGGACTCAGCTTTGACACTGAACGAGATGGGAATTACTGGTTGGTGGTGAGCAGAAAGATGACATTATATAAATTCGATTTTAACAGAGTCTCTGGCTGCTGCTGAAATCAGATTGTAAAGAGTAAGGATGGAATCAGGAATACGGTAAAGAGGGCTTTATGGTAATTGAGGAGACAGTGGAGACTTGGGCTGTGATGAGGGTGGTGAGAAGTGGCAAGATTCTGGCTTTGCTTTGAAGGCAGAGTTGACGGGGTTTACTGGTAATTGGTTGTACAGACTGAGTTGGGCTGACAGAACAACTCCAAAGGTTTCGACTTGAGCAACCACACAAAAAAGTAGTTTTCATTTACAGAATACTTCTGAAGAAGCAAGTTTGTGGGGTAGAAAATCAGTACATATATTCAATTAACATACTGAGAATATAGTCTCAAATGGGGTTCCATTATTGCAGCTAAGGAAGTAAAGATTAACATTAATAGGTGCGAGTGCTTTTGAATTTCCATCCTGTGTGACTAACATAAGTCATTCCAGCGCAATGCATTGCATCAAGGCATGGACTGAAGGAGGCACCCACTACAGTGAGGCACTTGATTAAAATTAAATCATAAGTATTAACATTAATAGGTGCAAATGCTTTTGAATTTCCATCCTGTGCGACTAATATAAGTCATTCCAGTGCAATGCATTGCGTCAAGGCATGGACTGATGGAGGCACCCACTACGGTGAGGCACTTGATTAAAATTAAATCATAACTAATACTGATAAAAATTTAACTTCAGCAATAAGTATTTATGAAGTTCAATTTTCATTAGCTTTGTTAATAATGTGCCCAAATCTACAGTGGAGGAAAAGCAAGTGAACTATGCTCGCCCTGAAATGAAATGATCCCTAATTTGAAGCAAAAGACATGTTTTCATGCACTGGAACGTCATGCACCATTGCAGGTGCTAAAATGAACTTTAACACAAAAACCCTAGTCTAGGCCTTTTGGAGAGGTAGGTATTGCTTATAGGGCAAAAATTAGGTTGGAAGGGGAAGGTTACCAAAAAAAAATCTTGTATTACATGGATTCTCCAAATAGCACAGTACATACATCTTTGATATGAAAATCGAATGGGTATGTGGTAATTAGGAACAGAAAATATCTAAAAAGGTTCGTTTGGGGGACCATAATGATACAAGTTTGAAAAACATTGCCAATACTAGGTTTAGGTGTAAGGTTTATACAGATAAGTTTTCTTAAGCTATAACTTCAAAGTTGTGATTTCATCAAAACCAAACAACACAATAGTTGGGAAGAAAAAACCCGACAAAATGACAGGAGGCAACTTGAGCCTACTGCCACTGTCATCCTTGTGGCCCAAAGGGCCAAGGTTGTTTACTTGCTTAGTCTAATAGACAGAATCACTAACTATCCTCATGTGCACAAAGGGAGAGGAAAATCAGTCACTCAGAACCTTCTGGTCTACGGGGACCATGGGTCAGGTCTGACAGTGACAACCACAGATATTTATCATACTGGTCAGTTTGCTATAGAGTAAAATTACACCGCATTCTTGTCCACATGCTTGGAGCCGAATAAAAAGCTAGAGAGAAATTAAAAGGTACAGAATCATCCTACAGTTAATATTCAATGAATAACCACTGGGTAAAGAAGATAGAGGTGAGATGTTCGCAATATCCAGATGTGATTTCTGATACCATTATGAAATAGGCTGTTTATATCTGGCATCTTCCTGAATTCACGCTTCCTCTGTTGCATTTCCCGGATTCCCCTGTTGTATGATCCATATACTTAACATAATACATTATTTTCGGCTGCCCTGTACTGAACACTCTTTTTCAGACTCTCTTGATAGCTCCTCTCCTGCCATATTGCATTACAGCAAATGAAAGCAATGTCCTGTGATATTCTCTCTTGCATTTCTTTCTCTCCTACTTTGCTTACTTGTTTTCTCCCCTTAGGCAGACTTAAAAACTCTCCTGACTTTACCTTCAAGGATAAGGAGTTACAAAATCGCTCTTTCCAATCCTGGCCTCTTTCAGGAGCTACAAACTAAGCACTACGATTCCAGTGTTAATAGGTCCACAGTAAAAAAACATTATATCCTCTCCTTCTTCATCTCTCTGCACTTCTTTCTTTTTGCATTCCTTACTTCAGTTAATGGTCCAGCTCAACTTCTAGTCCACAGTCTACAGAAATCTAAGGATCATTTCATATTTCATGTTTCACTGCTGTTGGAAAATAATAGCCCCCACCCCATCACAATATATCTATGTATTCTAATATATGTGTTCTAATTCCCAGAACCTGTGAATATAACTTGGGAGGAAAGGTCTCTGTAGAGGTAACTAATTTAAGAATCTCAAGATGAGACCACTGGAGTGTGTTCTATAGCCCATGGTAAGTGTCCTTGATAGAGGCGTACAGAGAAGAATGTAAGACACAGAGAAGAAGAAGAAGAAGAAGAAGAAGAAGAAGAAGGCCATGTGAAAGGGAGGCAGAAAGTGAAGTCATGAGACCACAAGCCAAGGCCCTCCTGCAGCACCTAAGGGCTGAAAGCGCAAAGGATTCCTTCCCACAGTCTTCAGAGGAAGTGTCAATCTACTGACACGTTGATTTCAGACTTTTGGCCTCCAAAGGTGGGAGGGAATATTCTGTTGTTTTAAGCCACCAGGCTTTTGGTGATTTGTCCTGACAGTCAAAGGAATGAATACCATCTTCCCACTATTAACAGCCAATCAGTAAATAAATCTAATTTACAATGAGATATATTGATTCCCAGTCTGGTTTAGGCTGTTATTCTCAGATAGACTCTTGTGTACAATAGCTCTTAGCATACTGGAGCAGAGGTCATAAACTATAGAGAGAAAATGATAAACAAAGCATAGCTCACTAGTTAATTTATCAAAGACCTCCACTTACTTCATGGAAACAGAAAATCTACTAAAGTTACTTTCTGTGATTGAATAGAAATATGTCCCTTATTTCAAGATTTATGAAAGTGAAAGTTGGGAGACTTCTCAGCTATCATTTTATATAAGTGGCACTACAGAAAGAAACCCTCAGAGGCATAGCCTTGTGATGGCTTTAAGGACATTCTCATCAAAATAGCCTCGCTTAAGACTCAGCTTCTGAGGTCAAATTAACTAAAATTACATTCACAGGTGACATTTGCCATGTGACCTTGGCAAATGTTGCTTGCCTCTCTAGGCCTTAGTTTCCTCACTTTTTTTTTTTTTTTTGAGATGAAGTCTCGTTTTTATCACCCAGATGGAGTTCAGTGGCACAACCTTGGCTCACTGTTACCTCCACCTCCCGGTTTCAAGTGATTCTCCAACCTCAGCTTCCCGAGTAGCTGGGATTACAGGTACCCACCATCATGCCTGGGTAATTTATGTAGCTTTGTAGGGACAGGGTTTCACTATGTTGGCTAGGCTGGTCTTGAACTCCTGACCTCAGGTGATCCACCTGCCTCAGCCTCCCAAAATGCTGGGATTACAGGCGTGAGCCACCATGCCTGGCAGTTTCCTCACTTTTAAAATGAGGATGTGAATAGTATTTCTTTTATGTGGTTGATGATAGGATTAAATGGACAATGTTTGTATAGTGCTTACCAAAATGCCTGGGACATATTAGGGTTTCAGTAAAAAGCTTTATGATCATTGCTTCTAACAACAATGGCACTGGCAGATTTGATATCAAGGTCAATGAGAAGCACTGATGATGGTGGAGGATAAACAAGGTCCATAAAAGATTAACAAGAAATCTCTGTTGTTGTTTCTTGGAATGTTATATCCATGGCTTCCAGCTAAGATTCCAAAAGAAAAAATGAGCAGATAGCTAAAATGGCAACCACTTTTAATAATAATTTGCTTTTAGGTAGTATTGATACTTTTGGAATAGATAAATCCTAAAAATAACCTCTAGGTTCTATATTTATGGTGGTTAATAAAACTCCCGGGTATATCATTTCCCCTCATGCTTCTCAGTTAAAATGAGGCAAGCTGAGAAAAATGCCAGCTTCTCCTCCATCTTCCAAGATTACCTGCAAATTTGAAATTTAAGAACTTTGTGAAATGCAAGATACAGTGAATGAAATACCTGCCAATACTTAGTTTTCAGTAATAATGTATAAATAGGCACTTGAACATTTTTAATATTTATGTATTTTTAAGTGTATTTTATTTATGTATTTTTAACTGAAGGCAAAAAGAGATAATAACCAATCTTTTATATCTTTAAAAGCCTAATGTTAGATTATCCTTCACTGGCTGAGAACAAATTCTGTTTCAACAGCATTAAAAGAGGAAAACAAATCAGAATGAAGTGGGTGGCAGTACAATTCCTTTGTAAACAGCTTGTAGGAAAAATATGTGCTGCTAGAAACTTTTCTCTGATTATAATTACTAAAAGTTAAAAGGGTTTCAAGCCTTTTAATTATATTTCTTCTTTCCAGAAGCAGGTTGGTATGATTTTCAAATTCATAGTATGTCACAAATCATAACCTGGAATGCAATTTTTCACAAGAGTTAATATGATTTAGCTAGTTGGGTTTGGTTTATAAAACACACACACACACACATACACACACACACACACACACACACAAATAGGTTTATAATTTGTGCTCAGCTTTGCAGGCTTTGGAGCCAAAATGTTGCTAACTAGCATGTTTGCAGGACTGTGACCCTGCAAACTTGTGAGATTATAAGGCAATTCTTGACACGTGGCTGGTGAAAATGTGAAACCAGACAGAAAGGCACCCAATGGTCAGCATTTTGGATTGGAAGGAAGTGTTAGCCCATAAACAGATGGTTATCTTTGAGTGTTTGACACTGATTCCTGACCTCAATGTTGTTTTAATATATAGAAAGCCCAAATATCCAAAGCTGTAGAACAAATCTTCCCATTTTTCCCATAATGAAACTCAATTTTTCAAACAGCTGCTTTTAATGGTATCAATATATACAGCATGTCCATGCAGGACATCGAAGCAGAAGCCCTTGGACTCAGATGTCTCCCTGTGAATCTGGACACCACATTCATCACATGTGGATCCCAGGCAAGTGATCTGATTCTTCTGTGTCTCAGTTTCCTTGTCTGCATAATAGGGATGATAATAATATTGCCCATCAAAAAGACTAAGATGAGTTCATATAGGTAAAGATTTTTAAACAGTACTTAGAATACAGAAAATGGTATGTGAATATTAGCTATTTTTTATATGACATAAACTGTAGTATTGTTTCCCAGTTCATTAATTAAGAGAAGATGGAATAAAATTACATGCATGATAAATTGGAAGTTGATATCACTACAAGTACAGAAGAAAAGGAAGTCAAATTCTACCATATAACCTGAATATTCCAGAAAGGGATAAAGGGAATAAATTTTAAAAAACAGCAATCATGGTGCAGGCATTATCAGTTCACGTGAATAAGGAATTTCACTTGGTCCTCATAAAATACAGGAGAAAAGAAGGGGGACTCAAGCTGGTGCAGTGAGAACCACCCAGGATTGAAGCTCTCGGTGAATGCATGGAGAAGCTGCTATAGGTGCACCCCAGACAAGCAGGGCCTGGAGTGGACCTCAGCAGTCGTACAGTGGAGGGCCTAGACTGGTAGAAGGAAAACCAAGTAAAAGAAATACTTCATCATCAACAATTTGGGCGTCCACTCAGAGACCCAATCGAAAAGTCAGCAACTACACAGATGACAGGTGGATAAATTCACAAAGTTGGGAAGAAACCAGCGCAAAAAGGAGGAAAACAACCAAAACCAGAACACCTCGCCTCCTACAAAGGACAAAAACTCCTCACCAGCAAGGGAACAAATATGGATGAAGAATGACTGTGACCAAATGACAGAATTAGACTTCAGAAGGTGGATAATGAGAAACTTTTGTGAGCTAAAAGAACATGTTTTAAATCAATGCAAAGAAACTAAAATCCTTGAAAAAAGATTTGAAAAAATATTCGAGGAAATGGTAACAAGAATGGATAACTTAGAGAGGAATATGAATGAATTAAAGGAGCTGAAAAACACAATACGAGAACTTCACGAAGCATGCACAAGTTTCAACAGTTGAATTGACCAAGCAGAAGAAAGAATATCAGAAGTCGAAGATCAACTCAATGAAATAAAATGAGAAACCAAGATCAGAGAAAAAAGCGCAAAAAGGAATGAACAAAGTCTCCAAGAAATGTGGGACTATGTGAAGAGACCTAACCTATGTTTGATAGGTGTACCAGAATGTGACGAAGAGAATGAATCCAAGCTGGAAAATATTCTTTGGGACATTATCCAGGAAAATTTCCCCCACCTAGCAAGACAGGCCAACACTCAAATGCAGGAAATACAGAGAACACCACAAAGATATTCCGCAAGAAGAGCAACCCCAAGGCACATAATCGTCAGATTAAACAAGGTTGAAATAAAGAAGAAAATACTAAGGGCAGCCAGAGAGAAAGGTCGGGTCACCCACAAAGGAAAGCCCATCAGACTCACAGCAGATCTCTCAGCAGAAACACTATAAACCAGAAGAGAGAGGGGGCCAATATTCAACATCCTTAAAGAAAAGAACTTTCAACCCAGAATTTTATATCCAGCCAAACTGAGTTTTGTAAGTGAAGGAAAAATAAAACCCTTTGCGAACAAGCAAGTACTCAGAGATTTTGTCACCACCAGGCCTGCTTTACAAGAGCTCCTAAAAGAGGCACTACACATAGAAAGAAACAACGAGTACCAGCCATTCCAAAATCACACTAAATGCTAAAGAGCATCAACATAATGAAGAATCTACAACAACTAATGGGCAAAACAGCCAGCTAGCTTCAAAATGGCAGTATCAAATTCACACATAACAATATTAACCCTAAATGTAAATGGACTAAATGCACTGATCAAAAGACACAGACTGGCAAATTGGATAAAAATCCAAAACCCAACAGTGTGCTGTATCCAGGAAACCCATCTCCCATGCAAGGATACACAAAGGCTCAAAATAAAAGGATGGAGGAAGATTTACCAAGCAAATGGAGAGCAAAAAAAAGCAGGAGTTGCAATTCTCATCTCTGATAAAATAGACTTTAAAGCAACAAAGATCAAAAGAGACAAAGAAGGCCATTACATACTGGTAAAAGGATCGATAAAACAAGAAGAGCTAATGATCCTAAACATATATGGACCCAATGCAGGAACACCCAGATGCATAAGGCAAGTTCTTAATGACTTACAAAGAGACTTAGACTCCCACACAATAATAGTGGGAGACTTTAACACTCCACTGTCAATATTAGACAGATCAATCAGACAGAAAATTAACAAGGATATCCAGGGCTTGAACTCAGACCTGGAGCAAGCAAACCTGATAGACATTTACAGAACTCTCCACCCCAAATCCACAGAATATACATTCTTCTCAGCACCACATCACACCGACTCTAAAACTGACCACATAATTGGAAGTAAAGCACTCCTCAGCAAATGCAAAACAACTGAAATCATAACAAACAGTCTCTCAGACCATAGTGCAATCAAGTTAGAACTCAGAATTCAGAAACCAACCCAGAACTTCACTGCTTCATGGAAACTGAACAACTGGCTCTTGAATGTTGACTGGATAAACAATGAAATGAAGGCAGAAATAAAGAAGTTCTTCGAAACCAATGAGAATGAAGACACAACATGCCAGAATCTCTGGGACGCATTTAAAGCAGTCTCTAGAGGAAAATATATATAGCAATAAGTGCCCATATGAGGAGAATGGAGGGATCCAAATTTGACACCCTATCATCAAAATTGAAAGAGCTAGAGGAGCAAGATCAAAAAAACTCAAAACCCAGCAGAAGACAAGAAATAACTAAGATCAGAGCTGAACTGAAGAAGATAGAGACACGAAAAACCCTTCAAAAAATCAATAAATCTAAGAGCTGGTTTTTTGAAAAGATCAACAAAATAGACAGACCACTAGCCAGATTGATTAAAAAGAAAAGAGAGAACAACCAAATAGATGCAATAAAAAATGATAAAGGGGAAATCACCACAGATTCCACAGAAATTCAAACCATCATCAGAGAATATTACAAACAACCCTATGCACATAAACTAGTAAACCTGGAAGAAATGAATAAATTCCTGGACTCCTGTGTCCTCCCAAGCCTAAACCAGGAGGAAGCTGAAACTATGAATAGACCAATAACAAGGTCAGTAGTTGAGACAGCAATCAAGAGCCTACAACACAAAAAAAGCCCAGGTCCAGATGGGTTCACAGCCAAATTCTACCAGACACACAAAGAGGAGCTGGTACCATTCCTTCTGAAACTATTCCAAATAATCCAAAAAGAGGGAATCCTTCCCAAATCATTTTATGAGACCAATATCATCCTGATACCAAAACCTGGAAGAGACCCAACAAAAAAAGAAAACTTCAGGCCAATATCCATGATGAACATAGATGCAAAAATCTTCAATAAAATATTGGCAAGCCGATTGCAACAGCAAATCAAAAAACTTATCCATCATGATCAAGTAGAATTCATCCCGGGGATGCAATGCTGGTTCAACATACGCAAGTCTATAAACGTAATTCACCACATAAATAGAACCAAAAACAAAAAACACATGATTATCTCAATTGACACAGAGAAGGCATTCAACAAAATTCAACAGCCCTTTATGCTAAAAACCCTCAATAAAATCGGTATTGATGGAACGTATCTCAAAGTAATAAAAGCTATTTATGACAAACCAACAGCCAGTATCATACTGAATGGGCAAAAACGGGAAGCATTCCCTTTGAAATCCGGCACTAGACAAGGATGCCCTCTTTCACCACTCCTATTCAATATAGTACTGGAAGTTCTAGCCAGAGCAATCAGGCAAGAAAAAAAAATAAAGGGCATTCAAATAGTAAAGGTAGAAGCCAAATTGTCTCTATTTGCAGACGACATGATAGTATATCTAGAAGACCCCATCATCTGAGCCCAAAAACTCCTGAAACTGATAAGCAACTTCAGCAAAGTCTCATGATATAAAATCCATGTGCAAAAATCACACGCATTCCTATACACCAGTAACAGACCTAAAGAGAGCCAAATCAATAATGAACTGCCATTCACAATTGCTACAAAAAGAATAAAGTACCTAGGAATACAACTAGCAAGGAATGTAAAGGACCTCTTCAAGGAAAACTACAAACCACTGCTCAACGAAATCAGAGAGGACACAAACAGATGGAGAAACATTCCATGTTCATGGTTAGGAAGAATTAATATCATGAAAATGGCTATACTGCCCAAAGTAATTTACAGAATCAATGCTATCCCCATCAAGCTACCATTGACTTTCTTCACAGAACTGGAAAAAACCACCATGAACTTCATATGGAACCAAAAGAGAGCCCGCATAGCCAAGTCAATTCTAAGCAAAAAGAACACAGCGGGGGGCATCACACTACCAGATTTCAAACTATACTACAAGGCTACAGTAATCAAAACAGCATGGTGCTGGTACCAAAACAGAGATATAGAACAATGGAACAAAACAGAGGCATCAGAGGCAACACAACATATCTACAACTATACAATCTTTGATAAATCTGACAAAAACAAGCAATGGGGAAAGGATTCCCTGTTTAACAAATGGTGTTGGGAAAACTGGCTAGCCATGTACAGAAAGCAGAAACTGGACCCCTTCCTGACACCTTACACTAAAATTAACTCCAGATGGATTAAAGACTTAAACATAAGACCTGGCACCATAAAAACCCTAGAAGGAAATCTAGGCAAAACCATCCAGGACGTAGGAGTAGGCAAGGACTTCATGAACAAAACACCAAAAGCATTGGCAACAAAAGCCAAAATAGACTAATGGGACCTAATGAAACTACACAGCTTCTACACGGCAAAAGAAACAGTCACTAGAGTGAATCGGTGACCAACAGAATGGGAAAAAATTTTTGCAGTTTACCCATCTGACAAAGGGCTGATATCCAGAATTTACAAAGAACTCAAACAGATTTACAGGAAAAAAATAAACAAGCCCATTCAAAATTGGGCAAAGGATATGAACAGACACTTTACGAAAGAAGACATATATGAGGCCAACAATCATATGAAGAAATGCTCATCATCACTGGTCATCAGAGAGATGCAAATCAAAACCACATTGAGATACCATCTCATGCCAGTTAGAACGGCAATCATTAAAAAATCTGGAGACAACAGATGCTGGAGAGGTTGTGGAGAAAAAGGAACACTTTTATACTGTTGGTGGGAGTGTAAATTAGTTCAACCATTGTGGAAGACAGTGTGGCGATTCCTCAAGGCTTTAGAAATAGAAATTCCATTTGACCCAGCAATCTCATTACCGGGTATATATCCAAAGGACTATAAATCGTTCTACTATAAGGACACATGCACACGGATGTTCATTGCAGCAGCACTGTTTACAATAGCAAAGACCTGGAATCAACCCAAATGCCCATTGATGATAGACTGGATTGGAAAAATGTGGCACATATACACCATGGAATATTATGCAGCAATCAGAAATGATGAGTTTGTGTCATTTGTAGGGACATGGATGAATCCGGAGAACATCATTCTCAGCAAACTGACACAAGAACCAAAAGTGAAACACCGCATATTCTCACTCATAGGCGGGTGATGAAAAATGAGAACACATGGACACAGGGAGGGGAGTACTAAACACTGGGGTCTATTGCAGGGAAAAGGGGAGGGCCGGGGCGGGGGAGCTGGGGAGGGATAGCCTTGGGAGAAATGCCAAATGTGGGTGAAGGGGAGAAAGGAAGCAAAACACACTGCCATGTGTGTACCTATGCAACTGTCTTGCATGTTCTGCACATGTACCCCAAAACCTAAAATGCAATAAAAAAATTAAAAAAAGATACAGAAGAAAAGTAGTATTAGTCTCATTTTAAATATGAGAAGGAGCAAAGAGTAATTTCTATAATCTAGAACATGTAGTTTAACTTCAGTGCTTCACCTATAAGTCCTTCCACCTTTAAAATACAGACTATAGTAATGACTATCTTTTAAGGTATTTTAGGTGTGAAATGAGCTTATGGAGAAAATAATGCTCAGAGTATTGCCTGTTCGCTAATAAGCACCCTGTATGTGTTATTGAATTGACACACACCAGTCTTAGCTGTTTGTCTAGACATGGTCTTCCTTATTTTTGTTTAGAGCAACAATTAAAGCTTTCTATGTAACTCATTTTTAATTTAGTTGCTATTTATGGGTAAATAACAAAAAAACAAGTTGTTCAAATTTGGGACCTATTTTATATACATATATATGTATAAAAGCTTATATATATATATATATATATATATCTTATATATTTCATTATCTACTGTTAGAAATGTAAGCCCCATAAGCCATGGATCATTCATTATTTGTTTTGTTCACAGGAATCTCCCAAGTTCCAAGAAGTGTGTCTAGTATACAGTAGATAATTAATATGAACATTCATGAATTAAAAATTAAATTGTGGTAATTCATTAATGTAAAAGGAATACATGGAAACGTTTTTCTCCTCTTGTACAAGTTTGATCTGTAAACACTTTGTGTCACTTTCAGAACAGTTTTCCTCAAGTTGATGGTGATGAGTTCTAGGGCTGTGTAACAAGACAAGTGGTCTCCAACCCAGCAGGAAAAGTCTAGCTCTCTTCTTGTACAGAAAGGAGAGAATGGAGCTCTTCAGTACTACTAGATATTTTTGTTGTCCCTCAGTCTTTTAAAAAATGAAAAATGTGGCACATATACACCATGGAATATTATGCAGCAATCAGAAATGATGAGTTTGTGTCGTTTGTAGGGACATGGATGAATCTGGAGAACGTCATCCTCAGCAAACTGACACAAGAACAGAAAATGAAACACCGCATATTCTCACTCACAGGCGGGTGATGAAAAATGAGAACACATGGACACAGAAAGGGGAGTACTAAACACTGGGGTCTATTGGGGGGAAAAGGGGAGGGCCAGTGGGAGGGGGAGGTGGAGAGGGATAGCCTGGGGAGAAATGCCAAATGTGGGTGAAGGGGAGAAGGAAAGAAAAGCACACTGCCATGTGTGTTCCTACGCAACTGTCTTACATGCTCTGCTCATGTACCCCAAAACCTAAAATCCAATAAAAAATTAAAAAAAAAGAAAAAAAATGGTGTATTTATGTGTGACAATTTGTCTCAATTACTTCAAGATAGACTAAAAAAAAATTCTAATGGCAAATGGAAAATCTTTCCAACATTAAATCATAAGAACAGGCAGAGTGTGATGACAAGAACAAAAAAGAAGTCATAAGGGAGAAGCAGAAATTTGAAACAAGACTAAAGCAAGAGAATCCTAATAACGATATTGCTACTGGATTCTCCCTAAGAAAACCTCCTTGTCAGGAGAGCTACTGGTAGACTCTACCCAAAATCCAAGTATTAATGAGATCTTTTAGGCCATTAGTAATGTGGTTTATATAGTCTTGTTTTTCTTCTTGTTCTTCTTCTTCTCCTTCTTTTTCTTTTTTTGAGATGGAGTCTCAGTCTGTCACCCAGGCTGGAGTGCAGTGGCGTGATCTCAGCTCACTGCAACCTCTGCCTCCTAGGTTCAAGCGATTCTCCTGCCTCAGCCTACTGAGTAGCTGGGATTACAGGTATCTGTCAGCATGCCTGCTAATTCTTTTGCATTTTTACTAGAGATGGGGTCTCACCATGTTGGCCAGGCTGGTTTTGAACTCCTGACACCAAGTGATCTGTCTGCCTTGGCCTCCCAAAGTGCTAGGATTACAGGCTTGAATCACCACACCAGGCCTACAGTCTTGTCTATAATTCTTCTTTGCGAGCTGCTATCTTTCTTCTTTCATTTCACTTAGTCAAAATTATAAGTGAACCTTAATTTGGTAGTGAGAACCCCAAGTACGTGTTCTTTGTGCTTTTTCCCCATAGAAAGATAGGAGTGAATACAAAAATAATTACAATTCGAGTCAAAGTTTAAAATACTTGCATAGCCTCATTTTGAAATAAATTCAGTTCCTAAAACTAGTAGACTCAAAAGAAATATGGAATGAAAGTACCGATTAGAGTATTAAGTTCTGCTCCCAAGTGACACACAAACCATTTCAATTCTTCTATTCCCTTCTGAAAGGCTTTGATTCTCTGTTGGATAAGAAGATCGCCTCTGTGGCACCAGCTGCTGGCAAAGCTGATTGTCAATGTCCCTACAGAAGCTGCACAGAGAAGATAACTTGGAAGCGCCTGTAAGACCAGCAGAATTCCTGGTTGCCCACTGTCTCCTGCTGTGCCCTGTTGCACTCTAACCAGAATACCTTCTGCAAAAGCCACATGGAGTGGGCCCTGAATGACACCTGGAGGAAAAACTTCATGGGAAACAATGTCCACCCTCTCTTCTTCTCTCATTGCTTCTTTCTATTTGACATGGCCTTAAGGAAGCTCACTCTATGCCGTAACAGAAGGTGGTGGTGATGGTACCAGGGAGGGTAGGGATGCACATGAGAATCAATATTTGTAAATGAAACAGCATTGTCCTCTTAATATTCTCAGTAATAGAATCCGTGCCGTTCACCCAAGCGCCTGGGCAAATAGAGGATCATCTGAGCATGGTTTCTCTATATCTCTCAACTCTTAACTTGACTTGCTAATGTGGGCTCAAATTCTTCAGCATCATCTATTTTGTAAGGATTTAATTTCATATCTGAAATCTGAGGAATGGTGTAATATGATAGTTAAAGGGAATGGGAGCTCTTCTACTTTCACAAAAGAAAAGAGAGATGCCACACTTTAGAAACCCTGAAAAGTGCAAAGAAAAAGGGAGAGCCTGACAGAGTGAAGTACATGCAGAAAAGGCTAGTCCTGTGGTGTGAGTTCAAAGCAGTTGTATCACTACGGAATGAGGCCCATTTATATGATTCTCATTCTCAGCCTTCAGACACTTACAAGTAAACTACTAAATATAATAGATTACAAGTTCGCTGAATCAGAAGAATCCCAGCTTTTGGTATGATTAAGTTTTAATTGTATTTCTCCTTCGGGATCACTAGTAGCTAATAAGCTCATGAAAATAGGTCTTTAAATAGCAGGAGTAGTGAAAGTCTCTCTGTGCAGTATATTTTGGTATGCTTGGTTGCCTAAGGCATTCTGCTGTCTGTAGTCGAAAGTGTTCAGTTTTCACATCAATGAAATATCTAAATAATGCTAAAAAATTCTTTAGTTTTGAAATGAGACATCAGACACTCAGCTTATGAGTGGAAGTCTCTTTTAATCAATAGGCTGTTTTTAAAAGATAACCACTGTATCTTATTTACGAGAAAACCAGCTCATAAGACACCTGTCCAGAGGCACGTTTCGTAGTACTAAATACATAGATTAACTCAAAAATTCCTTTGTTCCTACTGTATCTTTTAAAGCTGTAAATAGAGACCATGTACATATATTTTTGTCTATAACAATCCTAAGTTTCCACCATATTCACTGTACCTTGGTAACACCCTAAACAGTATGTTTTCATGGCATAATGATACCACCTTAAAAACGTAATTGTCCACTATTTTTAAAACAGTGATCAATGACCTGACAGTTGCAGTCTAAAAATAATTGGGGCAGGAAACAGTAAACAAGAATAGTGTGAAAAAATATGTAAACTCCTTCATGATACCATTTTTAATTCACTGGGCATGCTTAGGGGGCATAGATATATAATCAGCCAAATTGTTCATATTTTTCAAAAAATATGCAAAAATATCACTAGAAGGAAGATCATTACCACTATTTCAGCTCCCTTAGAAGTATACCACTTCTTGAAATGACTGCAATTATACTTTTGGGCAAACTGGTACAGAGAGAGGGATGCAATCAGGACCATCCTTGCTTCTTTGGCTGACACGTGCATTATGTATACCTGGTCAGCTCACCTACTGTTACAAGGCTAGCTCTGTCTTTCTTCTCTGCTTAAAAAACCTGTTAGTGATGGTTCGTTGCCTGCAGGTAAAGTCAAGTTCCTTAGCAGGATACATAACACCATTCATGAGTTTACCTGGCCCCGGTTTTAGCCTAATTTCTCCCTATTTTTTTTTCAAGCCACCCTCCGTGATCTAGGATTATTAAACTCCATATGGGAAAATGGCCATGAGGCTTCTCTTCCTTATGCCTTTGCATAGGTACTGCCTCTGTATTTTATCTCTCTAACAAGTTTCTATGCAAATTTTCATGCTAATCTCAGTGCTTCTTCCAGGAGGGTTTCCTAATGGCCTTCTTCATGTATATAAATTTGTTCTTCCCCTTCTTGCACGGATTACACTTGTTGTGATTAACACATCACAATGTAACATGTATGGATAAATAGACTGTAGGATATCTTAAAGGAAAGGATTACACATAAAGCATTATCTTTTAATCCTCAGCCTCTGGCACGTTACCTACTGCACAGTAACACGTCAGTACCTGCTAGATGAATGATATCATAGTTTTAAGAATTCTATGAGCATAAAACAGACATGATAAAGAATTCTATGAGCATAAAATGGATACTGCAAAACCATTACTATAAATACAGGTACAGATGAAGTACCTGTCAATGGATATTTCTGCAAGTAGAAAAAATTTAGTTTTTGGATGACCTCATTTATGCTTGAAAATGAGTAAGGAACGTAACTTGATCCTTTATACAGAACTTGAAGTTATGAACTCTCACTGTCACCTCTCTCCATCATATAACAAATACAACTTTATTTTTTTAATGGTGCCCTTCAAGGGTTTATCGCCCTGCACTAAAATACAGTGGGGAAAGATACTCCTGGTGTTTTTGACCTGACATGAAGTATGTGTCAACAGAACCCTTGTAAAAAGTAGCTCTCTCAGGATTCCTTCCCAATTTTGAGAAGGCAAGAGGTCCAGATAAGCACCTCGATGTGAAGCCTTTTGAGGTTAGCTCATCATTACTAAGTTTCCTGCCCCAATCATTTTTAGCCTGTAACTGTCACGTCATTGATCACATCCCTTTGGCTACAAAATCAATAGCAATGAGTACCTAGAGAAAACATTTGTTCTAGAAACGTAAGACAGACCTCCTGTCCACAACTGAGCAAGATATATCAAAGCACATTAACCATGGAATGATTCCTTAAGTTTATTTTGGTTAACAGGGATAATTTAAAGTAGAGAGATGGCCCAAGAGAGAGATTATCCACAGTTTTATAGATTTACCAACTTCTCTCTACTTAGGAACCCTAATTTCCCACATGCTCACAGCTCTCCCTGGTGACTGTCTGTGGTTTAATAACACATGTTGCCTGGAGGGCGATGGAAGAGCTGAGGAAGCATCATCCAATCCGACATTCAATTGTAGGAATTGGAAAAAGGAACACTCCATTTTATGGCACTGAAAATAATTCAGGTAAAGTTCCAACACTTCCCAGGTATGCAACAGTTCTTAAGATCACTGAAACATGTAGTGCTAGAATTTAGTTAAAGACCATTTTTCCTCATTTTCTACAAACACCTCATTTACTCTAAAACTTCTTCAAAAACTTCTTAAATAACTTATAAATATACATGCTAATGAAACAGTTACCTCTATCAAGAAAGAGATGAAAAGCTTGCAAAGCTTGTTGGAAGACTCACCAATGAAGAGCAATCTATTAGGCCTCCTAATTACTAACAAATATCCAGTTTTTATTATCTATTTCATCGTATCATTATTTCCTTATGATAGTAAAAATAAAATAAGCTGTTAACCTCATCTTCAAATAGAATCTAGACCCACTGATTTCTCAGCTGCTCATTAATACATTTGCTTTTCTTTGAATAAAATGCAAGATAAATTTTTTTAAAGACTCCTTATAGGTTTGGTTCCAAAATAATTGACACTGTATTGCCAAAAGATAGTGAAAAAGACTTTAAGTGACATGATGGCAACCTTGAGAGATTTTAATACAAATGGGTAGTGAAAAACTATGTCCTTGGCAACAAATTTTAAGAGTGTGCACATTCCCACTCAAAAGTAAAACTGAAGATTCATGGAATTTTTTTTTTAATCAGATTCAGCAACTTCAGCAAATCAGCCTGATACATAAACACACATGCACACACAGCTACCCACACAAACACACCAATCTCATCTCCAGGATGGCCAGATTTTTCTCAAATTTAGGAGCAAGGGTGCACATTGGTCTTTTTTTACTGCCTAGATGAGTATGATACCAGCAACCTACAATGTTAGCTGCCCCAAGAATGCACTGCGGGTCATGTTGGTAATACTCATCTGAGGAGGTGCAGCTTTTAACTAGGAAGAGCCAATTCACACCTTTTGCTTAGCTCAGATCCTGTCTCTTCTCAGCAGGGGGCGGAAATTGTGCCAAACTGTGCTGAATTAATTGGGTTTGTTTGGCTCTGTCTCCAGTTAGTCACCAACATATATCCATGAAAACAAATGGAGAAAAAGAAGGGAAAAAAATCACCTTGATATTCTTGTTTTCTTATAACACATATCTATCCATTCTACATTCTTCCTGAATATTTAATACACTGACCACTCTGAAGCTTCACAGCTTTGTCACTATACAACTCTTGTTTACTGTGATTTATCACTACTTGACCCATTAGATATCAGTTTGAATGTAATCCTGTTGAATGGCTTATTCCACAGCCTTTCATTTTATAACATATTCACTTTGTGTGTATAGAAATAAATTATAACATGGCATTAATATTGCTATCTTTTTGGAGGCTTTATTAAAAAGACAAAGATTCATATGCACTATGAAAAATAGGCAGCATTCACCCTTAAGAATATTTTGAACAAAGTTAACCTTGGAAAATAGACACTATATCTTGTGATAGGCCATTTAAACTAGTCTTAAGAGTTGCTAAGCCCAAAGAAAATCCCATCTGTCTGGGACACATCCATTGATTTAAGAATTCTGGGCTGAAAGCACCTGTCAATATATATTCCAGGGTTCCAGTTTAGTCCTGCTGTATGCATGCAACTTGATTTTCATCTTTTTGTCAGCATAATAGCATCAAGAATATTTCAGCCAATATTCTTGATATTTCTTACTGTATTTACCCTATTAATTCTGCTTCTCTAACTTTTCTTTCAGCTTCCTGAAGGCATGCCTCCTTTGCAACGTCTCCTGATTTGACCCTCATGGTATCCCCTCTTACATTCTTACAATGTCCAGTGTTTTACCAGAAGACTTAGCATCCGTTTGCCTCTATAAACTTAAATTTTCTACTTCCTCCATGTGTGTTGCTCTTGTATCCTCAAGCAGAAGGTAAGAAATTTGAAAGTACATCAGACTTTAACAATTCTTATGTGTCCCTTTGCTGTTAAACAGGGAGCAAATCCTATCTTAAAAATAAGCAGCTAGATCTCTAGAGGGTTTGAGCATTCCCTTGAGAAATACGTTAGCCTTAGATAATACAACCACAGCAGCGTGACATTTGAGAAGGGATCCCAGCAACAGATACACAGTTGGACTACAATGCATGGGACCTAAATTTCATATAGTTATAATTACTCTAGGTACTTTATTAGATACTATATCATCTCATGTTAATCACTAGAGCATCTTTATATATTAAGTATAATAAACCTGTTTATAAGTAGAATACCAGAAATGCAGAATAGGTAATTGAATTTATATAGAAAATACAAAAACACATAAAACAATGTTCATCCCTTGGTTTATGTTATTTATAAGAAACCTATTTGTATCTTCCACTATTTTTCCTTCCATCTAAGCAAATCTGTTATCAGCTTAATTTTTTGATTCTTTATTCATGATCCACTTACTAACATAATAGTGGTAAATGGGACTTTTTACCCATTTGGATGCATTGCCGTATCTGCCTATTAATTATGTTTCCAGTGTTCTTAGTCTCTAAAGTGAAAGACATTTCCAAGAAATATAAAGAAAGATATAGGAGATAATGAAAAATCCATCAACAAATTGATACAGATTATTTATAGCACCATTCTTAGAAGAACTACACACAGCAGAAATCAAATCAGAGAAGGCTAATTTCTCTGTATGTTTTGATGAGCATATTGCAACATATATTGTTCTACTTGTAATTTTCAAATAACTGAAAGGAGAAAAAAATCTTTAAGTGTGTTGGAAAAAGATAGAAAGTTGAAGTAAAATGCTGTTCAGAAGTTTATGCTGTGACTTCTGCTTTACTTTTACAACTTGGAAACCAAAATTTAAAAATATGCATGATTTAACTCAGTTATTTTTTTTGCACAGTGTTCTACTTGGAGCATAAGATTACTATAATATCTTTGTTTAAAACTTCATTTGCTTTTTCTTCTAAAGAAATAAAAATAAGAGTCAATTAAAAATACCTAATCTGAATTAGAGAAGAAAGAAACCTGGAATCTAGACAAAATTTAAAAAGATGCATTTAAGGAGAACCCTGCATCTTACAGTTAAAGAGATGTTCTTATCCTGCATTTGATACTGAAGGCCAGAGAGGCTAAATGATTGGACATTGCCTTTGTTCAACAATAAAGAAACATATGCCTGCTACTTTACATCACTTAATCAAAAGCCATATAGACAAGAGAAAAATATAGTTAGAGTCAAGCTCTATTTCTTTCCAGGCTTCTCCCTATAACAGGGAAAGACATGAAATTCCTATTGGGTAAAAACTACCATGCCTAAGCTAACTTAATCATCGATTTGAAAAATCATTTTGAAGATACTTCCATTTAAGCCAAATCAATATAATGTTTGGAATTATATAAATTTCTCTATGTTTTTAATTTTAATTTTAAATGAGGTAACACGTTTCAAACATGTTTGGACTAGAATTCAAAGAGTAAAAGATAATGATACTCAGTTGAGAAAGAACTGTCTGAAAATGTTGACAGTAATAACTTTACCGTTGGCAAATCTATATAATATATATCTAATTTATGCATTATATAAATATAGTATACATGCATATAATGTACACACACACATGCACACACACACACACACACACACCCCTATACATACCTTGGTCAATATATGCCATAGCTGCAGTAAAGAAGTAAAATGCAACAACCACGTTGGAAAACTGGCAGTTCTAAGTTAAATGTACATTTATCACACAATCAAGCAATTTCTTTTGTAGTATTCACCCTACAGTGAATTCACGTATATCCACAAAAATGCTTGCTATAGAATGTTCATGGCAGCTTTATTCATAATAGCCAAAAACTGGAAACATCTCAAATGTCCAACAGCAGATACTGAATAGACATAATGTACTCTGCAATGAAAACAACTGAGCTACATGCAATGACATGGTTAAAGGATGGGACTCAATAAGTTGATACTTTCATTCTTTAAAGGTGATTAGAAAGTTCAATTACAATATGATTTCATTTTTCCTCTTCTAATTACTTATATAAAACTCCATAATTATTTTGTAAGTATTATATTTTTAAGGATTATAGTTGCATTTTATTCAACTGGAATATAAAATTAGCAAAAATCTTTATAACTTGCTTTTGGCAGAGCAGGTGTGAAAAGTGAGATTTACTTGTCCATTGGCTGATCAGTCAAATATTATTCTAAAATGCTTGGTATCATTGAAAAATGCTCCAAATATATCGAATAAATATATTAAATAAAAATATACTATATACATATGCATAGAGAAACCTTCTTAAAAATGCATCAAAGCATTCACAATTATTGTCTCTGGAGGTCCCATTGGGGTAACTTAAAATTTTTAATTTCACTTTTCTCATATTTTCCAAATCATTATAATTAATATCATTGGCTTTATAATCAGAATAAAAACAAATGCCAATCAAAAGTTTTCCTGAGTCTGGAAATGAAGATGATGGATAATATCTATTTTGAGTTTTATTTTTAATCCCAAACTATCATGCTCTGTGGCTTTCTTTCCCAAATGTAAGAAGTAGTTGAAGGGACATTGATTAACAAAAACCAAGTCAAGAGAAATAACTCTAGAATTGATTTGAATGAAGCAAAATTAAAGTTACTGATAGAAACATGCTCTTTCCCATTCCCTCTTCCTTTCGTGTAAAAACCAAAGTCGTTAATAGCCATCCTTCCAATAACCTGGGCACTCGACTTGGCTTTGTTTGATTTCTCAATACCACTTACTTTCTGCGTCAATGCTGCCGTTATAACTGAAGGTACATACTACACAGTTCAAAAATTCTAGATTCTGAAGTGCTTGGGTTGGCAAAATGCTAGAGTATTTAGACTTGAGTCACTACCACAAGACCTCAGAACTCACCATTAAAGAGGTTAGGAAGGGGCTCTGTAAAACTTTGATCTTTCTGTGACATAAACTGCCTTTGGCTATACAGTATGCCCTGCTATTTTATTCCCCTTTCAAACAGTCCTTTTCTTATCTGGGGTTATCTTGTGGTCCCACCAGTTATGTAGAATTTTGGGGTGATGTCAGTTCTGCACATGACCTCTTTAAATAGGATGTATTTGGTTTCTTAAAAGCACTATGCATACTTGATGAATTTGGGGCAACATTTATTACTTTTTTGAACATCACTCAAAATGTTTACTTCTAGAGCTACATTCTGTTCTAGAAGACTGGTTATAATGTACCCTTTTTGATCTTGGTTACTTTATAATATTTCAAAACTAACACATATATCTAAGTAAAGAGAAGCCAATGACAACCAAATTGAAGCCAAAGAAGTGAAGATACTTTAGATTGTAGCAGCATGCATGGAATTTTCATAATGTCTGACATTTATTTTATAATTTAATATTACTTCTCTGAAATACGTCTTATTTGGGCTACAAAAGGAAAAAAATCTATCTGTAACCTCATATCGTTTAGGTTACCACATTTTATTGAGCCTGATAATTATTTTTTTCTCACCTATTATCTATTCACACAGATAAGTATATTTTTCTTATTTAGCCATAAGGAAGTATTTATTATAGAAAGTATTTGAGACAGATAACAAGATGTGCAGAAAATTTCAAATAATATTATATGGAATGTCTCTGATGCACTATAATTATACTACATGCATGATGTCTGCAGCTGTCTATACAAGCTAATGCTTGGGGTACAATGAATACTAATGCTTCCTGGAGGTAATTGTCCTGTTATATTCAGAGTTCAGTAGTTTGGTTTATTAATATTGTGTGGTAGTGTTCTTAGCTAGGCAGTCAAGTTTTCTTCAAAGTGAGCTACTTCAGGCTGCAGTGTTTATTGACTATCCGAATTGCAATTATGAAAATATCATTGAATTTTCAGTGTTCCTGTGGTTAAGATATTCACTTACTGCAGGGTTGAGCTTGTACTATAAAAAGCTTAAAGCTACTGACCCTCATTTAACAAAGTTCGATTTGGAGAATGTGTATTCTTTCCTACAGCTTCTGCGATTATCAAGGCAAAACATTCTATTAGGTTCTTTAATCAATGTTTGTTTTCTACTTGCAGAAGTGGCTGCACAAGATAGAATATTTAGCACCTGTAAGGCTAATTTTAGGCTGTATTTGACTCTTAGGATTCCTGGCTCTATTATGGCAAGGGCTCCATGGATTCTCTGGCTCTCCCTGGGAAAGCTTGACCCTGAGAGCTTAACTCAGAGAGCTGTGGAAGTGAACTACTGAATAACCTAGTTCATCTTCCTCACAACATAGTGCAGACAAGGTGTAAAGTGTAATGCAAAATTGCTTGGAACTTTTAAATAATCACAAAATTTAATATAAATTTATACACATGAAATCAATCTACAAGATAGGACTATATAATCTCATAAAAAAACAGATGTGGAGACAACTCTTGAATTGCTTTGGAATATGAAGAACTAGACTTTAAATAGAAAATTGCCAAAATGATATTAAAACTCAGATACATAAAGAGAAATTTCCTAAAAAATTGATTAAAAATGTAGTTTAGAGCACATTTTTAAAGATGTATCTATATTAAATATAAAGCACCTTAATAAAAGAGACAATGTTATTCATATTTTATTGCTTCTGATGTATTTCAAAGTAAATTACATGGGCTTTTCCATGTGCAACTGATTAAATTCATTTATTCAGAATTATTAGATAATCAATCTGTTGAAGAGTCTGTTTAAAGAGAATTACTATATATTGCATAAATTACTATATACATAAAAAATGAACTTTGAAATGCTTAGTACCTACACTGCAGTATTATATTCGTACCAGCAGAGATTCTTCCCACCCACCCCCTCGTTAATATATGCTTGTTTAACTTCGTTGATGATTTTGAAGGCACTGTAAGATCCTGTCTTCTATATCGTAGCTCTACCTTGAATTTCAAACTTTTATTTCAACAGCAGAACCCTGTTCTTAACACAATGTTATGAAGAAGCCAATCACTTAAAACAAATAGAAAACAGGCCGGGCGCAGTGGCTCAAGCCTGTAATCCCAGCACTTTGGGAGGCCGAGGCAGGTGGATCATGAGGTCAAGAGATCGAGACCATCCTGGTCAACATGGTGAAACCCTGTCTCTACTAAAAATACAAAAAATTAGCTGGGCACGGTGGTGCGTGCCTGCAATCCCAGCTACTCGGGAGGCTGAGGCAGGAGAATTGCCTGAACCCAGGAGGCGGAGGTTGCGGTGAGCCGAGATCGTGCCATTGCACTCCAGCCTGGGTAACAAGGGCAAAACTCCGTCTCAAAAAAAAAAAAAAAAAAACCAAAAAAACAAATAGAAAACAGAGTGAGGAATGAGTGAGGAACCTAGGCTCACGGGCTCTGCCCCTCAGTTCCAGTAAACCCCACTTATGGTGGTCCCCAAGGGTATTTTGGGGTGTCCCTAGGAATTCTTTGAGAACAACTTGTAAAGTACCATCTCAATGGATAAGGGCACAAATTGTTCTCTGGTTGATTTTTATTAATTCAATTCCTTTTTCTTAGTGACTATTCTTATGCTTCATGTAAAATCACAATCTAGGATACTGAGACAACAACATCACGGATTTTAAACTACTATGTCCGTTCTTTTCCTTGTGATTAAAACTTAAGAATGAATCTTTTAAATCAGTTTTACCATGCACATCCCACTGATAGATTGAGAATTATGATTACATGAAGATTCAAAAGAAGCGAAGATTTCTAGTAGTTCATTCTGGATAGTAAAGGCCTTTACAAAAGATAGCTTTGTCTGGCACTAATGTTTACAAATATTCTATAACATTACTGTTGTGATTTATCGCTGAGAGCCAGTGTGTGATTTTTTCCTATTATGCCATGAATGTTTGTCAGGAAGACTGACATGCGATGGCCCATCTGTGAGCCTGGAGTTTCTTCTACTATTTAGTCTTCTGAGTACACTTCTGGCAAAGGCCTCTGAATGTGTGATGGAAATTCAGCGATGTTGATGCTGAGTGTGCAATCATCTGCTTCCATTTGTCCCTGTGGTTGGCATGGATTAATAGGCCGAGGCAGGAGATGGGCATAGCACAAATTGAAAATAATGGAGCATTTTGCACCAAAGGAGTCAGAGGATAAGAACTACAATGGGCAGGCAAGGAGACGGTGAGCAGGCTGGAGGCTGTGTGCCACGTCAGCGAGAGACTGCAGCAGCTTCCAGACAGTTACGCTCAGCACGTCCCCATCTAACGAAGGCAGGGCCCACCTGCTGTATGCCATTTTATAGTCATTGGAGGAGCTTTTACATGATAGGCTAATTTCGGATTATATGTGAAACTCACAGGCAAATCTATTCATATGACATGTTAACATTGCAGGGAAAATGATGTAAACATTCCATGGTACAGGAAGAACTGCAATTACCATCCAGAATGTGGGCTCATTGTAAAGAACAGATAAATCATTTCATATTACCATACACATCCCACAGACTAAGTAGTTATTTCTTAGGTGCCCTAATTCAGAAGTGAGAATAGAAACATCTGACTGCCAGTCGTGTATCAAAAGTCATCCAACACCTGCTGATATGGGCTGTGGAGATGGCACTGATGAGACTCAGACACCTCTCAATTTCCAACAATTTGGCTCAGGCATAAGCCAAGGAAAGCTGAATTGAAAAGGTGATTTAAAGAAAGCTCTACACATTTGAGGTTAATATGTCTTAAGTGATTATTTCAGTATGACAGAAAAATGGCCGTGGGTAGGGATGAAATCTGGAGAAGGAAGAGTCAATGATTATGACTCTATTGCCCCCAAACCCACTATAAGTACTATGGATCATCTTAGCTGTAGTCTCACTACAGTGTGAAATACGGTGCACACACTGTCCACTTGGCGCTCTACTTCAGGTGTCCCAGAATGGTGAATCATGTAAAGCACGGATTGAGTCTACAGAGTATCTACAGTGTCCAGCCATTACTATTCCATGTAGCTATTCAAGAAATATTTGTTGAATGAAAGAAAGAATGACTGATAAAAAGTTATGTAGTGCAAAAACAATAGATATCTTAGAAGAAAAAAATTTAAAAATGGGATTACTGGTACTTAACACTTCAAGTATAATTTAGCATGAGGAAAAGAAAGTCAACTGGATGAGTCTCTACTTATACAAGAATGGTTCATCACAGGGAATGTGACGGCAGGCTTGGATGACTTCTCAGATCCCTTCCTCTACATGAATTTATAGTTCAATAATTTAGTAAAAGTTGAAGAGAGAGGAATGTCCAGCCAGTGCTCATATCCATTGTCAGCTCCACTGTTGCAATCACGCTACGCACATCCATGGGTCAGTGCTGTGCAGGAGAATCAAGACTTAAATGGAAAAAAAGCTTTCTGTTAAACATAACGCAAACAATTATTGAGATCGAAGAGTATTAACACTGGGATGGAACTGTTGATCAGGGATCAAACTACCTAGAGAATCCTTTGTGTGAACAATTAGAACAATTTATTTCAAAACTGTAAGAACAATTCTAACTGAGATATTGTACATTAGACAAGGTCCACTGTGTATATATTATACTTTAAATAGGTTTTAATAAACATTTGGTATTATAGATCCATAATGTGGAGGCATTTTTGTTGTTAATTTTGTGCAAATTCACAGTTAATGCCATTAAAACTCTAAATGAGCAGTTCTGGTGTGCAAATGCCTAGTAAGATTAATACACAAAATCCTGCTATCTCTCGACTGTCTCATTAGCATGATAACAGGCCCAGAGGAGTTTCAAATCCCTTAACACACAAAAGACATATTTTCTACCATTTTTCGTTCATGCCATCATAAAAATGGAAATTAAACCACATAAAAAAATCTTCCAAAAATATCAAGGGTCCAATCCAAATACATAAAACTTATATATATATATATATATATATATACATATATTAGACTACACAGGGTTATTGAAATTGTACTGAGGAACTGACTTATACACACAGAAATCAAGACAGATCTACAATGCATTTATATTTTATCCCAAAGCCCAGACATTCAGGGTTATTGGCAAAATTGAGAAATACTGAATGATCTAGTACATAAAGCTGTTTTTCTCTGGAAACGAAGTACCATGTGTGGGTAAAAGATGGACTTTCAAAAATCTAATTGTGCATCTGCTTGCAAGGGTTTACGTCAAAGTCATAGTGTTACTGCACCGGATCCTTTTGTGGTTAATAAGGAAGAAAATAAAAACAAATTATGCTCTTTTTTATGGAGGATATGCTTTACAATATCACTGCATGGTGACAACTTCTTGTCCTCCTGTCACTGCCTGTCCTTTAGACCATACTGCAGAAAAGCAATTTTCTGCCTCAAAAGCACTCTATTTTTTTAAAGTTTGTCTCTGGGCAATTTTCAGGTCTACTAGAGCTGCACAACTGTATACAGATGAGAAAGACCCAAAATAGGGCAATTTATTTGATTCCTCTTCTTCAAAACATTTAGCTGAGATTGCATACCCGACAGAGAAAGCCCAAAAAGAATATTCAGTAGTGACCCTCAGTGACATATATCCTTTTTGTAAATTTGCATAGAACACGGTTTCCAAATAATATAGACAACCAAGAGGTGCTTTCTGTTTAATGTAAACCTTTAACACTAAATTTTCCCTAGGATATTAACAGCTATTTTCTACTAAAAAAAAGGGGCAAATCCCTAGAAATAGGTAGTTAAATACAGCATATGGAGTTTTCAGGTGAAGAATTGCTTAATTTTAAGTGGTCTACTCATCTGAATCAGCAGTTTGGTTTTCTGGTTGAAGAGTAAAGGGCACCTTTGATGCAAAGATGTATTCCCCCAATGTTCAGTCGCTGATAATTTCACACTTATCTATTCCTGGTGCTAGCGTGACCATTATAGCCTCTCGATGTAACTCTGCCCTAACACAGTATGGAATGTTCCACAATGGCCTCTTACCCCAGTCGGAAAACAATTGACCTGTAATAACGTCTACGCAGAAGAATGATTTAAAAGTTGTTAGATTTTAGAACTAATGCTGGCTGACATGTTTGGAAAGAATGCCGTCTTTTTAAAATCATTAACCCACTCAAGGCTGAATTATTTTCCCCATTCATCATTGGTTTTTAATATAACTATAAATGCTTGCTTTTATCATATATGATCTTGTACAATATATGATAAAGTGAGCAATATTGAACATGTTTCTGCTGAACATCTAGGCAAATTCCTCCGTTTGAAACTTAGGATTTTTAATTAGAAAATAGTCATGAATATCAACATAGGTTACGGAAAAGAAAACTCATTGGTCCTGGTACTTTCTGCCTTTTCCTACTGTGTGTGTGTGTGTGTGTGTGTGTGTGTGTGTGTGTGTGTGTGTAGTCATTTGCATCTCTGTGTGTGTACATCAGCCTCCCTCTCTCTTTTTCTCATTCTCTTTCTTCCTGTCTTGTTAATTTCTCTCTGATTCTGTGTATGTGAACCACTTGGAGACTTCTCCACGTAGTTTATGTGTTCCTAGACTAATGATAAGTAACCAAATAAAAAATTAAAAGAAATACAGTAGAAACTGTATATCTGAAGAGCAGTAAAAAATCTCTAGCACTAATGAAGTTATTCCAAACCTGGTGCTTTAAAATTTTTTTTTAGCATAACCTAAAAGCCTTGTTAAATTTTCACAAGCACCATAAAATTATCTGAACGGTAGAAACTTGATCTTAATTCCTCATCACACATTGCTTCGTAGACTATATTTTCTTGTCCTGCCCCCAATTCTTCTCATAAGGCTGCTTTTTCAACTTCATCTAGTCCAGCTTGTGCCCTTGTCACTGGGGAAAAACTGACCTTCAGTGAGGTCTCTGATGACCTCATTACAACTAAGCCCAAGGGCCAGTCCAATTTTCAAATCTCATCTTTCCTCAACCTCTTCACAGCATTTGTCACATTCAACCACCTCCTGTTTCTCAAAATGCTTTCTGATCTCAGTTCCTGACTCCTACTTAGTTGAGCCTGGCTTCCTTCATTGTCAGCAATGTATTTATGTCTGTCATTCTTAGTAACTCCAGGTAAAAGTAGCAAAGTCTACAATTTACTCTGTGTGTCTCTGATTCTCTCTCCTTCCTCACCTAGGCCCAGGCACGTAAACCTGAATCTGAAGTTGTTCATCATCTTGTCACCATCTTTGCTGCTATGGGCTAAGATCCGCCATATCTTAGTGGACAATATCCATCATCACTACCTTGGGTCTCTGCCTGTTCACATGCCTCCCCAGAGATGTAGAGATTAGATATCACCACTGTGGCAGGATTTCAAGAAGCTATATCTAAAATCGTTTCTTTCTAACAAGTCACAAAGTTCTTAAATGTTAGGTAAGCCTAGTGAGTTATCTGTGCACAGGTTACTCTCTTCCACTTCTCACATGATACTTTCTCCAGGCTTAAATAGTCTTTCCTACTGCTATGCATCCCTCTAACAATTAGACAGGATGCTTTCCTTCAATCAAGAGTGGCTCAAGGATTCACTTGGCTCAGGATGCTTTTCTTCAATCAAGAGTGGCTCACAATCAGGATGCTAATCAATTGCAGTAAGCAATAAGCTTTAATCTAGTCCATCTAAAACTACTACCCTTCAAATTTACATTTATGTGCAGTATATATAGGACCTGTCTTTTCTATTTTCTTTTTTCTGACTTTTTAAAGTTTTGAAATTTTGCTATAATAATGCATCATCATAATTAAATTTATGTTACATCCTGTTAATTTGTAATCTAATAAAATTGAAAGGAAACTGTGAATGTATTTATATAAGTCATTATTCAGGTCATCATGATTATGAGACAATAGAGAACAGAAATGATTTAAATCTGCATTGACTTAGTGCCTCACCTTAGCTAGTGGTTTCAATCTTCTTCACAATACATGCCTTTAAATAGAAGTAGCAGACATTTTTTTAAAATTATGATAAAATTGTCTTACTTGAGCATTTCTTCTCTCTTCTTTTCTGTCTATCCTTTGGAAGGCAGTCAAGTGGCCATAAGTTAGCAGAACAGTTAAGAAGTATCAAGGGTCTCAGATAAATCACGACTTAAATAACCGAGACTTGCTTGGTTAATCAATATAGATTCACAATATTTGGCCTTAAGCAATGTAGGAAAAAAAAAGTCTGGGGTGACCAATTTTCATTAGGATAATTCTCTTTAGGTAGATAAAAATAACAAAAGAGTAAGCAAGAAGAGACATTGGGAACTATCTTTACTGCTGATTTCACTTCACAATACCTAATTATGCAAGTTACTGCACCACACTATAGAGCTTGTAAGTGCTAGAAAACATTTCATGCAGTGGCTAGTGCCATCAGTCAGGCCTCAGTGGTCATAAAGCACTGACAGTTTAAGGTCCAACCGCATGAGGCTGCGGGATTCAGTTGGGTTTCTTTAAAAGTCATGCTGTAGTAGTGTCAATCAGACGTTATCAGGAGGCAGCGGGAGAAAGGCGCTGATGCATAAATTCACCTGGTCTGAAATCCTTTCTTTTCAGGAAAAAAAAAGTTGAGCTTTGCCTCACATTTGCATTGCACTTGTAGTTTACTTTTGTTGTACAATAAACATTTCATTTTATCATGTGTATGCACAGAAAAATGGTGAAAAAGAGGTGGATGAAATCAAAACGCTTCCTAACTGTGTGGGACACAGAACACAATTACCTTGCTTTCACATAAAAATAGGAATCTAGAATTTTTTTTTTTTTTGGTCAGTGTGCATGCCTGATGTATATACACTCTCCAGTCATTTTTCTGCAAAAGTATTTTAAAAGATATTCAAATATTATGTTTTGTATAGATATCAGGGCATTAAAAACTTACTGTGTTTCAGCTTTATAAAGCAGAAATGTGTTTTGTATTTAGAGTACTTGTCCAATAGAATGTGTTCAATAAATATTTGCAGAGTGTCAAAGTAAATAAATGGTTTCAGGTTAGATGCTTCTAGAAGCCATATGACTACTCTTGGGTGTGGGCTTACTAATCCATTTCATCCTTAAACACAATGCTATCAGTCTTTAGAGCTGCTCTTCTCTATTTTCCCACTATGACCTTCTCATCTATGTCAAGGGTTTCATCAGTCTCCCAGTAATCGAGATTGTGCCATATCTGATATGTCTTTCTCACACACATCTTTTGCATCTGCTGCATCCTTCACCATTATTAAAATTAAAGCTCAAGCTTTAATTCTGAGACTGAGTTAATCTTTCCAAAGCAATATTCACATTCCTCCAAAACTCTGTGATATGAAATCATATTTATTGTTCTTGTAGTTAAAGTTCTCTACAAACTGGTCAAGACTTAGGTCTCCCAATGGCTATACAAAAACCTTCAAGCCAGGTGATATGGTTCTCAACATTCTTTTCTCATTCTCATCTTTGGAAATTGTTTGTGCAGTTATTCCAACATGAAATACCCTCCTCCCTTCCATCCACCTATCTAGACTCTCCACATTATGCAAAGCTCACATGAGGCCCTGAATTCACTGTGAAATCAATGTCTTCCTCTCCCCAGAATGCAATAGCAGGTCTTATGCTGATTATTCAACCAATACTTCATCAGTTATTCATTATGCTTTGCTACCAAGACCGGCTATAGGTTTGCAAAACCGAGTATAACATGAAAATGGGGGGATCCTGGTTCAAAATTTCCAAGGATTTGCAGATGGTGAGAGCACAGCATTAAACCAATGCTTATTCTATGTGCAGGACCTGTGAGATTGCCCCGGTGGCAGGCACACCCATGAAGCTGACCCGGTTGCTATATCATGTTGTCATTAGATATTTGAAATAAATAACTTATAATAAATATTAATATCTCTATCTAGATTGTAAGTTCTTAGGGGAATTGATCAGGTTTTTTGTTTGTTTGTTTGTTTGTTTTGAGACGGAGTTTCGCTCTTGTTACCCAGGCTGGAGTGCAATGGCGCAATCTCGGCTCACTGCAACATCCGCCTCCTGGGTTCAGGCAATTCTCCTGCCTCAGCCTCCTGAGTAGCTGGGATTACAGGCACGTGCCACCACGCCCAGCTAATTTTTTGTATCTTTAGTAGAGACGGGGTTTCACCATGTTGACCAGGATGGTCTCGATCTCTTGACCTCGTGATCCACCCACCTCAGCCTCCCAAAGTGCTGGGATTACAGGCTTGAGCCACCGCGCCCGGTCGGATCAGGTATTTTATTTATAGTATTTATTATTAACCAGAGTACCAACCATTATATGATAACTCTGAAATAACTCATTTATTATACATTTATGTCATGCCTTGACATTATTGTCATTGATATTGGAGCAAATCATGCTTTGAAAAACTCTAATACAAAATATTCTTCAACAGAGATTTTCTATTCTATCTTTCAAAAGAATGACAATTATGCAAGACATATACACAACTCATTATAAAGAAGCAGTGATTATGCTATTTTGATTTTAAGGACATGTTAAAGTCTTCTAGATTTCATCAAATGTTTCGATTGCCTTATTTTTATGAGGTCCCAACATAATATGTGCCTTTAAAAAGTAACAATACTGTGTTTCTCACCTCTGTTACTCAAACCACAGCGTACTTATTCCACTGGAATAAGTAAGTTGGAAAGTGACGGGAAACAGAAAAAGAAGAAAAGAAGTACCAGTAGGTGGGAAGAAAAAGCATCTTCTGAAGAGTCCCAAGGGAGCCAAAAATGCCATGTATCCCTTGCCTCTCCTCCCTCCTGGAGCACTTATCCAGTGGAGGATGGAAGTGACTAAAGGCTGTTTGCAAAGCACAGCTGATATTCTTATTGGACACTGTTCAACCCATGACACAATATGGTATCACTCTTAAAACTAATAAAAAATAAATGGCAAGACTTTCCCCAACAGAGATTGACTGTTCATCTTCATTCAGCCTTTCAAAGTGCTTCACTTTCAAGGTGACAGTGCTAAGTATGGCCCATAAATCCATCTCTGGCTTGCCTGTAGACAGTTATAGTATATGTTAGATTTCTTTGCTCCAAGCAGTGCTCTAGACTAACCCTTGTTAAAAGTATTACTGTAGATATTTCAGTACCTCCAACAAAAATGTCACCTTTGAAGTTATTTTCCTGCAAAATTCAAACTACATTAATCTTACTTCCATAGGTATTTGAAGTTTGGGCTTCCCCGAGTTGAAACCATTTCTCATGATACTAAAATAAAAATCAAGCTCTATAACTTAAATGTCTCAGTAGCAGTAGGAAACAGACCAAAAATAGCCTTAAAGATCTCTTTTAAGTAGAAAAACGGCAGCTGAGGAAGGGAAATCAAGGAAAATATCTACGTCCACATCTGCAGTGATACAGGAATGTCTAAGTAGAATTCATGTAATTCATGAGAAAGTTTAATTGTCTCACATTTTCTTTGGATGTTACTGTATTATCAGCTGATTTTATTTTGCAAGTGCTTTGTAAAAGTTCCTTTTAGTATAATGACTTACAAAATGTTTCATTGTAGGAAAATTTACATAAAACTCATTTTAGATTTCCTTTGGTAATCAGACACAAGGAGCCATCACAGTATTGTCTGGATGACAGAGCAGTTACTTCTTGTGATTTGAAAGGTTGAAGTTGAGTTGATTTTTTTTTCTATTTTGCTTCCAAGATGACCACATAGTTATGAAGCTTTATAATGACTTTTTTTTTATACTTTCAGGCATTCTAAAAGCTACCTTTTTCTTGAAAAAGCATTTTTGTAATTATTTATCAAAAACGAGATACAGTAGAATCTCTACCCTGAATGCCACGAGAAATTGTCGGTAATCACAAGCATTGAAAATGCAAGCTGCTCTTCTCAGGACATCAGACAATGAAACGTTAGATAAAGAGAGAGTTCTGAAAGTACAAGCGAAAGGCTTTTATTTTAACAGTGAAAATAGAAACAAAACAACCATTTTCATATGTATTAGGGGGAAACTGACTAGAAAGTCCATGCAGCAATTATAGAAGTTAGTGCAGTAGAATTCAGCATCAAGTAATTCTGTTCAGATGTCTGCCTGAGCTGATATCAATATAAAACACACAAATGAAAACAAAATTAAAATCGAACATGAAAATGAAATAAAATATGAAATAAATTCAAAATGAAAAAAGACAGATGAAATATAGGTAAATGCAAATTATACAATTCACTGAACAGGAATCATTGTTAAAATTATAATAGGGAATATCTGTACTAACAAATATTTGGGGATTAGGAAAGGCACGATGGAACAATAGAATTCTTGTGTTTATAAACAGAAAAACACCCTCCTCAAGGGTTGCACAATAAATTCTAACTTGTAGTTCTTCAAAATCTACATTTAACAAAGTCCAGTCTGGTAATTCTTCCCTATCCCTTACATCAGCTCCTTACCTCTGGAAATATGGACAAGATATATATGTTTAAAAATTTATACCAAAAAAATACCATTAGGCCAGAGACTTGGCAAATTGTTGAGGCCTGGTTAAGACCATCTGTCTGCAGTGCCAGGCTGCAGCTAAGATTTCCCCAGCTATGAACAACTAATATTATATTGCTTCACTTTAGTCCTATACCATTATCCTGATGAATATTCTTGCCAACTAACGTACATGTGCCTTCATGTCCACCCTGTGAGAACATAGGATTTCTCTTCTCTGGAGGAATCAAATGCTGAATGCTAATTAATTGTGCTTCCACTTTTTCAGCAATGAGTTGTTCTTCTACCGTTACGTGGTGATCAGTTTTCATTTGGAGCTTCATCTAAAGACTTAAAGACCCATTAGAAATTCTGCCTTGAGCTGCATTAGTTGTAGTAGAATAATAATAGCTATAATAGGATACAATACTTAGGTATTAGATTAGGGGCTTTTTCTCACAACAAATCTGAAGTTGGAATCATTATCTCAGTTTTACAATGGAGGAAACCGAAGCCAAGTACCTGGGAAAGGACAAAATTGGAATTCAAACCTTGCTGTTTTACTTCAGTGAGAAATAATATTATAAATAGGGTTTAGTACCTCTAGTTCCACTGTATTTGGTGTAAACTTTTATAGTTTACACCAAATACAGACACCAAATACAGTCTACCGAAGCAGGTTTCAAGTCTACAGAAATTTGAAACCTGCTTCAGTAGACTGGAAACCTATTTCTAATAATATGTTCATGAAAATAATACAGCCCCAAACAAGTTGGAAACTATTTTCATAATCACTTTAGGACTTTAAAAACATTACCCAACTTACAGACTTGAAGTATGTTAAAAAATTTGTTTGCAAATTTATTTCTGGTGTGTAGGTTACAGATAAATGCCATGGTTCCTTTCCTGTGTGTGTGCATGTGCGTGTGTGTGCATGTGCGTGTGTGTGCATGTGCGTGTGTGTGCATGTGCATGTGTGCACACATGTGTTGATGAGTGCGCACACTTGTGTGTATGTGAATTCATATCTCATCTTCTTTCTACTATATTTTTATCCAGAAAAATAAAACTTTCATTTTCTGGACTTTCCACTATAAATCAATATCCCCACATGAGACGCTGAATTTTAAAAACTGGAGGATTTCCATATTGGTCAGATTTATGGTTCAGTCAATCCACTTAAAACAAGTACTGCCCTGTTTTGTGAAGCCACTCTCTTGACCTGACATCATTGCCTTTTTCTCTCAGGACCTTCCATTTATAATTCTATTATTATTATTCTTGTTTAAAAAACAGTGTAGATGGAGTATGGGGAGCAACACACACTGGGGCCTGCAGGTAGGCAAAGTCAGGGCAGGGAAGGCATTTAGAAAAAATAGCTACTGCATGCTGGCCTCAATACATACATGATGGATATAGGTGCAGCAAACCACCATGGTACACTGCTTACCTATGTCACAAACCTATACATCCTGCACATGTAGCCCAGAATTTAAAATAGAAATAAAAAATTTTAAAAGAACAACAACAACAAAAAAGAAATCCAAGAGGTGGGGAAGGCTAGAGAAGATGAAGAAAAAGAAATCATAAAATTAGAGAAAGTAAAGAAATAAAGCTTGTGAAGAGAGACAAAGGGACAGTAGGAAAAGACTGATGAAAATAATTCAGGAAAATAATTGAGAAAGGATGAAAATGGGTGGCTAATGATGGATAACATTTGCAGAAATATTACTAAAGTCAATGACATGTTTTCTACTTTCATTTATTTCAGAAATATTTCCTGATTCTCTTTTAGGACTCCGCATTAGAAAAAAGAGGGTGATGGCTTTTGTCAGGAGACATGAGTGATGGGGGTGGTGAAGCCTCAGTAAGGTAAGATTTAAATTCTCAAACTGCCCATGCACTTAACTTTCAGCTTCTCTTCTAAAGGATTCCAAAGCATTTCCACTGGGAATCCCATTTTTTTTAATTGTGGGACATTGCTTATGTGTACCTGAACAAATCTGGGATTCTATTTAAGGCAAACTCCTCCTCTTCCTTTCTCAGTAACTCTAAGATTCTCCTGATTCCCTCTCTTACCATATTTCCTCCTGCTTGTTTGGGGTAGACATTTTTTTTAATGGAAGAGTTTATTTATGGATTCTTTTGTTGTTGTTGTTGCTGTTGTTTTTAATTTTACTTTAGGTGTATACTATATCCAGCATTTCTCCCCCTTTTGTTCATTTCTCTTATAGCTTTGCCAGAAACATCTTTTGTAACCCACTTCTCCCATTGTCAGTGGAAAAACAATGTGTATCTTTACTTGCCATCTTACATATTTATCAGCCACAAGCCACTTGGTTATTTTGATGAGCAGCTCCATCAGGGAGCTGGAGAGATGTAAGAGCCACCAAAGTTAATGAGGAGTAAATGGTGTTTCTGCTTCCATCAAGATTTTAAAAAGCCAGACTGGGGTTTTATTGCACTACCGTCTATGTGCTAAGGAGTTTAATTCTGGTCACTCAGAATCATTTTGTATGAAATCGATTGCTTGGGCAATATATTTGCATAATGACTCATAATGCAAATATAAAATATGACCTTTATACAGTGGTTCCCCATATGGTTCGTTTGCAAAGAAACACAATCGTCCCAATGTGGTTCCAGAGCTTTTCACTCGTCTTTCTCAATCGAGTAATAAGGATAAAGTCATAGCAATACTTCTGAAACACCCTGTTTCTTTCTCATTTCATCTGCCTTTGCAATCTTCTCACTACCTTAAGAAACCCAACTCCCAGCTGCAGCTTGATTGCTGTATCATCCAACCTTTTCCTCATTTCCTCTAGATCTGCAATCTGAGAGCTCCCCGGAATGACGTGGAAGTACCTCCTTAGAAAGGGAGAGTAACAGAAACTGAAGAAATAAAGACAGAATCCTCTTTAGCAAACGGAGAAAGAGCCAACCTAGGAAAATATCTTCATTGGCATTCTGGTCCCCTCATACAAATCACTGCTAATTGTACTTGTAGTCAATAATGCTGAAACAGATAAAGATTAGATAAGTCCAAGATGTACAATAGTTGTGTCTCATTGCATTACATATTGAGTTTTCAATTTTGTTACATGAAACAAAATGCTTCTCCCCAAAACGTTGACTTTCAAACAGCGTAGTTAATTGCAAGTTGATTTTTTCTTCTGACATTAACAGCTATGGATATTAAGCAGATTTACTGTATTTACAATGAAGAAGTTGTTCAAATTTATGTACTTTTTACTATATTGCCATATAAACTATCTGCATTTTCTTAAACATCTCATGGGATCCAAAATAATCCCTTAGCAATGTTTAGATCACTTATTAAGGATATTAAATTATGAAAAGCTGGAAATATAAGCATATCAAATCAGATTAATCCAATTTTCAGTAAAATTTCCTCCTCCCTAACAAACTGTGAGGTGATTTCAGTGCTTAGGTTAGCGTTAGGCATTACTACGACACGAAAAGGATGGTATGTTTGCAGTATAATCACTCAGGAGTTTTCTTCCATATCCATCAAAGAGAAACCACTTTTTTTACACATGTAGGAAAAAAAAGCAAAAGATGACTTTTATATAAATACCTATTGAGCTCAGAATTTTCATATTATTTGGAAAATTATGGATATTATTTTATTTAAATGCTTTAATTCAGTCATTAGTTGGTCTTGCAGGTGATCTGTTTGCCATTATGCAGCTTAAAAAATGCAAATATAAATGAACAAATCACATAAACTGGAATCTAAGTGCACTACACAAACATCTACTAGCACTATTTTCTTGGCAGCCAGTGGTGGGGGAGGTACAGAGTTAGTTTGACAGAGCAAACATAAACTGTCCTGTGTATCACTGCATGAGACTACTATTATGAAGCGCAGACCCACAGAGATCCTGGAAATTCTGATGAAGGGTCAAGACTAAGATTTCCTTCAACATCAGAGGTGAAAATTTGCCTGTAACATACCCAGGTCTGAGGTGACTCACACTGCCATCATACACCTGAATATTTTCGTATTCACCTACATTGTTAATTGAATTTTAAATAGAGATTGCTTACAAATTCAAAGTTGGTACTAGATCTCAGCAGTTATTTCATTAAGAGATAAATAAAAAATGTGAAATAAAATAGGGTTAGTCACAAATCATATGTTAATTTTAAATTCCTTTAAATAGAACTTATTCAAGTCATAACTAGTCAGTTTGAAAGGGTAGATAATGATGTTCATTTAGCATAGAGACTCCCAAACACCTAACTCTACCACCCCAAGAATAGTTTGAGGGAGACAAACCTAATATTATCTAAGAACAAGACCTGGACTAGAAGAACACGGTGCTGTGGAACGTGTTGGAAACAATGGATACCTTAGCGGCAGGGAGGGGGAGCAAGTTCCCTGGAATCCAATGTCAGGTCCCAAATTCAATCTAAATGACTGGATCTTTGTTTAAAGCGCACCAATATCACTCAAAAATATCGTCCTCCTAAACCTGATAATGAATAATGGTTTTGTACCATGTGGAGTTTGGGACTACATTGGCTCCTGTTACTCTTGGTCCTCTTCTCTGTGTGTAAAAATGCTCATGAACCAACTAGAGAGTCTGAAATCCTAATGACAAGTCTGTGTTTGTAAGATGCCTTGTGCCTTGCTGTGCACTCGGTGGAAGTTCAATTAATATTAATAGATGGAGGGAATATTTGCTGATGCTATTCTATGGATATTTTGTTAGTGAAATGGTTACTGGGCATGGTTATTTCCTCTCATACTTTTGATATTTAAATATAATCTACCACCTGGTTCATGTTTGTAACGTGAAATGTACTTATATATGCCCAAATATGATGAGGTACTGAATTTTTTCCAAGTTTCTTTTACATGCATAGTTTTCCTTCATTGATTCCATTAAAAAACAAAACAAAACAAAACTGCAATTGTAAGCAATGCACTCTCCTCGAGTTCCTATAGTTAAAAAATATAATAACAGTCAAGAAAGGAAACTTTCTCCTATATGGCAACTGCTTCCCTTGTGGTCATGCACTGATATTTGCAAGGCAAGGTCACTTTTAATGCCACAGACGATGAAAGGAAAAAAAAAAAAGGGGGGGAAACTGTTTTTGTCTTCACTGATTCTGCCAAACTGATAGCAGACATTGATGATACAAGAGGGAAAGGTTGTCATGGTCCCTTACTCCCAGTCCTGCCTTACAAACAGTGAAAGAGAGTAACACATTTTTTTTCCTACCATGTGTACAAAATATAACACAAAATATTAAAATATGTATATCCTTCAAGAGATCAACACGATTGTTAACATTTGCTTTGAAAACAGCTTTCTGAAACAGACTTAAAATACCAAGATACAAAAAGCGCCTTAGACACTGAACATACTTCTGTAAAATTAATTAATCACTTGGAGGATTTAGCAGAAGGAAATGGCCATAAACATCTTATATGCTCAGCTGGTGGTAGAAGGTAGACTGAAACGACAATTTTGTTTAAAAATGGAAAGAGAGGGAAAGAAACTGAGATTCACAATAAAGATATATATGTTTGGGACAAGCAGAAAGAACACTTTATATCTACACGTGGCCTACAGAGAAGCAGAAGGAGGAAAAGGTGAAAGATTAATGAGGAGGATTTTTTGCATTTTCTATCATCTATGTGAATTATTACCTAGATGCCTGATATGTCCTAAAAGGAAAACTGTGATGAATAAATAAACAGCTCTCGAAATCTTCAATAGGGTGCTTTACCTTGCAGGGAATATTATCATTGGCTTTTGATACAATTTCTGCTGCAGGGAAAGACTTTCAAAGCTCAGAATGCTGAAGCATTGCCAGGCGCTCAAAGACCTCCTGCTGAGCGCGTCAAACTAAGAAATCTCTCTGAACTTGTCGAATTAAAAGTCATCTCCCTCTCTCCGCAACCCCTGCATGAGCTGGGAAGCTCTGTCCTCATTTTTTAGGCCCCTCCATGATAAACAAATGGAGCCTAGAGCATCTTTATTCTTTACAGCCATGCAATTAAAATTCTTTAAAAAAATGTAATTGAAGGCAATGAATTTCAAAAGGAACTTCTAGTTAACAATGAGACTTAACAGTTTGAGTGGGCCACATGCAATTGTGTTTCAGAAGTAAAAGCAAAACAGCTTGTTAAGAACCAGAGAAGTGTCCTTTTTTATTTTGATTATTTGATTGTACATCAAGAGGTTGTTCTAAACTTAAACATCTCAGCAGGATTTATGGTTTCTGGAATGTCGTAAGACTTAATTACTCAGACTGCAAAGAGGAGTACACTATTAAAATATGAACAAAGCCATCTGAGATCCCTGGTCGCTGCAAATCATTATTTATCTATCCCCCCACACAAATTAAAGAAGTTTAATTTGTGTTTGCATTTTTTTTAGGGGCCACACTGCACTTTTCCTTTTTTCCCCATCTTGGTGTGTTCACAACCCCAATACCATTGTAACAATTTGATAATCCCCATAGCAGTAAATTGACGGGGCTATAAACAAATACTGTAACAAAGAATTTCAAAGTCCTTTGTTAATTAGCAAAAATTAGAAAAGCATTTTAAATGCATTTAGATAAACAGAATGAGGATGAATTACCAATTTCAAGTACCCAAGATAAAATGTACCATTTTTAAAAAGGCTGATAGTGTTACACTGAGTCTTTGGGAAAGAGTTTCTAAAGATCATGCATTCTTTGGTCTATATGTTTATAAGCAAATATTTATATTAGTGTTATTAATTGCTCTCCAGTGTCTGAAATATCTTTGATGGTAGGTATGAAAAGGGGAGTAAATGCTGAATGTGTTGTCATTACCCACTGAGGAAGAGGTTGGAGATCTGTGTGTGTAATTATTTTTTTTAAAGCATAATTTGCTTATAGGACTGATCCTGCTTTCCAAATGGAGATTGTTGATCAAGATAAGACATCAGTCAGTTTTAAGCCTATATATTTTGCTTAGAACAAAAAATATCGCATTTAGTTGAATGAGCACATTTTGTGGCACAATATCATTTTAACTACTTTGAATGCCAAATACTGTTTAGAGTGGAAAATTTTCAATTACAGAGAATTGGGAACAGTGGGAGATGTTATAAAAGGAAGTCAAAAAAGGTGTCATATTAGTGCTACAGGGTCCCTGAAAACACAGGAAGATTTTGAAGTAAGAAGGGGCATAAATGCTATGAGATACTGAAGGAAGCTTATGAGAATAATACCAAGAAAAAGGAGGTGAAATTTGTTGATTTGCAGCCAATATATAAAGAAGAAAACATTTGATTGCAGGAGGTTAAGGAAAAACTCCTTAAAAATATAGACAATGAGGAAATTACATTCATTTGGGATAGTTTTTAGTTAAGGGTAAAAATGGTTTTGTTGATAGAGAGGACAAAGGAATTAAATGGGAAAGTTTTAATTTTTTTTTTAATATTTAAAATGAGAAGGAGATAGATTTAAACACCTAGGGGCATAGATTCAGGGACTTAAAAATTGGTTTGTAAAGATGGAAGAGCATTTTTTTTTTGTCATGTGATTCTGTTATGAAAATAGTTGGCTTGGCATGGTGGCTCATGCCTGTAATCCTAGCACATTGGGAGGCTGAGGTGGGTAGATCCCTTCAGGTCAGGAGTTCAAAACCAGCCTGAATGGGCAAACCCTGTCTCTTTTAAAAATACAAAACAATTAGTGGGGCATGGTGTGTGCACCTGTAATCCCAGCTACTTGGGAGGCTGAGGCAGAACTGCTTGAACCCAGGAGATGGAGGCTGCAGTAAGCCAAGACGGTGGCACTGCACTCCAGCCTGGGCAACAGAGCAAGACTCTATCAAAAACAAACAAACAAATAAATAGCAAAAGAGAAAATGTTAAGCCAAAGAGAAAATGGTGACTTAAACACCTTGAAGAGTGTTTCAATTAAATTATTCCATCAATGTATGCAATAAATAAAATCAATTTTATCCAAACAGAATATTCCCTATGTTGATTGAGTTCTCCATAAATTCAACTGGTGAACTGGACCAGATTAAACATTAAAGATAAGCTGGGTGCCATGGCTTATGCCTGTCATTGAAGTACTTTGGGAGGCTGAAATGGGTGGATCACCTGCGGAAAGGAGTCTCCGATCAGGCTGGCTAACATGGCGAAACCAATCTCTACTAAACATACAAAAAGCAGCCAGGCATGGGGCTCATGACTGTAATTCCAGCTACTCGCGAGCCTGAGGCATGAGAATTGCTTGAACCCAGGAGGTGGAGGTTGCAGTGAGTCAAGATTGCACCACTGCAATCTAGCCTGGGCAACACAGAAAGACTCTGTCTTAAAACAAAACAAACCAAACAAACAAACAAAAATTAAAGATAGGTAAGGAGATTTCTTAACATAAAGAAATATACATATTTTTACATCAATTAATCAGGGTCAATTAATCAGAAATGACTGAAAAATTTTATGAATGGAACATAAATTAATTCAAAAATTTCATGTAGTCTTTAGGTTCTTCATGTCTCTCTTTTATTTAAGCTTTGTTTCTCTGACATTTATAGTGTTTTGTTTCCCTTTCATTTAAAAAGAATCCAAACATGTTAATCACAACACACATTATCTGCTTGAAAACAAACAAGAAATATAATAATACCTAGATGTCTATGTAAAGGAAGACTCTAATCGAATCTGAAATTCTTGCTGATACCTCAGACATCATAACCCATTTCAGAAGACTTCCCCAGAAGCTCTTCTCTAGATATATGTGTTCTTCAATCAGAACAAAGAAGGATCTCATTTTATGATATTACAGTAAAATGTAAGTGCAGCCCTCTAGGTTAAATTATGTGAAAATCCTTTCTTTGAAAAAGGATTCAGGAAGCAGCATGTAGAATTGAAATTGACTTGCATATCTTAGCTATAGCTATGGTACCTAGTGGATCATAAGCAATTATCTCACTTGATTTTATTTACCCCTCTTCTAGGCTCACTTTCCTTTTAATGTCTGTTTTAGAACAAATTTGATGAGAACAGGTATCCTTCACAACAGCCTTGCCATGAATCAAGGATGAAAAATTAGCAATAATAAAGATAATTAATATCATTTATGGCATATTTTGTATTCAAGTTCTCAAATTGTGTGCATTAGGCATATTGGTGACACTTGGAACTATTTTACATAAATGTACATTTGTCAAGGTGTATATGTATGTTGAGGGCAGCATGGGTAATTGCTTTAATAAAGACAGAATTTTTTCCCCTTACAATAGCTATAAGAATATAGTTTTTTTAATAGTGCGAATCACTCCAAAAATTAAGTAAGAATGACTATTATCTGTTTTTTATTTTAACCAAAATATATGGAGCTATTGTAATATATACTAATGACTTTGCTAAGCATTGGGAGAAGAAAAGATGGTTTCTTAAATAGCTTACCATTTAGCCTTGGGCTGACTGTATTTCTCAGTTTTATGTCTGGAGCTGAGTGACAGAGACTTACCACTAATTTGGGGTAGCTAGGCTTTTAACCATATTTCATACTTGAGAAAATGTGTACTTTACAAATTTTGGTGGAAGACACTCTCTGTAAGAGCTAAAAACACTATAGGCTCGTGTTAGCCAGAGAGGTGCACCTCTCAGATTTCTATTCAAGAGAGATCCTTCTGCAAAGAAAATTGTGTAGCCAATAAGGCTCCAGCTGCTGAAACCCTGGGATTCACTAGAACATTCACATTCGACCCAGGCTTTCCCTGTAAGAGCTAAAGACACGATAGGCTCATGTCAGCCAGAGAGGTGCACCTCTCAGATTTCCATTCGAGAGACATCCTGCTGCAAGGAAAATTGTGTAGCCAATAAGGCTCCAGCTGCTGAAAACCTGGGATTCACTAGAACATTCACACTCAACCCAGGCTTTCCCTGAACTACTCCCAGCCAATGTCTGTCCACGGCAGGCCCAAGAACCTGCCTCTTTCTGCCCAATGGTGGCTGCCTCCAAAGGGCACCCTCTGTCTTAGGGCTCTCTGTTAGGCTGGCTGAGACTGTCTCAGAGCTACACTGCCGCTGAGGCTCCCAAATCCTCCTTTCTCCACACTTTTCTTTCTTTCTAAGGTGTCAGTTTTGCACTAGGGGCTGAATGCTCTTTTTGCTCACTCCAGCTTTCTCCCTTACTTATCTTTCACAGATGTGTTCTCAATAAATCTTATGCACATAGCATTCCAATTTGTCATCTGTTTCCTAGAAGACCAAAACTGGTACAATGCCAGTCCTCAAACTTGTGCTTGATATATGGAAATTTTTCCCCACAGAGGGTCAATGCATTTCACCGGGGAGGACTGTCTTGAGATGTACACAAACAGAAGTGGGATCCAGCTTCACACTCTTACTATGACAAGATATTTTGAAGAGCCAAATCAATAAATCTGTTTCAAACGCATATAGTTGGTTAGAGTCCAGGCAAAATATGCAGAGCCAAGATTAAATGCCATTGCAGGCTATGGAAAGTTTCCTTGACTGAAATAGCCAGTTTTTTTTTTTTTTTTTTCAGAAATTCAATGAATAGAAGTGGAAAAATGCTGGTGCTGTAAATCAAGGAAAAACAAATCACAACTCATGGAGCTTTAGTTAGTACTTCATGTTACATGTAGTTGAACTAATATATCATGCTACTAACTTTTTCAGAATATACTGGATTCCCTGAGAGGAGAAGGTCAAAACAAGTGTGTTATAAGACCCTCTTATTTCACAATTTAAACTGCATATTGGTGTTTACATAGGTAGTTCAAGCATTGATCTTTATTTCTAGACAGGGTTGTGGGACAAAATCATGATACATTTAGAAAACTGATGACCACAATAATCCGTTGGTTCATTAGATCAACCCTGTTCATTCAGCTTTGGAGTTTCATACTGGGTATTGGAAAGATTAAAAAGCATTATCTATACATATTTCCTTAGCCAGTTCTAAGAATAGTTGTCCACTGGCTATCCATTCATGCATATCTGGACATCTCGGAATTGGTGTAGAATAACTAAATAACAGGTAGCCTTCAAAATGACCCTGTAGGTTACAGAAGAGAGCAAGTGAGCCCTCTTGATCCCTCAAAGTCATCCATCAGGGTCAAAATCAACCTCTTCCAAATACCTATTAATATTAATATTTTGACCTCCTTCCATGAATCATGACTGTCTTAATTGACTCTAGGATGGTGAATCCTTTTCAGAAGGTTTTCAATTTACTTTATCCACATCCATCAGAGAAACAGCTCTCTATGACAGGAATAGCCTTATGAAATGTATTTCTTGAATAATAATACTTGAAAGTCAATATTCATGGATTGTAGAATGGATGTTGTTAGCAGGAATGAAACATCTCCATCAGAGCTTTTGGATATCAGAGTGGATTGTCAATGAGTAGTAATATTGTGAAAGGAATCTTTTTTTCTAGGCAGTAGGTCTCAACTCTGGGCTTAAAATATTCCGTAAACCTGGTATAAACCAGTGTACTGTCATCCACACTTTGTTCCATTTCGAGAGCATGAGCAGGGTAGATTTAGCATAATTCTTAAGGGCTCTAGGATTTTTGAAATGGTAACAAGAGTACTGGCTTTAACATAAAATCATCAGCTGCATTAGCCCCAGATAAAAGAGTTAACCTGTCTTTTGAAGCACATATCTTTGAAGGGAGGCATTGATGTATCCTCTGGAGCTATGAAAGTCCTAAATGGCAGCTGAGCACAGTGGCTCATGCCTGTAATCCCAGCACTTTGGGAAGCTGAGGCGAATGGATCAGGAATTTGAGACCAGCATGGCCATTATGGTGAAACTTTGCCTGTACTAAAAAAAAATACATATACAAAAATTAGCTGGGTGTGGTGGTGTGCGCCTATCGTCCCAGCTACTTGGGCGGCTGAGAAGAACCACTTGAACTTGGGAGGTGAAGGTCGCAGTAAGCTGAGATTGTGCCACTGCACTCCTGCCTGGGCAACAGAGGGAGACTCCATCTAAAAAAGAATGGCATCTTCTTTTAATATAGAGTTGTTTTGTCTACACTGAAAATCTATTGTTTAGTATAACCAAGTTCATCAATGATCTTAGCTAGATCTTCTGGATAACTTGTAGCTTCTTCATCAGCATTTGCTGCTTCACCTTGTACTTTTATATGATAAAGGGAGATGACTTTTTTCCTCACACCGCATGAAGCAAACGTGAAGTTGCTAGCTTCCAAGTTTTCTTCTTCAGCTTCCTTACCAGTCTTAGCTTTCACAGCATTAAAGAAAGTTAGGGTCTTCCCCTGGATTAGGATTTGGTTTAAGGACATGTTGTGGCTGGCTTGATCGTCTATCCAGACCACTGAAACAGCAAATAAGGCTCTTTCACTTTTTCATCACTCGTATGTTCATTGAATAGCACTTTTAGTTTCTTTTGAGAACTTTTCCTTTGCATGTACAACTGGCAAACTGTTTGGTATAAGAGGCCCATCTTTTGTCCTGTCTCAGCTTTCAACATGCCTTCCTCACTAACCTTAATCATTTCTAGCTTTTGAGTTAAAGTGAGAGATTTGTGACTCTCTCTTTCATTTAAACTCTTAGAGGCCATTGTAGAGACACTGATTTGCCTAATTTCAACACTGTTGTGTGTCAGTAATCAAGGAGGCCCAAGGAGAGGTATAGAGATGGGGAAATGGCTGGTGGAACAGAGAGAACACACACACAGTATATATCCATTAAGTCCACCATCTTGCATGGGGGCGGTTCATGGGGGTCCCAAAATAATTACAATAGTAATATTAGAGATCCCTAATCACAGATCGCCATAACAGATATAATAATAATGAAAAATTGTGATACTGCGAGAATGACCCAAATATGACACAGAGACAAAAAGTAAGCACACACTGTTGAAAAAATGGAGTTGTTCAACGCAGGTTTCCCACAAACCTCTAATCTGTAAAAAAAAACAAGCAAAAAACAACCACAATGTCTACGAGTTGCAATAAAGCAAAGTGCAAACACACAAGGCATGCCCACATGTGCTATTTGGCCAGAGACAGAAACACTAGTCATGTATGATGCCAAGAACCCGTCGGTTCCCACGTCCTGCCAATCTGCTGCTTCAGCACTGCCATTTACGTTTCAGTGTCCACATCTGCCCTCATGCTTCCCTTTTAGTCTTGCTTGTTCTAACTTACAGCCCCCTTTGCCTACACATTAAATAGCCTTCTGAGATCAAAATACTCTGAAATTTAGATGAAGGATTTCTCTGTCATCTTTGTTATCTCAAAAACCTACCTGCAGGATACCTCAAATCCCAGATTAGAAAAAAATAATTTGGACTCTTGAGACTAGTACAAACAGGTTTCTATTCCATGCCACAACCAAGGAAAGGAAGTACAACATGCAGGTGTCTTTGGTACAACTAGATGGTACCATGAGCAAATGCCTTGCTGTTAGGCAGTGTAGTACTCTGGGAATGTAGCTTTCCATTTTTTTCTGCCCTGAGAGTCAGTGAGTTAGTCATAAGCCTGAGAAGCATCTTTGATATCAGGGGACCTTACAGCCTTCATGCAGTTGTGAGTACCTTTAAGTGTTTAGGAATCTCTGAAACCTCTTATGTTGGATTTCTAACTTCATGTGGGGAGGGAACGTCAAGGTGGCATGTGTGGACAAGGTTTGTAGTAGAGGGTAATCGACTCATCATCCAGGAGCTGCCTACAACACCAGGCCAAGTTGTTGAGTAGAAGTGTGAGCTTCTTGAATCTGCATTTTGAGAAGATGGTATTGGAATATCTGTTGTGCTCTCAGAGGACAAATGAAGGCATTCAGAATAGCCCATATCCAAATATGCCATTGTGGCATAGTGATTATTTTGAGTTAAAGGTACTGGAAAAACAGCATGTGCAAGAAGATCACTCTGACCTTCCTTCTGTTTCTTAAAAACAGCAAACAAAATTTTCATGTGAAAGGTGTCCTTACACCAGAAGGAAAGTATTATTTGTATCATCAAGGATGAATGGTTTAGGTCAAGAGAAATCTGTATAAACCAGACACTAACCCTCATTTTCCTGGCCATTTCTCCACCAATTAACTCCCATGGCTCAAGTCCCTTTGCCTTGTCATATTTTCATCATTTGCTAGTCTTTGTCCAGTTAAGAATATGTGTTCAATCTAACTGTATCTTTGAGTCTTCATTATGAAGGCTTATGAAGGCTTACGTGCCGTGAAAAAGTTCTATCAAATAAATCTGTATGCTTTTCTCCTGTTGATCTGTCTGACATCAATTTAACTCTCAGGCCCAGATGACAAACTCTAAAAGGGTAGAGGTAAAGTTTTGCCTCTCCTACACAGGCATGATCTACTGGAATACTGGCAGTCTTATAGCATCCGTTTTATATAGTTGTCGGGAGGATTAAATGAGATAATATAAATAATGCACTTAATGTATGCACTGCAATCTGCGCTCAAGAAATATTAGTGGGAAACTCAAGAGTTTTTTTTTTTTTTTTTTTTCAAATTAGTGCCAGGGATATTAAAGGCTATACAAGGGAAGCAAAAAATATTATATTATTGAGGAATACAATAGGTAAATTGAGAGAAAAACATGTAGGATTAGTAACCCAGGAAAGCAGACAAGCAGAAAAAGACTGGAAAATGGAAAATGGACTCTGTGAGGGTTTCTCTGTGCTCCTAGAGGTTGATGGGGAAGAGGAAGTAAGTTATAAGTGGATTGATTTGAAGCTAAGATTAATAATTGCAAAGCACCAAGTGTCACAGCTTATTGTCATAAACATACCATTTTTGTGTAACTGCAATCAATAGTATTGAATTTTGTACTTGCATTGTTTTTAAACTGACGTTACATATATATGTATATTATAATATATATGACATTATATATATGACATTACATGGCTATGTAATGTCAATTCATTTTAATTAGCAATCTAATAAGCATCTTCACAGGTTTCAACAATATGATTGTACCAAAGGAGGACCAGCAATGATACCATCCCAAAATGACATATCATGAAGAAGATTATTTTTAAAATATCAGCAATCAATGCCAGTATTAAAATGCAACACAACATGGCTCTGTGTGATGTTTTCTCTATGAGACCCTCATTCAAAGCTATCAAGTGTTTTTTATATGATATGAGGACTTAATAAACATCTTGTGTGTAATCAATTCTGTTCAGATTTGAACAATCTCATAGTGAGGGGGAAAAAAGTATTTCTTCATTATTATAAATGCTAAAATGTATGAACTTCAAAACTGTAATTACTTTCCAGAAATATTTTGTCACTACAATCAAATCTAAGTATTATTCAGCAAAACAATTATGTTAGCCATCTCATTTAGGCTAAATAATTAGTGGCAACTGCTTGTCCCTTTATTCATGTTAAACTTTTGAAGTTTTGAGCTCAAAAAAAAAAAAAAAAAAAGGAAAAACCCAAATAGATGAGCTCCACTTTCCAAAAGCACAGATGAGAGACTGAGAATGAATGGATGACCAAAGCCTCAGGTCTCCATGGAAGGCCTGAGCAAGCTAGTAGTTCAGTGATCATTTTGACAGAACTGAATAAACTTCCCGGAATCCTTTGTCATCCATGACTGAGAAAGACAAGTTTTCTCTGCATTTTTTTTTCCTGACTGCATTCATACTGTAGTTTCTAAGGTTAGAGTTCAACCCAACTGGCCAGAGGTAAATGCCTATGTTTTCACAGACATCAGAAATGTGTTCTACATGAACTTTTCTCTGTTTTGATGAGTTGATCAAGAGTATGAAAACAGAAACGACTTCCTTGCTGAGTCCAATGTTACATCCCCCTCAGCCTTCAGAAAACATCTCCTGTGTCCACCTGCCATTAGCATTACAACTGGGCCACTGTGGATGTCAGTGGCCACTAAGGAGAATCGTGCTTAGAACAGCTGAAACCAGGTCTCTGTGGCAAGCAAGGCTAGTAAAACACTGTGAGGCCACGTGCCCCTTTCCTGACCTGGCACATCATGGAGTAAACTGGCTGAAATTGTTAAAGCCATTTGAATCCCAACACTTAAAATCACAGACATAAAATTCTATTACTTTGAGTTGAGTAAAGATCATAATTCAAGTTGAGTATGATCATAATTCAATGATCATACTTCTTGCTTTTTGGAGGAGGTAATACTTTCTATCTGCTGTAAGCCCTAAGCTTCCTTGGCATCAATGTCACTATGTTATAAATTAGGATTTTCATAAAAATTTCCCTTAGAATGCCTGGAGTGCTGGAAATGGTATTAAACTTGGAGTTGCACCATCTGGATACCTACTGCTGGCACTCAGTAACCTTGGATCAATCATTTAGCCTCTCTGGATCTTGGCTTATCGAATCATGAGAGATTTAAACCACATGGTTTTAAATGTCCTCCCATATATAATGTTTTATGAATCTGTAATCCTACTTTGTATAGAACAGCTCTAACCATTTTAATGTGCAATTTTTCACCATTTTCTTGATTCATTTTCACATGAAAGATAGCCTTAAGAGTCAAAGATACTACTGAAGGGGGAATTAATACAATCGAGAATACAGAGAACATGTAAAGACTGCATTTATAATTTATTAGTTTTGATATCACTCTTTAAAAAAGTTAAACTCTGTAGACCAGTCAAGAAGGTTGTGGGTGGGCATAGTGGCTTGCATCTATAATCCCAGCACTTTGAGAAGCCATGGGGGGCAGATCACTTGAGGTCAGGAGTTCAAGATCAGCCTGGCCAACATGATGAAACCCTATCTCTACTAAAAATGCAAAAATTAGCTGGGTATGGTGCAGGTGCCTTTAATCCCAGCTACTCAGGAGACTGAGGCAGGAGAAGGGCTGGAATCAGGGAGATGGAGGTTACAGTGAGCTGCCTGTAACTGTAACTGTAATAGGCCACTGTACTGCAGCCTTGGCAACTGAGTGAGACTCTGTTTCCAAAAAAAAAGATTGTAACCAAGCTTGCAAGAAAAAAAAAATTAGGTAGACTCCAAGAGCAAAAATAAAAAGAAGGAAAATCACACTTTATGAAATAGAAAGCAGAAAGAAAGTAATTAGGGAGAGCAATAAAAGAATGAGAAGGCTATTTAAAGAAGGATTAGTAAAAATAAATTAATGTAATAAATAACGAAAATTATATTTCCAAATAGTACGTTTTTCAGTTATAAATAAGAAGCCTCACAGTTAGAAAAACTAAATGCAATGTCATCATTAGAAATAAGGAAAACAAAAGCATCATTCATTTTTGATTTGCCCTGAAAATGAAAGAAATGAAGTAGTAAAAGGCAGACAAAGAGGTAAAAAAAAAAAACTATTTAGTCTTTCCATTACTAAAATGCTCTTGGGAAGGTTATTATTTTTAATGTAAATGAAATGCTAATTTACACATTCTTTTTCCTCCCCAGTTTTTTAGGGTAAAGCCCAGGCAACATGGACCACATTACTTATAATAGGTCTCAACAGTGAAACTGCCCTTTGTGGTTGTTTTATATTTATGCCTTACCGTACAAGAAACACAGTTTATTATTGAATGTGACAAACAATAGCCCAACATCTAGAAACTGATTTGCTAATAACATTGGAGAAGGAGTAGGAAGATCTGAATTCTGCCCTCAGCTGTTGGTCAGTAATTGTGCACCCTTTGGCAAATTACTATGAATTTTATGTTCTTTATGTATAAAACCTGTATTGCTTAATTCCTAGTATTGCTTTGACATTTATGTGAGATATTTCTGCACTGCTCCAGATTTAAGAATTGGTTTTCAGAATGCTCAAAATGTAATGAGAGGGAGTCATGAGAGAGGGAGAAGCATTGAAGACACTGAGGTCGAAGGAGCTTGGAGCTGAAATGAGCCTCCTGATAAGGCAACAAGGACTGAGAGCACACGATGGTGCTGCTCCTTTCCTTGGAGATGAAAGGCCTGGGGAAAAGGGAACAGAATAGGCACAGAGACATCTGTGGATTTGGTAGAGACACTTTGTTTCCCTCAGAAGATAGCTATGTTTTGTAAGAGGCCAGCTAGTGGCTGTGGGCGAGGTCAGGCTAAGAAGATGAGATAGAATTGAAAGTGAGGTTCAAAATCACATAAAATTCAAATGAATGCCAATAAGATGGTTATTAAGTGTGGGGACAGTTTGAGACACATTTGAAATGCCAATAGAGTCACCTTTGAATTATTTCCTGGAATCTATCATTGATTGGTCACTGGAACTTGTAAAACTGAAGTCAACACACACACACATACAACTTCTTCCTTTTCAATCATAAAATGAGACTGGGTCTTGCTCTGTCACCCAGGCTGGAGTGCAGCAGTGTGATCTCAGCTCACTGCAACCTCCGCCTTCCAGGTTCAAGCAATTCTGTCTCAGCCTCCCGAACAGCTGGGACTACAGGCATCTGTCACCATGCCTGGCTAATTTTTCTATTTTTAGTAAAGACAGGATTTCACCTTGCTCGTCAGGCTGGTCTCAAACTCCTGACCTCAGGTGATCCACCCTCCTCGGCCTCCCAGATTGCTGGGATTACAGGCTTGATTCACTGCACCTGGCCTCTGCTTCTCCTGTAATGTGATGATTGAAGAAAATGGCTGAAAGTGATTGTCTTGCAAGATGAATGAAACAGTCCTGGAAATGTAAGCCTTTCAAAATTATATTAATACTCTTTTAAAACTAAGAGATTGTATCAGATCGGGAGCTGCAGAGGGGACTCAGGAAGACATTGATCTGAGACCAGCGTAACCTGTATGCTAACATGATTCCTAAGGTAAGATTTCCAATAAGCCAGGGGATGCTGAGGTGGATGCATGAAGGAATGCGATTTTTCAAAGCTGAGAATACTGTGAAATAATTCAAAAGGGCAAAACACGTAAGTGAGGAAAAGTGATGCATTTAAATATCATCAAGAGCTGTGCCCCATATGAGAGTATAAGGAGCTATGCTAATCATTTGAGGTCTATTTGTGATTCTTTTGTACTCCTCCTTTATTTAGAAGCAATAAACAATCCTGAAAATAGATTTTTAAACACAATTTATTCTAAAGAACATTGACAACTGAAGATTTTCCTTGGCTGTTTTCAAGGCTAATTCTCAGGGTTTTTTTTTTTTGCTTTTTGCTTTTGAGAAACCTGAAAAAGATGATCCTGCTTATAATCTAGCCCAAACCAAAATGATTCCTAATGTAGATTTGCCACAACTAACTCTGTCTCCCATTGTAAATACAAGGAACTGAAGCTAACAGAGTTACAGCAAGGAGACACACAGAGTTTGGGAGAAACAGTTTGCAGCTTCTCAAAGGCTGTTAGTACAATTCATTGTGAAATAATACTGCATAATTCATAACAAAAATGACCCTGGATAGTGACAGCAAAAAAAAAATAATAAACATGCCTAATGCTTAAAAAATTGCTGAAGACAGAAATAACTGCCGTAATAACTTGAAGATGATTTTGAACCAGCCTCTAATGGTAAACACAACAATCTTTCTGCTGTCACACAAACAATTCCTTACCATAGTAACATTTGAATGGAGCATACCTGTAAAATGTTTCCATTTTTAAAATGAAATATAAACTTAGAAATGCCTCTTTAATGCCCTCATTTGGTCTTATTAAGCTACTAAGGAGAGAATACATTAGACATGATGGGACTAAGTTTTCTGTCAATACGTTTATTCCTCTAAAATTTTGAAGACCTGGATATTGAATATGATTGGAACTTCGACAGCAGTGCAAATCAATTCCAATGGTCCAAGTGAATGTAAATAAAGAATTAAAGTATCTTAGAAAATTGCTTTCTGCCTCAGTTAAATAGGGTTTGCAGGATAGGTAGGATATCTTTAATAATACGGAGAAATCTTGAAAAATGTGCCATAATTCTTCATTGCTCTTCCTAAGCACAGATGGAAAACTTTCAAGAAATTCTCCCCTCCCCTCACATCTCCTCCCCTCCCTTCATCTGTCTAGGTCTAGCTCTTTGCCCAGGCTGGAATATAGTAGCACAATCAGAGCTCACTGCAGTGTGTAACTTCTGGGCTTCAATGATTCTCCTGCCTCAGCCTCCTGAGTAGCAGGGACTAAGGTGTGGGCCACCACCACCTGGCTAATTTTTTCAACGTTTTGTAGAGATGGGGTCTTCCTATGTTGTCCAGGGTGATCTCAAACTCCTGGTCTCAAGCAATCCTCAAACTCCCAAAGTGCTGGGATTACAGGTGGGAACCACTGCACCTGACCCTGAAAAGGCCAATTTTTAATCCGAAATTATGGGACGAAAGGGATGATGATGATTAGGCCCACTTGCTAACAATATACTGGCTGCTGGAGTCTATAATGAATTTCTCTGGGAGGAGCAGGGCTCACCTTTTTCCTACACTCTTACTGTAGCAGTTTGAGTATCTTGAGGGGGCAGCTAGTGAGAAAGCGCCTATCAACTTGGAGGAAAAGAATTCCTTGTGGAGTTACTGCTTAATCTTTTAACTTGATATAACTATCAAATGTTGCTTCAAGACCAAATAGTTTGTACAGGGAGTGATTAACTTATCTTTTCCTCCAAAGGCTGATAAAGATAAAAATTAGGTTAAGAAAAGCTGGCATAAATGCATAGACAGATGAAAGGTTGCTGACTGACATCTTAAACTTCTGATTTCACATTGTCTCTTACTAAACATTCCTTGGAAACATGCATGCCAGGTACTTAGAAACTGTGGCTCAATGGCTATAGTATCTAAGTTGCTATTTATTACTTAACTTATGCTATGCTGTAACTGAAAGAGGTAACTCAGTGTAGATAGAAATATACTTAAAAATCAAACAGAACATGCTCAACATATTACTTTTTGAAAAGCAATACCAGAACAACTATTACCTCAAAAGAAGTCATAAGATTTTTCTGGATCACCCATCCAAACTCCTCATTTATACACATAATCATCTAGATATGTAATATTCTAATCAACTAAATATTGCTGATTTATATAAAATAATCCCTTTACAAATAATCATATCTTCAGCTAATATTGACCACAATTTTGTTATTAATTATAATGTAAAATGAAAAAAGATTATGCATTTTAGGGGGCAAAAAAAAAAAAGAGGACAAAGTATTCCTTTCCTTTTTATAGTTTCCCAAATTATAATCCATCTTCTTTCATGTCTGCAGTAATTAGAAAAGTTTGCTGGTCATCCTGGATCAAAGTAAGTGCATCAAAAACTTCATTAATGTTTATTATGTTCCTAAAGTGTGCCAGCTTCCTGCTGGATGCTGGGGTGCCCAAGGTAAAAACATAATCAGCTTCTGGGTTGGAGGCATATGGTAACAAAAAACTGAAATATGACAAAGGCTATAAAAGGGGAGAGTATAGAACCATACTCTCCAAATGGACACATGACTTCCACTTGTAGAGAGAGGAAGAGAGGAGGGCGCTGTGAATGCCAAAAGTGCATTCCCCTGGAAAGAAGAAAAAGGTTACAAGGCACTGAGGTCACAACTAGGAAATTAGAATTAGCTAATACAGCTAAGATTATTGGTAAGCTACCTCAATGATCAGATAAGACAAAATGGGACTCTCAATCAGAAGCAGGTCCTAACAGTAAAGACATGGAGTGATAGATGTGCATTACAAAGTGTAGAAATTAGGAAGAAAAAATGAGGGAAGCAGGGAAACATAAGGTGAGCTGAGGAGACAGCAACCCGTACTCTGTATTCAACTTCCATCTTTAGAAATTTTTATGTCGAGTTCCAAACTATAAATTGATGTTAGACTAAGAGCAACAGAAGTATAAGTAAAATTAAAAATTCACTCAAATCACTTCCACCACAATAAATGTAACTATTTTCTTTTTTTCTTGATGGTTTACAGTTGTTGGTCATACACACATACATACACGTCTTGGATGGTGGCATGAAAATATAGAAGCAATTAATATTTTGCTTTTCTAGTTAACAATATAACATTCACATATTGACCTTATGTCTATCATATATTTCTGGAAATATTTTTCTAATCTGTGGATTCATACATATACAATAAAGGTTTTAAAGAGTTTTAAGTAGATTTGCCAAAATTTACCTTCCTTTAGAGTTTGTCTAAGTCATAGGCAATATTTTATTATCATAAACAATGTGGCAATAAACTTGTTTATACATTTTTCCATTTTAAATTATTTCCTTATGATTCACTCCTGGAAGAGAATTAATATGTCAAAGTATGTAAATATTTTAATAGCTATTGATAAATATTTGGTATTGTTTCTGTAAACCATGCATGTTTAAATAACTCTCTCCCATCTAGTCTCTACATTATTTGAGACTAGGGACTATGCTTTTACATTAATGGACCAGAATGTAGTACATTGCTTCATACAAGACAGATACCCAATAATACTAAACAATTGTGGCTAACTGATAGTTTCCACCAACTATCCACTCTTTCCCCTTTTAAGGGCATGATTTGCATTTTTTAAATGATGTAGCAAAAACCCATCTTGAAAGTGACTTCTTTTAGCCTCCCATGAAAACTATGCATAGCTACTGGTAGATGTGAAATTAAATCCTGACAATTAGCATTATGCAGGATTTTCAGGGAAGCTCCCTAAAAGAAGATGGCCTGGTTGGTATATTTCCCTGCTACACTTCCTAGAATCATCATTCATGCTGTGTGGACTATAGAGGTGACAGCTAGAGCTCCAGCAGCCACCTTACACAATGAGGTAATTCTGAAGATAGAATTCGAGTACTAGGATAATGAAGCAAAAATGAGAAGGTGGTTAGATTCCTAACCACAGTTACGACACCTTCCCTTGAATTCCTGCCTCAGGGCTTATTTTATATAAGAGAGGAATAAACATTTATTTTACTTAAGCTTATTTTATTTCTGAGGTTGATTTCTAATAGGTAAACTAAATAGCTAATGATAAAATAATTCTGAATGAACTAAATAGTTAAAAATGTTGAACAAAAATATAATATAGCATTTGACCTCAACCTTGAGTATATAAGTATATATATAATTTTAAATTTTACAACTTAATCATTTTGTAAATTAAAAATGCCAACTCATTTGTTAAAATTCACATTCATTTTATTAGTAGGAATGTTCATTTTAGTACTGTATTTAATAGATGGTGAAGAAACCATTCATCTCTTGGCAACTTATTTTTTTGAATCCTAGAACTTCGTTATGAGTTTTTATGAACACTTCATATGATATGAATGTACTGTGAAAAGTAAACCATGAAATCACATTAATTTCTTCTCATGCATTTTCATGCATATTTGGGAAATCTGTTGTTTTTCAACATTTTACATTTGTATATTTCCTTCTAATTTTCTTTGTAATCCTTCAGAGAAGATATATTCATCACCCCTACGGAAAACTGGCAAATATTCACATTTATTTACACCCATTTCCCTAAGATTACATTTTGAAATTTGAATGGACCTGAAATTGAATTTTCTCAATTGTTTCTCTGAATTGAATTATTTTCACTTAATTTTGAAGTGTCTTCATATATTAAATATATCAAATAACCAGATCTTGAATCCCGGGTCTCACTAACAAATTTCTTCTTGAATATATTTGAATTTCTCATCTGCAATATTGGGAATAGTTTAAGGATAACCTGGGATTACACATGTCAAGTGCCAGCATGTGCCTAGCTCATACCCTCTGGTTTCATACAGTCCCTTTCCTACCAACTGAGCATTTTAGTGCATTCACGAAAAACAAGTTAAAATCAGCTATATTAGCTAGACGTTACTTCAATTCGTTATTTCTGGATTGTTTCTAAAATTCAAATAAGATTAGATTTCAAAGCTTACATCTTTAATTTGTACTTTACCGAGGTGCATGCCATCTAATTTTTTGGTTTTCAAATCAAGTTATATGTTCTTTATTTTTACAGAGGGAAGCAGGTTTCACTACAGTCACAGTGGTACAAGAATGGAACAAATAACTGCATAGTTAATTCTCTTCCTCCTAGATAAGCTTTCCACTGCTTTCCAAAATATTTGGATGTGATTTATGCCTGTTCCCGGGAAATTGGCAAGGTTTGCTGGACTCCGAATTTAGTGGAAACATTTAACCGAAGAAAGCTTCTGAGAGGTAAAACATTCATTTTTCTTTGCATTTAGTTCCCAAATGGAGACAAATAGCTTAAAAGCAATATTAACCTCTATGTGCTTGGGCTATTTATCTTCATAAGGAACAGCCTGAAAACAAGAAAACAAAGCCCATAAAAATGATTTTATTTAATCACACAAGTATATCTCACCAAAAATCTTTAGTTATTTCCTTAGGGCTTAATTCTAAGCTCAGTAACTCATGCACAAATTCTATGGATGTCAGTGGGAACTGTGGATGTGGAACTCTGGGCCAAATTTGGTTGTCATGGATGAATTAGTCAAAGAGGGCATTTGATCAATTTTTTAAAACACAAAGTACTCTCATTCTGTAATCCTTTTCCATCTTTCCAAATTTATTGACCTAATCCAGTAATAATTATTGAATCTCCATAATATACATCAAACCACAATTTCATGCATGCATCATAGAGTCACTGCCCTTAAAACATTTACCTTTCCACATAAATGTTAATAATCTTGCAGCAATATTTCATCCTAGCAAGAAGAGAGTTTTGTGGCATACCTTGTGACAAGGTCAATTTCACTTAAGGAAAAATGCTAACATTTTAAAAGTCAGCCATTAAATAGGGGCTATTATTGCATTTTCCTTATCTTGTTACAGGAAAATAATCTCATTTCACTAGTGCCCCAGTTATTTAGGTAGGTTTACAAATATTTATTCAAAGTCAAGATGTGTGAATGAAAAAATTTTTTATCATCCTCTAGGTTCCAAAGAAATTGTGTTTAAGAAAATTTGCCTTTATAAATGTTTATCTAGATATTTTTAGCATGTAAAATTTTCCCTGTAAGATAAAATCTTCTTCAAATGGCATACAACTTGTTAGAATAAATACTGCTTCCCTCAGGGGCTAACCCAAGCTCCCTCTTTAGTGAGTAAACTTAAATTTCTGCTGTAACTTGAGCTGCAGATTGCAAATATTCAGAGAAACTGCCTTTGCAGCCTCGGAAGGGAGACTCTTAGTGACTCATTCACTTTGCCTGAAGTCATTTGCTATCCTTTTCCTCAAGTGCAGTGCAGGAGGCATCCGCAGAAACTGTGGGAGATTCGATTATCCTCAAATTGTAGTGAGCCATAACAATGTTTTGGAGACTTTTAAAACAGAAGATTCCCGGACTTTGCCCTCCCTCACCTTTAGTTATCTGGTCTGGTGTGGATGCTGCATTTTTACCAAGCCCTCCAGGTGGTTCTCATGCTATTCATTCACAGATCACATCCATGAACACTGGGAGCAAGAAAGTGAAAGCTGAGTTGGCAAGGAAGAGGGTGGTGTGAATTACAAGGTCAAGACTGCTGTGTGCCAAGTACGGCTTGCATCAACTTAACAAATGCAGAGAACGTTTACTGTTAAGGGAGCCTACTAACACCACCTGGCTTCTAGAAGCCTCTCAATAATTGGGAATTAAAACAAATGCTACTTTTTTATCAACACTGCCTTGTTGTGCCAATATTACCACTCTGATATTAATAGTATCTGTTCCGCTGCTCATAGCACTGCTATTTATGACTACTCCGGGCTGATCTGTGCCCCTCCAATTTCCTACGCTGAAGTTCTAACCCTGAAAACCTTAGAATGTAACCATACTTGGCAACAGTGTTGTTAAAGAGGTGACGAAGTTAAAAGGAGGTCATTAAAGTACGCCCTAATCCAACATACCCCCATCCTCATAAAGTTTATGCATTTTATAAAGTTCAGAAAGACTTTTCTGAGAGTACAAAG